>NC_052051.1:128969505-129569505 GCF_903992535.2 Arvicola amphibius
AACCTTTCATTGGTTTGGTTCAGAGCCTTTGGCTTCTGTTACACGATCAGTACTGGACCCCACTGAGACTCCTCTCAGGTATCCTGCTATTGCCCAGAGTCGTGAAGAGCCTATGGCTAGGACTCTGCACAGCTGCTTTCTTATAGAATCAGGACCATCAGCTCAAGGATGACACCACCCAAAATGGGTTGGGTCCTCTCCCGTCAATCACTAATTAAGAAAATGCCCTCCAGCTGGATCTTATGGATGGTTTTTTTTTTTTCTCAATTGAGGTTCCCTCCTTTCAGATGACTCTAATGTGTCAAGTTGACATCAAACTAGCCCCCTTACCAGTGTGAGGTGCTAGCTTACTGTGGCTTTCATTTCATTCATTTCCATAATGTTTCCAGGAATCCTTTGGACATTTGTTAAGGCTTCCATGAAAAAACATCTGTCCAAGTTCTTGGCTCATCTTAAAACTGGGTTCCTTTAGTTTTGTTGTCGTTGAATCATACTTCTTTATATTTGGGGGTATTAGGTTCATATCAGTTCTACAATTTGCAGATATTTTCCTAGTCCATGGTTTGCCTTTTCACTCTGCTAACAGTGTTCTTTGATGTGCAAAAGTTTTTAATTTTGATGCCGTTTGATTTATCTATTTTCTTTTGTTGCCGTTGCCTTTGGTGTCAGATCCAAAAAATTATTGCCAAGTCCAATATCATGAGGGTTTTCCCATATGTGTTGAGAACAGTTTTATAGATTAAGTTCTTATATGTGTCTTTGATCCACTTTGAGATAATTTTTGTATATGATGTAAGGTCAAGTCCAATATCAGTCTTGTATATGTGGGTTGCCAGATTTCCCTGCAACACTGGTTTGAATGACTATCTTCTCTTCCTTGAATGGCTTTGGAATCCTTACTGGAAATTAGTGGACTGTATATTTTTAGGATTCTCTCTCTCTCTCTCTCTCTCTCTCTCTCTCTCTCTCTCTCTCTCTCTGTGTGTGTGTGTGTGTGTGTGTGTGTGTGTGTGTGTGTGTGTGTGTGTGTGTTTGGAAGATTGAACTCATGGCTTTGTGTATACCAAGCATGTACTTTTTGCATTATACCTCCAGATGTATTTCTAGGCTCTTTAACCCATTGCACTGTGTTAATGACTATGCAAGCATCTCCAGGTCCTGCCAACCACAGTTTAGCCACAGATATCCCCAGAACATCATACAGTGCTTAACCTTCCTTTTTGGAGTTAGTTCATTACCATGACAAGCTTCGGGGACACAACACATCTGTTCTTCCCATGTTAAATGTGTGAACTGCACATTCTAAGAGAATGAGGTGATGTGACTCTCAAAACACGAGTAGGCTGCTGTAGGAGGCAATGTGAGGATGAAGCCACGTATATGTATAACACCCTGAGATTTGCAGAAACAGCCTTGGCAATGCCTTCTGAAAGCTGAAGTGTGCGTAGGACTGGATCATTGAGTCTTCGTTGGTCTCTTTTTATGTTAGACCATGGTAGGCACCACACAGAAAGAAAATGAAGTGTTTTGTGTGTCCCCTTCCCCAGACTACCTTGAGAGAAAGATTCTATGATTCTCACCTATGTATCTTCGGGGCCTAGCCCTGCATAGTGGGAGGGTAGCAGATGCTTTTGTTAGCAGCCCCTGGGAATGCTGAACTAGCATCCTTGGGTTCTGCCAGCTTTGGATCCACACAGCACTATCCAATGAGACCTGCTTCTGTGTGGGTCTCTGATGTTGTCCTCATAGCTACCGTGTGAGCTAGGCCTTGCCAGGGAAGAGAAAGAGAAGGCTTAGAGAACCTGTTTGACTCAAGTCACATAGGCAATGATCAGCAAGTATTTGAACTCAAATCTAATGACGTAAAATGTCGTGTTCTTACGGGCATTTCATTACTGCTTCATTTTGAACATGCAACCTAATTCACAAATTCAAATAGGGAGACCAGCTCTTGTGGTGGATCTAGGCAGGCTAGGGACAGACAATGGTTGCAATTTGAGCATATACCATATATATAGCATACTATTCTACAAGATCATTGTGTGTCTTTCGTCATTAAATTCTCACAACAGCACTATAAAGTCCATACTAAGATAATTATCATTTTATAAACAAGAGAAGTGGAGACCGAAAGAGATCTCACTAAAGCAGGCTGAGTAGTGAGACAAGACAACCACTCTGCTGGGCTTGGGTCCTTTTGTGGATACCAGGAAGCGGTTATCTCTCCTGTGAGGGAGGGGGCTGGGTGAGATGGATGATCGGCACTGTCTTTGATCTGCATTTTAAATCATTTGTGTTAATAGCAGTGATCTCTGCTGTCTCCTGCCAGTCTCTCACTTGCCTCCAAATAACTGGGAAAAAATCCACTCACAGTGAAGCAGATCTCAAAGACATTCTTAGCCTGCAGAAGAAGACCCATCTTTCCTTCTCAGGGATCTTGGCTGTTTGATGTTCTTTCTGCCTCGGGAGGGGTGATTGAGAGCCCTGTAAAGAGAGAAGCTTCAAGGCTTCTTAACAGTGAAAGGGTTCCTTGACCCCACTCGCCCCAGCAGCTGGGTCAGACATGGCTCCTGTGATTTATAGATCAATAAACAGAGCTTTCCCAAACAACGGTCTCCCTTACTCACAGGAGTGAGTTATCAGCTCTCTGGGTGTTAAACCTACTTATAATTAAATATTTCTGCTTTTTTTAAAAAAAAAATCTTAGCATTAGGGGTCAAAGTGAGAACCATGAATGGCCTGCAGAAATAAGAGAGGGAGAGAGCAGAGAGAGAGAGAGCGAGAGAGAGAGAGAGAGAGAGAGAGAGAGAGAGAGAGAGACTCTCATGGGATCAACACTATACATTGTGGATTAAGAGGTTGTCCCCAGTCAAATGCTTTCTATTTGTGTCCGTTCGGTTCTCCTATAAACCACATTAGCAGACAGGCCCTCTTGGCTCATGTGTCCCCTTAAGGAGAAAAATGGCACACGTGGGAATAAGATCCACTTCCCCCACATTATCTCCCCACAAACACCCCAGCTTTTTTTGAGCTACAGGATGCAATGTGTGGTGTTTTTTTTTTTTTTTTTTTTTTTCTGGACAGAGGAGGAGCAATTGTTTCTTTCTCAACTAATTTCTGTTCCAAGACCTCACAAGGCGTGAGGAGAATAACTTCCTGAGTAAAGAAAGCATTTGAGTGTCTGCATCGAAAGATACACAAATCCCAGAACTTAATGGGAGAAGGGTGGAGCCTATCGGGGCAGAACCAACCTCTCCTGCTGCAGAAGCGGGGCCTTTTCTTTCTTTCCCATTCCTCCTTCCCTCCCTCTGTTCTCGTTTCCCTCTGCTTTCGCAGTATCCATAAAGAATATCACAGACTTTATATAAATACACCTCCTTCACTCCTTCAGCACAAGGACAATGCCAAGCATTCTTTCTTCTAAAGACCCAGGTTGCTGATTGTGAAAGTTGGGACATGGATGGTTCTTAGGAGATGTTATTCCAAAAAAAAATCTAGTCTGAATTATGAACTTGTTAAATTATAAATTGTATGAAGTCATGTTTCTCTCCAGTTTCAACTTCAGCCAGATTTTCCTATATAAAAGACTCAGATTACACACACACACACACACACACACACACACAAAAGCACTAACGTGGAGATGGTGGGAAGGGGGTAGGTAACCAAAGGCATCACCTCCAGAAAATTCCTGTAGCCACACAAACCATAGGGGCAGCGTGGGCAGCTCCCCAGAAGGTTTTCCATCATGTCCAGGACTGCACATTAAAATGACTTCTTACTTGAGTCATCTGTTAGTCCATTACCAGAGCAAGTATCAGATTGCATTTCATCTTATATTAGATCAAAGTGATCCAGGGCGGAAAACTCGGCTGCCTCTTTTCCCTCTTGGCTCTCCTCAGGAGGGGAGATTCCGACAGTGTTCTGCCTCACACGCCTCCATAACCTCCACAGAATCCCAGCACTTTGCAAGAACGTGGTGTTATCATTGATTAAATCCCACATCCTCCCACAGACACGTGACTGGTAAATGAAATCTGGACCCCCTGTTGAATGCTGGTTTATCTCTTACACAGGGTTCAACTCACTCTCCAGGCATGGTCCTAAATGGGCCAGACTTTGTGTGATGCCTGTTGTGAATCCTGCAGTCCTTAGAGACTGAAAAGGCCCAAGAGAGGAACCAGAGCTAATTACAGAGGAGCAAAGGAAACCTGCATGGAAAAATTCCCGACTTTCTTGTATCTGGGAGCCAACTGGATTGTCCTTATGGGATGGCTGGTGCACTCTCTGAGCAGCGTGCACTTTCACGTGGGTTAATGACCAAGGCAAGTTGAGCCTCCATATAACTCACTGCTTATTACGCGAAAGTACCCTAGCATTCTTATGTCACCACGGGTACAAACGGCTACAACACTGGAGTGGAATCCTGCCCTCCCCAGGCCAGGACCACATGTGACACATCAATTATGTCCCTAATGCTCTTCCCCGGTGCCCTGTGTTTCCAAACGCTTAATGCTCCTAGGAGTAAATGATTTCTTTCCACTCTTGCTTAAAGTGCCAGGAGGCAAGAGAAATTTAAACAGACCTAAGATCAACATTGTGAGTTTACTTGGCCTCCCTGTCTAGCAACCCTGTCATAAATTTCTTCGGCTTCTTAGTTGGGAATTTAAAAGGCCTATAGTCTTGGCAAGGCTTATATAACAATCTTTCTTCTATGTGGATTATAAACTTGCAAAAATCCCAAGCTGTGTGGGTATCATATTTGGTCAGTGGATCAACAAGGGAAGACAACAGGAAAGCTCAGCACCGTGCCCCGGGCAAACGTTGTTGCTGAGTCTGGACCGGTGGGTGGAAAGAGCTTGGAAGGCTCCATCTCTGATAGGGCCAGAAGCCTGGCTCTCGGAGGATGTTGTGAGCCGGCCTCCTCTCGGTGTTTTCATCATATCTGAAGCTCTCGTGGTCCTTGCAGAAACCCATGTGCTAAGCAACGTGGTAACTGGCATGGCACTGAGGAATATCTTCTCAATGTGTTACATCTCTGGTTTCCCAGGGTCTCTCTGACCAGGCCCTCCAACAGTTGATCAGACCTGGGTTTTGGCCCTGAAAGGCTTGGGGTTTATCACCAAGGCAAATGTACTTGACTGTACCAAAGGGGCCGTTGTAATAGATGCCCCTCTGTAACTGCCCTACCATGTTTCTTATTTCCGTATGACCTACTGTAGACATTACATGGTTTATCATCCCGTGGCAGTTGGCATGCAGCCTGCATGAAGAAGACTCGGCAGGGGTCTTCTAAGTGACTTAGTTCCAAGGAGAATCTAAATGCCCCTACCAAAACTAGAAAGTGTTTCCTTTATAAGACTCTGGATCCCTGAGATGATGCTCTCCCCCCAGCGGCAAGGTTTCTGCCTTTCATCAGGTCACTCGGCCAAACAATGGGACTCAGCAATGAACAGGACGCATCACGGGCAAAGCGGATGTTAGGAACGGAAGGCTAAGAGTGGAATAAAACCTGGCCCACACCTGATTGGCATCAATGCCAAGCACCAAAATGACAGTGCACACACAAAGCTCCACATTTCTTGGGTTGCTTTAATTCTCCATCCAGAATGGATGAAAAGAAGATTCCAGGCATCAAGGCCAACCAGCAAGAAGAGGAGAGACTCATGAGAAGAAGCTTACCTTTTTGTTTTCTCAAGAGGAGGATGAAATGATGTAGATAGCAAAAGGATCCAGAAGATGGGTGAGAGGACATTGGTGAGCAGCATTTAACCAAGTAAGACATGGCCAAGGAGTGACAGACACTGAAAGACAGGCATACGGGTGTCTCTGATGTGTTTTTCTGATTTCAATCCAGACAGTGATCAATTAAATTAAAAAGCTTCCACTGAACATTGATTCACACAATATTACTCCTCATGAGTCACTAACCTCATCCCCCGGAAATATTATTTGGCTCCAAATGTGAATGGAAAGAATTATATTGACTGTAGTTTGTGTTTTTAATTACCTAATTGGAACAAGATTGCACTATGTTGGCCAAGTTGGCCTTGAACTTGCAATGAGCTTCTTGCCTCATCCTCCTATGTACTGGGTTTAAACGTGTATACCACCTCACCTAACTGGGGGCTGCAGTTTATATAAATCAGAAATTTTCAATCTTTCTTCTAATGGTGGAAATAAAGAATAAACATATTCACAAGACTACATTACACAAACCAGTTTCAAGAAGAAATATTTTGGCCGTAGGGCCCTTTCCCACCCCGACCCGAATTCACCCTGTGAAGTAACCATGGCTTCAGAGGCAGGAGGACAAAAATGTGTATTCTAGGAAATTATTATTAAAACTAATCCCAGTGGAAACACTGGGCTAGGCATCCTCAGCCGGCATTGCCAAGAAGCTGATAGAACGCCAAGCACTTGGGGAGGTGAAGGCTCAAGTCCTGGCTTTGCTGGGAAATGACAGCAGCTGCTGATATTGATAGGATCCTTATCACTCTCCTATGGATGGTAGATAGATAAAGCATAGCTACTTCAGTGGGTTTTAGATGGCGCTGTCATAAGGGTATAACGCCCACTCCTGGAGGGTCTCTCCTGGGTTGGAGTAGCTACGATTTATCACTCTAATTCCTGGATTTGCTGATGTTTTAAGGTACTCAGTCTGAAAGGAATAGGAAAAGAGGATTTTATCACAACTTTGAACATTGAAGATGTCAACCATAATTTGATTAAGGTTGCATTCATGGAAATCACTCTGAATGCAAATTCATCTGCGTCTCCAGAGATTGTTAAGGAAAGCAGAGGGGGTCTTTCCACATCTCTTACTTGCCCTGTTTCTGAGGATTGCATGTCCAGATTCATACATGACCCTGTTCCTGAGGATTACATGTATAGATTCATAATTTTGGATATGACTAAAATAGATTTGCTTTCAAATCAGCTACTCCTACTCCTTGCCGTGTCTTGGTTAAGTGTGTGATGGATTAATCATGTCACCTTCTGTCCCACGTCTGAAGCCAGTACCTCTTAAAGCCAAGTGCCTATGGAGTTTAGAGAGACAGTGGTAGTTACTCTTGGAATTGGTTAGCTGTGGGTAAAATAAACAGATTAGCCAAAGAGGTACAAATCTTATCTTAAGGTTTATACTTCCAGTGTGGATGTTTACTTCTAAGTCAATCTGGAGTGAAATTTATTTGTTGGTATCTCTCACGGAAGGTAGGTAGCTGTGCTTGGATTGACTCTGTCTTAGAGCTGTGCATAATTCTTTCCCAGTAAAAAGTCTGTTCAACTTAGTGAGAGATGATTATGAAGATACGTGATAAAGTTCCATTGTTCACAGAGATCTAATTTCAGGGTCAGTATTAATGGCAATAAACGTATATAATCTATTTTTTTTTTTTTTTTTGGTTTTTCGAGACAGGGTTTCTCTGCAGTTTTAGAGCCTGTCCTGGAACTAGCTCTTGTAGACCAGGCTGGTCTCGAACTCACAGAGATCCGCCTGCCTCTGCCTCCCGAGTGCTGGGATTAAAGGCATGTGCCACCACCGCCCGGCTAATCTAACTATTTTTGATAAACCTTGATGGCACACAGTACAGATATATACAACAATCTCAATGACATGGAACATGCAGTGCACAACATATGTTACATATGCAAGGAACAATTTCTAGCATTTCTAACAGCATGAAATGATGCGTAGGCTCCAGCTGAATGCATGTAGCTAAGCTGCTGTTGTGAGTTGAGTATATGCATGCATGTTCTCCTCTCGCAGGAAAGGGGCTGCATGGCCACACAGGCACTGAGCCAGGGCTGAATAATTCCTTTGTGTCCACATACCCTCACCTCCAAAGTTTGTTTATCCACCCACTGGGGCCCATTCTTAATGTTCCCACTGCTTTGCGGTATCTTGTAGCATCTTGGCCTCTGATTTACTTTCCTCGAGATGAAACCTAAGAAAATGGACAGTTTTAGTTGAGAGTCGCCATCGTGTATCTTGTAATTCTTCTGGAGTAAAGGATTAGTGTTATAGACTCAGGAACAAGCCTTGTAAAAATAAAAGTGAATATAAAGTTTGGATCAAAAGCAAGTAAGTTTGTATCAATTTCTGATTGTTTCCTTCTCCACATGTGGACAAGAAGGTGCTGTGCCTGCCACACTTCCTGGATTCAGACGTGGATAAAATCATGTTTTTAGTGTGTCTGAACACATACTCCTGGCCATTCCCTTATACACCCATTGAGAAGAATCATTTTCACAGTTCAGGCCTTGAGGGTGGTTGCTTTGTCTGCTGGCGGTTGTTTCTTAGAGCCGACCTCTGTTTCTGTTGCCAGAAAGAAACAGCCAAGGTACTTCACCTTTGTGCAGTACTTTGCCATCTAAGAAGCATGGCCACATTTTCTGCTTAGTTTTTGCCATGTCCTGTGTGAGTCACAGCAGAGCAATGCTATCTCCATTTTTGACATAAGATAACAAGCTTCTGAAAGAGCAATGGCTTATGTAAATTGGTTCACTAAGGTCCTGAGAGGTCTGGCGGAGACTGGCCCTTCTAGTGAGTCTATGCTCTAAGCAAACTTCAGCTGATGACCTGACCTTACTAAACCAGTGTTTATTTTGCCTCCTGACTGTAGGGTATATTATTTATGTTTGAGCAGACAATACAGAAAATGCTTTACTTTACACCAAGAGTGTTCATTTGTCAAGTCACAAACGAAAGAATTATGGCTTTGTCCTTGGATTTAATTCCTCTCTTTACCCAATGTGATCTGATTAATTCTAACATTGTATTCTTGGTTTAAGATTTTTTAATGTGTTAATTCGTGTGCGTCCACACACACACACACACACACACACAGACACACACACACACACAGACACACACATGCACACACACTCTTGTACAGTAGACTTGTGGAGGTCAGAGGACAACTTGCAGGAGTCGGTGCTCTCCTTCTACCATGTGGGTCTTGAGTTTTGAACACAGGTTTGGCCATGTAATGCCTCTGCCTACTGAACCATCTCACAAACCTTTTGTCTACAATTTGAATATTAAATGTACTTGTAGCTGAAAGTTTTCCTTCTGTCCCACTGGTCCCCCTGACCGGTTTCCTTCCTGCTCATGGGATCCTGCAGTTACTTATGAAATAACCACTCAGAGGCTCAATATTAATTAAAATTGTCTGGCCAAAGCCGGGCGGTAGTGGCGCACACCTTTCATCCCAGCACTCGGGAGGCAGAGGCAGGCGGATCTCTGAGTTCGAGGCCAGCCTGGTCTACAAGAGCTAGTTCCAGGACAGGCTCCAAAGCCACAGAGAAACCCTGTCTCGAAAAATCAAAAAAAAAAAAATTGTCTGGCCAATGACTCAGGCATATTACTGATTAGCTCTCACAATCAAATTAACCCATTTCTATTAATCTGTGTATTACTACAAGGTTGTGGATTACCGGTGATGCTCCAGCACGCTACTCCTTTGATGGCTACGTGGCATCTCCTGACTCTGCCTTCTTTCTCTCTGCATCTTTGTTTGGATTTCCCACCTAGCTATACTTTTTTTTTTTTTACTGGCCATTGACTGAAACAGCTTTATTCACTAACCAATAACAGCAACACATTTTTGCAGCCTCCAGAAGGACATCCCACATCAGGTGCTCACCTGAACATTTCTTCTTTTTCTCCTTTGTGAGATCTAATAGATTCCCGCTGGGCATCCTTCCTGACGAAGCATGCGGCGCACATCTAGGAACCCCCTTTATCAACAAAGCATCTAGAATGAACATGGAGAGCGGATTACTTGGGGGGGTCAGCAAGCGCCTGGCTTCTCTCTGTCTGAATGTACTGACTTCTGTGGGATATGCCATGGCATCGTGGCCACTCTCAGCCCAAAGTTGGCTTGTACTATGAGAAAGAGTGTCATATTAGCCCCCTGACCAGACACTCTAAAAGACACCCCTTTCTTCAGTGACGAGTTATCCTTGCCTGAAGACATCCTGAAGCCTTTTTCCTTCCTCTTTCGTTTTCATGATGGCTGCACCCCACCTAGTTTGCTTTGCTAAGGCAAAGTGAAAGAAGCAGTCCCATGGGGACCGTCATCGCTCAGCACCCGTAAAGGAAAACAAACTCCATCTGTTGCCAACCTAGGGAAAGTATCTACCTTAGTTTTCGGCTGTTAGTAAATCCTCAGTAATCTTTTGTGTGCTGGCTCTGAGGACCACTGGAGTAGGTTAGGGATGGAACCCCAGGGACACAGTTCTGTCCGATTCCTCACCCTTCTGTCAAACTCCAGGAAAATCAGCTTTTGAATTTAAAAATACACAATGTGTCCTTTGTTCACCTGTCTCCTCTGAAATTGCCCTCCCATGGAAGTCGTATGTCTGGCAGTCCAAGGAGAGGAACTTGGACTCATTAGGCAAGAGAAAAGAACCTCACACAACTAACATACCAAAATTATTGTCCCATATTGCTAATAACCGTGTAGATATTTGACACACGGCTATTAAACAGAAAACATAAATGATCCTGTAGCTTTAGCTCCCTTAAAGCCAAAGGCAAGGGCCCATGGAAAGATCTATAAAATTATAACTGAAACAGTCTTACAAATCATATGTGTTCACGGAACCATTAGAACAAGCAGCATTTCAAAGGCCAGGGTGAACTTGAGCCCCAGAAGTGCACTGCGCATTTGTGGAAGCAGGTTGGACCTCAGTGGTAATTATTCATGGTAACTCTGTTTAAAAATTCTTAGCCACTTGTCAACCATGAGAGTGCATTTTAAATGTTCTTTCACAACACTTAGAGGAGAAATTTATAAGGAATACTAAATTTAAAGAAATGCAGAATGTCATCTTTGAGGCATGGTGATTGATGCAAAATTGACCCAAATAAATGCAGTCAGTGGCTACCTTCCAGCAGGTGCTTTCAATGCTAAACAGTTCCATACAATAGGCCTGCATTTTCAAAAGCACATCTATCTTAGCAGAAAGAAGGTACAGCAACTTCAACTGAGCTGCCTGGATAGAATTTGGGATTATATTTCCATGTATTTGTAGATGGTTGATCAACTTGTCGCAGGATCCCAAGGCTTTCTTGTCTGATTTTTGGAAACCGCTTTTTCCAGCAGTGCCAAGGATTGTGCCATCAGGTGCTGCAGGATGAAGGAGGAAAAAAAAATACCAAGAACTCTTCCTGGAGTTTGGAGTCATAGCATTTGGAAGAAGGAGGTATGTCTTGGGCCAGGCTCCCTTCCATGACTACATATTTGGCACAGGAAGCATCTCTGTGGCTGGAGAATTGATTGATTGCTTGATATTTATTGAACGCTCACAGGGGGTTTAGTTCTCGATATTCACGAACACATCGATACTTTTTCTCCCCAATCAGAAACTCGACACCTCAAGGTGCTTTCTAAAGTACTTTGTGAAATGCTCCTCACCTGAAATTAACTCTTTATCTTTTAAAGATGTGTACACGCACACAAAATAAGTAAATGCAATTGAGCAGAAGGCCCTTGTCCAAGGGAGCCCAAGTATTCCCCAATATCAATTCTACCCTCTGACTAAAATGAGAGCACCCCATGCCATCAGTGAATTTCCATCAGTCCAGCCTGCTCTGGCCTCCCCAGCAGTCACTGGTCTTGTGGCATTGGGCAGGATCCTATCATTTCCATCAGGGGCACACTTGGCAAACCTAACAAACAGACTATGTTTCCAAATGGCTGCCCAGGAGGATTGCTCTCCTCTGGGCTAGATGATTTCATTAGTTGGTGTCTAACTCATAAGGCTGAGTTATTTATTGTAAAACCAAATAGGGACCATATGACTTTGAAGATCTGATCAGACCAGGCTGTATGGGCCAGATAATGAGCAGACGACGCCTCCCAGCATTCATCTGTCACAGCCCATTTTTCACTTGCTCCATCAGCTTTATGCAAATCTTACCATGGCAGGGCTCACCTATTCCAGAACCCCTTTCCTTTACCTCCAACATCTGGGGATTTCTTTTCTTTTCTCTTCTTTTCTTTTCTTTCTTTCTTTCTTTCTTTTTTTTTTAGAAATGAGTAAATAAACACAAGTCTTTAGAGATATACTGACAGCTTTAAAATGGAATGAAATATTAGGTCATCTTATTTAAGCCTCAATTTAACATATGGTGAAATGATGTTTCCGAGACCACTGAGCCAAAATGATACCCACAGGAAAAAAAAGTACTAGTATATAAGTTATGCATAAGCAGGTCTAGCAAGAGCCTCCTCCAGTCTTAGGCAACCATCTCTCCATCTTCCAAGCTTGCTGGGTTTCCCTCTTAACTTACCTTCATAGATTATAAATGCAAAGCTTAAGACAAGCAAACATACAAGCAAACAAAAGGCAATATATGCTTTGGAATATATCATCTGTTTGAACAGAAAAAAAACATTGCTGATATTTCATGACATATACTTGTTTCTTTCTTTCTTCCTTTTGACTTTGGCATAGAACACACACAACTTGGTACAAAACTGTGAAAACCTCATGGAGGGTGTTTTTTGGTTTTGTTTTTTTAATGGAGTTAGTCATGCAATTTCTTCTTTCAACAAACACAAATTAAGATTTCATACCAATTATACTTGGAGCCACAGGATTGCTGAAGACATAGCCCTCCTGCTGACATACATAAGCCCGGAGCTCTTACTGGGTCCTGGTTCTTTCGCTGGAGACCCAGGTCACAGAGTAGCCAATCTCGTCCTGTGAATGTCTGCTGTCCTGCTGCAGGGATACCTGGCCCTGTAGGGCCTGATCCTCCACCAGACCCCCTCACTGTAGGGGGAGCTTCACATTTCTGACCGACTGGCTTTTACTCCCTCTTTTTTTGATAATTTGCCAAATTATAACTCAGGAAAGTGTTCTTCATATATTCTAATTTTAAAGGTTTGTGTTGTTGTTATTGTTGGTTTTTTGTGGTTTTGGTGTTTTTGTTTTGTTTTGTTTTGAGTAGGGTTCTGGGAATTGATCTTAGGACTTTATATATGCTAGGCAAGTACTCTGTTATCCGTGAGTTATATTCCCATCTCCAAGTACAATTTTAGACAAAAAAAAAAAAAAAGACGAAAAAATAGAATCAGCCGCCTGGCGGTGGTGGCGCACGCCTTTAATCCCAGCACTTGGGAGGCAGAGGCAGGCGGATCTCTGCGAGTTCGAGGCCAGCCTGGTCTACAAGAGCTAGTTCCAGGACAGGCTCTAAAACTACAGTGAAACCCTGTCTTGAAAAACCAAAAAAAAAAAAAAAAAAAAAAATAGAATCAGCCAAAACAGTTCATGCACAAGAAAAGATCAGAGAGGATCCCAAATGCAAAATCTGGGGACGTGTCACCTTCCATCAATGTGTGACAAGATGAAGAATAATGCTATTTAGACCAATGTGCCACAACTTCAATGTCCAGAGATTTTACTGGATTTTGACCGTGTAAGCCTGACTAATTGACTCATTGTCCACAAACCTTCCATCATATTGTTCACAGCCCCAGCCCACTAACCATGTGGTTGGTCTTTCTGGTATGATCATCCCAAGCTGAGCCATCTTATAGGCATAAATTCTAAGTGGTTCCAGGGACCCACTGAGAATAGCAAAAATACTCCAACCCCTCTGTGAATCCCAAGCACTTAGAGGCCATCTCTCAGGTATAAGAAGCAATCTATTCCCGAGAGAATGTTGAGCACCGAAGTCACTCCTCTTGGAGCTTGTTTTCTTCTTGGCAATGCTGGCCTTTGGACAAGGAACTGCCCATGCATCAACCACTGACAAAATGCATGATGTCCAAACAGGACAAGCAAGATACAAGAAAAAAAGACTGTCAAATCCTGCCAAGACAGGGTAAGATGGTTTTGAAAAAATTCTTGCCTCTGAAAATAGTCTGCCAGTTACTCTAAGCCTTAGCCAAAGTTGGTTGCTCCAGCATTGCAAATGAGACTTTGGGTGGTTGCTCAGGTAGCCAAGAGTCTCTGTCATTCATTGCACATTTTGAAAGTTGCTTGATTGCATTTCCTGCTTACTCAAGTAATATTAGTTCCCTTCTTGGGTCTTGGATGGAGTTGAAGACTAGATAATTGTACTTACTTTCCTCTCATGACCTGGCCAAGTTATTTATAATATAAGACTTAGACTCCTTAGGATAAGATAATTATTGAAACATTTATCACGTTTCTTGCTTGATATTGTTTATGCTGGTTGTAATTCTAATTTTTATACTTGATATTTGTTCTTATTGTTTATAAATTCGTATTAGGCTTAGAACTTTCTTATATAAACAAAAGGGGGAGATGCTGTAGGAAATCCTTTAGCCAATAGCCTTTAAGTTACTCGCCCACTTGGGCGTGGATTTTTATACTATAAATGTTGATGTAAAGCTCTCGCTCCCTTTCTTCTGGCTGCTGGATTTGGTTGCTATTTTCCCATTCGAGCAGAGGACTGTGATCTGTGAGTCTACCCCTAAATAAATAACCCTTTATTGTATTCTACTGTGGGATTTCTTTTTAGCATCCATCTTCAGGTCTGCCTATTCCTGAGGTAGGTACCATTTTGCCTTCCTTTCTCCACACCCTTACTATCAACATGTACTAACTAACCTTGGGTGAAGAGATGTGCTGTGGGATAATGCTCATGTACTCTGTAAAGATTTGTCACTCATATTGGTTTAATAAAATACTGATTGGCCAGTAGCCAGGCAGGAAATATAGGTGGAGCAACAAGACTAGGAGAATTCTGGGAGGAGGAAAGGCTCAGTTTTCAGGCATCACCCAGACACAGAAGAAGCAAGATAAGAATGTTTCACTGACAAAAGATACCAAGCCATGTGGCTAACATAGATGAGAATTGTGGGTTAATTTAAGTTGTAAGAGTTAATTAATAAGAAGCCTGAGTTAACAGGCCAAAGAGTTTATAATTAATATAAACCTCTTTGTGTTTCTTTGGGACTGAATGGCTGTGAGACCAGGCAGGACAGAAACTTCCATATACAGAAATGTGTTTAATTAACAGAACATGTGTGTAGATACAGATCAACACTGTGTCTTTGAACTACAAAGGGACTCAGAGATCTCAAAATTTAAATAATTACCAGCCTCATTCACCATCTGTTAGATGAGGAGTCTTTCTGTCCAAGGTTCATATTTAAAAGTTCTGATGCTCTATTCAACAAATGGTGCTGGCGTAACTGGATATCAACATGTGGAAGAATGAAAATAGGTCCATATCTATTACCATGCATAAAACTCAAGTCAAAATGGATTAAAGACATCAACATAAAACTGAACCTCATAGAAGAGAAAGTGAGAAGTACATTAGAATGCATTGGCACAGGAGATCACTTCCTAAATACAACTCCAGCAGCACAGACACTGAGAGAAACAATTAATAAATGGGACCTCCTAAAACTGAAAAGCTTCTGTAAAGCAAAGGACATGGTCAACAAGACAAAACAGCAGCCTACAGAATGGGAAAAAATCTTTACCAACCCCACATCAGACAGAGGGCTGATTTCCAAAATATGGCTCAGCAGTTAAGAGCATTGCCTGCTCTTCCAAAGGTCCTGAGTTCAATTCCCAGCAACCACATGGTGGCTCACAACCATCTGTAATGAGGTCTGGTGCCCTCTTCGGGTCTGCAAGCATACATGCAGACAGAATATTGTATACATAATAAATAAACATTAAAAAAAAGAAATTGGTCATCAAAAGAATAAATAATCCAATTTAAAAATGGGGTGCAGACATAAACAGAGAACTCTCAATAGAGGAATCTAAAATGACTGAAAGACACTTAAGGAAATGTTCAACATCCTTAGCCATCAGAGAAATGCAAATCAAAGCAACTCTGAGATTTCATTTTACACCTGTAAGAAAGGCCAAGATCAAAAACACTAATGACAACTTATGTTGGAGAGCATGTGGGGTAAAGGGAACACTCTTCCATTGCTGGTGCTAGTGCAAACTGGTACAACCTCTTTGGATATCAGTATGGTGATTTCTCAGAAAATTAGGAAACAACCTACCTCAAGACGCAACAATACCACTTTTGAGTATATATCCAAAGAATGCTCAAGCATACCACAAGGACATGTGTTCAACTATGTTCATAACAGCATTGTTTGTCATAGCCAGTACATGGAAACAACCTAAATGCCCCTTGATGAAAGAATTGATAAGGAAAATGTGGCACATTTACAGAATGGAGTACTACACAGCAGAAAAGAATAATGACATCTTGAGATTTGCAAGTAAATGAATGGATCTAGAAAACATCATATTGAGTGAGGTAGCCCAGACCCAGAGAGACAACTATCATATATACTCACTCATAAGTGGTTTTTAAACATAAAGTAAAGAAAACCAGCCTGTAGTTCACAATCTCAGAGAACCTACACAACAACGAGGACCCTGAGAGGCATACGTGGGTCTAGTCTACATGCAAAGTAGAAAAGGATAAGATATCCTGAGTAAATTGGGAGCATGGGGATCATGGGAAGAGGTAGAAGGGGAGGGGAGAGGAAGAGAGACAGTGAAGAAAAAATATATAGCTCAATAAAAACAATTTTTAAAAAAAAAAGAGTTCTGATGCTCAAATTTGGGTCTGCAAGTCTCCCAATTTTTCCACATTGCCTCAAGCATCTGAAGTCCCCATGATGGTCTCCCCTAAGTCTTCACGTGTCTCTTGACAGCACGGAAGTTTTAATTCCCTGAATTGGCTGTTAGGTATTTAAGCCTGTATATGTTTTTGAAAGAGAACTCAGGTTTAGGCTCCTAGCCCACTGCTGCATTTTCCTTCTTCCAGTTCATATGAATCTTTCTTCACCTTCCAAACCAATAATAGAAGGGGAGAAAGTTAGTGTTCTAGGAAAAGGTGGTTTTGGGTAGATGGTGTGTAGGGTGGGCGGGTGGAGGTGATTGGACACATCTTCCTCTAGTGACAGGTCACAACTGGAATACACAGTGCATTGGAAGAGGCATTAAAAGCAGCATGATTGAGAAGGAGATCTATTTAGGCACTATGACCTGGGACTTGAAAGATAATCACCACTAGAAGGATGGCGGGAGCCTAGAAAGATCAAGGTAACTGCTGTCCAGAAACAAAGGCAGGCAAAAAGAGCTGGCTACAGTGAAGTTTCAACCTCACAAGGAGACACAGAAAGGGTAAATCAGAAAGGATTCTAAGTTTCAGGGCCCAAGGAAGGTCAACCCTGAAGGCCAGAGATCTGCGTCCTTTTATGCAATGGCAGTTCTTGGCCATTCCTTGGGCAGCAATATGTGTGTGCTGTCCTAGCCAGAGGGATCTCTCAGCTCTTTAGGAAGAAAATTCCATTTGATTGTGTGCTGCCACTGAATCCATGCTTGGGTTGAGTTTCTGGAACTCCTTCCTTGGTGTGTGAGAAAAAGTTGTATAAAATAGGGCACTGATAACATTTGGCCATGCCAAAAACTGACTTGAACATTAAAAGAAAAAAAAAAAAAAGGCTTCACGAATGCCTCTCAAGTCTCTGCAGAGAAAAAGCAGCCAACTTGATTCTGTTTTGATTTTCCCTGATGTGTGACCTGATTTGTGGGCTGGATTTCCAGAGCCACAGTTGTTCCAACCCCCTATTCATGTTTAAGGCTTGCTCATGTCCAAATATGGATCTCTCGTATTTTGTGTTGACCATGTGCCTGGGTCCAACTGTCCAATCCAAGCCAGAGTCCTCGCCAAAGCTCCAACAGACACAACAGAGACTAGCATTATGTGATGGATAAACAATCCTGCTTGGAGTGTCAGCATGGGAACAGTGTGGCTGGTAAGCTCGAGAGCAGGAAGTTGGATGGAGCCTGTGAATGCCTGTCCCTGCAATCACTATCTGCTTCCTCCCAGCTCCAGTGTCAGCGTCTAAAGCAAGGACCAGGAAGTGCTTGACTCCTCCTTAGGGCTTCCAAATTCCACTGTCCTCTAGAAAGAGGCCTATAGATGAGAGTGTAATAGAAAAGAGAATATAGACTCAAACAGAAGACCCCCTGCGACCCACAGGATAGAAGGAGAGTACTGACTCCCTCTGATGTCTTAAGACACATGCTATGGCATACACATACATATGCATAATAAATTCATTTTGTATTTAATGAGATAGAGAAGAAAGGAAGAAAAGAAATATTGGAGGAATAACTAGAGGCAGGAAATAGTCTCAGGAGAGATAGACTCAGAAAGAAGGAAGGAGAGGTGGAAGAGACACTGGAAGAGGGATAAGAAATGACTTAGGTCATGGTAAACCTGATGGAAAAGTCCTAAGGACAAATGCCAGGGCTCATCGCCTGTGTTCCATGGCATCCTTTATTGTCTGTTTCACAGGAAACTGTGGAGATCCCACCTCTGTGACCATCACCTGCTGCCATTACGTTTAAATCAATCCATACCAACAGATCTTTCAATGCTGCTGTAAGAAGGCCCATACCCGCCACTTTGTGAGAGCCAAGTGCTTGTACTGGGCTTCAATGTAGGCCTTCTAAACCTATAGTCATGATCTCTGCATTATGATGGTGCTCAGTTCTTTGGCTTTGGGCAGTTAACATGAAATCCTCATGGTGTGTATCTGTGTTGTTTCTTCTTTCTCTTCATGAAACCCTGCGTTCCCAAATCTGTCAAGTACACTTGTTGTAGGAGCCAAGTTTTGTTTCCTGAAGAGTTTATATCTGTCAAAGATGGACCATTACACTCTCTCTGCCCTACTTCCAAAGAAAATTCTTTTCTTTTCTTCCTTCCTTCCTTCCTTCCTTTCTTTTTTCTCTTTCTTTTTTTCTTTTCTTTTCTTTTCTTTTCATTTTTGTTTTTTTGTTTGTTTGTTTTTGGTGTTTGGTTTTTCTTTTTTTTTTTTTTTTTTTTTTCCTCATGGTTTATTTTTTTTTATATTTAAAAATTTCCATCTCCTTCCCTCCTCCTCCCCCCTCCCTCCCCTCCTTCTCCCCTTTCTCTCCCCTCCTTCTCCCCCTTCCCTCCCCTCCCCTCCACCCATACCTCCCCTCCCTCCCTCTCAAGGCCAAGGAGCCATCAGGGTTCCCCACTCTATGCTAAGACCAAGGTCCTCCCAACTCCCCCCAGGTCCAGGAAGGTGATCGACCAAGCTGAGAAGGCTCCCACAGAGCCCGTCCATGAAGAAGAATCAGAGCCCAGAGCCATTGTCCTTTGCTTCTCAGTCAGCCCCCGCTGTTGGCCACACTCAGAGAGACGGGTTTGGTCGCATGATCCATCAGTCCCATTCCAACTGGAGTTGGTGATCTCCCATTAGTTCTGTCCCACCGTCTCCATGAGTGAACGCACCCCTCTCGTTCCTGACTTTCTCCCTCATGTTCTCGCTCCTTCTGCTCCTCATCGGGACCTTGGGAGCTCAGTCCAGTGCTCCAATGTGGGGCTCAGTCACCTTCCCCATCTGTCGCCAGCTGGAGGTTCCCTCACGGTCCTGACTTTCTTTCTCATGTTCTCTCTCCTTCTGCTCCTCATCAGGACCTTGGGAGCTCAGTCCGGTGCTCCAAGGTGGGGCTCTGTCATTTTCTTCATCTATCGTCAGGTGGAGGTTCTATGGTGATATGCAAGAAATTCATCAGTATGGCTACAGGAACTGGCCTTTTCAGGCTCCCTCTCCTCAGCTGCCCAAGGAACTAACTGGGGGCGTCTCCCTGGAAACCTGGGAACCCCTCTAGGGTCAAGTCTCTTGACAACCCTCAGGTAGCTCCTTAAATTCAGAGACGGTAAAATGCCAATTAACCCAATTAAAAAATGGGGCACTGAACTGAACAGAGAATTCTCAACAGAAGAAGTTCGAATGGCCAAAAGACACTTAAGGTCATGCTCAACCTCCCTAGCTATCAGGGAAATGCAAATCAAAACAACTTTGAGATATCATCTCACACCTGTCAGATTGGCTAAAATCCAAAACACCAATAATAACCTTTGCTGGAGAGGTTGTGGGGTAAGGGGCACACTCATCCATTGCTGGTGGGAATGCAAACTTGTGCAACCACTTTGGAAAGCAGTGTGGCGGTTTCTCAGGAAATTCGGGATCAACCTACCCCAGGACCCAGCAATTCCACTATTGGGAATCTACCCAAGAGATGCCCAATCATACAACAAAAGCATATGCTCATCTATGTTCATAGCAGCATTATTTGTAATAGCCAGATCCTGGAGACAGCCTAGATGCCCTTCAGTGGAAGAATGGATGAAGAAACTGTGGAATATATACATGCTAGAATACTACTCAGCGGTAAAAAACAATGACATCTTGAATTTTGCAGGCAAATGGATGGAAATAGAAAACACTATTCTGAGTGAGGTAACCCAGACCCATAAAGATGAACATGGGATGTACTCACTCATATTCGGTTTCTAGCCATGATTATAGGACATCGAGCCTATAAGTTTGGGATCCTTGAGAAGATAATAAGAAGGTGAACTCCCAAAAAAGATATAGTAATCCTCCTGGATATTGGAAGTAGACACGATCGCCAGGCAAAATTGGGAACTTGAGGGTTGGGCAAGACTGGGCCAAGGGAAGATGGGGAGAGAAAAGTGTGAAGGGGAGAGCGGGGGGAGCTCGGAGGAATGGGGTGCTTGGGATATAGGAAGGGTGGATATGAGAGCAGGGAAGCATATATCTGGTGTTTGGTTTTTCGAGGCAGGGTTTCTCTGTAGCTTTGGAGCCTGTCCTGGACCTAGTTCTTGTCGACCAGACTGGCCTCAAACTCACAGAGATCTGCCTGCCTCTGCTTCCCGAGTGCTGGGATTAAAGGCGTGCACCACCACCGCCCAGCAGAATTTATTATTCTGACCAGGCCCTCTGCCCTCCGACTCTCAACACCCACTTTCTACTTATTTTGTAAATTCCCACGTTCCCTTAAGAACTTTAGAAATCAAGGCCTAATGTTTTTCACAATGGACATCTTCTTACCATATGCCTTCTTCATTGACACATACCCCTTTTGAAGCAATAAAAGCTAAAGTCACAGTTCTAGTTGCAAAGTAAAACGATGAAGGAAAAATACAGAGGGTCAAGGGGGAAAGGCTGACACGTTTCAAAAGACTCAGAACCCCCAGGTCCTGAGCCCCAACTTCTTATTGCTTTTATGATCAAGTTTAAATGATCTCTTGTCATCTTGGGGACCCTGCTATGATCTCTGCTCACTTGGAGTCTTCAGATACATGGGTTCTGGGAAGTTCTTCCCCAGTCATTTCTCCACCTGCCTGCCTGCTACATATGTTCCTGCTAGCAGTACAATGTGTCCCTGGCCAGTGGGATCTCCTGTCCTGTCATCTCATGAGATCACTTCTCTTCTTACCTCCCACGTCTGTAGTCAACACTAACTGCTTATGTGCTGTGTAACAGTTGTGAGTTCCACGGAAGAGTGTAGTACGTCTTTTTGCTGATCTGTTGCAGGCAGATAGCATGGGTCTTGGTTGCTTCATTAAGAACTTTCTTGGAGTCTTAGATAAAATCTTAGCATAGCATCATATTGGGTAATTTGGGATATGTGTTTGTGTGTGTGTGTGTGTGTGTGTGTGTGTGTGTGTGTGTGTGAGAGAGAGAGAGAGAGAGAGAGAGAGAGAGAGAGCGCAAAGGAGAGAGATTTTCAGATTTTCTAATGCCCCTCTTGTTCCCTGTGGCAGCATCAATAAGGTTTTATTTAAGCCAAGCACACTTACGAAGCACTCGACAGACACCATTTGATTCCTCTCGCTAGAAGCTTGCTTTTTATTCAGAATGCTCTCGGGATTGTGTTTGGAACTTTTCCTACAAGTGTCTCCACATCCTTAGAGCCCCGGGATCCCTGGGGTGGGGGTGCAATGTGTAATAGCAGGGCTCTAGGAGCAGCGACATTGGCCTTACACTACCTTAGAGAATGTGCATTTATTTTGAATGTATTTGGAACTTGTCTCTAAGACCTCACTGTAAGTAAAAAGGAAAGAAAGAAACAGGAAATGAAAAAGTCAGCAAAAGAAGTTTGGACACAGTTCCAAAGGCCTCCAACGTCAATATTTTTTTCCAAGGGGGAGAAACGCCAACTATTTTTCAATGAAAAGAAAACCTCACTTTATTAACTGCTGATAGCTTTATGACAGCTATCTGGTCTATAATTTCTAAGCCATTCTCGGGCATGTCCCTCTGGAACCTCCCTTTCAGTCACTGAGGCACAAATTCTCTTCACCGTGATTTCTGTGAAGGACAGCAACATTTAGACGCCTGGCGTGGTCATGTTCACATGGCCAGGCAGATGTGAAATCTGTGTGCACTGACATTCCCACACCCTGGTGTCGTGCTCTTCCGGGAACTATATAACACAATGATGCAAAAACAAAGTGAAATCACTCAGCTCCTGCCACATTAATAATGCTCACTGTCCCACCCCAGAGGTTTCCTCTGCCTCTTTGTCTCTTAGGTCTTTAATGAGATCCTCTTTCTGCACTAAAGACCGGATCAAGCCCCGGGATTCTCAAAGCGGAAAATGGAAATCCCAAACTTGGGAAAGAATAGGGTAATAATGTGAAGCGATTTACCTACACGTAGTGACAGTTCGAAAGAGGAATCTTCTGAAAGGCTGGAGTTATCCACTCTCTTCCTGGAAGCATTTCTTTTTCTCCCAGCAGCTGAGTGAGTGCTCCCCAGGGCAGAGGTAAAGAGTCTACTTAAAAACAATTATGGACTTTAAAGTGTCTTATAAATAATAGGAGCACCATGCCAGCATATCACTCTCATTCAGAAATGTATTTGGTGAAGATTAATCCCAAAGATGGAAAAACTTTCATTCGAAGCCTCTAGTGCAATTTTATCTAAAAGAGCTAAAACAACTTAAGGCCTTTAAGCATGTCATTTGCTTAATGTGATTTTATGTAACCATTTAAGTCAGGCCTCCAAAGAACTAACGAAAGCACGGGAAGTTGTCATTAATATTAAATGCAGTATGCCCACAAACATTCGTGGACCAGGGGCACAAAAAGAGCAGGCACGATGTCCGCAACATGGGAAGTGCTGTGCTAGGTGTTTGTGTTATGGATGGCTTCCTCTCTGCCTTGCATTAGTGTGTGTGTGTGTGTGTGTGTGTGTGTGTTTTCCAAGTCTTTCCTTGTCAGCAAACAACTATCTTAGCCTACTCTTTTCTTCCACCCATCCATCATGAGTACTTGACAAGCAAGACAAATTGGATACATAAGTCAACTATTTGTGTGCTTGAATTGTTATTTAGTTATAAAATTAAACAGCAAAACATTAGCAATATAAAAATAATGAGAACCTCCTTCTCTTCCTATCCTGGATGAAGAATGCATGCCTATTTTCAATAGGAGAAGGAATCTCACCGGACGTTTAACCTAGAGTGGCAGATATGAATCACACATTCGCTGGTAGAAAAATCTATCTGGCTTACTTTGTTTAGTGGCTCGGAGATTGAAGAAACAAATTCAGCTGGGATGATTATAACAAAGATCTTAAAGATGAGAAAAAGTATGAACCGAACTCTCAGTGCACCTTATTAATCAGAAAAAAAAATCCAAGTAATTTCTATGCAAGTCAGCATTTTAAAATATTTAGAATTGGTCCCTTTTGTCCACAGAAAGCTCTGGCTTCAGGGAGTTCCATTTACAGAATAGTTGGACTTTTAGATACGATGCAGAGGTGCAATGTGCACTTTGGCTATTACTATAGTACAGGGGCAGAGAACATTTGGCTTTCAGTAGTGATGAAGTTAAAAAAGGAGAAATTTCAAGTCAAATTGATTAAGATGCATTGCAAACCCCCTCTGAAATTGTAGAGAATTTTGAATAGTTCATCCATGTAAAGAATAAAAACAAATAAAGCAAAATAAAAATAAATTTAAAAATTCAATAAAACAATTAAATAAAAAAGAATAATTTCCTTCCAAATTCCCTTCTAAATTTGACCATCATATATCGGAGGTCTGAAATGTTTTCCTTCAGACTTGGCTGGCTTTGTTTATGACTGTGAAATCCTTTGGTCTAGGGGTATCATTTGTTTTTTTGTTTCAGAAAAACCAAACTAGTAATTCTCGTTTACTCTGACAGAGATCTAAGTGTGATCCTGTGTTGTCTGTCATGTGAGCACTCCACAGGCAGAGAAGGAGTTTAGTGAAGAGTGAGTGCCCTCCCCTCCTGGCCCTTAGTTAAAGCCAACCTTGGCTGTGGTCAGTAAGGCAAGACCTCTTGAGTGTGCAACCTTGAGATAACAGGAAGAAGAAAGGTGGCGTTGTTTGTGGAAACAGAAGTTCAAGAGCGAAGGCTTCAGCATTGGGTCAGATACATCAGGGTGAGGGCTGTCCTCACAGGAAACTCACAGGGAGCAAAGACCACCTCAGCTTTATCGCTGTATGTTTTCTAGATCTGGGAATGATGGACCGCATGACCTGCGGCGGTCAGTCTGACCTCTAAATTCCGTGAGGTTGACGTGGACTTTTCTGTCGATTAATATTCTCAGAGGTCTTCATTGACTTCCAGGACGAGAGAAAGGGACAGTGTGTAAGATTGCCTTGCTTCCATCTGACTATGATGACCTAGACTTTCAGGGAGGGATAGACTGTTTAATACTGCATCAGTTGCTGTGAATTCAGAATCCAGCTGTTCCGTACTTTGTAGTTCTTCAATTCAGAATGGGAACAGCCCCTGCGGTGAGACTGGAATAGGACAAGGCAGAGGAAGCAGAAAGGAAATAGACCACATGAAGAGGAATTATTTTATAAGCTTCTCAGATAAGCTCATCTCCCCCAACTCTTCTGGGACCCCTCCAAAGGTTTGGCAGTCAGGCCTGTGACCAGTTTTATCCCCCTATCAAAATTTCATTTGATTTTTATAACTGAGTAAAGGCGCTCTTCTCCTTGAGACCTTCCCATCCCTGCATATCAGAAGGAGCAGAGAGAACCTCCATGTGCTCATTTCCTGGGGGTCAGGATGTGTGTCACCAAGGCTCTTTTATATCTGCGATCACGATGCCTGCCCCCATGTGACACCAAAGGTTTCTTAGATAGAAATGATAATGGGCCATTCACCTTTATAACCTGAGTAGACTCAGTGGAACCCTGGGAAGGGAGGTGAATGGACTTGTCTAAGTTCTGGCGTAAGTTCTGTTTTAACACAGGGAGTTGTAGTGGGCTCTTCTAATAATGGACCCTTTTAACTAAGCTGAGCTTGAGCCTAGAGTCTGGGAGGCCAGACAGAGCAAGACACGGGTTGAGAAAAACCCGGCTCTCTCGGGTGTGAATGAAGTCTTTTAGTGCCCTGCCTCACCCGGGCAACTTTGGACTCTGAAAAAAAGTCCTGTTTGATATTATAAGCTCCCAAAAGACACGGGCTGCGACTGCTCTTCTTACACAGCTCAGCCC
This sequence comes from Arvicola amphibius, assembly GCF_903992535.2. NCBI lineage: Eukaryota > Metazoa > Chordata > Mammalia > Rodentia > Cricetidae > Arvicola > Arvicola amphibius. The sequence goes on from NC_052051.1 coordinate 128,994,871, forward strand.
CACATGCCACCCGCCACGGGGCTCTTTCATAAATATTGTTCGGTGACGTTCACTCTCCCCGTGAGTATGTGTGGAGGCTTCAGGAAGCCCCAGGGAGCCAGTGTGCTGGCTACAACACCAGACATAGCTCAAGAACTGCCCGTGGAACGTAATACTTGCTGACTTTCCACTCTTAGGGGTGCCACTTTGCCCCAGCGTTCTGAGCCGCCACCGGGAAGCAGAGCTTGGGTCCCCTCAAACTCGTGTACGGTCTAGTGCAAATCTCAGTGCTGCGGTTTACAGAAAATGAGGGTGGAGTTCACCAGCTCGCCGAGGCAGGAAGATTGACAGATCCACCACCGGACTAGTCTGCTGAGAGGCTGCAAGCCTTGTACCCACGGGCTCCTGCTACAAGAAAGCACCCGAAGGTTGCATAGTGAAAGGCTATAGCCCAGTGAGTCCTAGTTAGGAAAGCACAGGGGGAAAGAGATGTCTTCTCATCCATGAACTCAATTCTTTCCCCAAAAAAGGATGGATGGATAGAGGGAGGAAAGGAAGAAGGGAGGGAGGGAGGGAAGGAGGGAGGGAGGGAGGGAGGGAGGGAGGGAGGGAGGGAGGGAGGGAGGGAGGGAAGGAGGGAGAAAGAAAATCCCTTACTAAAAGAGTTCATTAATTTCTTCTTGCAATTTCCTCCATTTTCTTAAAATATATTTTGAGGCCATTTTTTTTCTAAAGTTTTTTTTTAGATTTATGTATTTTTTATGTGTATGAGTGTTTTGTCTGAGTGTATGCATGTGACCCACAAATGTGCCTGGTGCCCATGGTGATCAGAGGATCAGATCCCCTGGAACTGGGGCTGCAGATGGTTACAAGCTACCATGTGGGCTCTGTGGACCAAAGCTGGTCCTCCCAGTGAGCAGCAAGTGCTCCTCACCACCAAGTCACCCTCTAGCCCATAAGGTATGTTTGAGTCATTGTCCTTTTGGAGTGATGGTTCTTCCCTTCACATGTCTGTCCTTTCGCGAGGTTCTTCAAAAAGCTAACGTGTGACCTCTATCTTCGTTCCCCATCTTATTGGAGCCTTAGGTTGCTGTAACTCTTATCCCAACAAGGCCCTCACTCATCTCCATAACCTTGCTTTACAGTCCTTTCCCATGTGTCTGTTGATGCTTGTTTTGCCATGATCCCTCCGTTACCCAGACCAATCTAACTTTGCATATTACAGGTGAGAGACACCATTATTAGCTGCTGCCGCCGCTTCCTCCTCTTCCTTCCTCCCCCTTCTTCTTTTTCCTCTTCCTCTCCTTCTCTCCCTTCTTCTTTTAACATTTAGAGCTACACTTTCTATCTTTGTTTTTAGCAGTAAATGCATAACTATGCATATTCGTTATATTTTGTTTATTTTTGCATCTTTTGATCCTTCCTTTTATGTCCTCTTAGCAAGGGTCTGACAAATTCTCAGTCTTGGTCCAAAACTTTGTTTCCCTCCAGTCTTGCTGGACATAGAGTTTTATGGCCACCATTCTTCAAAAGTGAAGGCGCCGTGGCTGGTCTGGGAGATAAAATAATTCTCCCCCAAGAGGACCGTGTCCAGCCCAATCCACAGAATTCATAAATGCCATCTTACATGGGGAAAAAAAGGATTTTGCAGCAGTGACTAAATTGAGCATATTGAGATGGGAAAAATTTACAGGTAGACTGACTGTCATCCCAAGAGTCCCTGTGAGAGGGAGTTGGGAAAGGCGGCAGAGTGGAGGGGTGTGCTAAGGGAAGGGAAGTTGTGTGTATGAACAAGAGAGAAGGGGAAAGAGTGGGAGGGGAAGCGGGAGGAGACTGTGGGGGAAGAAAGGGTAATTAAGGGAGGGTGGGTCCCACACTGCTGTCTTAGAGGATAGAAGGGGTCTTAAGCTAATGGCATGCCCACAGCCTTTAGATATTAAGAAGGCAGGCACTAAATTCACCCTCTAGGGCTACCAATAGGAAGCAGCCAACTGTCACAGTCTTTGCCTTATCCTGGTGAGACTGGTTTTGGACTTTTGTTGATTAGTTTTATTTTGAGACAAGGTCTAGATCTATATCCAGGCTGTCCTCAGATTTGCAGTAATCCTTCTGCCTCAGCCTCCAGAGTGCTGGAATTGCAGGTGTGAACTATCACACTTGGTTTGCTTTCTCTTTCAGTCTGTCCTGCTTATATAATAAGAGAACCTGTACGTCTAGAATAAGGCTTAACATCAAATAGAGGTTTGAAAACCACTTGTGTGCCTGGAGAGTTGGCTCAGTGGTTAAGAGCATGCATTGTTCTCGAGGAGGACCTGGGTACAATTTCCAGAACCCATGCAGTAGCTCACAACCATCTATAACTCCAGTCCCACAGGATCTGATTGATGCCCTCTTCTGAAATCCATGGGCTCCGTGCATGTACATGGTACACAGCCATACATGCACACAAAACACTCATACAGATAAAATACTAAAATACTAAAATACTTGTGGGATGAGTTGAATGCATAAATGATAAGTTTATATTGCTCCAATTATTTCTATTGAAAAAAATCATACAATATACCTTGATCATGTTTTTATCCTCCCTGAATTCTCCCAGATCCTTCCCACTTCTCTACCTTATGTTCTTGTTCTCTCTCTCTCTCTCTCTCTCTCTCTCTCTCTCTCTCTCTCTCTCTCAGCAAAGCCAATCAAGAAACATTAAAAACCCCATTAAAACACAAAAATAAAAATAAAACAAGCAAAAGACCAATAAGGGCAAAAATTTTCCCCAAACAAGCAAAATGAAATAAAAGGTCCACAAAATATCATTGAGTTCATCTTGAATTGGGCAAACTCGTGGACATGGCTCCTGTTCTGGGGAGTGATTAATATGCCCAATGAGAGTCCATCAGAGAAAATAATTTTCCCATTGCTAGCAGCCATCGATTGCAAGTAGCTTCTTGATTAGGGGTGGGACCCTGTGTCCACAAGCCCCTCTTGGTGCTGATAGCACATCCGGCTTGGGCCGGTGCAGGTTTTATATGTATTGCCTCAGTCTCTATGAGCTCATATGGGAAGTGGTCCTGCTGTGTCTGGAAGACATTATTTCCTTGGAGTCATCTTACTTTTGCCTCTTAAAAATCTTTCTGCCTCTTGGTCTTCATGGATCCCTGAGCCTTGAGAGGAGGGGTTTAAAATATTTTAAACTGTAGCGCACCATGCCCCGTCTGCGCTCTATGCGCCGCCATACAGTTTGTGAACTGGGCAAGGGGCTGGAGATTGAAACACACAAAGACTCACAGACAGAGAGTGACACGGGTCATCCTTGAAGCCAGAATGCCCCAAGAATACTCCCTTTATTGTTCTCAGGGGCAGCTTATATAGAGATAGCAATGCCCCAGCCAAACGCACCAGAAACCACTCTCGGCCATCAGGGACTCCTGAGGGTCTCGTGCTCAGAGCAGTTGCAGGCACTCAGATCAGGGGAAAACAAGTTGTTTACAAAAAAATCAGGATCTGGGGACTCACTGATTTTCAACATTAAATAGCTCATTTAGCACTTAGTGCTCCAAAGTCTCTAACTCTCTGCACAATGCCCAGTTATGGATTGGGTCTTTGTGTTATTTGCCATCTACTGCATTAAGAAACCTCTCTAATGTCGGTTGACAGAGACAATGATCTATGGGAACAACATTATATGACTAGAAGACATTTTATTGTTATTTTTCTTTAGCAGAAAAATAGTATTAGGTTTCCCCTAGGTCCATGACCTATCTTGTCTCAGGGTTCTTGTCCACTTTGTTGGTATTAGGTATGGGTTCCACCTCACAGAGTGAGCCTGAAGTCCCAGCAGAAAATGGTTACTCTTATAATGTTTGTGTCACTATTACACCAGTATATCATGTGGGACAGTCACTGTTGTAGGTTGCAGGGTTTGTAGATAGGTATATCAATGACTATCTTTATCCTCTTGTAGTGTAAAGAGAGCCTTCTAGTACCATGAATACTAGTCAGTAGGGATGAAGCTGCTAGTTAGGTACCGGATCAATTTCTCTGTCTTTAATGACATAAGTGAGCGCTTCTATCACCAATGGGGCATTATTATCATGTTGAGGAGAGTCACCAATAGCCTTGGCAATAACCTGTGATGTTTGTGGGTTTCTATGGTACCCCTTTGACCAGTGACTCAACAAATGTAAACCATTCCTGGCACTTACTGACATAAGCTAACTAGTTAGGGTATTGTCACCCTATTATTTGGTGACTCTACTTATATTCCTCTCATATATGTATCTATTTTAAGGAGCTCCTACAGTAATAAATTTAAAATTCAAATGGCCTTTAGTGTTAGTTGTCCTTCCCCATATTGACCCCTTTGCCCTTCTCTCTCATTCCCTTCCCTATTGAATCCCCCATTCTAGTTTTCCCTTTGTCTCCCCATGACACTATACTCTATGTCTGTCCCTTTCTTTGGAAAACCTCTCCTCCCCTTTAGTCCTTTACTAGGGACCTAAACTCTGTAGCTATTCAGATCATAGCACACATATCAAAAGCTTAAAAACTATTATTCACATAATAAATAAGAGAAAACATACAATATTTGTCTTTTTAAATTTGGGTTACCTCAGTCAGGATGATTTTTTTTCTAGCTCCATCCATTTACCTGCTAATTTCATTTTTCATAACAACCGAATAATATTTTGCTGTGTAGGTATGCCCTAATTTTCATTATTCATTCATCAGTTGTTAGATATCTAGGTTATTTCCAATTTCTAGCTGTTATAAATAGAGCAGCAATGAGCGTAGATGATCAAGTATCCCTGTAGAATCTAGAGTCGGATGGGTATATGTCCAAGAGTGGCATAGCTGGATCTGATCCCAGCTTCTAAGGAGCCACCACATTGATTTCTGTAGGGGCTGTACAAGCTTGCACTACCACCAGCAATGAGTGTGCTCCCCATCCCTGCATCTCCTCACTAATATGCACTATAAATTGTCTTATTGGTTTTGGCTATTCTGGCTGGAGTAAGATAAAAATCGCCCCATAGTTTTAATTTGATTACCTGATGGCCGAGTTTTGAGTGTTTCTTTAAGTTGTTCTCAACCATTTGTGTTTCTTTCTTTCTTTTTTTGAGAACTTATTGCTTAAATTTGTGCCCTATTTTCTAATTTGATTTTGTTTTCTTGATGTCCAATCGTTTTAGTTCTTTATATGTTTTAGATACTAACCCTCTATAAGATGTGTAATTGTTAAAGACCTGTTCCCATTATGTAGACTGCTGCTTTGTCCAAGTGATGGTGTTGTTTGTTATATAGAAGTTTTTCAGATTCATGGGTCCCATTTATTAATTGTTGGTCACAGTTTCTGTGCTATTGGTGTCCTATTCAGACAGTTATTTCCTGTGCTTATGAATTCAAACCTATTTCCTGATTTTTCTTCTATCAGATCTTATATTGATGTCCGTGATCCATTTAGAGTCAAGTTTTGTACAGGGAGATAGATATGGCTGCATGTCTATTCTTCTGCATTCAGCCATCCAGTTTGACCAGCACATTTGTTGAAGATGCTGCCTTTTCCTCAGTGTGTATTTTTTTTGCCACTTTGTCAAAACTCGGGTATCTGTAGGTGTGTGGACTTACATCTGGGTCATCAGTTCAATCCCATTGGTTGGTGTGTTTGTTTTATGCCAATGCCATGCTATTTTATTATTTTAGCCCTGTAGTAGGCCTTGAAATCTGGGATGGTGATACATCTAGCAGTTCTTTTATTAATCAGAAATGTTTTAGCCTGGATTTTTTTGTGTTTCCGTATTAAGTTGAAAGCTTTCCTTTCAAGATCTGTGAAGAATAGTCCTGAAATTTTGATGAGGATTGCATTGAGTTTGTAGATTACTTTTGGTAGGATAGCCATTTTCACAATATTACTAAAATAGTTTAATATTATTAAAAATAATACTGATCCATGAGCATGAGTGATATTTCCACTGTCTGGTATCTTCTTCAATGACTTTTATTATTAAGTTTATTATAGTAGTCTTTCACTTGCTTGGTTAAAGTTATCCCAAGGGTCTTTTGGGAGGGGAGGGTGTTATTGTAAAAGGTATTGTTTCCATGATTTATTTCTCAGTATGTCATTTATATATAGAAAGGCTACTGCTTTTTCCTGTGACAATATTGTATCCTGCTAGTTTGCTGAAACTGTTTATTAGATGTAGTGTAAATGGAGACCACTCTTTTGTTTCCCAGCCGCCAAGACCCAAATAGTCACACAGAAACTGTATTAATTACAATACTATTTGGCCTATTAGCTTAGAATTCTTATTAAGTAACTCATATCTTAAATTAACACATTTCTATTAATCTGTGTATCACCACAAGGCTGTGGCCTACTGGTAAAATTCCCAGTGTCTTTCTCCTTCAGCAGCTACATGGCATCTCCTTGACTCCGCCTACTCTCTCTATGTGTCTCTTCAGTCTGGCTCCATTCTGCCCTGCCATAGGCCAAAGCAGGTTTTATTCATTAACCAATAAGAGAAACAAATATACAGAAGGACATCCCACATCAATGCAGTAGTTTTCTTGTAATGTTTTGGGGTATTTTATGCATAAAATCATATAATCTGCAAATAGCGATACTTTGACTTCTTCCTTTCCTACTTGTGTCTCCTTGATCTTTTTCAGTTGTCTTATTGATCTAGCTTAGATGCCAAGTGTTGTATCGAATAATCATGAGATTAGATATCTTTGTCACATTTCTGGTGCTGTCACTCTTATGCCCTACAAGGTGTTCTAACTTTTCATTCCAGTTTTATGTCAAATTTCCTTTGGATTTTTTGTAATTTCCCCCAGTCTAAGGGCTCCCAATTATATATTTTTATTGTTAGATTGTGCTCATTTTATTCCTTTCATATCTTTTTCCCAGTTCAGAAACCTTCCCAACCTTTTGCCGTGCCAGCTGTGGAAGAATGAAATATTCTGCTTGTAATTTAAAATAATTTCACAATAATTGGATTACTTTGATTTATTTTGGGGAAACCGTATTCTTCTAACTTGGCAAGTCAACAGGAAATTTCAAGATCACTGGAGCTATAGCCTGAACTTCTCATGACATAGTTATAATTTAAAATAGCATAATTGTTCACAGAGAAACCCTGTCTCGAAAAACCAAAAAAAAAAAAAATAGCATAATTGCCAAAAAACCCGATATATATAGCTCTACAGCACAAACCATCACTAAGGTCATAAGTCAGCTGTCCTTGGACACTGTGCATGGAAGGTCACAGAAAAGTCTTCAACCCTTCTCAGGAAGTTGAGTTTAATGAAATTCAGTTCATAACTGTATCATCTAGATGAAGACTAATGGCTTAGTATTGTTACCAGGAAAATTGGGGTTCCCTCTTGGGGCTCTCAGTCTTAGTAGAGAAAGAACCTTTGAAGTGACTCAGAAGGAAGATAGAAGGTGATTTTATTAAACTTTGAGGGGCAAACAGGGCAGGCAAGCTGTCAGTGCTGGTAGATACCAGGAAGAGTAAGATGGGAAAGAGATGAGAAAATCCATGTCTTTCGAGATGGAAGCACGCAAGCAGAGGTGTGGCAGAAGTAGGGAGGGAGCTTCAGAGGGAAAAATGAGAAAGCTCAAAAGATCTGGGAAAGCTTTGGGGGGGGGGGAAAGAAGGAAAGAAAGGGGGAAAGTTATGCTTTTCTGAGTAACTGTCTGGGGAGCAAAAGAACATCATCTCATCGAGAGTAGTATTCTTTACCTCACCTTAACATGGCTTTAGGTGAGTCTTCCAACCCTAGGAGGGGTCTCTTGGCTAGGTGATTGACAGGCCCACTAGGATTAATTCTTAAAAAGAGGAGACGATAGTTATATAATGTTCTGATCTTTGGAGCAGATTACAATGTCAAATTTCCAGCCAGGGACAAAGGTTTATTCCATTCTTTTGACTAGAAGGAAATAACTTTCCTTTCATGGTCCTCAACAAACCCCTAATATCCCCAGTGGTCTCCAAGGCCACTGTAATGTTGTCCCCTCAAGAACTGAGACCCTGAAGTAATTTAATCATTTGGGAGATGTGCTGAAAATTAGGGAATAAATACAACCTGCTCCTACCATGAAAATCCAGAAATCCAGTTCCAGGGCTATTGACCAGAGGAATTAATGTCTGTGCTGGGGCTGTAACCTACTCTCTTGGGCAGCCTCCAGGTAGGCGTGTTCATTAGAAGAAGGGGTGGAAGAAATCAGACTCTCTTCTGGCATTCCTGGTCTCTGGCCAGGACAGAGCCAAGGATATTTCCAGGTTTTGTCTGGGGACACACATAGAGGCCCTACACTGCCTGCCTGCGCTTTTCTGTTTTCTCTCCTTACCATCCCCCTCCCTGAAGATGGAACCTTAACTACTGTGATAGAACCCAGCAACACTCAATCTAGCTTTTTCCTGCTTGGTGAAGCCTTCCCCCCCGTACCCCACCCCTCTATCCCCTCCACTCTCTACCCTCAACCCCGACTGTGCTTTGATTTCTATCGGAGGTAGTAGGACTTCTTAGATGAATATCTCTATTTTATTTCTTTTTTTTCTCCCTTTGCTCATTACTTCCTGTTTGCGCTACTCATGTCCTGAGCCTAATGTCTGACACTGACCAGTAGCAAACTAGGAAAGATGAACTCATTGAGAGCCCTTCCCAGCAGCCATTGGGTCTACCTTTCCTCGCCTGCATAGACTGGTGTCGTATAATGGGTTTTTTCTTCCCAAATGCTGAATGTCACCATTTTACTGTGTACTTCTGCATTGTCTGCCCTCAGAAAGTAAAGAATGAGAACTCTGTTTAACAGTCGCTATGATCTCTGCCATGTGTTTCAAAGAACTAGCTTAATAAATAATGGTAGTATCAGAAATTACCCATTCATTTCAATTTTTCCTAACCGCATCTAAATTACTAATTACAACAGAAAGCTCATTCTTCAGGAATTACTAACCTTCAGGGATACAACATAATTATTCCCAATAGTATCAAGCAAATTTGTAAAACAAATATACATAAAATATTCCCCCCTCTCTTTCTCGCTCTCTCTCTCTCCCTCTCTCTCCATAGCCTGGGAACAGGGGAACTATGAAATATAATTTTACCCTAAGGTCCTACAAATGACTACATGAAAGTAATTTCCTGCCTGCCAAAAAGAGGGAAAAGAAAAAACATAAAGTTTTATTTTAGTCCACAGCCTAATGCTTGAGCAGAGAGAGTGTTGTTTTGCTTAAACAGAAAAGTCCCTAAAGAAAGAAAACCATCCTCCAGATGAAGAGTTTTAAAAATAAACTCAGTGCGCATGTATTTTAGGCAGCATTCACTGCCAGTCAACAATTCAGGATCTGTGTTGAGTTAGATTAGCAAGACAGTACGGGACTTGGCTTCTCACCGAGAGCAGCTTTTGACTAGCTGAGTCTCCCACAACTTCCCCCTAATACACATGGGAAGATATTGGAGGAGGTGAGAATGTACATCATCATCAAAAGTGGGACTCGGAGCCAACCAAGGACCAAATACAAGGATTTGCCTTATTTTGACCATTCGTGCCCATTATCCTCTTTTGATACTCTTGTCTCTCTGTCTCTGTCTCTGTCTGTCTCTGTCTGTTTGTCTCTCTCTCTCTCTCTCTCTCTCTCTCTCTCTCTCTCTCTCTCTCTCTCTGTGTGTGTGTGTGTTTGGTGTTATAATGAACTTCATCAGGGCTGCTGACAGAAACGTGGGTGAGGGTTATTTATAGGAGCACGGGCACTTAACCAACGGCTACAACACTGAAGAAAACATTTCCTCCTTCCCCAGCAACCATTAATGACTTATAGATCCTCAGAGAAAAATAGGGTTCTGTGAGCCTGTCCTCACTCCAGAGCACAATGCTGATGGGCTCAGGCACTACAGGTCTTAGGCGGATAATGGCATCTGCTAGGACTTCCGAAGTGAAATTGCCGCGGCACGCCCGGAAGGCGGTGTTCACAACACTCCAGCCTTTCCTCTCACTCTTACTTCCTTTGTGCCTCCTCTTCAAAGCTCTCCCTGCAATGCTGGAGCAAGTAGAGTGTGTGTGAGCGCGCGCGTGCGTGTGTGTGTGTGTGTGTGTGTGTGTGTGAGCGTGTGTGTGTGTGTGTGTGTGTGTGTGTGTGATATAGATGTTCTTTCTAGGGTAGAACAGTCACTTACTTTCAGTTCTTTGGTCAATTATAAATCTCAGCGGTAACTGCCACCTACTCCGAAAAGAATCTTCTGTGAGCAAAGCTGAGAGCAACACTGATCTATCAGCATAACCATAAGCATTCAGAAAGGTTCTTTTTTTTTTTTTTTTTTTTTTTTTTTTTGAGACAGGGTTTCTTTGTAGCTTTGGAGCCTGTCCTGGAACTAGCTCTTGTAGACCAGGCTGGCCTCGAACTCAGAGAGATCCGTCTGCCTCTGCCTCCCGAGTGCTGAGATTAAAGGCGTGCACCACCACCACCCGGCCAGAAAGGTACTTTTATACCACGTCCACTTACTAAAACAACAGTGGTAGCTTTCCTGCTAGGGCCTACGCCCCCTCCAGCCATGGGATTTCCGCCAGGTTTACAATACCAGGCACACATTTTCCCCTGTGCAGAGAGACTCGCATCCAGCCAGAAAACAACCGACTGTCCAAATGACAACTATGCCACTACTGCATCAGCGTGGGCACACCTTGTCTGGAAGGGTAGCTGTGTGACATGCTGCTCCCACTGCTGAGTAAGACTGTGGATGACTCCTCCACCCCCAGCAGTCTATAGAGCGCCTTCTAGAACTAGGAAGGCTAGCCGACAGAAAGGACGCTCCCAGCTCTTTCAGTAATCTATGGCCAATAAACACACTATGTCCTATAGTCAAATCACATGGTGTCTTCAGCGATAGGGTCTGGCACTAGCCTGTATTATCTGGGGGCTGCTGGAGTCCACCCCCACACTAGGATTGGGAAGCATACTCTTGTGCAAGCCAAGAGACCCCCAAAAACAACCAGCATACCCACCCAACTGGTTGTCCCTAAATGCTAACCCATAGCTGCCTTGAAGAGGGAAGTAATACGCTCCTGACTTAATGCCACTGGGAACTACTCCCCAACACAGTCTTTGTTCAAAGGTGGGAAATTGCATTACCCTGGTCATATCCCCTGGGGGATTTTCCCAAAAATCCCCTATGTCAGCCTTCCTTTTGAAATACCATTTCTCTGTGGGATTTGTAGGTTCAGGCTCGTGTCAGCAAATGGTCCCCTAATAGCCCTCCATGGCAAAGTTATGACTTATCCCCAAAGAAAATGCTGCCCCTTGAGCGTGTTTTATGGAGGCTAAGAGTCGAGTCATAAAACATCGGCTCTCACGTCTGAGTGCCTGCTCGCTAAAACACTATTCATTTGCACAGAAATGTTTGTCTTTTCTTTGTAGGGGTGTACTTGCTTGTATATTCGAATAGGCCATATGTGTCTATTTGAAAATGTCCAAAGTGTTATAATGGACATGTAGATTAGCAGCTGATTATTTTGGCTGCTAGCTTCTCAAATATGTTAAACAGCTCCTTGCTTTATCTGAAAAACACATATAAATACAGTTCTTTCAGTAAAGGGTGACAGTCGGGTGAAGCTGGAAGGATTAAATTCAAAGATGCCTGCAAAGCTCTCGCTTTCTGGCATTCCGTGCTGCACAATTAATTTTTATGCCTGGTTAGGCTTATCACTCATTTAATAATTTCTATTCATTTACTACTATAAAATCATTACAAAAATCAAAACTATTATGTGCAAATATAGTAATAACTCTAAATATGGTAATAACTTGCTAAGATGATGAAGAGCCCATTCAAAGATATATGTCTATTTATCGGTCTGCCATTTCTAATGCCTTTTAAATTTCTGGGAGTTTTTTTGGTTTGTTTCTCTAATGTAGTTTATTAATCGTCGTTTCTTTAAAACGAATAAAGAAAATGAACCTGACCCCCACAGATCAAGCGCGTGTGCTTTGCATGTATTTCCCAAATACGAATGTGTCCTGCAGGCAGGGAGCTCCAAACCAACACAGGGGTAGGGGTGGCTGTTTTCACTTCTCATTTCAATTTTCTTCCTTCCGATGTCTGCAGACAGAGCTGATTTTCTCATAAAGGCTGATTATTACTACTACACCAAGGTCAGTTACAGCATAATATGCATAAAGAGTCGACAGAAATGATCCGGACTGTGCTTTCACACGCAGAGATATAGGCGGACTTGTCAGGCAGGTATTCGGGTAAATCCACTCATTATGTATGCTCCTTTCTGTCAGGTGTTGATAACCGGTACATGACGCCCAAGTTTGAACCAAAACTTGGAACGCAGTATTTGAGAAGAGGGTGTTGAAAGCACATTTAAGACTTCTTTCTGTCTGTGCTAGAAGGAATTAAAGGGAACAGAAGAAAGAAAGAAATGCCCTCACCCCCATGTCAGTTCAGCTTTCTGTGTGACACAAAATGGAAACCAGAAAGGAAGTGCGGTGGCCCCCCTTGGGGTGAAATCAGTTCCATGTTGTTGGGTTTTTTTGCTTGTTTGTTTTTTTTGCATGAACCCTTGCCAGGGATGCTGACAGAAATCGCAACGTGAGATTCTAATGTCACCAAGTGAGCTGCAGTTAGCTCTGGACCAAGCACCTTCAAGCCACTACCAAAATATAGGCCCGTTTCAGAAGATTGTTGTTACCCTTGAGGTCTTAGCAGCACTTCAAATCTATTACCACTTTGGACAAAAAGGTAAAATATAAAAAAGACAGAAGCTAAGTATCTGGATTCATGGCAGAGCACTTGCCTCCCATGCACAAGGTCCCGGATTTGAATCCAAAATTATTGCAAAAATAAATTAAGAAGCATGGAAAACCAAGACTATGATAAACACCAGGACAGTCACTGCTGTTAACAAATATCAGCACATCTTTGATTTTGCAACTGTTGTTTTCTTTCTCTATGTATGTGACATACATGTGGGTGTATAGACACGTCGTCCATGCACGTGCATCTGGTTGGATTAATTTTATGTGTAAAGTTTTTATACGTCTCCTGGCGCAGCCTAAGGCAGCAAAGATTTAAAAATAAGTAACTAAATAAAGAAGGTGGAAAAGAGGCAGTGAATGGGTGGTGAGTGTGCTCTCCAGAGAATGGAGTTAGTAGCAGTGACCATGCTCTGTCGGGGAATGGATTGCACCCTGGGTGCCCTCGGGAAGGTTGGCTCAGTACACATGTGCTAACATTTAAAAGACGCATTAGCACATGGTGACTAGCTGCTTACAGAAAGCCTGTGCAATCCTGCGGATTTGCACTTTTGTGTTAATGACTGGGATAAATGGTTTAGAAATCCTGGCCGTCCATTACCAGCTTTCCCCACTTCCTCAGCCACTTTCCCCAAGAACTCTTCTAACAGGCGTAGGTCAGTTTAGAAGGGAATTACAAGTCTACACTTAACAGGGCTAATCATGGTCGAATCCCTAGAGGCTTTTTAACCAAAAAAAAAAAAAAAAAGACCACAAGAGAAGACTTCAGTACCAATACCAAATCTGCCCTGCGAGTGTAAGAGAAAACAAGCGTAACTGGGCTGGCAAGTTAGCAAAACAGTCCATGCTGTGCGCATGCCCACACACCCTTTCTACTTCATGCCTGTCTCTGACAAGAAAATTGCCAGTCTTAACCCGAAATAAAGCAATTATCAAACAGAGATGCGTTGTATTTATAGCCTGCGCTGTGTTACAGGGATAACGTGCTTGCAGTATTGAGAAAATCGCTTCAAGTTGCTTTCTTAAAGGTTTGGTGGAATTATCAGAACCCCTGAGTACCATGTTAGCCCAGCACATTTTGCAAGACTGTATTTGTGGAAGTGCCAGGTGACATGACTTCATAGGACTGATGTCATTTTTTGCCGTGTGCTGTGTGAACTAGATTCCCCCAAGACCATCAAGAACAAGAATTATTTTCTCAGGTCTGAATTCTGTGAAGCCGTATACGAGCATCTTTGTGATGCAAGCTTGTGTTCCTGATTGTCTCTACTTTCAAAGGGAACGTGTAAGTCAAATTTGCTTGTATGAGCTGCAGGCCTGGCATTCGTCTCTTTGGTTTCCCGCACTCCTCAATTCTCTCTTGGTGACTTCAGTCTTGCAGCTTTAAATGTCATCTACATGTCTGAGACCCCACAGACTGTATCCGCGCTCTCCTGAATTCCAAAGCGCATCCCACAGACTGCATGTGGATAGCCAATGTTTGCTACTCAAAAAGGTGACCCTCGGATGGGCATGACTTGGGAGCTGATGAGAAATGGAAAATATCAAGCTCTGTCTTAGACCTACCAAATCGGAAGCTGCTGTGTAACAAGATCCCCAGATTCTCGGGTGCATTAAAGTTTGAGAAACTCTGTCCTTCCCACGATTGAGGACTTAGAGCATTCTACCCTTGCGATGTGATTTATTTTAAGCAACCCTTCTGTCTGATTATAAACCCTTCATGGTCAGGTGCTGTAGTTCATTTCACTCCCTCCTCCTAATGTCTGGCAGAGGTGATGCTAACAGAACACACAAACACAACATATTCAACTACGATACGATGCAAATAAGCAATTTCACATGAAAGCCTGTTGCATTGGGGGCTGGGAACGAGAAAGGGATGCTTGATTCACACGGACAGCCATTCACCATAAAAGGCATCATTGCATATCACTGTGGCTGTGTAAGCTTACATATGGCACTTTGTGACTTTTTCTACGAGGGGCCACATTATGTTTGAGGATCTCAATTAGGTAATGTTTTATCAAGAAGCTTCCACTACGTGTTGCTATAACAATGTCATCCTTTTTCTGGCCTATTTGAATTTGTGCAAGGAGCCAATTAGAGCGGCCAACCATTTGTCCTGCTCTAAGATGGACGTCTATACAATAATTGGGGCATGTCTGGGGCTTTTCCTTAAAATATGGGTTTATCAACATCAGCCTAGGCTTATGACCAAGCGCACTGGGCTGCCATTTTCAGAATAGATGACCATTTATGTCTTTCTTTGACCGATGGCGTTTCCCATTCAATTTTCCAGTTTTGTTCCTGTATCTGATACTCATTTGAGAAGATTTCCCAGGACCCACAGGATCTGTGAAAGTAAATGAGCAGTGAATTTCTTCCACAGATGGCCTCTGAACACCCTTCATTTACATCAAGAATTGAGAACAGAAATGGAGACGAGAGCAATTGGGCTGCTCTAGTCCAGGAA
The DNA here is from genome assembly GCF_903992535.2 of Arvicola amphibius. Classification (NCBI taxonomy): domain Eukaryota; kingdom Metazoa; phylum Chordata; class Mammalia; order Rodentia; family Cricetidae; genus Arvicola; species Arvicola amphibius. The sequence goes on from NC_052051.1 coordinate 129,010,087, forward strand.
CTTCAGAAGGTATGTGTCAGGCAACTCTGCTCCCCTGCAACGTTAAAAAATGACAATAATAACAGCAAAAATTCACTTGGTGGACACATGATCCTAAAGAGAAGGGACCAGATTCAAATACAATGTCTCTTCAGTGGCCATAACCAACTTATTTTTTTTAAATGTATGTCAGATGCCAAGGCTTATTGTACCTACAAAAAGTCTCCAGATAAAATATCTTTTCTTATTTTCCAATTTTTTCCCTATGGCTATTTATAGCGGAGTTTGCTGGACCATCACTTGGGATCTTATTAAGCACCTGCATTCCAGAGGCTCACCCCAGACCTAATTAGGATTTCCAAAGGACTCCTGGAGAAGAAGTCATTCAAATCTACTCTCCAAACGATGCCTGATTGAAGTACTTTCTAGTAAGTGTTTATTTCAGAAATATTTTTACGAAGTAAATTAGAAAAAAAAACCCGCTCTGTTCTTGTTCATCTATCCCTTCACGATTGTTTTGAGTAGCTTCTGGATCTTGTGCGAACCCTGATGATGAAACCAGGAAGTCTGGGTCTGGAGGGAGACAATGCATAATAAAACGCATGCCTACATCAGCCATGTAGGAACTAGACACAAGTCAAAGGTAGCGTTCATCTATTTGAAAGAAGTAATAGTTTCGTTCAGGTAACCAAAACAAAATCTTCAAGAATTAGCATCAGTACTATATACCACATGAAAGGAAGATTCTGTTTTGTCTTTAAGATCGTGCCTGAGGGGCTGTAGAAATGGCCCACCCGTTCAGGGCACTTACTAATCTTGCAGAGGACATGAGTTTAGTTCCTAACACCCACACCAAGCAACTACTCATAACTCAACTCCAGGGGCTCCAGTGCCCCCTCTGGCCTCCACAGAGAACCTACAACTGTGTGTACACACGCACATGTACACACACACACACACAATTAAAGATAAAAATAATGATGGCTGGAGAGATGGCTCAGTGGTTAAGAGCACTGGCTGCTCTTTCAGAGGTCCCAGGTTCAATTCTCTGCACCTACATGGAGGTTCACAACCATTTGTATCCCCAGTTCCAGGAGATCTAATTCCCTCTTCTGATCCCCGAGGGCACCAGGCATGTATATGGTACACAAGCATAAATAAAGTAAATAAATCTACACACAAAAAAATTTAATAATAATGATTTGTTAAGTGCCAGAAAGAGTTGAGCTGACAAGATGGGTCAGCAGATAAAGGCTTCTGTTGCATCAGCTTGGTAACCTGAGTTTGTTCCCGGAGCCTAGGGTGAAAGGGGAGTTCTCCTTTGTCAGTGCTGTCCTCTGACCTCTACAGGCCCTACAAGTGCCCCTCCCCCTACAAACACAATAATAACGAATAAAATCAAAGAAAAAGTTTGAAAAGGGATAAAAAGATAGGACTAGAACAAGCTGGAAATTCGCACAGCATCCTTTGCGAGGCTGGTGCTGAATTTCCTGAGCAAATGAAAGACTAGGAATGCCCAGAATTAGTTAACAGAAGCAATTATCACGATGCTTCCAGCAGCGCCATAAGTGAACAGGGCTCCCAGGCTGCAGAGTGGTCGGTCCCAGGGCTCACAGGAGGGGTCTGACTCCTCCCTCTCGCTCTCCTCCATTTGATACCTTGGTCATCGCCGGAGTGAAATATCGCGCCTTTCCCATGAGTCCTTTCTTCGCCGCCACGAGCACAGTGCTAAGGAGTTGCTCTTACTTCTACTTGTCTTGTTTGCTTCCCGCTATCTTTGTTTTCTTCCAAAAACAAGCTATTGGATGTGAATGTTATTTTTTCCAAGCAAAGACAAATATCTAACATTGGGTTCCTACCACGGGAATTTACCTTACTAAATACAGTTTAAGGCAATATTGTTTTTAGGCCCAAATTTAATTTTCCTGGAAAGACTTGAAGTCTGCTCTGGAGGGACGGTAGGTTGGAGCCTTCTTGACAAAAATAAATACATAAACAATAAAATAAATAAATCTAGCACTAGCTTCTCTGCTATGTAATTCCCATATAAAGAAACTCAATTGAGTGGGCATGGCTAACTGCCTATATCCCAGCTCTTGGAGACAGAGATTGGCTCCCTGGGGCAAGCTGACTAGATAGACTAGCCATGTCTACAAAAATGAGAGGCCCTGCTCTATGGGAGAGTGAAGAACCCACCCATTGTCAACCTGTCCCCTCCACATGCACACACATATGTGAACATGCATACATGCGAGCACAATATATGCATACATGTGCAAAAAAAAGAGAACCCCAACTGAACCAAAACTGAACATGAACAATATTATGAACAGACGTCACAGTCTGCCTGTTTTTCTGAATGACTGCATTCTGAATGCTGTCAGTACGAGCAGGGAGGCATGAAAGGAAACACAGCTGTCTAACGTGTTCACATATAAGCAGGGCTGTGCACTCATCAATGCCCCCCTGAAACTATGAAGGAATCTTGTTTCGTTACTCGGTGAGATTCTTGAAGCAGTATGTAGGAAGCATATAATAGTTATGATCCAGCTGCCAAGGAAACCATGATAAAATTGCCATACCCAAGTCTCAGCGCTCTGGCAATTGGTGTCCATGTAGCAGCCATTTTGAAATCAAGCTCTTTGCTCTTCTTGTGTCTGATGCCTCTGGGACCTGTGAAACCACTGAAACTTTGACCTTTTAATTGGTCATGAAGAAGGATCTTCTTTTCCAGACTATATGGCTATAAAACTTATTTCCATTACTTTTTAACTATCAAAGAAAATAAACAGCATAAAAAAAGCCTTTGGGGGCTGCAGTAATGATACCAACACTGTCCGCAACAAACATTAGTTCTCTATGATGTAGCACTGAGCTAACTGGAGAGTTTCCGTTAATGTCATAACTCTCGTAGATCTGACATCATGAAAAAGAATCAAGACAATCCAGGTGTCCAACTGTGTGTATGAAGTTCTGGAAGAGCCAAAGCCAACCTATAGCCATGAAGACCTATCTGTCATTTCCTGTGCAGGTGTGAGGCAGGACTGCTGTGTTGGAAGGAAGGGTTTGACCTCAGAACCCATGGAGGTGCCCAGCGGTCTCTGGCCTTTCCTCCGAAGTAAATGCTGATTAGTCCTCTTCTCGGCCTTGAGGATGATTTTTATTTTTATTTTTTTAACCTGGGGCAACTGGTTTTAATTGATTTTTTTAATAAAGGTATTTCTTGCTTTCTTTCCCTCTGATTAAGAGCTATTGCATGACCTCATCAGGCCTAGAAGAGTATTGATGGCCCGGGGTACCATGGGGCTAATAAAGATTGCTATCCAGTATTTTTTAGTGTCACGTAAAACCTCCCTCATGTAAGATACAGGGGGACGAGCATAATATAAATGTCATTTTAGGGGCAGCAGTGTTGGGGCGTATATAGGTAGACATTAGTGATTTCATTAACAGGTCTCTCCGAGAGATAAGAGGAGAAGGGTAGGCGCTGGAGGGTCAGAAGGCTAGGAGGGGTCTTTTTTGAAACAAAGAGCCCAACTGGTCTCTGGGTTTCCTTAATTTGAAGCAGAAATCTAGTAGAATGCTTCAGATGAGGAGTGGAGGACACTCTCAGCTCCCTTGGCCATCTGTCATTGGTACTTTGTCATGTGAAGTATTTCAGAAGCCAAGCGCATTGGAAGGAGCATGTCACAGAGTGTTTTCTGTTACTCGGGAGATTTTTAAATTCAACATGGTCCATTTGTTCTCAGGTATGGAGGACCCATGTGATAACAGTTTGGGGCATGCCTGTGAGATTTCTAGATGATTCTATGCCATTTAATAAGTATTTGGTGTAGAGAAAGCAAAACTGGGCCAAAGGAATCACAAAGGCCCAATCCATGTCCTGAAATGAGTGGAGAATCAGGGAGAGTCCAAAACCCCCCACTAGGCCAAAGGAAGAGGAATTTTGAAGTTTTTAATTCTTTTTTGTTTTCAATCCAAAGTGTGATTGTTCCTGGAACATGTGCCACGTGCCCAGTGCTGTCCTGGGGATCTAGAGACTGAGATCACATGTTCTTCCAAAGAGCCTGGCTAAGAACACACACTAAATGCACATACACCATGGCTCTTTGACTATGGAGAAGCTAAACGTACATTTTGGCAGGTATACAAGAAGTTCGCCATGCTATAAATTAATTGAGGAAAAAATAGTGTAGAGGCAAGAAAATATAAATTCCCTTTTATGTCCATCTCTGCTTTCTCATGAGTCATTGTTTCCCAACTTTCAGGGAATTCTCTGTGAAGACTGCAAGGACAAGTGTGTGGGAGCCCACGCATGACTCGGTTTCCATCTGGAGTCATTTCTCTTTTTTGCTCTTTTTTTTTTTGAGACAGGGTTTCTCTGTAGTTTTTGGGGCCTGTCCTGGAACTATCTCTGATAGACTAGGCTGGCCTCAAACTCACAGAGATCCACCTGCCTCTGCCTCCCAACTGCTGGGATTAAAGGTGTGCGTCACCACGGCCCAGCTCTAGAGTCATTTCTGACTTAAAGAAGTCATTTGAGTTCAAGCTTGCCCGCTCTACATTTTTCTTAGGCCGTGAGGCCTATGAGAGACTTCTGATTTAGCCCATGAGAAAAGAACACTCTATCTAGTAGACAGTATACTGCTGACAACAAACATCAAGATAGAAAATAAGGCTGCTTCCGAGCATCAAGCACATGCTAGAGAGCAGGCTGGTCACTCAAGGACAGGAATGGTCTTGTGGTTAGACACTGACTGACCGTCTGTGCTGTGCTTTGTTCTGTTTTTGCATATAAGCAAGTTCTGAAATAAACTCTGGGCTGTTTGGCTGCTTCAGCATGACCAGACAGACCTCCCGATTCCATCCTGTCTTCTGTTTTTCTGACTTTTCCTTGGCCTCGAGGATCCCCTATCCAAGAACCCTAGCTGACCTTGTAGGAGCTGGCCCCTACATGTGGTGCCCAATGTGGGGCCTTCTGGGAAAGGGTGTCTTTGTAGGGACACAGCAGATTCCAAGGGTGCTCGGAGGTGCGGTAAGTATATCCTGGGAGTATCAGCAGTCGTGCAGTGTAAATACCAAAAAGAGGTTAGCTGCACAGCATGAGAAACAAGTAAGAAGTAACTCGAGTATAATTATAAAATAAGAAGTAACTTATACATAAGTGTAAAAAAAAGTAAATATGGGCCAAGAAAGCAGCCAACAGCTGTTTGTGTATTTACTTATAGACACTTTAAAGGTTAGGGGTACTAAGGAAGAACAACAACAATTGCTTCAGTTTTTGAAATGTGTAAAGGATGTGTGCCCCTGGTTCCCTGCAGAAGGGAGTGTGAATCTCGAGATTTAAAAAGGTGTGTGTGAATGAATAAGCGGGCTTTGTCTTGGTCTGTGTTTTGACTGTTACTATGTTGCTGTTTTATGTGATCGTGTCCTTGACAAGTTTAAGTGGTACCGGTACCTGTTTGTCCGTCATTACTGTCCGTTTTCCTCTATTGACCTTCTTTGTTGTCATGGAAGAGATGAGGCAGGCAAGCTTGAACTCAAATGACTCCTTTAAGTCAGAAATGACTCCAGATGAAAACTGAGTCACACGTGGGCTCCCACACAAGTGCCAGTGAGATTTGAATTATTGTCATAAATGTAACCCCATTTATATCTACAGGTTGTTAAAACTCAGAGAGAGAGAGAGTGTGTGTGTGTGTGTGTGTGTATGGTGCATATGTATGTGTATATATGTACATGTATGGTGTGTGTATGTGTATGGTGTGTGTGGCATGTATGCACGTGTATGTGTATGATGCATATGTATGTGTATGTATGTATATGTATGGTGTGTGTGACATGTATGCATGTGTATGTGTGTATGACGCATATGTATGTGTGTATGGTGTATGTGTGTGTGTGGTGTGTGTGTATGATGTGTATGGCATTCATATGTGTGTGTATGGTATATGTGTTTCTGTGTGTATGTATGGTGTGTGTATGTGTATGGGGTGTGTGTGTATACACGTTCATGCACGTGTGTACAGGTGCATGTGGTTGTAAGTTGATGCCAGGTGTCTTCTCCCATCTCTCTTTACTTACTGAGGCAGGGTCTCTTGGTGAACGTAGAGCTCTCTGACTTGGTTAGTCTAGCCAGCTTTCCCCAGCCCAACCTCCTCTTGAGGCTGGCACCACGCTTTCCTGTGTCTGCTGGAAACTGTAACTCTAGTCCTCATGCTTGTGCTGTGAGTGATTTATCCCCCCATCCGCTCAGCTTCAGACATCTTCTCTTGTTCTCTACAGTGCAGTCCTGTGTGGCTCATTTCACAGATGAGAAAACCAAGAACATACAACCAAGAACCAAGGAAGTCAAGACTCGGAATCTTGGGACCATAAGCATCACCCTCACTGTCCGGATGAGTTCAGATCTGTCAAAGCTGCCACTGACCGCAAGACTCTACCCTCTTAGGCCGTTGGTAGGCAACTGGGCATCACCTGGCATCACCCACTCAGCTTCAGTTGACACACGTGTGGTCCGTCTCCCAGGTCCAGCCCTTGCTGTTCCTTCTACTCTACCACACCGCCTCTTGCCATCTCGCTTTATTTTCCCTTTTCAAATCTGTGTGACTTGAGTGTTTGGGGATGTGAAAGATTAATAACCTTAGTCTGGACTAGGCTGACTGTGGGCAGGCCCTGGGAGAACTTTTCCCACACTTTGGTGCCAGCAGGTCTCAAGCCTGAACTGCTTATCCCTGTTATTCTTTCTAGTTCTGGGCCTCCCTGGAGCCACAGACCCCACTGTGAAAAACTGAACCGAAGGTTTGAGAGAAAGGCCCACGGGACTGCTACCCAACATGTCAAGAGAGCCGGCTCTGGATGTCTTTGCCTGCACTCTAAAACTACTGTCAAGCCGGAGCCGCGCTGGACCCATACCAAACTGACACTTTAATCTCTGTAACTAAATCCGTCGGTGAAATACGAACGCTGCCTACGTTATTTTTTCTTTCCTGGTCAGTGATTAGCAGCCAGAAAAAGTTCCTCTCAAGGAATTCCTTTCCCTCGGGACCCTGTTCAAGTCTTAGAGTTCAAATAGAAAGAAGTATGGGTCCATCTCCAGGTCCAGAGCAGGTCCTTTGGGTGCAGCGCCGTGAAGCGGGACATGTGACGTCTGCCCTGGTGCCATCCCTCATCCGTAAATCAAGTGGCTTGGCTTACATGGATGCCGTCTCTTTCAACTTGAAAGTTTCTATGGCCTTTGTCAACTTTGATCGAGGAAACGCTAAGCTTGCCTAATTTTAATTTTTACACTTATTCTTTAAGTTAAGTATACTTTGAAAATATCTAGGCTCTATGAAGTGCTGGAAGTAGAATAGTTGCATACATTCTATCAACTTAACGTCTGCCATGGTAAGTGCCACCAAGGAAAAGTAGAAGGAGATTTAAGAGCATTTGATAGGATGTGACCCTGGCTACAGTTAAGCATAGCCACTGTCATTTCAAGTGGCATTTCAGCTGAGAAATGAAGGATGCATTGGCACCAGCCAGGTGATAAGAGAAAAAAAAAAAACCCTGAGTTTTCTAAGCAGAGCAAACAACATGTTTGGGTGACCGTGGGCAAGGAAAGTGTCAAACCCTTCAGAGAAGTGAAAGAGCTCCATCAAGCCTGGAGTATTAAAAAAAATCAGTAAAGGGAACATTGTTCCACTGTCCTGAGAGCAAAACCCCCACCCACTTCTTTCTCGCCTGAGGCTGTGGGTCTCTACCCCCACCCCCGTTTTTCCCCATGCCCTCTGACTCACTCTCTACCAGGCCTTTTATCTCAACCTCAAGAATTTTCAGGTGCTAAGACAGCTCCCCCCCCCCCCTTTTTCTCTTTCAAGGGAAAGTTGATCATTAAAGCAGAACACTTCAAATAGCACATGTCAAGACCTGATGTGGTCCTGGCAGGTCAAGGGGTGCGTGCCTTCTGGGGATCCCCTGAAAAATCAAGTGCATCAGAGAATTTAGATAAGGAGAAATCGGGTGGTTTTTCAGACTTGTCATAGGAAAGAGCTGACCTGAATCGGGGTGCCCTGTTGGGATGGTTCTGAGTTGCCCAGTCAGGAGCCTTTGAAAATTTCCTCTGGCTTTGAGATCATCATAGATCCAGGGCAGAAGGCTTTGGGTTAGTTCTGAAATTCATCTCAATCCAATTTGCTCAATGACCCATTGCAAGATTGAACAGTTGGATTTTTTTTAAATTTTTGGTCAAATTAGCTAAGAAGGTTTATATGACTCTTTCATTTTGCTTTGAATTTGTTTTTTCTTTCTTTTTTTAAGTTTTATTTATTATGTATACAGTGTTCTGGTAGGTCAGAAGAGGGCACCAGATTTCATTACAGATGGTTGTGAGCCACCATGTGGTTGCTGGGAATTGAACTCAGGACCTCTGGAAGAGCAGCTATTGCTCTTAACCTCTGAGCCATCCCTCAGGCCCCTTGTTTTTCATATAATAGGTTCTTGCTGTATAGTCAGGCTGACTGGGAACTTGTGACTGCCCCTTCTGCTTCAGCCAGCTAAGTGCAAGGATTACAACCAGGTACCACAGTGTTTAACTGTATTAAAACGGTAAGACGCCATGTAAGCATGTTGCAGAAACTTTACATGATAGAAAGAGAGAGAAACATTCCTGGGAGAGCATCACCATGTTACAAGCTGTCATCATCTGGGCGCTCTCTTCTTTGTTGTATGAAATTTTAGTACTTGCCAAATTCAATTTTGTCTCCTATTAGCACTTCGAACATTTCCCATGATCTTATAAAATTTTCACACTGCTCCCTTTGAGATTTTTAGACGGCGAAAGTAGTGTGTGCTTGTCTGCGTGTATCAGGGTATAGAGTAGCACAGAGGCAACACTTGTGCCCATCTGACTCTCCCCCGCCAGTCTCATCTCTAGATACCCAGTGCCAGCAGCCCGGCCCACGCCCTTCCCCATGGGACTGACAAACACAAACGCTTTCCTGCACCTTGGGGTTTTCGTGACACAAGAAAGCTTAACTTTTCCCCCTTACTTACCATACCACTCACGCCTGAGAACACAAAGATGTTTCATTTTCATTAAAGACTCAGTAGTAGGGCTGGCGAGGTGGCTCAGAGGCCAAGAGCACTGGCTGCTTTTCCAGAGGTCCTGAGTTCAAAAAGCACATGGTGGCTCACAACCATCTACAATGAGATCTGGTGTCCTTTTCTGGCAACCCAAGCATATATGCAGGCAGAACACTGTATACATAATAATTAGAGATTTATTTTTTTAAAAGACTCAATAGTATTTTATTATACAGAGATGGCATGATTTATCTCCAACCAAATTCTAACAAAACCGTTTGCATAACATTTCTGCAACATGCTTACATAAGCTAGCCCAGGCATTCATTCTTTTGCACACCTACAGGTTTCTCTCTAGAGTGAAGGAAACGGAATGTGCACTATTGACTTTCATGGTTACTGTCCTGTTGTGCTCTGTAGGGGTGTACCAACAGCTCTTCCAGCTTTGTTGCTGTTGTTTGTGTTCAGGCCGGGTATCGCTGTATGTGTAGGCTGAGCTAGAACTTAAGACAGTCTCCTACCCTGTCTCGAAAAACCAAAAAAGAAAAAAAAAAAAAAAAGACAGTCTCCTGTCTTCTCCTGAGTGCTGGGACTGCAGACATGGGTCCTCACATCCACAGACAGTTCCCCTTTCTTCGAAACCTTCCTCATTTTTTTGCCGGACAGTGAGAGGCAGCAGCTCATTGCAGCTGTGGCCAGTACTGTTCTCGCTCAGAGCTGCGAGCTCTCGGCGTTGTTCACGTGGGCAGGTAGGATTTCACCTGCCCACGTGAACACCTGCCCTCACTCTTCCTTTATCGATGATGAGATTAATACTATTGTTGTGGGTTCATAATGGTTTGCTGGGTGTTAAGGAAATTAACGCTGTACATGTGTCATAAAAACTTTGAATATTTCTCTATTCTGATTTTATGTTTCCCAACTTTTGTCAGAATTTAATATATTTATGTAAGAAGACATTTCATGATTTTCTCTCATGGGAGGACTGAATCATGCCTTTGTTCGGTTGGTTGGTTGGCTCTTAATAAACTATTGGTAAAATAATTTTCCCCAAACAAATGTCAGGAAATTATGGCAATTTCCTCCCTCCCCCCCCAAAAAAAACCCCATCTTTCTATACCTCCTAAACGCCAGCTCCTGGGAACTGGCATCATTTTTTTAAAGTATAAAATTCATAGGAATGGTGGGTGGAGGAGAGCAGGTGGGAAAAGTCAAGATCAGGTGGGGCGGCTAAAGAAATGTATTCAAGTTTAGGGGAAACAGGAGCTGAACTGCCTGCGCCTGCGCCGATCTGCTGTAATCAACATCCCATCCCCCTGCGCACGCGTTTCCCAGGGAACAGTTTAGCTCTCTCCTTTCCTGGAATGTAAACATTTTTCCAAGGTTGGAGTGATCTTTTCACATCATAAAATGTATAATCCTTCTGAAGTGGGTCCTTAGAGTTTCAGGTTGTCGGACTTATCAAATAACTGAAACGAATAAATCAACCTTTTCCGGTTGGGGTCAGTGGCTTGCAGAATCTACCGGTGGATAGGGGTTCCGGCCCACCTGACGTTGCTTGCTGAGTTATTAGATGAGCGGACCATACGCAACTTGCCTCCGCAAGCTAACATCTCTTAGTCGTGACTGTTTCACTATGGAAACATTCACGGGTACTCTCATGGCTGAACTGTGCCCCTCCCTGCAAAGTTCATGTTGAAGTCTCAGTTCTCCAAGCCTCAGAAGGTAAGTGTATTTAGACATGGGGTTTAAGAAGGCAATTAAGGGTAAATGAAGCTGTTGGGGTGGCTTCTAATCCATGTGACTGGTCTGTTTATAAGAAGAGCTTAGGGTCCAGGCGTTCTCAGAGGAAGATGTGGAGATAGAGGATTGGGCATCCTGAAACCAGAGGAGCTCGGCGAGAAACCTGCCACCCCGCCACCCCGCCACCCCGCCGTGGTGCTCTTAGACTTCCAGTACAAGGATGCTGAGGTTAGTTTCTTTTGCTTAATATACAGAGCCTACGCTCTTTTGCAAGAACCGCCCTAGAGAATTAACACAAGACCCCACGATGAAAAGAACAGTGTACTGAACCCTATGTCCCCGCCATCTAGCTTCAAAAATTTTCTAGGCATGGTATTTTCTTTATAGAATATTCTAAATCCCAAACATCAATCATATCATTCACTGATAAACACTGCATCTCTAAGGCTTAAACACAAACCGTTTCGACCAGATCAATTATCTAACTTGACAAAACCAATTGGTCACTCTCTGGCCATATTTAAATCCTCCGCGTGTTTCAGAGGGGGGCGGTATTTGTTTACAGAAATGAAAACTCAGTTCGTATTGGGCTGTTACTGCTTGTAAGGCTCTCTTATCGTAGCAGGGACTGCAGCCTTGGTGTGCAAGTGTGTGATTTATTGGGAAATGCCAGCAGCTTGTCTTGGAGAGCTCCCATCTTCTGATTTGGCTGACTCTTCACGGCGTAGCTTAATTTATTCCCCTCTGCCTTATATTTTCTGTATTTAGGAATCCAAGATTTAGAGGCTTGTCTAGATTCTGCTTCAGTGTTTTAAGAAAGGATATTTCATTGAGATTTGAATTTTTAAAATGATAGAATAACCCACTATTTTTTCCCCGATTGGAAATATGCCTAATAGCACATAAAAATGGTCCTGGGTAACTGGTAAAGACATTCTGATTTCTGTGATGCTCAGAGAAAAGAAAAGGAGAGAAATATGGAATATGACAAGGGTCCCCTTTCCAGTAAAAATCTATCTGCAAATGGACCTTCCTGTGAGAATGACTATATGCTTCTGTGATTAAAGAGGAAAGGTGAATTATATGGTTTTAAAATCATGTTGGTTTAGTAGCCACTTAGACTCCAAACAAAAGTGTGCCCGAGCCACCATGCTCGGCCCTCCAGAGGCTCCCTTTGGCTGTGGTAGAAGCAGATTCTTCTCTCCTCAACCAGTGCTCCCCAAGTCCTCCCTGGGAGTAGGGGCTTCACAGAAGCACTGTTTATGCAGCAGAAAACTGAAACAACCTGTGCACTCAAATCAGACGGGGGTTTGTCAAGTCTGTTGTGGAATCCTAAGCAGTCTTGAAAGCTCCCATAGAACTGTGGGCAGGAGCATGAGCCTTCGCTGTGGTACCGTGTGATTGAGAAGGCATGTGGAGCAGGCTACCAACCGTGCAATGCTCGTGCTCGTTACAGGCCTGAGATACTATTGCAGGAATACAGCCATAGCAAGGAAGGAAAATTGGAGGAATAGGTAGGCAGCTGGTATAGAAGATAGACTGGCTTTGATCTGTAGACCCTTTTGTGGTATTTGAAGTTCTAGCTGCGGGTAGAAGTCACACCTTCAAAATCGCAATGGAGTTAACTAATGTTTTGGAAATCATGATGTCCGGCATGGACTGTCAGTGATGTTCAGAGCTGCCCCAGGCATTGTGGGTCCCTGCCTGTGCTCATCAAACCTGGGGATGACCGACAGCTGTGGGGTTTCCTTCGAGACACTTTTCAGCTTGCATCTGACCACTTTGATGCGGCAAAGCAAACAGGCTTTCGGAGCCGTTTTCCGAGACTGAATGTGTTCTGTGTTTCAAAGGATTTGACTCACAAACAGACCTCTCTCTAGACTGACATCGCCCACTTTGAGAAACTAAAACAAGTAGCTTGTACATGCATAAATTATTATTACCTCTGAGCTAACATGCAATGTCAAGTCTGGAAGAAAAGAAAAATTTCCAAAATAGAGTCTGCTCGTGTTTTCATAAAACATGGCATGGTGTGCTATACATTACAGTGACTGGGGAGGAAGTCTATTAATAGACCTGGGCAAACAATAACAAGCCCACAAGGGCCTGGCCATTTGTAAAGATATGAGAATGAGCTCTAGGCTCTGTAACTGTGGGGCCAAGGCAACACCTGCCAGCAGGACTTCTTATTTGTGTAGGTCCCCTCACCCGTTATATTGTGTGTGGAAAGACATTTTCAAACAAAGCAAAAACCAGTCAGGAAAACTCAGCCCCAGCTCTAAAATTGGTTGAAGGCAACTTTTGGGAGGCATGAGTCATGGACATCAGAGGGAAATGCAACAGAGAGTTTTTGCAGATTTAACCCGTCAGAGTCCTGAGTCGAATCCAGATAATGTGGACAGACACCTACTGGTGGGATGCTGTCTGGACCCTAGGCTTCTGGGATCCATGCTGCTAAGCACGTGTTACCAGAGCTACCAGCTCCTCCTGGTTTGGGCCTTTATTCTAACAGCTAAACCTGTTCAAGTTCAGCCCAAGAGTGTGATTACTGGGCTAGCGAGTTCAGAAGATTTCCTGTAATTCTTTGCCCTATTAACTGATTAAATTCCTCATTTATTCTTTTGGGCAAAAGGGTAGATCGTAAATGTGCTAGAATGTCATAAATATTATCATTGTCATTGAAGGTGTGGTTAAGATTAGATCTGAAATAATTCCCAAAGCTCGGGTGCAAGGATATAGGCTCCAGTGGGACAGCCTGCCGAGGTGTGCAGCCCTTTGAAGATGATTCGATCATGTGGCTCTGATTGCATTAAGGGGTATTATTAGAAAGTGGTAGAATCCTTAGTAGGTGAGCCTTTTTGGAGGAAGTGGGTCTCTTGTGTGTGTGTGGGGGGGGGGGCAGGCTCTGGAAGGGTATAGCTAGTTTCTGGCTCCCCTTCCTCCATCCCTCTTTTCTTCCCTTCCTCTTTTCCTCCCTGTCTTCCTCCCTCCCTTTTTTCTTCCCTCCCGCTTTCTCTCCCCCCTCTGTCCCTCCATTCCTACATCTATCCACCTCTCCCTCCCTCTCTCTCTCCCTCTCTCCACGCTGGTGTGAAGGCAGCAGCTTGGCTCTACATTTCTACCGTGGCAATTCTACTCAACCAAAGGCCCAGAAACAACAGCACCAAGAGACCATGGGTTGAACCTCTGAAACCATAACAATAAGTTAATTGGGAGGGAGGCGTCAGTCACAGTGTCGAAAGGCTAAAGGATCCATGTGGGCTCTGTTTGGATCTCAGCTCTACCATCTGATCACAACAAGACCTGCCCCGGAGTCTGGGGCTTGGGTTAAAAACTATAAATGATACCAAAGGCACTCCCTTCAGAAAAACCCTCTCTCAGGAGCTCCCCAACCCCAAGTCCAGCTGGGAGGACAGCTTATGTACTAGATATTCCATCAGCGTCAGGACCCAAGGGAACTGTGGTCTCAGGGTCTTCTGGGTGGGAAGGTGAATGGACTCTCAGCTAAGGTAGGGAGGGCCTCAATGGAGGAACTATTCTGAGCAAAGTCTTGAAACTAAGTTGCTAGTGGCTAATAAAGGACAGCCATTGTGGACAAAGAAGGATTGGGCAACTAGGAAGTGACAGAATGCACCTAGGCTCTGGCCCACAGTGAGACAGTGACTTACCCATCTTCTGCAAGGCCTTTCGTTTTGAGATAGTGTCTCTGCTGGGAAGCTCAAACCCGACTTGAATTTGCCACACTCCTGCCTTACCCTCCCTGCTGCATGCCAGGGTCACAGGCATGCGTCATACCTTTGCAATGTAGGGGGATGCAAGTAACTCCATGAAGGTAATGGTGTATACTATGCATTTCTCCTAGCCAGGGATTACCAACAACATGGATTGGTAGCAGGGCAGAAGGTCTTCAGCGCCCTGCCTTCCTTTTGGGAGACCTCTCTTCTCCATCTATCTCTGCTTCATTTTTTCAAAATGGAGAAATAGGAACTGCTGGTGCAGACCGCTTACAGGGTGGAAACAGCTGAGGGCAGAGAGCCACTGTGTACAAAGGATTATATGCCCCTTCTCCTTTTCTAAGTATCCCTTTACCATTCTTGGTGGCCCACAGATGTGAGCCTGTTTCACCCTGACTGGAGGTCAGAGAGTTTGAGCTTATTTTTGCTTTCTCAAAGTTGCTGACAACAGGTGTGGTCACAAACAAGAGATCCTGACCTAGGGTGTGGTTAATTAGTATTTTTAGTATAGAGGTGGATCTGATCCCCTCTATTGTTATTCCTGCTCCTTCAAATGAGATGGGCAAGAGGTTCCAGGGACTAGCTGCCTGCAGGATACTTGGTCTGTTCCTTATATCATGTTAATCAAGTCTGATAGCACCAACCACGTGGACCCTCATGACACGATCCCAAGTTGTCCCAAGTGTTACCTGCTTTCCACTGGTTAGGATGTATAACTAGAACATTTCTCCTACTTGAGTCATTTCTAAGCCGAGGTATATAACAGGAGCTCTGGCTCACTAGTGGGATCCTGTGGATGATGGCAGGAGTGAACAATTTGCAGGCTAAGAAAAACTCCCATCTTCATAAGGACCGATTGCTTGCATTTGGCGCAATGCCTAATGCAGATACTAATTTTAACATATTTATAATTCCAACAACTGAGTGTTTTCTTGGAAGCCACTCTGAGCATCACAGGTTACTAATAAGGCTACTATTATAGATTTTGCCACGTGGAATAGTTGGCAAATAGACCTGCCTCTCTTTCCCTCTGTGCCCTCCTACTCCCCCTCCACCTGGGATCTTCCCACGCCTTGACTTACGTGCACGTGGGGCTTCCTCCTCAGCTGCTGTAGTTTTCCAAATGACATTCCTTGCTCCTCCCGAGGAATGTCTTCACAAGAGCAAGGGCTTTTATTCCCTACTACTTTCTCAATTCTTAAAGTCACTATGTCATACCCACTGAGGGCTTTAGAGGCCTTCATCAGTGCTCAGCTTTTGATATGGACTCAGTCTCCAAATCTCCATGCCAATCTCACACAACAGGTACAATTATTCCTATTTCACAAATGAAAGAGGGGCAGCCACCAAAAGTTAAAGTCTCTGCAAGAAATCCTATAGGCTAGTCCATGAGAAAATTAATATTCTTTTCAGCAAAAATAGAATAAAATAAACAGTGTAGTCCATAATGCTCAAAGAAGGGAAGGAAAGAAAAGTGAAAATAACTATAAAGGAATATAGCCAGAACCTCTTTCAAAGAGGTGTGTTCTTTTTATTATTTTAGTAACCTTTTAAAATACATAATTTTTGAGAAATAATTTGAGGTGATCAATTTAGTAGACCCATTGAAAAAAATTTCATGTTAATTCCATGAAATGTCAATTGTTGCTGGATCAGTGCTCTGAGGACATTTATTTGGTGTGGTGATAGCTGGGGAAGGTCCTTGCTCTGTGTGTCAAAATGACTTCTGGCAGTCACACCACTGGCTGTGACTTGGTGTCCTGCTAAAATACACATCTCCTGAAAAACAACCTAGTCTTCTCAAATCTTTTGTGTGATGATTCCAGTGATTCATGAAACATTCCCCCAAGGGAGAAAAAGGGTAGACAGTCCAGGAGGACTCTCCCCCAGTGAATGTGGGGATCGCCCCGGGGAGAGAAGGAAGATGGATTGATAGGTGTCCCTACTAAACACATCTAAAGTAGAATTTCAAACGAGTCTAGTGGAAAGAAGCTTCCATGTTTATCGTTAGTTTTTCTTCATAGATTCTAAAGGGGCAAGAACTCTGCCTACTTTCTCAGCTCTACCCCGGCCTCCTAAATAAGCACAGAGCCTGGCACGTAGTATGTTTAGGGTGCTCCATGCAGCCTCTGTAGTTAACCTCAATCTTCTACCCGCTTTCTCTCTGCTGTCCCATCCAGCAAACTCTGTCTTCTATATCCCATTTTCTCCCCTGGAAGTGAACTTCTCTCTTTGGGTTTTTCCAGTAACTGTTCCCACAAGGACTTGTGTGAACTTGATCATATCCAGATAAAAGTTTTAAGAGTTTTGAAAAGCTTATTATTGTCTTTTATGGCAATAGGCCCCATTCAATTTTAATCCTAACTCACTTGCTAGATTAGAGGTTTCAAAGGCAGAGACTGTTAGCTCTTTTTTTTTTTATTACTCTGTGCATGTGTGTGCGTGCACATTGCAACATTACATGGGGGCTGAAATAGGAACTCAGGTTCTCATCATTGAGCAGTAAGTACTCTTAACAGATACTGAAAGTGCTGGATTAAACCCAAGTTATCATTAATGCTCCACTGATCTCAACTGAAGAGGATGATTGGTTTCTAAAGCCTTATTTATAACTTTAACTTACAAATAAGATGCACACCACACACACACACACATACACACAACACACACACACACACACACTTTTTAAATTCAATGGTAATACTGTATATCTCAGAGGCTTGTACTGCTGTTTCATTACCCGCTTGCCTGCTTTTGGTCTACTTGGAACCCTACACCTTTCTCCCCATGAGCTGCGGAGGAGGAGGAGGCATTATGTCATGTCAGCCGGCAATGCTGCTCACCTCCAAGCCTCATTATGGCAAGTCACTTTCTGAAGCTGGCCTGTTGCACTTAAACAAATGATTGTATGAAGTTTTAAATAAACATACAATATTTACATTATGCTGTTTCTTGAAGTGATTTATCATCATCTTCTTTCAGTCCTGTTCTCTGGACATAAAAGACACAAGCTTTTTGCAGTTTATACAAACCAAATCCTCTGTTTGCTCTGATAAAGCATTCATAGGTCTTTAATATTGCACAGGCTTTCGAGTGCGGATTATTCCCTTTGGGGGCGGTGGAATTAAATACATTAGCCAGTGGAGATAAGGGAGGGCAGGGGAGTTTAATTGCCATTAAAATAGATATGGCAGGTAACGAAAATAGAAGGCACAAAAACCAGTCTGGATTCTCATTTTCTACCTTGATGGACGAATCCTGTGATCATGTGACCTTGGAAAGCTTCCAAAGTTGACAGTCTGGAAGATGTAGGAAATAGACCAATGGTGTACCAGGGAGCAAGTCAGTAACTGGGTTCCTCAGCTGCCCTGTTCCTCGGGGGCCTTACCCTGAAGAGTGGGAATAGCAGTCTTCCACCATGAAGAACATTCAGCTCTATCTGAACTGTTATGATCCTGAATCCATGCCACACTGCCATGTCACCCAAATCCCCACCCCTCTCTGAAGGCAGACCAGAAGCCTGGTGAGGGCAGCTGCCTCACTTTGGGGCCCCAACCTAGTACCTGGACTAGAGGAGACGGCCACAGGTGATTCCTGCCGACGGGTCTCACGTTTTGTTCTCTCATAACTGCCTGATCTGTCAGAGTGGTTCTTTTCCGTTCTACTCGTGAATGCTATACATGAATCTTGTCGCCCTCCCCCGGGAGCTGACGCTTGCAGTTCACAAGTGAACTTGTCCGGTCAGTGTGTGTGGCGCTGACGCAGTGGACACGGCTTTTTTCAGAGTCCTGTGTGAGTTCAACAATGTAGCAGGCTTTCCCTTTTCTGCCTTTTGTTCCAAGTCAGATTGAGGAAGGGGGAACAGAACAAAATAAATTCTCCACCAATGCGAATAAAGAGCCATATGAAAGTTAACCAGGATGGGGGAAATCCTGAATTAAAAACCCAGGGCCTGGACAGATGGCTCAGTGGTTAGGATCACACACCGCTCTTACCCCAGTTCAGGGCCCAAAACCTACACTGGGTGACTCACAAGGCCTCCAGAGGGTCCCACCCCCTCTTCTGGCTCTGCAAGTACCTGCACACACATGTACAAACACACCCATACACGCATAATTAAAATCTGTAAAATATAGATATATGTATGTATATTAGCAAACTCTGTTTAGACTAAAAATGAAACCAACCAATGACAGAAATCCAACTGGAGACTGTCTGGGCTGAGGGTGACAAAGAGGAAGAGTGTCAGCAGAGGGGAAGAGAGGGACACAACAGGCACAAAGATTCAAGTTCAACTCAGACACTAACAGTAAGTGGACTTTACTATTACATTTTGATAAATTTGACTTTTACCTTTTATCAATTTTTAGTCCCAAGAAGCTGCAGGAACCCTTTCTAAATCTTTTACTATAATAATTATTAAATAATTAGACTAATTAAGCTAATACTCTGAATCATTAGTAATGTGGGATATTTTCCCCTCCAAACAAACGCAATAAATATCCATCAGCTATAAGTGCTGCGGCTGACAGTCTGGGCCGTTAGTGCCAACTTCTATCTGAGAAGTTACAGGATTGGGCGGGCAGAGGAGCTGCAGGCCGCCAAGTCTAACCCCGGCCTGCTCAGTCCTCCAGTATCCCGAGGCTGTTATTCTCAGCGGAGGAAAGCAAGGTTGTTTAATTGCACAATATGCTTTATCCTCCCACGTGAACACGGGAATACATATCCATCAACCTCATTCCCGGCACCGTTTTAATTTCTGTTCTCCAAGTGCCAGCTCGGGCATATTACTCGTGTCGGTTCCGGAGGCTGGGTAGACGCAGGTGCAGGGAAAGAGTGTTTCAACTGTCCCAGCTCCTAAAACTGAAGATGGAGAACCCGGGGTGCCTGAGTAGCCAGGTCTACCAACTGCAACAAATCCCCAGCCACTGGTAGGCGACGGATCCAACCTCAGGAGACTTGGCGGCTGCAATGCATCATCTCTCCTAGTGCCAGACATACCCGGCTCTTGTTCTTTGCAGATGCCCAGAGTTGGGGTTCTGTGATTCAAAAGTTGATACTGAACATCCCCCACCCCACCCCCAGAGGAAAGGCAGCCAGAACCAAGCCGTTTCTTTCTCTCTCTGTGGTCCTGCAGTCTCTTGGAGTGTTTACACTAAACTCCAGGCCTTGGAAGAGAATTTACAGCCTTATCACTGGAATTAAAGGCAATGTCAGCCAGGGGGTTGTGCGCCTCCTCTTGCGCCTTTTCCAAGCTAGTGAGAGTTGGCTTCGTTTAAGGCGGGTGGTTATTTTATTCTCTCTCCGCCTCTTCCTGAAGTTCCTCTTTGAAGATTTCCTGTCGTGTTATTCTGGATAATGAGAATTTATTTGTTGTGTCTATTCCAATATTAATGTCTGGAAACGATTTCTATAGGAAAATATTCTCATAAAAATCAGATTGGATGAAATCAATGAAAAGAATTGCTTCAGGTCGTGTTTCCTTTTAAAAAAATTAAATTGATGCAAAAGAATATTGAAAATAGTTGTAACGTTTGAGAAATAATAGCAGTGAACATGTAGTGTAAGACACTGTAGCCATTGAAATCCCATAATCCAGTTTGGAGCTTGAGTCTACTTTTAGGATCCCTTGCCTTATTAGTAGGTAATCATACCATGTGTTTGCATTTGTGAACTCATATTTAAATTTTAAAAATTGATGTGAATATTCATGGCTTATATGCAAGGAACCATATGCCCCAGTACCATGCTTCTGAGGCCTCTGTTCTCTTAACGTAGCTATGATTCATTCATGTTTGCTGCTTTAACTCTATTCTTTCCTGGTCTACTGTAGTGCCTGCACTACAGGACGGTACGCGAACCGGGAACTAAGCTGGAGACTCAAAAACATGCACACAGACAGACGGGGACACGGGTCCTCCTTGATACAAGAATGCCAAGTTTATTGTGCTCCAGGGAAGCTTATAGAGGGATCCTTAACTGATAGCCACGCCCAGCTCTTGGGATCTTTCAGCTGCAGGCCTCACCAGAACCCACTCCCCTGCCATCAGGGTCTCCTGCTCAGAGCAGCTGCAGGCACACGTAAACAAGCTGTTTTGCTCAGTTAACTCCAGCAGGCAAAGGGTCCAAGGCAGGCAAAGAAAGCCAAGGGGCCAGGGGTCTGGGGCCCCCAATAGGCCACTATTAGATTTTTTTCCCATTTTATGTATGTGGAGTGCGGTAAATGGTTTTATATGTGCCTCTTGGCACACGCAACAAGTTTCTAGGTCCAGCAGGGAGTGGATTTACTAGATCTTGAGTGTGCACAGTCCCTGTTTTCTACGCGTCCAGGGTGACTCTCTCTCTCTAGCCATACTTAAATAAAGAAACTGCGCACACCGTCACCAGTGTTTCCTATTGTCAGATGTTTCTTTTTTCCAAATCTAGTGTCAATAAGACAGACCCTTCTGGGCTGGAGAGATGGCTCAGCAGTTGAGAGCACTGACTGCTCTTCCAGAGGACCCTGGTTCAATTCCCAGCACCCACATGACAGCTCAAGCTGTAACTCCAGCTCCAGGGGATCCAATACCTTCACACAGACATTTATGCAGGCAAAACACATAGTGCACATAAAATGAAAATAATTTTTAAAAATGTTTATAAAAACAAACCCTTCTGATTTTAGCTTGCAATGCTAAGTTACAGTACTAGACGTATGCCTCAGTTGCTCATTTCCATGTATATTACAAATATTTACTCATCTTTCACTATCTGTATAATAAATTTTGATGAACAAGGTGCTTAGTTTTAACAGTTTAATTTTTCAGTCTTTGTCTATACGGTTTGTTTATTGTCTTATTCAAGAAACATTTTCCTAACCCCAGTCTGACAATAGGGAAACACTGGTGAAGGTGTGGGCCATTTCCTTATTTAAGTATAGCTAGAGAGAGAGTTACTCTGGACATATACAGAAAACAGGGAGTGTGTGCACCCAAGATCTAGTAAATCCACTCCCTGCTGGACCTAGGAAATTTGTCTTAATGCTGTCAGAGTTTTATTATTTTCCTTGCACATTTGTTTTTAATCCACTGGAATTCCTTTTCATGTGTTGTGGAAGATGCAGACTCAATTTTGTGGGTCATATAAATATTCGATTTTCTCCCTATCATTTTTTTGTTTGTTTTTGTTTTGTATTTTGAGACAAGGTTTCTCTGTAGCTTTGGTGCCTGTCCTGGAACTAGCTCTTGTAGACCAGGTTGGCCCTAAACTCACAAAGATCCTCCTGCCTCTGCCTCCCAAGTGCTGGGATTAAAGGCGTGCGCCACCACCGCCTGGCTTCTCTACCGTCTTTGAGAGTCCTTGCAATGTAGTAGCTTCCATCATGAGCTAAGCATCCAAAAGCATACGCAGTTTACTGAGTTGTAACTCTCCCCAGTACTCAGTTGAAGCCATAACCTCCTGGGAAGTAATAGGATTACATGAGGTCATCAGGGTGGAGCTTCATAGAAAGAGGAAAGGAAAATCTGTTACAAGAAGACTCAATGGGGAGGCAGTCA
Organism: Arvicola amphibius; assembly: GCF_903992535.2. Lineage (NCBI taxonomy): Eukaryota > Metazoa > Chordata > Mammalia > Rodentia > Cricetidae > Arvicola > Arvicola amphibius. Next base: position 129,032,144 of record NC_052051.1, read on the forward strand.
CCCCTCAACCAGGAAGGGATTCTCCCTCATCACCAAGTTAGTTGCCATCCTGCTGTTGGACTTCCCGGCCTGCTGTGAGAATGAATGCTGGTTAGCTTCCCAGCCTGTAACATTTTATTATAGCAGTTCAAGCAGACAAGCTTTGATGATGTCTTTTCTGGGCTCTCTATTCCATTGTTCTGTTTGCCTACCCTTAACCTTGATTATTATATACATTATAAATAGCCATACATGTTAAATAGATATTCTCCTTTGGTCTTGTGATTCTCTATGTATAGGTTAGAGTCACCCCACCACTTCACACAAAATAAAATTTGGGGATTTTTGTAAAAATCATGCTATGTCTCAATATTGACTTGGACAACTCCACTCTTAATGACACTGAACTTTATAATCCAACAGCATAGTATATGATGTAAGACTTTGCTAATGTGCTTAAATAAATTTTCATAGTTTTGTACATGGAATGTATTCATAGAACCTTCATATTTTATGATGTATTGATGTTTTCTTTATCCGTTCCTTCACTTCTGCATTGCTAGGGACCAAATCCAGGACCTCCTCTATATTAAGCAAGTATTCTACCAGTCAGCCCACACTCCCCAGCGTCAGTGAAGAAGTGTCATTGAGTTTTATATTGACATTTTAGATTTGACATTGGCAACTTGCCATTTATTATCTACTGGTTATTTTCTAGACTTGATTTTTCTCTGGGAATAAAGACAGTTTTGTTATTCGACAAATCAAACATTCAGAAATTTTAACTTCTACCTTAACTATATCAGAGAAGGGTAGGTAGAATTTAGTGTCTGCTGTGTTTTTTACAAGGAAAGCTCTCGATGTTGAATTAAGTGTGAGGTTTACAGTAGATGCCCTTTGTGCAGGCAGTTCTGTTCTTGTTTTAGTAAGAACCTTCCATGACTGTATGCTCAGCTTTGGGAGCAAGTTTACGTTATTGATATAATCCTGTGTTTTCTTTATTACTATGACATGTTTAGGCAATCAATTTTCAAGTAATTTTCACCTCATCATCTAGGCAAAACTCAATTTTGATATATAACTTTATTTTATATATTTTGCTTGTTTGCTTTTGAACCTGGGTGTCACACTGTAACCCAGGCTGGTTCAATTGCTCGCTATATAATCCAGGCTGGCCTTGAACTCACAGTGATTCTGTTGATTCAGCTCCCAAGTGCTGGGCTTATGGGCATACAGCACTCTGCTTGGCTCTCCACATCATTATTTCTTTGAAGGAAATAATTTCCCTAGACTTTGCCCAATCATACTGAACATTAGAAATCTATTAAAACTACATTTGTCTCTGTGACCTTAAAATACCTGTGTCCTAAGTTTCCTGGAAGTACCATGGACGTGAGCATTTAACCCCCAACTGTACACAGAAGTCTTTGAATTTTAAATTTGAACTTGTTATTTGAACGACGCAGAGAGTTGCATGAGCAATACCTACATTTCTTGAACAGCATAAATGTGACTTATCCTTAAGAGTTACAGTCAGTTTCTTTCTGTGCTATGAGGAACCATGTGCTTTGGATCACCATACTTAGATTTTCCTCAAAAGTGAGCCTTCTCCTTTAAGAACGGGTACTGCAAGCTCCAGCCCTCCGTCCTTGCATACTGCATGTGTCCCTTCTCAACCTTTTGCTTCTCCACAGTCTCTTAAAAGATGAAAATTAGAACCTGAATAGATGGCTCAGAGGTTGAGAGCACTTGCTGCTCTCGTAGAGGACCTAGCTTCAGTTCCCAGCACTTGCCTGCAACTCCAGTTCCAGGGGATCCAACGCCCCGTTTTGGCTTCCACAGGCAGCAGACAGACATGTGGCACACATGCATACATGCAAGCAAATATTCATAAACATAAAACAAAAACAAATACATCAAAATGTGGCTCAGAGGGTAGAACAGTTGCCTTCAAGCACCAAACCCTGGGTTCGAATCCTTATACTGAATGGAACTGGGTTTTTACATGTCTATAATCCCATCATCTAAGAGGCAGAGGGGGAGGATCAGGAATCAGGGTTATTTTCTGCTTAAGCTGAAGGTCTGCCTGGGCTACATAAGACCACGTGTCAGAACAAAAGGAAGGAAAGGAATGGGGGAAAGATTTCTAAACTTTGCTTGACTTTATAGTCAGACTTCTCACAGGGAGAAAATAAACCCACATGAAAATGCGTGCCTAGAAAGCAAGGTAAATAGCCAGTTCTTCAGGAGCGCACACATTTGCAAACCACCCCCAGCCCCCTCCCTCAGCATCTGTCTTTCAGACATCCCCGCGCTGGGGCAAGGGATTAAGCCTGGGGCCTCACACAGACCAGGTTTTGCCCCCAGCCCCTCCCACCTGACTCTTGGAGTGGGATGAAATCCTTCATTTGCTCCGTGATCCTAAGGCTCAGAATCCCTTTTATGGCAATCCAGCCGAGACCTTCCATTTTATAAGAAGTGTCACTAGACATGGGTTGTTTAGAAGTGAGCATGATTGAACAGGGTCATTATGTGGAGAATTTTTGAAAAGTGAGGGCATAGCACAAACAAACACTATTTTAAAACCTGGATCGACCGACCTTGGGAACTACAAAACCTTCATTTTCCAGGCCCGGCTTCACAGCTTCCGGTTGTTCCTCCAGCACGGGCAGTGGAACACTGGGCACCCTCGCTGGTTGCAGGGCTCTTTGTCATACACTGTTTAGTGCCCTGCCTTCAGGTGAGGGAGGGGCCTGAAGGCAGCTCTTTAGGATGCCTGAGACGCCACTGAAAGAAACTCAGGAAGAGGGGAAAGCGGTATGTTGTTGATATTCAATGTTCTCCACTAGGAACTGGAAAGATAGAGCACTGGGCACCTGGATTCCATGGCTCACAACCATCTCCTACTCCAGTCCCAAGGAATCTGTCACCAAGCACAGACACAGTACACAAATACACTTGCAGGCAGAACATCTGTGCACATAAAAGATATATATATTTACACACACACATATATATATATATATTTACAAATAAAATAGACACACATGGATATCCTAATAAGCTACAGTATGTTGAGCTTAATCAACCCTAAGTAATTATTTCAATATTTGAGTTTGCTTTAAGGTATTCGGCAGAGTAGAGGGAGGCATATAGGTTGGAAAAACATGAGTCAGGATGACACGAGTCAGTCTCAGTTCATTACTGAGACTGGGAGATCAGCAGGTAGACCTTCACTGTCTTTCTACTTTTGCAGAGGTTGGAGATTTTCTGTATTGAAAAAAAAAACTTAGTTCTGTGATTAAACTGTCACTAAGGAGAGCTGAATGTGTAGCTCAGTGGTGGAGGCCTTGCCTAGCCCTGAAAAGCTGTGGGTTTGATCCCCAGGACAGAAGGGAAGGAAAGCAAGGGGGGAAAGGAGAGAAGAGAGGAGAGGAGAGGAGGGGGGAGGGAAAGAAGAAGGAAAATGGAGGGAAGGGGGAAGGAGAGATGGAGGAGTAGAAAAGAAGGAAGAAAAGGAAAAGAAACTTAAAAGTCCTGTAAGGGGTGGGTAGACTATTCAGACCCCCATTCAGCAATGACATTCTCGCAGCTGGGAGTATGCACCCTCAAAGCCCTTGACCCTCAGCATCATCCGGGAATTGCCTTTGTTAGGAAGAGTTCTTCTACTCAAGATTGCTCAAGTTTACAATCTTCCCCCAGCCACGGGCTATTGGCATTGATATTCCAGCCTCTGTAGTCTTCTAGCAAATATTGGTTAATTGGTTGGTAGCCAAACTAAAATGGCAAGACCATAATTCCTAACTCCCGCTGGCCAGCCTGCCACCCTGAGCGTCCTGTTGATCTAGGGGGTTATTGTGGATGGTGGGGACTATTTTGAAGATGAGCTGTGCCGTGGAGATGGCAAAGGGTGCTGATGTCATGTGGTTTTGATTGACAGGCTAGTCAAGAAAGCTACTTGTTAATGCACGTTTAATTTTCCATGTATATCAGGATAGTAAGGGTAACAGTTGGTGGCATCATGAGATCAGTCTCTTCTCTTCCTTGGGATAAAACAGGTTTAATATGCTGGCTTTACCCCCAGAAAGCCAGGATGACTGCTAAGGCTCTGGGTATCACATTCTCTCATAACAGTGTCAAAGCAGATAAAACAATTGTTAATTCTATTTTTTTTTTATTTATTTGTTTGTTTAGTTTGGTTTTGTTTTTGAGAACAGATCTTACCATGTAGCTCCAACTGGCCAGAAACTTTGGGTGTATAGACAAACCTGACCTTGAACTCTCCCTTCTGAGTTCTAGAATTAAATTGTGTACCATCATGCTCAAATTGTTTTATCTGGGGATTAGTTCTTTCCCCAAATTCCCTCAATAGACTTCTACCCAGCTCCTTGGAGCATGTGCCCACTCTCTCTACATAAGCAAGGATGAGAATCTAACTATTTGTCTTAGGATGGGTCCCTCTAGGAAGGAAGCCTGAGTGGCTCAGTGATTGCCACCATACAATCTACACTTCACTCTCAAAAGTCACTGGCTTGACTGAGAAAGTGACTTATTGCCCCAAACAGCATCTAATCAGCACTCTCAAGGCAGATTCACTGGTGTGGGGGTGCACACCTGTAACCCCACTGTCAGGCTGAAGCAGGAGGATCATAAATCAGATACCCTGTCTCAGAACAAACACAGCCCCCACAGAAGGCATTCCTCACCCAGGAGACTTCCCCAGCCAGATGAAGCGGATTGTACTCATACTGCCAACGTCTCACTTGGCTGAAGCAGATATAGTTAATTTAAACTGAAAGTAATTGCATTTATTCTAGCTTCAAGTATTGCTGGCAAACAAAATTCGTGTGTTTAAGGTGCACAGTGTGACATTTTAAGTATTTTTACAATTTTAAATTTTAAATGAAAAATTTTACAATTTTAAGTATTATAGGTCTGTGTTATTGATTTTGCAGTCTTTGTATTCTTTGTCTTCTTATTTGTCTTCATCTTCATCTTTGTCTGCATTTTTCTTTGTCTTCGTTGTCTTTTTCATCTTCATCTTCTTCCTTTTCTTCCTCCTCTTTCCCCTTTCTCTTCCTCTTCTTTCTCTTTTTCCTCCTCCTCTTCTTCAAAGTTAGCACATCAAGGACTCATTTACTGAACCTTCTGTGAAGTCACAATCCCACTAATAGGATGAATCAAAATCGCTACCTATGTCAAGGATAAAAGACAGGTATCTTGGCTCTGGTACCCTTGACAGCTGGGTTTGGTTTGGGCATCATCTCCTTTTATTTATTTGTTTGTTTGTTTGTTTGTTTATTAACAAAATGTTGCCTTGCTGAACTAGTTTTTCTTTGTGTGACAGCGAGTTTGTTCTTTGTTTCTAACAGCTATATACTATTAACTCCAGAGCTTTTTCCTTCTGTGTAAAGACATTGCTTACCCTTAGACACATTTCTCCCTTTCACCCCAACCTCTGGCAACTTCCACTCCGTAGTTATGTGAGATTAAAGTTTTTAGATTCCACATATAAGCGAGATAATGCAATGTTTTCCCTTCTGTGTCTGCCTCATTTCATTCAGCTTATTGCCCTCTGGGTTCACTTAGGTTGTCAGAGTCGTAGGGCTGAACAACCTGTCATATTGCACGCACACACATTCACATGACATTTTCTCCCCCTGACCATCTGTTGAAGGACATTTAGGTATAGCCCACACGTTTGTTATTGTGATTCTTCTTAGACATATTGAGTTCTTTTTGGAAAGGATGTGTTTTATATGAACTAACTGAAATAAAACCTTTTGCTGACTTAGGTATTTTTTTTTTTTACATTTACAATGAAGATAGCTAGTTTTTTTTTTTTAAGACTAAAATTGATACTATGAAAATGGTTCAGGTTGTCTCTAGAAACAAAGTTTTAAGAATCGCTAAGGGAGAAAACAGAAATATAGGACAGAAGCAGAAGAAAAGTATATTAAGAGGCATTTTTCTCTCATACCAAAATCATGGGCATGGTGGAGGAAGAAGCAATTTTGAGTTTTTCTATTTGCTGGACCCCTGACTGGAAATTCTCTGCCCTCTGACACAAGCAAGCAGAACCCGTCCCCTCTTCTGTGCTTCTCAGGGGCATCAGGCTGACATTGCATTCATAACTTTCTATAAGCATCTTGAATCCATTCATTGTATTATTCAAAATGCCCAGCGGAGTCATTTTTATCTTGATACATGGTTGATAATTATTTCGCAGCAACAAATAGCAAGCCAGTGTTCACTGAAGGAAGTTTATAGTGTGTACAAATAATTATCCATGTCTTAACTGAAACTTGGGAGAGATTTTTCTAAGATGTTTAAGCCCTCTGCTTCCCAGACCTGTGCTGGGAATCGAACCCTGGGCCTTGCTCATTTTAGACAAGTGCACTGCCATTGAGCCATATTCCTGGTGTCTTCCACGTTTGTCACTTGCTTGATGCAGTCTAGTGTGGGAAATGAGGTAAAACGAAACTTGCAATTTAAGCTTTATGTCCATGAATACATTATATATTATATATTATAATCAGTGAACCTGTGTTGAACGCCTCTTCTAAGTATTTCTGTACTTCAGAAACAAAGCAAGGCCCTTCTGGAGCTTCAAGGTTGATAGAGGACACAGATACAGGCAAATAGCCCCTGTACCTGTAACACACAGTGTCAGGCCAGGCTGTCTTCACCAAGAGAGGACCATGTACCCAACACAGCATAAATGACTTGTATGTTCTGACACATGTAAATGTCATAACAGTCATGGGAATAGGCATCGTAGTTACCTTTATATTGAAAAGCTGGGGAACTAACAAAAACCTACCAGTGACCAAAAAGTCAGAGCTGGTATCAATTGAGAGCAGACTCCTGGGCCACACTGACTTTCAGCAATCAGCTATGCATTTATTTATGATATTTTTATTTTTGTTTGTTTTGTTTTTGAGACAGGATTTTATGTGGCCCAATATGCTGATTGGATTTTTTTTTGTCAACTTGATCCAAATTATGCTCATCTGGAAAGAGGAAACTTTAACTGAAAAAATGCCTCCACCAGATCAGCCTGTAGGCAAGTCTGTGGGAGAATTTTCTTGATTAATGATTAATGTGGAAGGGCCCAGTCCTTACTGCGGAGGTGATACCCCTGGGCAGGTAGTCCTAAGAGGTATAAGGAAGGTAGCTGAACATGAACCCGGGAGCAAATCAGTAGGCAACACTCCTCCATGGCCTCTACTTCAGTTCCTGTCACCAGGTCCCTGCCTTGATGTTGGGAGCACAGCACAAGGGTCTTTGAGCTCACAGATCTCCAGGGAAACCAGGAATGTTAAGCACACAGGACTGCCCCTCAAAGGAATGGATATAAAAATTTGTTCTTCCATATAGAAGGCTGGGAATTGAAGGTGAGTAACAGGCTGGTGATCTGTGTTAGTCATTGGGCCAGGACATACTAAACTTCTACTACCAGGTCTAGAGGTGACTAATGATCTAAATGACCCTCATAACCAGGGCCTCCCCAAGCTCCTACAACCAGGACTGGAGATACCTTATAGTCTATATGACCCTTATATTATCTGTTCAGCCAGGGACTCCCCCCAGACCCCCACAACCGGGACCAGAGGTGGTTAATAGCCCAAATGACCTCTACGCTATCTGTATTAAAGGGATCTGATAAGCTCCTTCCTTAGGCCCTTAAGCTAGTACATATAGCCTATCTCCAGAGCCCATCTTCTTAGAAGAAATGACATGTACCCTGAATTGAATTTTGATGTAATTATGCTTTTTGTGCATCGGGGATTGTATTACACCAGGAGACTTTTTTTTCCCTAAATTATACTGTGTTTAAAAAATGCTGGAAATAAACTGCCCAGCATCAGACTCCCTGAAGTTTGATCCAGGTTGACGATGTCAATCTAAACTGAGTTTTCATTCTTACCTCTTCATGGCTCGCTTCCCTGCCTGCTGTGACCACTTGCAGGATCCCCCTCACCTTGAGTACCTGCCTTGGGTTCCCTCAAGGATAGACTGTAATCTGTAAGTCAGATAAACCCTTCTGTTTCCCAGGTTCATTTTGGTCAGGGTTTTTTTCACAGCAGCAGAAAGCAAGCTAGCTCACTCAGGCTGGCCTTAACTCCCTAACTAGCCAAGGATGACCTTCAGTTCCCCAGTCTTGCTATCTGTAACATCCAAGTACAGGAATAAAGCACGCACAGATGATTTTAGCTCTTGTAGTGAGGAGCTGCGGGCAGGCCTGCTTTTCGTCCCGCTCGGCTCCCAAACAGCTAGCTTTACGCCTGAAATAACAACACACAAACTATGTTCATTTAAACACTGCCTGGCCCATTAGTTTCAGCCTCTTACTCACATCTTGATTAACCCATATCTAATAATCTATGCAGCACCACGAAGTGGTACCTTACCAGGAAGATTCTAGCGTACGTCCATCGGGGGCCTGAGCTTCATCGCCTCTGCCCCAGAGAGCAGAGGCATGGCGATTTATTAACTTCCCTTCCCAGCATTCTGTTATGTCTACTCCGCCCACCTAAGGGCTGGCCAATCAAATGAGCCAGGCAGTTTATTAACCAATGAAATCAACTCAAACAGAAGACCCTCCCACATCAAGCTCTTCCAAGAAATGAGGAGGAGAGATACATGGTGCTCTTAACTTTGTTTGGAAGAGACACCCCTTAGTGAAAAGGTCAGAGTAGAGGTCAGAGTCTCACTATTGGGAACTTTGAGGGTGGTATCTGAAAGGCAGTGAGCAGTTCACTGGGACAGGGATGCATGAAGGACATGACACACAAAACAAAAAAAAAAAAAATGGACCCAGAAGTGAGTGTATTTCTTAGCCCAGTGTGGAAAGCTTTTGCTCATTCACATGCAGTCAATAGCTCACCACCACGTAGTGCAGGCTGCAAGATTTAAACCGGGTATAACCAGAACCTCAGAGGATGGGCAAAGTGGGAACTTGATGCCAGGTGTCCCGACTCCAATTCCTCACAGCCATAGCATCAAACCACAAGGATCCAGCAGCCGATGCAGAGCAAGGGTAGGGCACAAGTGACTTGAACGTGCAGACAAGTCTGCCGGAATTCCAGTACCACGGGTGCCTAAGGAAGCATGTTTTATCTGGATGCAAAAATGGAAATACAGTTCAGAATCTGAGCCAAGGCCAAATTACCCTGAGAGCTGACAGAGTTCAAACATCAGCAGAAACCCTGGTGTCAGACAGGGCCCCACAGCTTCAGGACCGTGCGGAGAACCGAGAAGGCGTTGCTCGTTTCTGCGAGCAATATTATGGTTAGAAATAAAAAGGCTCCTAAGGAAAGGGAGAAGGAATTTTGGGTTCTTTTGAAGAAAACCATCAAAGTTTGCTTATCAAAAACATTCTGTGAGAAAAACGACCAGCTTAGCCTCCATTGTGTTTGTCTTGCGGAAGAAGGCGGCGGGATTTATGGAAGCCCCAAAGCAGCCACTTCCCCGTGTCGTGGTTGTCAGACCAAAGGCCTGTAAGAGCAGAATGTCATTTACACTTGGCTCTGGCTTCAGCGTGACTCATTCTACTCCAGATTTGTTTATGCATCTCACCTAGGCCAGTCTTTTCATTAAGAATTCTTTTATAGAATGTTTTTACTCTCTCTCTCTCTCTTCGCACGTGCGCGTGAGCGTGTGTCCGTACGCGTGTGCACGCGCACACATTACAGAGTTTTTTATTTTCTCTCTGTGGGTCCTGGGGCTTGAACTCAGGACTCCAGGTTCAGCCGGAAGCACTTTTACCTGCTGCGCCATTTCCCAGTCCCTAAGCCAGTCTGAAAGTTGTTCTAGAACACTGGTTCTTCACCCTCCCAATGCTGTGACCCTTTAATAGAGTTCCTCTGGCTGTGGTGATGCCCAACCATAAAATTATGTCCTTCCTCCCTCAGAACTGTAATTCAGCTACTGTTACGAATGGAAATGTAAATATCTGACGTGCGGGCTATCTGACATGCGACCCCAAGGGGTGGCGAAAACAGGTTGAGAATCAAAGTTCTAGACCCTCCTAAGCGGTTTTTATGGCCGTGTTAATGAAAAGTCAGCTATAAACTAAAAGAGAGCCTCCAATAAATAAAGCTACAGATAATGTCTGTGGAGGATAACCTACTGCAGGATAACGGAAAGCAGTCGGTTTTTTGTTTGTTTGTTTGTTTGTTTGGTTTTTGTTGCTGTTGTTGTTTTAAACAATGGAAACAGTGTTAATACACAAATTTGTCAGCTTTCACCCCCAGCAGGGGGCCGCTGGAGGGAGCTACCAATGAGCAGCCGCTTGTGGAAAAGATGCTGACTACAGGAGGAACCAGAGAGTCAACACTATATCCTGGCTCCGGGCTCCAGGCTCCCGCTGTAATCAGAACTGCTTTGAGGACAGGGCCTCTTGCACAAGCCTCAGCCCTCACCTCAGGCTGCAGAGCAGAGAGAAGCACAGCAGAGCTTCCCTGTCTCTCTCCTCTCCTCTTTTTTGTCTTTCACTCAGGGGTGAGAAGTACCTACCTTTTTCTCCTTGGAAGAGACTCACAGGCGCCAGTTAACTTGCCAAGGGCAACAGTAGAAATGCAGAAAGAAGGATTTTACTCTTAGGGATATTAAACCCCAACACAGGTTGATAGGAAAGTGTGTCAAAGCATTTCCTCACCAAGTCTTTGAAAATGGGGTACCTAGAATGATTCTAAGGATAAAGATTTACCTGAAGACCTGGTAAAATATCTTTAAATGCAAACACACACACACACACATACACATGTATGTGTACTTATGCTTTTTGTGGTGCAGAAAAATTATATAATCTAAGTCGACCTAAAGAAAATAATCACTATCTAAAATTAATTGCACAATCTAAAAAAAGTCACAATTGTAATTGGATGGATTTCTTTCTAAAAATTTTCTTGTATCTACTACCCACAGTCATCCAGTCAATGATAAGTTCTTATTAAATTCCTGGCAATATTCTATGAGAAATAAACATGCAGTCATTATAATAAAAATAAAATTACATAATATAGTCAACCATGTTGGGGGTGTGGGAACAGTGCAAGTTAAGGCTGGCATTTGGATAAGTTCTGAGATTGAGATTTTTAAATAGAGTTCCCGGGAAACTTTACTGGAAAAGTGTTATTTGTATAAACAGGTAACTTGGATGGATTTTTAACAGATTGCACAATTTGCTTTGGTTAGAACATTCTTTTAAACATGCATACTTTCTGTTAAGGATGCTGGAATGTTTCACCCATTCAATGTTTGTTTTCAATCTGCTTATGGTATATTTTAAGCTAAAATATTAGGGTATTGATTAAAATTCTGTATGCTTATTGACAAAATTTTAAAAAACACAAAAAAGAAAAAAATTAAGATACTAAATATCACATCTCTCTGAGATGTAATCATATTTGGGCCACTTTGTCAAAGAATACATTTGCTTAAAATTGTATCATATGAAACATCCTGTCTCATGGCACACTTTTCGTTTAATCAGAGGTGAACATTTCCCAAGTATTTTTTTTAAACTACATTGTTTGCAAGGATACATACTTATCAAGTATTTTTTCTATCACATCACTTGTAACAAATGTCTACCGTTGCCACTCCTGCATTGCTGGTGGGAGTGGAAGCTGGTACAGCCCCTTTGGATGTTAGTGTGGTGATTTCTCAGAAAATTAGGAAACAACCTTCCTCAAGACTCAGCAATTCCACTTTTTGGGTATATACCCAAAGGATGCTTGATTGTACCACAAGGACATGTGCTCAACTATGTTCATAGCAGTACTGTTTGTCATACCCAGAACCTGGAAACAACCCAAATGCCCCTCAACCAAAGAATGGATAAAGAAAATGTACATTTACACAATGGAGTACTACACAGCAGAAAAAATAATGACATCTTGAATTTTTCGGGCATATGGATAGATCTAGAAAACATAATATTGAGTGAGGTAACTCAGACCTAGAAAGACAAATATCATATGTTTTCACTCATAAGTGGCTTTTAGACATAAAGCAAAGAAAAACCAGCCTACAGTTCACAATCCCAGAGAACCTACACAACAAAGAGGACCCTAAGAGAGATATACATGGATCTAATCTACATGGGAAGTAGGAAAAGACAAAATCTCTTTAGTAAATTGGGAACATGGGGACCATGAGAGAGGGTTGAAGCGGAGGAGAGAGACAGGGAGGGGAGGGGAGAAAAATATATAGCTCAATAAAAACAATTAAAAAAAATGTTTACTGTTTCCTCCAGGGTCAGACCCATAAGCTACATTCCACTTTGCAACCGAATCACCTGATTTATTACTATGATAAAATCCCTTTGTATACATCCTTGCACACACAGCTTATTATTCCTTATAAAAATAAAGATATCTGTCACATACAGTGCAAACATTTTCTTAGTTTGCTGCCATCATTTTAGTTTTGCTTTTTTTTTTTACTTAATGAAATTAAACCTACCCTTTCCTTAAGGGTTTTTTTTTTTTGCCATCTATCTATCTATCTATCTATCTTCTATCATCATCATCATCTATCTATCTATCTATCTATCTATCTATGCATGTGTGTGATGGGGTGGGCATGTATATTTCACAGCTTGTGTATGGCAATCAGAGGGCAATTATGGGGGCATTTCTAGGTTCAAACTCAGATCAACAGGCTTGCGCAGCCAGCACTTTACCTGCTGAGTCATCTTGACATGTTCCTCAAAACCACAGACAATAGGGAGAGAGGGCTTTCTGTGGCCATCGTCTACATGGGCACAGGGAACTACACCTCATCTACCAGCATGTAGGTAGACCGAAACGAACTATTTTAAGGAGGACAGATGAGAATTTAATTTTAGAATTTCAGTAATATATGATAGGAAAAATCCTAAAAGCATAATTTTTATAAATAAATACCAAAGTAATAGATAACCAGGGTTGGGAACATGGTGCACACCCACAACCCAGCACTTGTGTGGTCAAAACAGAAGAATCAGAAGTTCAAGGCATTGCCTTCAAGTTACTTAGTAAGTTCAACGATGCCTAGGATACAGAGACCCCGTCTAAATAGGGGCGAAAAGAAGGACAGACAGACAGAGAGGAAGAAACAAAGACCAACCTTGAACATCAAAACACCTTTCACAGTCTGTTAAGAGGTAAACAAAGGCACATTAAAAATCTGAATAATAGCCAGGCATGGTGGTGTATGCCTGTAATCATCAAATGTAAGAGTCAGTGGCAGGTGGATCTCCAGGAGGGAGGTCAGCCTTGTCTAATAATAATAATAATAATAATAATAATAATAATAATAAGTGAATACTTGAGGAAATGGTAAATCACTCTGTCTAAAAGCATCATCAAATGAGGCAGTCTGAGTCTTACCAAGTGGAAAAGGGGAAGGTTTATTGTGCAGTAGGAAGTAAAGCAATTGATGGATTAAATGCCAAGCTATTCCCTTACTTGATGACCATGGTGGAAAATCCAAAGCAGTCTGCTCTGGGTTGGCTCTGGGGTTGGCCGTCTGCGCTTCATTTTCTTTTTGATTAGCAGGTTTCAGTTGCTTCTGAGGAAGTCAGGTTTGGGCCCTTCAGTCCAATAGTGTGTGCTGGACAGTTTCAACCTCAGGAGTCGAATAAACCAGGAACATAAACTTCAGAAAGTCCAAGTCCTAGTTATAGTGTATATGGGACCGATGACATGTTCACTTCTTGGGAAGTATGGAGAACGTGACAGGAACCGTTGACTTAGTGGACAAAGAGTGACAAAGTCATGTGGTGCCATTTAAATTAGTTCTCATCAACCTCTAGAAAAGAGGCACAATTTTTTTTACTTTAATTTTAATTTATTCAAAGAAATTGGGGGGGGGGGGAAGGCACCCAGCAAGAAGGCTCAGTGGATAAAGACAGCTGCTGCTATACCAGAATTCGATCCCTGGAAACCATTTGATGGAACAAGAGAGCTGACTCTGATAAACTGTCCTCTGGCCTCCATCCACACACAGCATGGTATGTCCACCACCTCCTGCACGTACACAATAAATAAATACTAGTGTCATTTTTAAGAAATGGTATGTGTGTCTGTGAGAGAGAGACAGAAACAGAGACAGAGAGATTACATTTGCACTCGACATAGAAATTCATAGGTATGTTATGTATGTGTGGGACAGAAGTCAGCATGAGGGACCCTTCTCTATTGCTCTCGACTTTGTCTTTTGAGACAGGGTCTCTCACTGCAGCTTGTTCTCGCCAGCTCTGAGGATCCTACCTGTCCCTGCGTCCACTCCACTCATAGGAGGATTACAGACACCTATGACTGGAGTAGTGGAGTAGGAGTTACTTCTGTTTATGTGTTGCTTTCACTGGTTAATGAATAAAGAAACTGCCTTGGCCTTTTGATAGGGCAGAACTTAGGCAAGGGGGGTGTGTGTGAAAAGAACTGAATCCTGGGAGGAAGAAAGCAGAGTCAGGGAGAAGCCATGGATTCCCCCGCCTGAGATGGACGCCAGTTAGAATCTTTTCCGGTAAGCCACTGCCATGTGGCGATACACAGATTAATGGAAGTGGGTTAAACCAAGATGTAAGAGTTAGCCAATAAGAAGTTAGAGCTAATGGTCAAGCAGTGTTTAAATTAATACAGTTTCTGTGTGGTTATTTTGGGTGTAAGCTAGCCTGGCTGCTAGGACGAACAAGCAGGCCCTCTCCATACAACATATGACTATTTAACTTTAATTTTTTTGCTTGGGGGCTGGTGATCTGAACTCGGGACCTTATGCTCTGTGTTACATACACTCTACATCCTGAGATGTCTCCATAGCCTTTCTCTTGGGTTTTTGGGACAGACCTGCTAGCACACCTACAATTTGGGCTGTTCTCTATGGCTGGGACAGCAAGCCCACAGTACCATGCTGGGCTTCATGGTTACTGTTCTGTGTTCCTGGAACTGGCTTTGTAGAAGGTTAACTATTTTACCCCTTTTATTGAAAATAGCTTTAAAAAACTTATTTATTGATTTTATTGAGCTATACATTTTTTTCTGCTTCCCTCCCTGCCTTTCCTCTCCCCTTCAACCCTCTCCCATTGTCCCCATGCTCCCAATTTACTCCGGAGATCTTATCTTTTTCTACTTCCCATGTAGATTAGATCCATGTATGTCTCTCTTAGGGTCTTCATTATTGTCTAGGTTCTCTGAGATTGTGAATTGTAGACTGCTTTGCTTTGCTTTATGTCTAAAAGCCACTTATGAGTGGCTTTTATGTCTTTTTGGGTCTGAGTTACCTCACTCAATATGATGTTTTTTAGATCCATCCATTTGCCTGCAAATCTCAAAATGTCATTTTTTTCTGCTGTATATTACCCTATTGTGTAAATGTACCACATTTTCCTTATCCATTCTTTGGTTGAGGGGCATTTAGGTTGTTTCCAGGTTCTGGCTATGACAAACAGTGCTGCTATGAACATAGTTGAGCACATCTCCTTGTGGTACAATTGAGCATCCTTTGGGTATATACCCAAAAGTGGTATTGCTGGGTCTTAAGGAAGGTTGTTTCCTTCCTCAAGAAATTGCCATACTGATCTCCAAAGGGGCTGTACCAGTTTGCACTAGCACCAGCAATAGAGGAGTGTACCCTTTTCCCGAAAACCTCTCCAGCATAAATTGCCATCAGTGTTTTTGATCTTGGTCATTCTTACTAGTGAAAGATGGAATCTCAGACTTGTTTTGATTATTATGTGCAAGGGGGATTCCTTTTCTGGTCCAGTCTATTTGCTGTTCTATATGTTTCTTGTACTGTGATAGGCATCTCTTTAGGTTAGGGAAAATTGAACAATTCATTTGACTAAAGTACCCGTTTCTTCTATTGTATCTTCAATACCTGAAATTCTCTCTTCCATCTCTTGTATTCTGTGGGTGAGGCTTGGCTCTGCAGTCCCTGTTTGTGTTCCTAATTTTTTCATTTCCAGATTTCCCTCAGCTTAAGTTTTCTTTACTGGTTCCATGTTCATGTCTTGAACTGTTTTCTTCATTTTCTACCACTGTTTGTGTTTTCATTGATTTGTTTAAGGGATTTATTCATTTCCACTATCATATTCATACATGCTGTTTTAAGATCTTTTTCTTGTGCTTCAGCTATGCTGAAAACTTCAGGGCCTGCTATGGTAGGGTTGCTGGGCTCTAGCATAGATATTATGTCCTGACTGTGACTGATTATGTGTACGCTTGTGTCTAGGTATCAGGATTTGGGAAGATTGTAATTCTAGGTGTTGCTATCTGGTCTTGCCTTTTGGGGGGTTGTTGTTGTTGTTCCTTGGTTTCTATTGCCCTCTCTGGTTCTTAGGGGAGTGTGGTAGCTATGTGTTGCTTCCTAAAGAATTCTTATGGGGTTCTGAGTAAAATGTGCTTTTAGATATTGGAAGCTGACATTTATGAGTGAGGATGGTCTAGGAGGTGGAGGGGCCCACATGATGGAAGAGAGTAATACACTTATTCTCCTGGGAATGTGGCAGAGAGTGAGGAGTCTGCTGCCGATTTAGAGATGGGACTGGGGACCAGATATGAAGAAGAGGAGGGAGACCGAAAATTTGAACCTTGACTTTACTGACCCGCCTGCTTCTCTGGCAGGCTGGGCTTGCCAGGTCTCAGGGAATGCCTATTGGAGTTGGGGACTGGGATAAGAGTGAGTGGGAAGGAAGGTTGGTGGAAAAGATACACATGATCCATTGGAGGTGGGGCAGAGAGGAAGTGGAGGCCACAGCAGGTGTTCTGTACAGAACTGGGCATGAGACTAGGGGATTGGATGTAGAGAACAGGAGGGAGAAACAAAGATCTACAGGTGGCACACCTGCTTCCATGGCCAGAGCACGAAGGTTTTTATTTGCATTCTTCCTCTAATGAGAAATCAGAGGCTTGGAAAGTAGGAAGACATTTTGTGAAGAAGGGATTTCCCCAGCAATCTCAGCAAAATTCAGTCAATAGTCAATATTCAATACCTTTCCTAGTCAAAGATACCATGCTGTCTCCAACTTCTTCGTGGACATCGGTTAAAACACTCGGCTGGAGTAAACTATAGCTGACGAGTAACGATTCCTGAGTATCTGGTAATGGCTTATGCTTTCAGCAGCGACTGTACCTCACACAGTTGATGTTTACAGAGTAACGCTTGGAAGAAGGCCTAGTCTGAGTCACTGCCACCAGAGAGGCGGGAAAGCAAGGCTGCTAAGTGGTTAGGCTTCAAACCCCACCATGCACTCTTCCCCGAGCAGTAAACATTTAGAGATTTCCCTCTGGGAACTGACATTCTGCACCCCAGGTCCTTGTCATTGCTACTGCTGTGATCCGGTCACCTCTGACCTTTTCAGTCACACACATGCTACATCCCAGACTATTCCTGTAATGACTTTGGCTGCCTGGTGTTTTACTGTACATATTAGACAGGAAATGCTCTCCATGGCCTAAAAACTACTCCAGATTTTAGCGAATGAGTCACACAGCTGTAACGTTTTATGATTTGTCTTAAGCACAAGCATAAGATTGTTTTTGTTTTATTTCAATGTATCGTTGCAGATATGATTTCTCAACACATCACTGGAATTGCCTTCATTCGTGGAATTGTACACATTTATATAAAAATTGGCTTTACTTGGGGCTGGAGAGATGGGTTTGGTTATTATGGGCTTGGAGAGATGGTTTGGTTGTTATGGGCTTGGAGACATGATTTAGCGGTTATGGGCTTGGAGATGGTTCAGTGGTCATGCGTGAACACTGATCTTGCAGAAGACCCAACTTAGGCTCCCGGTGCTCACATCAGTTCCAGAGGATCTGATACTCTGTCCCGGCCACCTCAGGTACATGCACATGTGGCACACATAAATTCACACAGATATACACATATACACGTAAATAAAAATAACATAAATCTTAAAAATACCTTCATTCAGTTTAGAAAAATACAAAAATTTTATTTAGTACAGTCGGGGACTCTCCTGGAGGAGAAAGCTGTCACTCTTAAACTGCCCCATTGCTGGCATTCCTGAGTTTTCTGTGGGTGCTTCTCTCCCCTGAGCACCTGGTCGCAGTCTCTGGTTCCACTGCAGCACTGCTTCCACAGAGTACTTGGGGTACAGTTAATTGCACACACACTTCTGTTTAGGTTACAGTTGCCTTTAGAGTAAGATTTATTTCTTACTCCTCTCACTATATCTAGCTGATTGCCTGACACAAAACTTAATAAGAGGTAATCAACAAAGGCCCAAGTATTGAATAACTGGATATTTCAGAGGGCATTAGTGGTTTACATAGTTAACATATATATGTGTGTGTTATTTTATATATATACATATATACATATATATATATATTATCAACTTAGAATGTAAATCTTCCCTGATTATTTAAGTAAATTTTATCATCACTCAAAGCAGAGTATTAAATCTGTTGTTATAGAAGCAGGATGTGTGTTATAACATATGGAATTTCTGAAAAAATATTTAAACCTGGGCATGGTGACTCACACCTGTATTTTTCAGCCCTTGAGAGCATAGGTAGGAGGGTCAGGGGATTAAGGACTTCCTTGGCTACATAGCACATTTAAGTTGATCACGGGCTATATGAGAACACTATCTCAAGAAGGTATGAATATCAAGCTGACAGGATGGCTTAGCCTGCTACCAAGCTTGTTGACTTGAGTTTGGCCCCTGGGACCCATGTGGTAGGAGAAAGCCAACTTCTGCATGACCTTTGACCTCCACACATGTACTGTGGCACACATGTGCCACATCCCTGCTAAATAAACTAAAAGTTGTTAAACTTTTACCCCCATGGGACTGGAGAGATAGCTCAATGGTTAAGCTATCTTAATGGCTGCTCTTCCAGAGGACTTGGGTTCAATTTCCAGCAACCTCATGGAGTTTCACAACCATCTACAGTGGGATTTGAGGCCCTCTTCTGGCATGGAGGCTTACATGCAGTTAGAGCACTCATCTACATAAAATAAATAAAAAATTCTTTTTAAAAAAGCATTCTTTAAACCTCATATGTTTTTCTCCATTTATATAATTTCAACATTTTCTGATTCTAAGGTCAACAGCAAAGATTTCAGTGAGCAGCAACATAATCCACATGCATACTTGGTTGTATTATTGAGCAGTAGTGCAGACATACATGAGATTAAAACAACAAAGTCATTTACATAATTTACATGGTTTTTTCCATTTGATAACCTCAGTGAAATATCACAACTCAAAGTATGTGTGATCCCAGAATTATGCCTTTAGATTCCAGGATGAAATCCTTTCTAGAATATGTGGTCTTATCACTGCATTTTAGAATCTGAAAAATACCTAAAAGATTATGACATCCAAACTACATAATTTCATATTATTTATCTACAAATGACATTGAAGGAAAATATAAAGTGCAACTATACAGTGTGGTTAAGGTTCTTTCCCATCCTGTGGGAAATGTCAATTTGTGAGTGGTTTTTAGATGCTGTCTATTTGTGAACACACACTCAATCTATTTGAAAATACCCATACAGACAAACCAGGAAACTATGGTGTTCCCCAGAAAATGTTGGAAGTTATTTTAAAATGATATCTAGGCCTATTACTATCCAGATGTGGCCTTTAAATAATGGTTATTGATAAGCAATCTTTATACCACCCAGATCTGCAGAAGTTAAGATTGGACTTTTAGTTTTGTTCTGACTTTCAAGCACTAAAAAGGAAGTTGGAGACTCTTCGATGGCACTCTTTAACCTTCCATCCTCATCCGTTTCCTTTCTGTCCCCTTTCCTGGATATTCACATGTCTGTGAAACATGTGTGTGAGACAGCAACCTGAATCACTGTTGTATGGATACTGGGTTCCATAATGAGATTTCAACTGGTTTATGAAGCAGTCTCTACTCAGATATAAGCATCAATCCATTTTATTCTTCTGGCGCGTAGAGCTCATGTGAATGTAACATCACCCCACCAATCACCACGGTCACTTCAGCTCTCAGCTGGTGAGCCAGGCATGACCTCCCTCACTCTCTGCTGCATATGTAACCCCACATCAACATGGGAGACAAGGCCCTCCCCTTCTGATGAGGACCATTCTTCTGTTCTTCTATCCAAAATGTTGAGCGCCTCACTCTTTGGTAAATACATTCTCTGGGTCCATTTTCCTGTTTTTTTTCCCATTACTTCTTGCATTGTGGTCTGTGAAATCTTTCTTATATTCTCTATAACCTAAACAGGTGTCAGAACTGACTAGACACTTCCAATTATTGAAATTTTCAATTCTATCTAGTTTAAAACTTAGCTGCTATACTTCATGATCCTTTAGAATATAATTTACAGGGCTATAGAGATGGCTCAATAGAACACTGGCTACTCTTCCAGAGATCCTCAGTTTAATTCCCATCAACCACATGGTGGCTCACAACCATGTGTAATTGAATCTGATGCCCTCTTCTGATGCAGACAGAGCACTCAGACACATAAAATATATACATAAATAAATCTTAAATAAATGAAAGCAAGATAAAGATTCTGAAACCTCAAAAAAAGATTATGGTTTACACACAGTAAGGGTCACAAATATTAGGATGGCAGCTCAGTTTGTTTGGACATAGGCAGGCCATTGTGATCAGCACTGGAATCAAAGCAGAACGATGAGGTCACTTCTAGGAAGTCCCTTGTCCCTCTCCAGCTATTATTTGTGGCCTGCTCTCCCAAAACATAAACACTGTTCTCGTTTCTGTCACGGATTGCCTTTGCCTGTCCTTGTATTTCATGTAAAGAGAGGTATTGTGTGTTCTGTGTGCATATTTGGCTTATCTCACAGGCTGCAGTGTTGTTGAAATCCACTCGTGATTCACCTATCAGTAGCTGGCTCTCATTGCTGTCGAGTGAGGATGTCCTTCCACAGATCCCTAGTTCATGTCTGAGCAGTCACAACCTGTCCGCCCTCCTGCAGGCAGCGGGCTGTCATTTCTCACTTCCAGCAGTTGTGAATCAAGCTTCCCTGAACTCTGGCACATCTTCCCATGAACATCTGCATCCAATTGTATCGAGAAGGTGAAGCAGAAGAGCCGTGGGATAATAAATCTTTTCCTTTGCTGCAAACTGCTAAGCACTCCTGAAAGTGTTCTCCAATGTCCGCTCTCTCCCGGCGGCAGCACGTGAGAACTTCCGTGCCCCTTCCGTGTCTACACTCCACAGAATCAATCTTCATTGTTTCGCTCGGTGCAGACGGACGGCAGCAGAACGCTTCAGCCACTGTAGCCTTTAAAGTGAGAAGAGACAAAGAAGACATGGTTCATGCTGAGTGTTGCTTTCACCTGCTCAGAAGATCTCTAGAAGTGTTTTCTAGAGTCAAAACATACTCATTTTCCTTTGAAGATTGCAGAGCCCCTATTTAAGTGGGACATGGGTGTGAAAAATACTGTGTTCTCCTGCCCTGGGGTTGTGTCTTCGTGTGTGTGTGTCGAGGAGGCTGTTGTGATTTCTTTGACATGGCCACTTCTGGATGTGTTGTCTGTCGCAGATCCCAGGCAACGTTTTCCTGGATTTTTGTGGGGTTTGATGAGGGGCTGTCACGACTGGCTGACTTGTCCGCATGTTCCTGAGAAGGGGAGTGAGGACTGAGGAAAGAAACAGACAAGAGACAGACAATTGTGTCGGGAGGGTACCCAGTGACCACTGTAACAAGCCCCAAGTTTATTACTCACAATCCTTATGTACCCCACTCAAAAGGGGAGAACGAAAGACTTCCTTACCATGATACAAGGAGCAAGCAAGATGAACTACCTCCTTACATCTCAAAACACCTAGTGACCACTCCCTAAGTCAAACATCCTGTTGTTTGTCCTTGAGGAGCAAGAGTAGGTTTGAACTCTCTGACCTTTAGTCAAGATAGAATGGGTTCAAAACTGTAGGTTCCCACAAGGGAAGGGGGAGTCTTACTCTGTCTCTGATGTGCAGTACCCACCCCTAACTTGACTTCCTCAACCCCTGCCATTCAAGGACTTAGTGGGTTCCAGGAAGCTGACTGTAGTTGAGTATCCTCCATGGTCTCACTAGGCCCAGTGGGTCCCCTTCAGGCTTCTCACCCTGCCACCACTCACCACATCCCTCCTGCACTTCTCAGTAAGCTGCCATGTGTCTAAAGCCTTCCAGGATGCTCAGGGTAATGAGATAAGGATCTAAGTATCCTCACAGTACCTCATCTTTCTGCATAATCTCCTTAAATGCCTTCACTTCAAGATTCCCAATTGTGAGGGAAGGGAGGAAAAAAAAAGCCTTAGCCAGCAATGGGTCATGTGGGTCATGGCATGGCCTCGGGTCCAGTACTCTGGGTAGCTTCTTAAGTATTAATTCAGTCTCAGGAAGCCCTGGGTATTGGAAAAGGATATTCTTGCTGTCACACAAAAGGACACGTGAACTAAGAGAAAGAAAGCTGATGATGGAAGTTACAAAATAATCCCACATTAGTTCAGAATTATACATAATAAAGGGTTATTTATTTAAGGGAGACTCACAGATCACAGGCCTAGATCACAATCCTCTGCACAAACAGGGAACAGGAACCGAGTCAAGCAGACAGAAGCCAGAGCAGGAAACAAGAGAGCAAGTGCACACTTTACAGCTGCATTTATAGTATAAGAGACCACACCCATGTGGGCTGGTATCTTAAAGGCTATTGGCCAAAGCTCCCACAGCAGTAAGCCTTCAAGGCAATTTCCCGTTTCAAACCAGTCTAGTAAATACTGGTCTAGGCTCACATGAGAGCTTTTCTAGGCCTCAACTTTTAGAGTCCTTCAGACACAGTTTTTCACTTGAAGCTCCAGTGCCCCTGACCTCTTATTAGCATAGCATGGCAGCATTCTGAAGACCCCTCAGGTTGCAGGAATTGTGTGCCAGTAAAGAGAGGAAGGACAGAAACCTCTGCTTCTGTCATCTTAATAGGGGTGGCCAGTTCACTACAGATTTGATTTGCATTTCCTCTATAACCTGTGATGTTAAACGTCTTGTGTTTTCAGTCGTTCATATAACTACTTCAGAGAGGGATTTCTTTAAGCCTCTTGCCCACTCTAAAATTGGGTAGTCATATTATTGTTGCTAAGTAGTGTGAATTTATATGTATTCTGGCATATGACTTGCAAACATTTTTCTCACCCTGTATTTTACCTGAATCACCTCCCATACAAAGGAGTTTCTCTGTGTGGGAGTCTAATTTGGAAACTATTACTTTCCTCATTGCCTTTGTTTTTATGTCATATTCAAGAAATTATTGCCAAACCCAATGTTGTAAAGATTTCCTATATATCATCTTCTAGGAGCTGTATAATTTTAGGTGTTTTACTTGGTCTTTGGTGCATTGTAGTTAATTTTTGAGTATATTGAAGGTGAGAGTCCAGTGTCATTCTTAGACCTGGAGTTGTTCACCTTACCCTGCACTGTGTACCAAAAAGACTCCTTTCCTTCACAAAGACACCTGGTCACATATTTCAGTTTTCTAGATCTACGCCATATACTGTGCTGAGCCCTATGTATGAGGCTTTATCTCTGGATAAAATACGTTCCAGACTCTCTTTCATATGCTCCACATATTCAGTTTGTAAGTGTCAGTGTTTTGATCATGGCTTCTCTGTGGTACCTTTTGAAATCAGGAATATGAAAACTCCAGTTTGTTCCCTCTTAAGGATTATTTTCATTCTTCTTTGTCTCTTGATGGTTGAGTTTGGAACTTGGTCTTCACCATGATGGTGCTGAGAAGCATGGTCTTTGGGAGGCAACTAAACAGGAAAGCAGAGTCTTGACTCTGGGAGGAGCTCCTTATAAGAGGACTCAGCCTGAAGGCAGCCCTTTCCCATTCTGTCATCTGAAGGCACAGCATGTGTGCACTCTGAAGGACCATCAGCTAGGCACTGGCTTGAGAGCCAGGAAAAAGCTGCCTTCATTGGACAGCAAATCGACTAGTTCCTTGACTCTGAACTTCCTATGCTCTAGATCTATGAGAGATAATGTTTCTGTTCCATATGAGTTACCCAGCTTCCGGTATTTTTATTATGGCCGTATGAGCACCGAAGTAGGGGCCTTTGAAATTCCACATGAATTTTAAACATCTTCTCCCAGAAAGCAAAAATAGGCTTTGACAGATATTGCAGTAAATTTGTAGATCTCTTCTGACAGCATTAGCCTCTAAACAACATGAAGTATCTCAGTCTATAACTATGGAGCTGAGAGCTTGTATCTGATCCAAAAGCATGAGCAGAAAGAGCTAACTGGGAATGATGTGAGTTTTTGAGACTCCAAAGTCCCCCACACTCCAGTGACACCCCTCTCAACCTCGCCCTAACAGTTCCACCAACTGGGGATCAAGCTTTCAAGCATTCAGACATGAAAGCCTGTGGTGGGTGCCATTCTCCTCCCGACCACCACAAGGCAAAGAAGAAAAGAACAAAAGGAAAAAATCTTTTAAATTTATTTAGAAAAGAAGTGGAAAAGGCTAGAGAGACTGCTCAGAGTTAAGATACTGCTCTCCAGGCCCAGGTCCCAGGACCCATGCTGAGCAACTCACAGTGACCAGTAACTCCAGTTCCAGGGGATGCAACACACTCTTCTGGACTCGGAGGGCGCTGCACTGCACTCACATGGTCGCAATGCACACATGCACAAGGGCATCCACACAAGTAAAAGCGTAAATATAAAAATCACGTAGATGTATTTTGTGATCTAGTATGTATTCTATCCTACAGAATGCTTCATGTGCCCTTGAGAAGACTGTCACCTGCTTTTGTTGGCTCAAAAAGGGTGAAAGAAAACCATTTATTTTTCTGTGTGTGTGTGTGTGTGTGTGTGTGTGTGTGTGTGTTCAGCAATGCAGTTGTGCAAGTCGGTTTTCTCCTTCCACCACGTGAGTATAGGATCAAACACAGGTTGCCAGGCTCGTAACAGGCGTTTTTATTTGTTGTGCCAATCTTTCCAGTCCTAAATGGAACATTTTTGATTTATCTGTGAGGTCTAGTTGTCTGCAATGCCTTTCAGATCAGTTATTTTCTTATTGATCCCCCTTCTTATTCACCCCTTCATTATCAAAAGTGGGGGTCCTGCAGTCTGCCCTCATTATTGCTGCCTTTCACTCCTCCCTTTAATTCTTCATGTCTTTAGTGCCCCTCGTGTTTGGTGCATGTTTATAAATTTGTTCTTGATTTTTTTGTGTGTGTCGTTTCACTTTGTGCGTGTGTGTGTGTGCATATGTGCATGTGTGTGTGCGCTCACATGAATGTGTGTGTGTGTGTGTTATTGGAGACAAATCCCAGACCTAGTAGTAATAAGCTATTTTGCCAATGAGCTACATTCTCAGTACCTCCAACCTATCTATGACCTATCTATGTCTTTTAATAGATAGAATTTAATTTTAATAGGAGAATTTATTTAAATTTAAAAAGACAGATACTGCAAGCCTCACTGCAGCCGTGCTGTCGTCTACTTTTCATGTCCTAAGGTTTGTTTCCATCTTTTCCTCCCTTTGTGAATTTCTGGGTGCTCATATGTTTTGGCTACTTTCTTATCTTATTTTATGTAAATCCCAGAGACACTTTCTTCACTGTTGTACTGGGATTATGTATAAAATCTTAAAATTGAAATCATCCATTTTTAAAGAAATATATTTTTCTGTATGTGTACATGCCCGTGCCGCTCATATTAGGGTGTGTCTTCCCATCCCAGTTAACCCAACCTGCAGGTCCCTCACAGATGCTGCCAGAAGGCTGTTTTTTATGGTGATATTGAAGCCCAACAAGTTGACAACCAAAATTAATATCACAGATGGCATTTAGCTTCCTGAATTTGTATGTTCACATTTTTCTCGTACTTGGAAGTATTTAACCGTTGTTCACATACACTCTCTGCTTCTGCCTGTGTCTTCTTTCCCTGGGACTTTCATACTAGTGCTGTATTGGTCTGCATAGTGGTGTCCCGTAAGACACATTCCTTCCCATACTTAGGCTTGACAATTGTAACTGACTTACAGTCTATGAATTCTTTCTTCTGCCTGTTTGGTACTGACAAAGTGCTAGTGAACGCTTCAACGTTATCATTTCTGGCTCTAGAATGTCTGTCCAGGTCTTTTAAATATTTTTACCTCCCCGTTGATACTATCGCTTTGTTCTTTAATGCTTTCCTTTAGTTCCTTGCTCACGCCATCCTTTAGCTCTCATTCGTATTTGAGATAGCTGTTAACATTTTTGCCTAGCAAGTCTGAAGCCTGTGTTTCCTTACAGAATTGGTTCTTGGAATTGTTGTTTTATTTTTTTCTAATGGGCTATGCCTAACTGTTTATTTTCATGATTTACAACTTTCTGTTGATAACTTGGCATTTGAAGGAAGAACCATTTCTCTTAGCTTGCAATGTGGCTCCATCACAGAGGTTGAAAACCGTTGATAATCAAGCTGGCATAAAGACTTATAAGGGCCCTTCAATAGTTTTAAAAAATTTTGTCCCTTTCTCTCATTATTATTATTATTAAAGTATTCTTCCTGACGTGAATGTCAGCCCTCTTCCTAGTTACCTTGTAAGTATGGCTGTATTCAAGCGGGTCAGCATTTCAGAGTCCTCCCTGCTTCTTTTTGAGATCCTAGATGTTCCTTGTGTCCTCACGCCCCTAATTCCATCTCTCGCAGTAACTCCAGTAGCCTCCAGTGTGACCAGATCTGAGCCATGTCACACAAACATCAGTCCTTCTGAGTTCCTCATCCTGAGGCAAAAGAAATTGAATTGTGCCTTCCTGCCCAGACCACTCTGTATTGTGGGTGGGGTAAAGCACACATAGGCAAATTGTCACGTTTCTGAACAATTTGGGTTACAATTTTCCTGATTGTTTGTTCCCTTGGCTGCTTCAGACTCTTGACTGGTTGCCAGAGCAACCACAAAATCATGTCAGTTATCTGTTTACTTGATGTTTTCGTGGGAATTTAAGCTGGTTCACTGCCTTGCCAATGACACTGACGAAGTTTGGCAAATTCTGGTTGAGAAATATTTTATTTTGCAGAGATTTGTAATTTGTTTTGCCTTCTGTTTTTCTCTTTGCATGTGATGAGATCCTTTAGGCACTTTTGATATTTGAAAAGTTATTGCATTAATTAATTATTGCATTAATTAATTACTTATGTTTGCATGTACTCGTGTGCATACTTGTGTGTCATGGAACACCTGTGGATGTCACAGGACAGCATGGAAGCTGAGTTCTCGTCTTCTACCATGTGGGATTGAACTCAGATTGTCATGCTTTGTGGCAAGCACCTTTACCAGGTAACCCAGACCACCTGCCTCAGTGAGGTAATCTTTATGTTGAAGCATCTTTTGCCTTTTGGAATTCTTATTGTTCGTCAAAGTTTGTGCTTTTTTTTGAGTATTTTAACACTTTCCCTGGCCTAATCTAGGCTTAAGTTTTCTGAATACTTAGGTAGGTATACTTTGAAGGTTTGCTATCTGTGTCTGTGTATAGAATCCCTATATCCAATAACAGCAGTAATCTCAGGCCACTTCAGCTAGTCTTTTCTCCTTGCCATCGGTATTTGATTTGTTTGGTCTTTCAGCTGTTCTGTGAATGAAACCCAGGTCCTCACACATGCTATGCCAACCACCTGCCATTGCACTATTCTCTAGCTTTTATGTGACATTCCACCAACTTCAGGCTGGATTTCTGTCACCTGACATACAAGTTAGGACATTAATCTTGTTCACGGGTGTTTCCCTTAAATTTAGTGTTTGTCAGGTGTATTTTCTCTTCTTCCTTCAAAAGCTTAATTTCCTTCTGAATTAAGCATAGTTCCACAAACTGCTTCAATTTCCTTGCAACGGGAAGCAGTGTATAAACCCGTAAGTCCTATCAAACAATTTCTGTGGACTGTATTTGCCATGGGGAAGCCTCTCAGTTTGGTGTGGTCTCTCGTTTGCTGCCTATACTGTTGGAGTCCTGTTCGCAAAGCCTCTCCCTGCCTTAAGCTTAGGTCTTTTGAGCTGGCTTTTGCCCGCGCCGGGACAGCACTCATTTAAGCCTCCTGCGCCCTGATGCCGTTTTCTCAGTGTGTTTATTGCAGACTGTTTTGATCCAATGCATGTTTTGCTCCTTGTATTTGTTGCTTGTCTCGCTGCTGTGACGAAACAGCTAACAGAAGCCACTTAGCAGGGAGGGTTTTACTGTGGCTCTCAGTTTGAGGGTTGTGGTGGTTTGGGTGAGAAGGACCCCCATGAGGACAAGGTTGAAGAGAATGGTTTTACTGTAGATATGAGAGAGAACAACCAGAGGCATCTGCAAGGGGCCAGACTGAACCAGGCCATGAAGGAGGGGAAGGAAGAGCAAGGAGGAAGAGGAGCATGAGCAGGCAGATCAAGAGAGAAGCTGTGGAACCAGGAACAAGAGAGCCCTAGCCAAAATGTCTGGGTTATATAGGGATCAAAAGCTGGGGTAAGAGAAGCTCAATCCCTGGGTTGGTGAGGTTTAGGGTAGGAGGCAGTGTGAAAAGTTCTGGGAGAAGCCACAGGTATTGACTGAGATTTGACCAGATTTCTTTGGAAACTGACAGCCCCCAGTTGGTGGAACACTATTTAGGAAAGAATAGGAAGCGTGGTTTTATAGGTATATGGCTGGGAGCGGGCTCTGAGGTTTCAAAAGCCTATGCTGTTCTCACTTTCTGCATCAGCTCTAGGCCCGGTGACACACCTGCCTATTTCTGTCATGCTCCCCACCATGATGATCATGGATTATAATTCTCTAGAACTGTGAGAGGAGCCCCCAAATGAAATCCTTCTTAAGTTGCTTGGGTCACAGTGTGTTGCCTGAGTGATGGGAAATATAGCAGAGACAAGAATGCAGTCCAGATCGCGCATGCCCGTGTGTGACAGTAGGAGTGTAGGGAGTGTCGTCAGCTTGCCTTCTCTCAATTCAATCTGAGACTCTGGCCTATCAAATCGTGTTCCCACAATTTTAGTGGGTGGGTCTTCTCGCTTCCATTAACCTGGCCTGAAAACTCCCTTGCAGATATACCCAGGGGTTTGTTTCCATGGTGATCCTAAATTCCATCAACTTGTCAATCAAGTTGAAGCATCATGGTACCTGTTTAAATATTTGTGGATTCTCTATTCCATTGTCTACATGTTGTTTTGTTTACTATAGATTTGTGGTCTAGTTGGGAATCCAGTATTTTGATGCCTGAAAGCTTTGTTCATTTTACTCAAGATCACTTTGGTTATGGGGGGGGAGGGAGTCTTTTATAGTTCCATCCGCACTGTATGATTTTTCCTATTCCTGTACAGAATGTCATTTCCTGTTGCTATACATGCTTTAATCCCAGCAAACACCCATTCTTCTGACAGACACACAGGCAGTTACTCAGCTGTCCTTTCCTTTCCCTCAGGAAAGCATTTCAAGTGTGTATTTCACCTTTACGGTCCACTTATTTTAGAGCCCTGCATATTTTTATGCTGAGATTGTTGCTGCCAGTGTATGGAGATGGGACCAATCCTCATGTTTCTCATATTGATCTTGTATTCTGCAACCTTGCTGAATTTCTTTTCTGGTTCTAGGAACTTTGTCAAATGAAAAATTGGATACTTAATTTAGACACGCGAACATATTCTCTGTGCAAAAAGAACTTTATTTTACCTTTCCAATCTAAATTATTCAATTTCCCTTTGTGTCTTATTTTGGTGGTTCTGAACCCCAATAAAATACTGAACAGAGACAGAGCAGACAGTTGCTTTTGTTCCTGATCTTTGAGGAAAACTCTGGGTTACCAATAACGTCATGTTAGCTGCAGGTTTTCACATAAACGACTAGGAAGAATTTCTCTTCTATCTGCTTTGCTGGAGAATTTTTATAAAGAATGGATATTGGATTTTTTTTCCAAAGTTTTTATTCACTGGACCAATACTGTCACATGTCTCAGTCTATTTGGACTGTTGAGGAAATACTGAAAGCTGAGTGACTTCAGTGTCTCTGCTCATATCCAGTACCTGTGGTCATGACCTCAAGTGGTGGCAGAGAAAGATGCCGGTCTCCATCAACAGGCCACGAGTCCCAGCTCCAAAGGCTTCACCCATATGATGCATCCTCTCCCAAAGGCCGTCTTCTGAACTCACGTCCATGATAAGGCTTCAAAGTAGGAATCCTGAGGACCCATTCCGACTACAGCAGCACTTGTGTTTCCAAATGGCAAATGTCATCTTCTGTGAATCACATCGAGTCCCATAGATTTTAAGAGCATCTCAGATTACAGCAAGGTTTACCTATGCCCCTCCGCTCCCCCACCGAACCCTCTTCATAAAGCACAAGCCAATAAACAAATCTCATAGCCTACCTCTGAGATTTCCCATGACTAGTGAGACCATCTGATGTCTATGAAATTACATTGCTTCTCTGGGGTCAGTTTTGATAGCCCTGTGACTATTAAAGTCAGTATCCAAATACTTGCACTACATTTGCATAAGCACCTTTTCACATAACATGCATAATTAGAGCTCTTCAGAATAACGTTGCAATCAGAGATTTTTGTCTGCCTTCCAACACAGCACTACAGCCACCACTGGGAAGGAGACGGGGACATGCTATTTTATTCATTTTTAACCTTTTTCTGTTTGATTTTGTACTAGGGAATATAAACTCGATGCGTACACGACTACAGAACTACGCCCCCAGTTCTCTTTAAATTTTGATTGAGACAGGGCTTCACAGAGTTACACAAGCTGCCCTTGAACCTGTGATCCTCCTGCCTCAGCCTCCACTAGGCCTACCTCCATTATCTCTTCCAGCTTCAATTTTATTTTTTTAAATACAAAAAACTTTAAAATATGGGTGTGCAAGTGTGTAGTGTTGAGGGGAGGACATGGCCCACGTGTAGAGGTCAGGTCTCCTATCTTTCCCCGGGTTCCAGGGTAGAATCCAGACTGCCGTGTTTGCACAGCAAGGGGCACGACCAGCTGAGCCATCACCCTGGCCCTCTACCTTTATCTATTTATAGAGATGGGTCTCACTTATGCAGCTCTGATTGGTCTGGAACTCACAGAGATCCTCTGTCATTTGAGTGCTGGGATTAAAGATGTAAGCCACCATGTCCCATGTCACCTTCCTTCCTTCCTTCCTTCCTTCCTTCCTTCCTTCCTTCCTTCCTTCCTTCCTTCCTTCCTTCCTTCCTCCATCCATTCATCCATCGTGACAGGATCCCTCCCTGAGCCTGGAACTCATCTACTTGACTAGACCAGTCAATGAGTGTTGGGGTGTCTGCCTGTCTCTGTCCCCCAGCACTGAGGTTACAGATCTGTGCTGCTGTGCTAGGCTTGTATGTGGGTCCTGGGGTGCCAAACTCAGATCCCATGCTTATGAAGAAGGTGCTTTGCTGACTGAGCCATCTCCTAAGGTCCCTCAAAGGCAATTTTTTGTTATATAATCACACCGCCACAAGGATGCAGAGAAAGAAGGGGGGTGGAATGATGGCAGAGGGCATGATGGTGAAGTAAATGCAGGCTTGCAAATGTGATTTTCTTCAGCTGCATTTTTAAATTTTTATTAACTCGGCATACCAGATATTAGATCTGATTGTGGCAGACAATGCAACTTTTACTGATGAAAAGAGAAAAGCCCATGGGTTAAAATGCTTTTAAAAACTATTCTACACACCTATTTCTTATTCGACGCTTTTACTTTCTTTGTGCAAATTTTATACATTTCAGTTAGTTACCTAAACAAACTTCTGCCAGAAGCCAAGAAAGGTCTATTAATCTCATCTGCCAACAAGGAATCTAAATTAGGAATTGAAATGTCCTTCCTCAAAGCAACAATCAGATGGATATAGCAAGCAGTCCACTCAACTATCTCCTCCAATCTAAACTGGGAAGGCCAGCTATGTGTTGAATACTAATGCCTCAAGGTCTTGCTCTGACATGCTACATCCAGGACACTGTATCTTGTGCAACCTGAACTCAAGTCATGTAAGAATAATCTTGTTAGAGCAGTGGTCCCCAACCTTCCTAATGCTGTGACCCGTTAATACAGCTGCGGTGGTGACCCCCAACCATGAAATTATTGCCGTTGCTACCTCATAGCTGTGATTTTGCTATTATTAATCATAGATATGTGTTTTCTGGTGGTCTCCGGCAA
This sequence comes from Arvicola amphibius, assembly GCF_903992535.2. Taxonomy (NCBI): domain Eukaryota; kingdom Metazoa; phylum Chordata; class Mammalia; order Rodentia; family Cricetidae; genus Arvicola; species Arvicola amphibius. The sequence goes on from NC_052051.1 coordinate 129,064,264, forward strand.
CCCCTACAAAAGGGTTGCTCAATCCCCCCACCAAGGCAGCTGCAACCAAGAGGATAGAGAACCACAATGTTAGAGAGTCAGAATTTCTCTCGAGAAACTGGATGGAAATTTTACCAAGCAAACCCTTGTCATCTCATTAGATAGCCCTAGAAATGCCTTCAGTCCGGCGTGGTCTGCTAGGTGAGAACAGGCTGAAGCGTCGGAGAGTGGGCTGCACAGCCTGTCTACTGTGCCAACAACACTGGCATCGCCACAGCAATGCATGATTCTGCACAGCCTGTCTACTGTGCCAACAACACTGGCATCGCCACAGCAATGCATGATTCTGCCACATTATTTTCTTTGTTCCAGCCAACTTTTAATCTACTTCTCACCAGTCAACAGGTTCCTCGGGAGAGAGCCATGCTGCCTGATTTTTATAAGTTATTTGAATTTGTGGGTGAAATGCTTCCAGGAAGAAATGACAAATGGGTCTCATTTTAGGTCCCTATTATGAATGACAGGTTAAACAACATTCTTACAATCTTGAGAATATAATGACCACATCTTTAAAAGCCTTCAGGGACTATTGTACATTTAGGAATGAGTCCATAAATTATTTATCTTTACATTAATCTCTCTAAACCGATCTCCAGCCCTTGCAGTTTGAAAGCTACACTTCTCCATTTCGGCAACACTGTATCTGAAGGGCCTACATCTGTACAAACATTTCCAATGAAAACACCAAGACAACCCCCAGAGAAGCAAATAGAAAGAGGTGTTAAGTTTAGAGTGGCCTTACCACTGCTACATTCCTGACCGTCCTGGATTCCACCTCCATGCCAAAGGTTATGTAAGAGTAGTGTGGTTCTCAGCCTGCTAATGCTGGGACCTTCGCATTGTGGTGACCCCTGGACCATAAAATTATTTAGTTGCTACTTCAAAATTGTAATTTTACTACTGTTATAAGTCATAATGTAAACATCTGATATGCAGGGTGTGTGTGTGTGTGTGTGTGTGTGTGTGTATGATGTGTGACCCCCCAAAGGGATCTTGACCCACAGGTTGAGAACCACTGTGTAAAGACTGTCAAGCTTGCTTGCTCTTTGGGGTTCAGTAAAAAGCAGGTCCTTAAGCAAATCTCTTTCTCACTTACCTTAAAATGGATGAGTTCCATCTCTGTCTCCCTAGTCATGGATGCGGATGGCCCACCAATTAAGACACAACTGTTGTGGAGAGGGTGGCAGACAAAGTATACACTGTAAAGTGCAGGCTCCAAGACTATGGTCACCAAGGGACAGACATTAGTGTAAGCTTTTAAATCCTAAGGAAGAGTAATTGCAGATTTTGTCATTCCCACCCAAATCATTCTGTCAGTTAAGACCAGCAACCAACAAGATGTAGACAAGAGGTCTACATCTAAGACAGACATCTAAAGTACCACATCTAAGGCTGACTACTGGTAATATATAAGAAAATTCTCTCTCAAATTTATATCTAAGGTCTGGACTGCCTGCTATACTTAAAAAGAAGCAGTTGTTGGGTTTTTTTTCTTTTTTTCTTTTTTCTTTTTTGCTTTGTTTCTCTTGTTTCCTTGTTTCTCTGAAGGGCAACAGTCTTTAATGTTACACATCAGGAAGAATGTAATTCTCAGATTTAGGCTGTCAGTGTGTGAAGGGCTGGCTGGACAGGTGACACCTGGGCAGAGATCACTCGGCTTGGAAGCAGGATATACAAAGGCAGGCAAAACTCGGCAGGTATTTTCAGCTGGTGTAAAACATACACCATGAGCTTGGCATTTCCAGCATTTTATTGTGCTGTCCTGCAGCTAATGAATACTGTGTCGTACTCCTATGTCCGTACCGAGAGCAGCAACTCTGCCCTCGTTAGCAGTAACTCCCAACCCTCTGGAAAGCCCTCTTCTGTTTTCTGTAAAACTTTGATTTTTATCAATCTGGTAAACAGGATTCTCTGAACTCAACAAGGGACAATCAGTCATGCCACAAATTCAGGAGAACCTGAACCTTAACAGGCAAAACATGCATGATCGTCTCTTTATTCACCCCCATATGGACTTGGCAATGCAGTCCACTTCTGAATCTAAGGACTGTGGATCAAAACCACCGAGAAGCTGCATTGGGACCGAACATGTGTGGATGCTTCTCTCATTGTTCATTTCATGACACAGCATAACAACAAATTACACACAGCTTAGTTGTATTAGGGGACATATCTTCTACAGGGGAGTTTTTGTTACATGCATGGAAGGCCATGTGACAACTGTATGTGAACACTATACCACTTAATACACGGAACTTGAGTCTTCACTAGCGTGGCTCCTGGAACCAATCTCCCATGGGCAATGGGTAAGTGTCCTGTCTGAGAACCGACACATGGCAAAAAGTAAGATAAACCTGGTCCCTGCCCTCACAGGACTTACGTTCTGACTAAGTGTCCTTCACATAACCCACAGGCTACAACATGGCAAGTACGCAGTTCTGGCCGATGGCAGTGGCTGACACACGTTTCGTATCTGTAGCCTTGTTCCAGCAGCAGGATGCTCAGCCACGCTATCTTCTTCGTACTAGTTATGGTCGATATTCAGATGATGGACAAAAGAGCAGTTGAGCCTACTCATGTCAGCCTTCTACTACAGGAACTACTTATAGCAAATTTACACTTTAGGCTTGTTAGTATCTTTAGCATAACCTTGTAAACATACAAAGCCATGAAATTATACACCTTGATATTATTTTACGTGGAAAATGAACTTTATCAAGTAAATATCATGTTGGGGGGGGGACTGGCAAGATGGCTCAAGGGACAAGGGTGCTTTCTGTATAAGCCTGGCAAGCTGAGTTCAACCTCCAGGAGCCAAGTAAGGCACAGGGAAAGGAATGACTCTATGCAGTTGTCCCCACAATGCTCCAGCATGCGCAGTATACCACTCCCCACACATCATGCAAACACACACTATTAAATTTCAAAAGCTTTAAAAAATCATGGGAGGTAGGCCATATGCAACAGTAGTGAGACCACAATTTAAAAGTCCATATACAGCTATTAGAGAGAGGGAGTCAGTCCTTCCTATAAGCTCTAACCAGGTAAGTCTAGCCGCGAGTGTCTTCAAACACACAATAATACCAGAACAACCTGTGAACTCCTCTGACCAGTCAATAGAAAAAAATTGTTTGGTCAGATGACTGTCACCTCCTCCATTTGTACAGAGCCCCAGAACATGCTCAGAGCACCCCTACACACTCATATCTGCTTCACTGGGATAGCCCTGTAAAGGAGTTCTCAAAGTGCATATAGGCACAGGGCTAGCTCCACCGAGAAAACACGACGCACTCTCTCAGTATCATCTGTACACAGCTACAGACTTTGCAAAGACATACTCCTTGGCTGTTGCAGTCATCACGGAGTGAAGTGGGAAGCCTGCTGACAATGTCACAGCCACTGCTGCAGGAATGGGATGTGTACCTCTCGGTCTCTCCTCACTTGAAGACATTTCAGATGTGCAGCGGAAGTACCTGGGAAAACGGAAGTGCAGGAAGACGCCAGCACCGTACCTACTCTGTCTAGAAACAGAGACCATAGAACTCAAGGATCACACAGTTAGGATTTTATTTGTCAGATTATAGTGGCTCAGAGATGGCTTTCTAGAAGGCAAAGCACACACACTTTAGCCAAGTCCTTTCTGTTTACTCTAAGGCACCCTCTAGTGTTTGGAAAGCTCCAGGCTTCATAAGATCCTGGTGGAGGAGCCAGCGTTGGGCCAGGACCTTCCAAAACAAAAATACTTTTGCTCCATTCATGTGTCAGGAAAAAATCAGGAACATGTGACCATAATTCATATTTCAAATCCCTGCTATGATTATCTGTCTCATCACCCTTGCTTCCAGTTACCCTTCTGTTATTTACCCCTGGGTTGCTTTCAGAAGACTAAGACTTGGTTAAAGAAAAGAAGCATATGATGCCGATAGGGGTATAAACTTCACAAACGAGAAATATACTTAAAGAACATTACCATGTAACCTACTTTGCTTTTGTTGAAGTTACTGGTAATTAGTACATCCTCCCTAAAGAATACGCTTAAATCTGTTATACCTGGGAATCAGAATTTTTGAACTTTATACATTTTAAGATCTGACCTGAACTGGGAGTTTGCTGATTGCCCTGCTCAGTGTCAGGTGGAGATAGTGGTTAAGTGCCGCCACAAGGCTAGAGGTGGCTCTGCAGAAGGGACGATACAAAGGGACTCTGGAGGCTCACAGGACATGGCTCTGTATAAACTTACTCTCAGGTGCCTTTGAAAAAAGACTGACTGTAGAGAGAATAAAAAACAAGCTCAGCTTCACTTGCTTTCTCAGCTAATGCCGTCAGGTGTCTGTTTCTGGAGCTGCGACTGCGCAGTGAGAAACGCAGCAGCCCGTAAGGGAAGTCGGATCAGCTATTAACTATATTCTTAAAGCAGAGTACAATGAAATCTGGTATTCAATTGTTCTTAAATTTAACCTGCATGAACTGCATTTAAACAAATGCCTAATTTGTCACCCAATATTCCACACAGCTTCTCTGCCTGAGACTGCAAATAAGGGGAAAAGACTGGTCATATGATTTTTAAAAATGGCTACATTTATAATTGGCTTCAACTTGAAGATATCTACAACTGAAGGGAGCAGGGCACAGCATTTTTAAAGTGCAACACATACTCTTTTGGCTCAGTATGAAAAATTATATAGCTGGAAATTACTGCAGTCAGTTCTCCCAGAACGAGTTGTGAAAAGCTGTTTGTATAGCCAGATGACAGATTTTAAACTGAAGAACACTGAAGCCATTTTAAGTGAGCATGTAAAATACAATTACAAATGAAGTCAGCATAGGAGAGGTAGCGTAAGTAAAATCAAATAAATACTATATACAGTAACATATAAAATTCAGCTTATAAAAATTAAAAAGAACATTCCAAAATAGTCATTTTCCTTGCTTTTGAGGATTTCACAAAAAATTAAAATCCAGACCTAGAGGACCTGCAAAGATTTCCCAAATGTTATGAATTACTGGCAATGCTTTTTGCCAAAACCTCTCTGATCTGCCGGTCCAGTTCACTGATTATCCGGTCTTCGTGGTTATACACACCGGTTCTCATCAGAGTGTCCCTTTCTTCTATCAGCCGAGTCAGATAGTCATCCAGGCCGTCTTCTGGGGCGGAGCCCCGCGGGCTGCCCAGCTTCCCACCTGCAATCTCTCTGCAATCCTGGTACTGCTTCTGCTCTTGCTGCCTTAACCTGAGGAGTCAAGAACAAATGCCACTCTAGCAGACAAAAAACTATTTTAGCCTTCCTAATAGCACTATTTAAAAGCAAGGTAGTTTACAAGTTTTACTAGTGTTTTCAGGAAGAAAACAACAACTAATAATTACCACCTGACTGGTCAGAAGTGACACATTTATAAAAACACAGTTGTGTTTGCACTTAGAGTATGCAGGGAAACAGTACGGCACAGTGCAACATGCCCAAAGCCCCACATCTGCCAGGGAGACCACAAATTCCAGGTCAGCCTGGACTGTACAGCAAGATGGGTTCAAACATAAAAGCAAGGGGTTGGGACATAGCTCACTGTCAATGAGACAGCACTTATCTGTCACTTAAGTCTCTTGGTTCAGCTCCTGACACTTAAAACACACAGACACCATGAAAACCATAGAAGTTATATACCTGTATAAAGAAAAAAATGATAATAATCTTCAATTTTATCCAGAAAATCGAATATTTTGTTCTCAATTAAGATGCATTTATCTACTTAATTTAAAAAATATTTTTAATTATTTGTGACATTTGTGTCTGAGTGGGGCGTACAGGAGTTCAGTTGCCATCAGAAGGTGTCAGACGGCTGGAGCTGGAGTTACAGTAGTTGTGGGACATCTGATGTGGTGCTGGGAACAAAGGCAGGTCCTCTGGAAGGGCAGTGCGCGCTGTAGACCCTGAGCCCTCTCTCTGGCCCTCGACCGTGCAGTGACACTCTGTACACAGTGCTCCGTCTCATCTGACTGCACGGCTGGTCTTCTAAAGCAGTTCTGAGTGCTCGCTCCATCACTGATGCGTCATCACTTAATCGTCCTTTCCTCTCTTATCTTAACGCAGCATTTTCTTTAAATTTTCTCATTAAATAGCTACTTACGCCAACAATCTTGGGGCATGTACAGTGAATGAAGGAAAAGTGCCCCCTGTGAAAGAGATTGCGTCTCTGCTTGGATAAAGTACAGCTCTGTGAACAGGAAGCCTGGTCCAGAGGGCATGCTGTGTAAAGATTTGGTCTGTATCTCTGCTCACAGTTCTGATCATCTCAGCTGGAGAGGTAGACAGGAGCAATGCGGTTGGGGAATTCCAGTATGTCAGATAGAATACGGCCTTGAAAATGGAGAGGGAATGACAATGGTGTTCCTAGCAGTAAGAACATGAAACCTTATGATGGAACATGTTAGGGTTAATTTCAGTTCTTTAAGAACTGGTTACAATTCTGCATCTAATTTTGCACACAAATCAGGGAGAGAGAGGAAGTAGAATCAGGAGGCCTGGCCTCAGACAGTACATGGCAGTAAACCATTTCATTTGTTCAGATGGTTCTGAAACACAAAACTACAATTCCTTATAAAAGAAATGGACACTAAGTACACAGTTTAAGAAGGATGCCAAGTACCTTCTTCATCTGTTCTTAGGAAAAAGGTCAACACTGAGGAGTGTTATGCCAACGAAGTGTGGTGACACTGCCAGTTTCCCACTGAATTTGAACAATGCATGCAGGTGACTAGGAACCTTTCTGATTAGTTGTTTCCTTTACCCTAATTCATATTAAGACACACACACACACAGAGAGAGAGAGAGAGAGAGAGAGAGAGGAGAGAGAAGAGAGAGAAGAGAGAGGAAGAGAGAGGAAGAGGAGAGAGAGAGAGAGAGAGAGAGAGAGAGAGAGAGAGAGAGAGAGAGAGACAGAGAGAGAGAGAGAGAGAGACAGAGAGAGAGAGAGAGAGAGGAGCATACATTCATGCATGCCACAGTACATGTGCAGAAGCTAACCTCAGGCATTGGTCCTCCCTTCTACTTTGAGACAGAACCTCTCTGTTGTTGTTCTGTGTTATATGCCAGGCTAGCTACCCAGAAGACCTCTGGGAATTCTTGTCTCCTGCTTCCATCATTTCCTTAGGGAACATCAAAATTACTGGGCATTCTTGCATTCTTTCTTGTATTCTCAGGATTCAACGCAGGTCCTCATGCTTGCATGGCAAGCACATTTTAGGTACTGAGCCGTCTCCTCTCCTCTATGCTATTTGTTATAGCCACTCAGGAGGAAGGGACCTTCTAGGCAAACTCATGATCCATGGGGCCAAACTGTATACCAACAGGTCTAGTCATGTTCCTTTAAAATTACCTGGTTATATAAGAAGGAAAAATAAAATTTTTATATAAGTAATTATTCCTATCAAGTATTAACTGAAATTGTCACGATCAAATAGAATATTTAAACTTGGTAGCTAAGGAAGCCCTTAGAATTCCAACAGTGAACTTTGGTAACAGGCTTGACAAATGCTGTGTCTGTTCCACTCACTTACTTCCTGCCTCAGAACACACAGGACTGCTGTTAAAAAGTTCTTTGTTATATGAGCTCAGTATGCCTCTTAAAACTCTTAATGCTTTCTGTTTTTCCATCCAAGAGGAGAAGCCTATTTCCTTCTCAAATGGCAGTCCTCCAGATAATCAGACAGCTAGTTACCCCTTTTCCCAAAGGCTCTCTTCTCCAGATTCAATATACCCAACTCTCTCCTAACCATTTAGACACTATGATATATTGCAGCTTATTGGCATGGTCCCTCTGCACTGAAGATATTAGGTATCTGATTTCTCTTAAAGGGGCCACACACTGGTGAGAACCCTAGAGACATTTTCTGCAGTGAATGCGAACATGGTGCTTGTGACTGTCCTTTGGCTGTTGAGTCACAACGGTAAGAGTGGCCCGGCTTCTCTGTGTGAACTGTTCTATATACATTTTTCCTACTACACAGTGATTTGTCTCTAATGTATCTAATCTCACTACTTGCAGTTCTGAGTCATGATGCATGAAGATTATTAGTAAGACTCACTAGGATTCACAGGTGGATAGGCACCTTTGATCTTCTCTGGAGCAACCTAAAGAGACTCGAGCACACAGCAAACCTTTGGTTTCTGTGCTGTACGGGGCAGCAATGTTTCAGAAAAAAGGATCATGTTCTAACTCAGTGGTTCACAGTTTCAAAGTCTACAATGTTGCAGACAACAAATATCTGTTGAAAACTTTGTCCTTAAGGCTAAATTTTATTTTGTTTTTGTATCATTGCAGCTTCCATTGACAGCATTAATACTTGAAAGTTTATTTTTGTGTGGCTATTTCAGAATAACTGTTAATACTGATTAAAGGGAACTTAGAATTAATGTATAAGAAATTTCAAATTTAGTTATTCGTATTAATAACACAATAGCTCTCACTGAGCCTTCTGCAGCAGGAATTGTTTTAATGCTTTATATACCTATCTTGCCTTTTTAAAAATTTCACAGCAACTCACTGAGTAAGACTGGCAACGAGATTAAAAATGAGGACAAGGTTAAAGAGAAAGACGTCAACACTTTTGGGAAGCCACACAACTAATGTCATGGAGCCTGAGCTCAAATCTAATCCTAGATAATCCTAGGGACTATGTTCAACACCTGTGTTCTCCTGGCTTACCTGTAGTGTTCGTTTCCCCTTAACCCTGATGTCAAGCAGTTCCCGTTAGGGATCAATCACTAAGCAGTATATATGAACTACACCCTGCCCTGTACATGGCTCTCCTTTCTGTGGCTTCAACTAACCCACAGTAAACTCTGGTCCAAAAGCATTAGCTAGAAATGCCCCCAAACACGTAATTCCTAAGTTTTAAAGTGCCTGGCCTTCGGGTTAGTGTGCTGGGCCCTCAGGCTACCCAGCAGATCTGCCCAGGTCTTCACTCATCCTTTTGTTCAGCTGTACTGCTGCCTGCCTGCTATCTCAGTTGTCTGATGGAAAAACACGGCATCAGAGGGCATGTGTTCAAACAACTGGTCACAGTATCCCAATCATCTATCAGCTACCACATCTTTAAAGGATGAGCATAAAGTATTTTGACAGACACCTGATGCTCACATAAATTTTACTACAGAAGAGTGTTATAATTGTTCAATTTCATTGGTTATTATTAATCTCTTACTGTGTCTAATTTATAAACCCCATCATATGGATGCAAACATAGGAAAACAGTAAATACAGTGTTTAAGACACTCTGCTATTTGAGTGTCTATTGTGTTTTTAAGATAGTGATCTTGGAAGGAAAACACTTCTGACTTCATTTATTCAAGGAATGACACATTTCCACTAAATGCACAGCATATTCAGTAGGATTGGCTGCCAGAACAAAACAGGGATAGCTTCAATGATTTACTCATGCTTCCAGCATGTCTAAGATTAGGGTCCTAGCATAGTCCATCTTTTTGCTCTGTCTGTCCTCACACAAGAAGGGGAAGAAAGTGAGCATGTTCCTGGGGTCTCCTAGATGAGCATTTGTTCAGTACCCTCCTTAATTCAGGGAAGACCAAACTGAAAGGCTGTCACATCAGACCCATGTTAGCGAGAAAGGAATCCTTGTGACAACTGTACCTGTTCAGTTCGTTCCGTATGTCCAGCAGCTCCTGTTGCTCAGTTTTCACCGTCTCTTTCTCCTCGGCAGCCAGGTAACGCAGCCGCATCTGCTCCAACTCCTCTTGCTGTTTTTTAAGGCGAGCCATTTGACTTTCTTGCTCCCTCTTAAAAGAAACAGAAAAGCTGGCTTGTATCACCGGGAATGTGCCCATTCTATGACTTGGACTCAGAATAGGACGATATGCTGTCAATTCTGGGTCACATGATACTTAGAAATGCCCCACTTTTCTCCTGATAATCTTTCTATCCATCTCTCTTTTTGACATCATAATGCATGGCCAATGAGGATGGGGGTTTGCTGAACAGTTACAGTGTCTAAGACTATGAGGCAGGAGCAGCTGCTTGTCAGCACAACAGATTGTAGAAGGACCTGCATCTGTGAGCATCTAGGATCCGCGCCTATGCACCATTGTGTCTACAGAACTTTGGCAACAGTCTTTGATCATTAAACCCAAGCAGTTTGGTTAACAGTTTTCTCCAGGCTCATATTCTTTTTTCAAACAAAACTGGGATCAAATGATATACCTTAATTGCATTTTAAAAATTAACAATGAAAGGAATGTAATACTCTGGGATGAAGATAGTCCACGGTTTATAAGGGAGAATCTACCACAAGAGTGCTGCAAGAAGAACCTGTACAATGTAATATGGAGCTTCTAAGTCCACCCACTTATTTCTCTATAGACAAGTGCTATTCTTTCCTTAGGGCACAAGTTCACACAGACAGCAGGGTCAACATGGCATCCTTCATGTGTGTGTTGTCTTATTGTTATTTTGAGAAAGGATATTACTATGTAGCTCGGGCTGACCTGGACCTCAAGAAATAAACCTGCCTCTGCCTTCTGAGCACTGAGATTAAAAGTGTATGCTGACATGCCCAGTTCATTTTTTTCTAGCTAAATTAATTTCTGATTATAGCAAATGGAAAACTGACTAAATGCAAGGGATATTTTGCTGAATTGTTACAATGTGAATTACACACATAAAAGGTTACCACAATTCCTGAGTCTGCCCTTCCCCATGACATGCCCCCTCCAGTCACTAACAGTTTCCAAACTAGCTCTAACACCATAAGTAAGTGCTGATCGTTCTGAGTTCCGTGTAGAATTATGAAGTCCAGATTACTCTGTGTTGGGCTTCTTTCACTTAACGCTGATGCGAGAGTCATTTGTACTGCCCTATGCAGCTCATCACTCACAGTAATGCACAATCTTTACTCAACTAATACACAGTTTATCCACTTCCAATTTTATAGTCTAAATATAGCTAATGTTAAGATGACGATGCATTTCACCTGGCTCTATACCTGGGTCAGAAAACACAACAATTGCAGGATTAGGAAATATTGCCGAACTGTGGACAAGGGGACCCATTACTCAACAGCCACTGTGAGAGCTCCTGGGCCATGTATTTTTGACCAACACTTAGTGATCTTTTTTTCTTATTTTTAACACTTCTTTTAGTGGTTTGCCCTGATTTTATTTTGCATTTTTTTCAAAGACAACACATTTTAATGGCATTTGGATATGCTTATCTATAAAGTTCTAACTAAAACCTCTGGGGTTTTCTCTCTATAACTGTTTATCTTATTAGTGTTATATTTCAAAGATTTCCCAGTACTCTATTTTGCCTTTTCACCCTTCAATGGTGTTTTGGGATGAACAGAAGTCCATGGTTCCCTCAATTCCTTCCTAGCAGGCCCTCTCTCTCTTCGCTCTTTGACTTGTGTCAGTCTTGAAGATATTTTCACATCTACTTATATATGGGTGTGGATACGTACTGTACATGAGTGCAGGTGTCCATGGCGGACAGGCCAACGTGTTGGATCTCCTGAAGCTAGAATTACAGGCTGCTATGAGACACCTGGTATCGGTGCTAGGAACTAAGCTTGGTCCTCTGGAAGAGCAGCAAGTGCTCCTAACCACTGAGCCATCTTTCAGCCTGGAGATATTCTTTCACAGCACCTTCTGGAAGCATCATTTAATCAGTATGCACACAACTGGCTTTAGGACAGTGTGAGTTCCAGACTTGTTTTTTTTCCCTAAACAGAACTTAAGGACAGAGTTGGCAGGATCCCCTGCCCCATGTGTGAGGACGTCTGTGGATGCACTGAACCGACACGCTTCCTACCCATGCATTAATACTACACTACTCAACTCCAGTATCTGACAAAAGTCCATCCTTAGCCTCTGTCAGGCTAAGTTAGACCTTTGGCAGTCTTCAAAACTTAGCTCTTCCGGTTTCTAAATTTTCACACAAATCAAATATCTATTTCTAGAAAGAAAAATCAAGAACAAAAGTCTGCCGGATTTCCAGTTATGGTGAAGCCTCACCCAGTGTCTTCACAGCACTAGCAGCCAGCTAACCTTGGGGGATTCACTGCAGTTCTCTATGCACTAAGAATAGTAACTTTTAAACTGCACCCTTATTTGATCAGAGGTTTTACATTTCTTCGTTGTCTAATGTTCTCTGGTAGAGAAACTAGCTTTTTTATAGACAGTCCCAGAACACTTAGTAGATTTAGCTACTTCTCAGAGAAAATCAAAAAGTATGTACAGAGACCCTAAGTACCAGTGACTTCTGAATTGGTCTTCGGTCTGACAATGCTGTAGGAGACACATTCAGTACTTAATCATGTGGGTAAATAGCAATACTCCACAGAGCAGCGCTGCAAAGGTGATGGAGTAGGTGAGGTGCACACAGTGACCTACAGGGGCTTCCGCTTACGGTGAGCTCGTCCTCTGAGGGCATCTGTTCACCAATGTCCTCTACGGAAAACAGCTATCTAACGTTCCCTTTCCAGTCTGTAGTGCTCTCCTTCCTGTCTCGTCAGTGCATACTAGGTAAGGCTCACACCAGCCCTTCTGTATCCCTAGCTCTCTTTCTTACGACTGGAACACTTCTCACATGCTATCAGTAGAAAATGGAGTTCTGAAGGGGGGGGGGGGGAATTCAAATTATTAAGGAGGCTTTTTGTAGGTTTAATGCAAAAAAATTATTTTTAATTTAGGAAACGACCTCTTGTTCTTAGTTTATTACATATTATCGTGAATACCGTGGATTCTTTCTACAACTACTCATGCGGTCTTACGACCGTACCCCCAGAACTGTCTCTACAACTACTCATGCGGTTTTACAACTGTACCCCCTGAATTGTTTCTACAACTACTCATGCGGTCTTGATGTGAGATTCCCCTCTGTATGCTGTGAAAACCATTGGTTAATAAAGGACTGCTTTGGACCTATAGCAGGGCAGAACTTAGCTAGATGGGGAAAACCAAACTGAATGCTGGGAGAAAGGAGTAAGAGAGAAGTCATGTAGGCCCACCAGACAGAGACACCAGAACTTTAACCATGGCAATACACAGATTACTAGAAATGGGCTAAATTAAGATGTAAGAGTTAGCCAATAAGAAAATAGAGCTAATGGGCCAAGCAGTGTTTTAAATAATAGTTTCTGTGTGATTATTTCAGGGCTGAGCAGCTGGGAACCAACAAGTGGCCTCCTTGTAACACGATCTTATAACTGAACCTCCTGGATTATTTGTACTTTTAAAGACAGAGTCTCTACATAGTCCTGGCTGTCTAGGAACTCCCTATGTAGACCTGACTGGCCTTGAACTCACAGAGATCTGCCTGACTCTGACTTCAGAGTGCCAAGGCATGCACCACCATGCCCTCCTGTATTGTTTTTAAGTAGTGAATAACTTCTGTGTTTAGTACACAATCCAGGGTGTGACTTCCAGGTTCTGTATCTATTTGAGACTACCTGGCTGGTTTTGCTTCTATAATTTCTAAATCTATACAGATTAACTTTAAGATTTAGGACCATGGTTACTGTGCTATAGTCTCATATAAAAAAGTTCTTGTTTGTTTTTTAATGGGGTTAGAGTTATTCTTACACTGATCACTTAAATTCAAATGTTTGAATCAAGTATTTTTTCTGTATATATTACCCACTACAATTTGTCGAACAGCTATACAATTATTTTGAATTCTTGAATCACTTTTGTAGGTAGTCTATCAAATCCACTTGCACTTGCTCACAGCACCCTAGTCTCTTCATATGCTGGCAGGATCTGCAGTCCTCACTCCCTTATAACATTCTGCTACAGATAGGGAGCCTCACTTTTCTGAGACTTACAACTCTGTATGTGGCAGTGCAGGGTGCTTACATGCAGAGGCAGACCTGGGGTGTTGTCCAGGCCCCTTGTATTTTAAGCTGATACTGAGACTTGGGGCTCACTGGTAGGCAGATCTATCTGGTCGTGTGGGACAAGGACCTGCCTATCTCTCTGCCTGCCCACTGCTGGATTACAAGCACGTGCTACCATGCCAGGTTTTCTATACGGGTGATGGTGTTGAAACACAAGGTTGTCAGCATGGAGGGTACTTTACTGAATAAGCTATCTCCCTCGCTCTGTCCAAAAACCAGACTCTTGTTTTGTAACTCAGCTACGGTTAAATTTCTCTCTAGGCTCTGATATACTGCATTTTATTGTGTTGCATTTTTATTATTTTTTAGTTCAAATATTTTCTAATATTTTCCAATCTTACCATGGTCTTGAATTTAAAATGGGTAATTAAAAGTAAATTACTTAAGAAATGTTTCATGTTATTGAATTTTATTAATGTTTCCAGCTCAGTATCCCTGTGAGCAGGGCACATTCTAAACTACAATCTCTGTGAGTTCAATACCAGCCTGGTCTATCAAGCAAGTTCCAGGACATCTAGAGCTGTTTAAAAAAACAACAACAAAAAACAAACAACAACATTAAAAAAAAACCAAAAAGGTCATCTGCTGCCCTTACCCTTGTTCGGTGGAGGTATGCTCCTACCTACCCGCACCTTAGGACGGCCTTCAACATGCTGATTTGCTTTGGGGCAGTTTTAGTATGATGCTTGTAGATATGGCTTCCTATACATTCATTCTGTGTAGCATTTAAAGATCTCCTTTGATATAGGAGGAGGATACACACACACACATATGTATGTATATAAATGTTAAAATTCAGGGTAATGGTATTCACAAGAAAGCAGGAAGGCACAGCTAAGAAAGGCACAACCTAAAAAAAAAAGAGCAGCTCGGTCTGTAAAGCGCTGATGCCAAGCCAAAGTGTGTGCACTGCCACTACCATCCTCTACATTAAATGCCAGGCATGGCACTGTGCCACAGTGCTGGGAAGCTAGAGACAGGAGGATCCCAGGGGTTCACCAATAGCCAGGCTAGCCAGTTGGTGAGCCCCAAGGTCACTGAGACACCGTTTCAATAGAAATGGAGAACAATCAAGGCAGACGTACATGTGACCTGAGCTTTGATAGGTGCAAGCATAAATGCATGTTAGAGAAGTTATTTTAAGAAAGGAAAACGACGTGGGCAGACACACAGTAAATGATTCTCTCCAGTGGGAAGGAGGTAAGAGCTTTGTTGATTTTTCACTTCTACGTTACCAAGTGTGGCATCTACACTTGCCTGAGCCAGCGTTCTCACTATGTAGTCTCAATAGATCCTGTCTAGCCTGGCACTTGTGCTGATTGATTCTATTGCCTCTGCCTCCTGAATGCTTGGATTACACATATGTACCACTATAACTAACAAAATCTGCATAATGAGAAAAGGTTTGACTAAAAAAAGAAGAAGAAAAAAAAAACCAGAAGTTGACTATTTAACTTCAGGTTCCTGAAGTTGTTCATAAAATGAACTTCTTAACAACACCATCCAACGTGAAACATTTTTATTCTGAAACATACCAAAAATCTTTGAAATGCCTTGAATTTTAAAGCAAGCATGCCATACTGTTAATAATTACATATGCCTGAAAAAACTCCAAAAACAAGGGCCAGGGCAAACGCTTCCCACTGCCAGGTGCTCTGGGTTAAAGGCTCCTCAATCAAGTGAGTATAATCTTTATTTTGCCCTGCCTGCCTATAAATCCAGAAAGGAGATGTAAACATGCATACACTAGACTAAACAGCGGCTACAAAGTGGCCACTACTTACTCTCCCACTCACACATACCATCCAAGTCTGTGGGAAAAAGGCAGAACTAAACTAAGGAGCTCAAGTCAAGTTTTCTGAAAATAACCCAGAGCTGACAAGTCAGTAGGAGGGCCTGGATGGTTTCAAGACACAGTTTTTAACCAAGACTTGGACCTCCAACTGTTTTCTTAAACAAAGATTTACATCCCCATCCTTGGCTAAATTACTTATAAATTAATCAAATTAATTACTCCGAGTGGATAAGCAGGAGGCTGGACAAGATAGTGCTGATGTCAGCCGATGAAGTCTGCGTTGCTTTAACTAAATATATTGGCTTAGTTTTAAACACATCTACTGTGCACAAATATGGTAAGGGACCCACGTGCTACTAAATAAAGTCTTAGCTCTGTTTCCTGTCCTGGGAACAAACATACAAGAGTTTTAAATATGTAACATAGTGAAAATGTTATATTTTTATGACTAATTCATATTTCATAATAATGATTCACTAATTTTTAAACAATAGCAGCCTTTATTCTACTTACAGATGGCCATTCTGGAAGTGGTTCTGGTAACTCAACATTAGAACATGAAGACCGGTGCAGACAATCGTAGGCATTTGCTACTATTCAAGCATTTACTTAGGTGTCAGTTTAAAAACAGCTCTACAGCACATTTCCACAAAGAGAAAAAAGAAACTAAATTGCCTCTGCAAATCAAGTACTCCTAATGTCCCAAACCCAGAATAAAAGAGTATCATTTCCTTATTTTTAAATAGGGTCTCATTTCACGTCATATTTATTACAGCTGCTGCCATCAATTACTAAGAAACAAACAAACAAAACCTTTAGAAAACTTACAACTTGGATTAAGGCTGAGAATGAGAAGGAAAGTTTTCTTCTAAACAACTGGAGGACTACAATTTTTTAATTCACAAATTGACTATACTAGGTCACTTCTGAGTAATGGAAATGTCTCTTTAAACATTGTTCTGGCAATGGGTACCAAGCATTAGATCTTATTTCCAAGCCTTACCAGCTGGATTTTGTCATTAACATTTATTAACAATCTAAGATATGGCTTTCACCGTCTAATCCGTACTACACGAATGTTTTTTGTGGCCCTCCAGAGGGATTTGATATGACACATTACTGGCAGGGATTACAGCCTCGTGGCTATTCACCAGAGGCAATGTAAAATTAACATGGTACTAATCCAATTTAAACAAAAAAGCTGCACAAACAATTCTCTGAACAAAAGCAGAGAGAGACACTTCCAACTTTATATTCAACAGAAAATAAATGTGTTTTTAATGAAAGAGCTTTATGGAAAAAATTAGAAGTAATTTTCACACATATGAAATGTGCCAATTTAATGAAGTTATTAATTTTAATCTCCCAAAACCAGTTAGTGGCATAGCATAATTCACTATGAAGACCCCAAGGGCTATTGCTTTCCTTAAATTACTGCATCTCACTATGGTCTGCAAAACATCAGAGGTTCCTAGTGACCTCAAAAGTTGTTTATAATATTGTTTCTAAAGCAGAAAGTTTACAGGATAAGGGATAAAATTAGTCTAAAATAAGAAAGTACTAAACACACTGCACTCACTCAGGGACTGCTATTTTTCAACTAATATTTATTGTGTATGTATCTGCCGTGTGTGTATGAGATGCATACTTGGGAGTAGATACCCATGCCTATGCATGCACATGTGGAGGGCAGAGCAGGGCACTATCTTCCTCTGGTGTTCTTTGCCTTATATGATGAGACAGGGTATCTCGCTGAACCTGCAGAATTCGCTGTTTTGATTAAGGACTGCTGACTATCAAGCTCCCAGGATGGACTTCTCTCTTCCCACCAAAGCTGGGTTCCTGGTACACATGCCATGCCACTTTTTATATGGGCACTGAGGATGTGAACTCAGGTCCTCACTGTGTGTTTACCCATTGTGCCCTCTCCCCACCTCAAGGTGGTTGCTTTCAGTTTCTTTAATGGACTAAGTTTTGGAGAAATTCAATAGCTTTCTCTCAATAAATTTATAGCAACTCAAGAGAAAGAAACTGAATATGATATCCTCTCATATTAGAAACAAAAAATCATTTTGCCAATTTTTTTAAGACAAAGTGAAAATACACAGGAAGAAAGAATGAGTAGAAAATAGAGTATATGTGAAGATCTAGAAGATACCAAAATGTGAGGATGCAGGATTAGCCAAGAGGAATTTGGGGGTTGGGAAGATTTCATAATCTTTGGCTTCGTTTTTGTTCCTTTTTTAGGGCGTGTTTCCATGTATGCCTGTGGAGGCCAGAGGTTGACATCAGCGTCTTCCTCAATCATTCTCCATCTTTTTTCTTTGGGATAGAGACTCTCAAAGTGAACCTGGAGCACGCCAATTTGGCTAGACTAGCTGGCCAGAAGCACTGAGACCTTCCTCTGTGAACTTCTCCAGGGCTGGGCTAACAGGCGCCCTGCAGCACCTGGCCCTTTTCAGAGTCAGAGGGATGCTGGTGTTAAATCTCAGGTCCTCATGCTTGCTCGGCAAGCACAGACCAACGGAGCCAACCGCCCTCCCCCACCCTTTTACTTTTCGGACAGGGTCTCTCATAATCCGAGCTGAACTTGGACTAGCTATAGACTGCTCACATATTCAATAGCCTTTTAAAAGGAGCTACTTCAATATTCTAGTGTAAAAGGAATGAAGAGTCAGGCATTTAGAAGTTAAAGCATAACTTACTTATATTTTTAAAAACAACTTCAGTTAACACACACCTTCGATGCCAGCACTTGGGAAGCAGGTGGATCTCTGACTTTGAGGCCAGCGTGGTCTACAGAGGGAGTACCAGGACAGCCAATGCTACACAGAAAAACCCTGTCTTGAAAAACAAAAACAAAACAAACAAAAACCTACTTCAGCCTGACGTGGTGGCTTAATACCTATAATCCCAACGACTTGGGGGCTGAGGCGGCAGCACTGTAAACTCAAGGCCAACCTGGGGCAGCTTAGGGAGAGGCTCTTTCAGAAGCAGCAGGTTACTTTTGCTACTCTCATCAACTCTGTGCTCCCTGTTCCTGAAGGCCTCCTCCCTACATTTAAATGCCACCTAAGTATCTTGGTATCATGACTTATAAGTCTAGCTGCTTCTTCCTCAAAGATAGTTTTCATCCCAACTGCTCTCGCTAACAGACGACCACACCCTTCTTTTCTACTAGGAGGTGCCAACTCACTTCTTCTGCTATAGTGCTTTTGTGGAAAACCTTGTCAACTATGCACTGAAACTGTAACAGGAAAGAGTTTGGACTTCAGTCTTAGTTTTCCCACATTGTATCTCCGTGAGCCTACACGACAACAGTGAGCCTCATTTCTTCATCTGTAAAATGGGAATATGATTGGCTACCCAGGGATTTTAGAATTAAAATGAAAGTAAAACAATCTGAGATTTATTTTGTACAGGGCAGTACTACGCCTTCAGAAAAAAACCAAAAACAAAAACCGTCCCATCATCAGGTTGCTCCCTAGTCAAGGACTCCCTCGCTTCAGTTCAGATTTTTAAAAAATTGTGTATTTCTGGCTACTTACATATTTCTAAATCTAAAAAACTAAAATGCCCACTCATGTTTGCAAATCTTATGTCCTTCCTCTGCTCCAATTAAGAAAGAGTCTTGTTATGATACCCTGGCTGACCTGGAACTCATTACATAATCCAGACTAGCCTCACACTCATAGCAATTCTCCTGCCTCCACCCCCAGAATGCTAGGATTACAGGTATACACTGCATACTTGGTTCCAATCAGCTTCTTTAATTGTATTTCCCAAACTGGAAAACCTTTCCAGAATCTATGGCTGAGCCCTTGGCATCATCTTTCATGAATGATCTTGTTACATTTCTGTCACTACAATTAAAGCTCAAGCGTCCTTACCAGAGATGCCCTGTAAATTGGGTCCTCCTCTGTTTTAAAAGGCTTTCTCACTTCATGACTCTTTGCAGTAACCACTGCAGTCACTATAGCGACTACTACTTTGCTATGTCACAACCAGTTTTGCTATTAATATCCTAAAGACTCATCTCCATGCAAACTCTACCCTTCTGACCAGACACCATCCTAAGTCACAACAATTTTCTCTCCTGTGTGGTGCTCAGGCAATGGTTACAACTGTTTCTTCCTTATTACCAAATTCTCAGGTATAATATATGCATTATAGATAGATATCAAAGTATTAGATAGTACACAGAGTGGATTTACTCAAGTTATGTGTCTTTTATTTGAAATTGTTTGGACCAGGAATATTTTGGATTTCAGAATTTTTTTCCTATTTTATAATATTTGCATATGTGTGATGAGATGTCTTGGATATATACCCAAGTGTAAACTCAATCTGCTTGTGTTTCAGTTCTACAATAATTATATAGCCAAAGGGTAATTTTTTTTCCTTTTTATAGTGTTATGCCTGTAAGGCCCAATGTTTTACTTATGTACATACACTGAGCATGGTGTCTTGATTTAGGAAGATCTTATTACTGTGCAAAATGCCCATGCTAGAGTGCCAGCATTAAAATAATATATTGCTAATTTGAAATGCAAAATGTAAAAATCTCTAAAATCCAAAATTTTTGAGCTCTAGCATTCATGATGACACTACTGTGGTCAGGAGACAGGCATAACACTATAAAAAGGGAAAAAAATTACCCTTTGGCTATATAATTATTGTAGAACTGAAACACAAGCAGATTGAGTTTACACTTGGGTATATATCCAAGACATCTCATTACACATATGCAAATATTATAAAATAGGAAAAAAATTCTGAAATCCAAAATATTCCTGGTCCAAACAATTTCAAATAAAAGACACATAACTTGAGTAAATCCACTCTGTGTACTATCTAATACTTTGATATCTATCTATAATGCATACAATCTGAACACAGCGATAAGGTACACGACACTGGCATATGGTCTAGTACTCTTTATTTCCCATATAGTCTGGTAGTACCCTATAAAACAATCATAAGCATTAGCATAATACAACAAAGATATTGAATAGTATTTTATGTAATTTTATGAAAACATACTAAATAAATAAATCCAAAAGACATTATATACCAGGTTTTATTCAGAAATAAAGCTGATAAATTTTTTTAAGTTGGAGTAAATTAACTATTCATGATCTTTTAATAGGTTCAATAAATTATATTCAAAGTAAGCTCATTCATATTCTCATGGATCTTAGTCATTTGAAAAAAACTATAGCCCAAATTAAGATACATTTCTCATGAAAATAACTTTCTTGTCTAAGAAGGGAAAATGCCAACAAGGATTTTCAGAAAACTATCAAATCTTTTAAACCTAAAATTATGCAAAATTTCCCAATGACAGCTATCCTAGTTGAATAATTGTGCCTTCCTATGAAAATCATTTAAAAATATGCTCTTAAATGTTAAGAAATGGCAAATTAAGTTTATCCCAAAAGTGTCTCTTTCAGTGAAGTCCAATGAGAATGAGTTCTAAGGGAAAGCTCATCTCCAACAAGACAGCTGACAACGAAGAATAAGAAAGCTTCGCTTTTAATTATGAAGAGGATTCTGCATATAACACATTAAAAGACAAACCCAAACAGCCTTGCTCTTCAACCGCAGCACTAGAGAGTCCACAGCAGACTTCTAACACATAATGTCAAACATGAAACTTACAAAGTAGCAAGGAGACAGTCTGTTCTCAACCACATACCTGCTTGAGTCTGGCAAGTTCTTTCAAAGCTCGTCCCCACTGCTGCTTGTAATGCAGTTTAGACTTGGTTGCAGATTCCAACTTTCTTTCAAGTTCAACCTAACAGTGATTAAAATCATATCAAGTGAAACACTATACCACTGTGTGCAATCACTGAAAGATAATATATACAAAGAGTCGGGCTTAAGAAAAGAGTTTATACAGCATGACATATGACATAGTCTAAAGCTGTTATATAATTTACTATAAATATTATGGCACATGAACATTTTCTTGTTTAAAATATAGTATTATTTTTATTGCTTTGCAGGCTAGACTAAAAAGAACTGAATTAGTCTTAACCTCCAGACAGTTACTATAAATGTATTTAAATGTGTATATTACACAGAGTGAAAATACATTTATTTTTAACAAAAGACAGCTCTGACTGCTAACATTCCTCTTCGCCTGTGCTCTGATCTCAGGAGGCTGATCTTCCTTTTTGAAGGCCTATGATTATTAGGTGGGATTCTGTCTTGTAATAAGGAGAACTGAGAAACTTTCTTAACTTTTGGCAAAACCACAAAACACTGGAAACTGTGCAGTGTTTTATCAGAAAGCAAATTACTAAGAGATGCAAAGTCAAAAATGTAAAAATATTTTAAGAATGTTAAAATAAACCCAAGAGGAAGAAAAATAATGTTCCTTAATAACACACACCTCACTTTTATTTTCTATCTTTCCTGAAATATATAAAGAAAAACACTAAAGTGATTCAATTAAAAATATGGTTATTTATGTTTGCAGCAGGCAATCTGTTATGCATGAACTAAAGCCAACTTGGCTATGTTCTGGAATGTACTCACTCAGTGCTAAAAACCATGCACCAAACAAATTCATGCAGCCAGCAGACAGTTTTACTATTAAGTGATAATGTAATAATCTGCTTGAATTACAGTAAAATACTGTTACTCTGAACTAGCTGGCTTTTTAAAAATCAAGTTTAGTTTTTCCCATACATACAACTCCTGATGTTTTATGAGACAAACAAAAATGAAGACACTATAAAAATTCTAATGTTGGAAAATTCAGAGCGAAATAAAATGAAAGGAAAAGCAGACTGCCAAGTCGCCGTCACAAAAGACCAGAACATTCTCTGCAGTTATATATGACTACGAGGACTGGAGGACTTTCTGTTGTACAAATCCCTAGTGCCTGGATTCAGATGTGTTGACATTTCACAACAGACTCAAGCATCTTGAGCTGAATGATATTGCTGAGATTACTGGAGATAATCCCTCCACTTATGCCCAGTGATTCATACACTTCACTTGGTAATTTAACAACAAGCCGTACCTCAGAGGAGCAGAGACAGTCTCTGAGAGCATGCACATGGTCCTGGACAAGGTCTGCATCCTGGACCAGACCAAGGATGAAGCCTAATGGACCTGATCCAACAGTAAAAACTAGGCAGTTCTACCAGTTTTGCATAAATATTAAACAATTCATAATTTTACAGTTATGTATACTAATTTAAAACACATGTGTCATTCTGCATATAGTATTTTTATTCCTAAAAACTTACTGGCAAATCTGGGGCACAAATTCATTCCTATCAATAATCCCTAATATTTTTTTTTAAGAATATAGTGCTTATGACTATAAAGAATTATATGGACCCAATTGCTAGAATAATACATACAGTCAAAAATTTTAGGTTTATATTTAATTTTATTATTTACTAAAACTAAAAAACTAAAATATACTTACAATACTTCTCTCTCCTCCCTCTAATTGTTCCCATATCCCCTCTACTCCCCCTCTCATCTTCATGACCTCTTTTCTTTTACTATTTATACGTACATATGCATGCATAAATATAGAAAACAACCAGGTGAATCCATTTGATGTTGCTTGTAAGTATATATCTAGGGCTAACCACTTTGTATTGGATAACCAATCTGGGGGACCATCCCTGGAAAAAGCGATCGCTCCCTTTCTTATTAGTCTTTTGATGCCTACTGTTCTTTGTTTAGGGGTGGGACCCAACAGGATTCCCCACTTCCCAGTTAACACGTCTGTTTATGCTGCCTTTGTTCAGGTTAGGCAGCCACAGTGTTGAGGTACATATGGTTAGGGAAGCACCAATCTCATTTTTAGAACACGTATTTTTAGAAGGTTAATATAATATAATTTCAGGGTATTCAGAAGTCAGTTAAAAGCCCTTACTGCTAGTGGTTTCTGGAAGTTTTTTTTTTGTTTGTTTTTTTTTTTTTTTTTTTTTTTGAGGCAGGGTCTTGCCATGTGGCATCAACTGACCTTGAGTTCTTGACCTCTTGCACTAATGGTGCTGGCACTACAGGCGTGCACCACCATCCCTGGCTTGCACCTGTACTTTTACTTAGGGTTTCACTGTTCCAAGACTGAGGTGACACACCATAAGCTAAGTTAAGTACCCCCAAAACGAGACAGCTCAGGTCCCCAGTCAATGCAGACTGCGGAAGACAAATCCTGGAGCAAAGGCACAGCATGCCTTTCGTCTGCAGTGCACTCCAGGTCTAGCTGCTCACAGGAGCACTTTCAGACTCCCTTTTCTACTGCTGCTGTGCTTGTGCAGCCCTAGCTCCTCACTCTGACTACACCAGGGTCTCTCTTGTCCCATCCCGGCTTAAATATGCCTGCAAGTCTGCAACTGTTATTGATAGCTATTCGCCTAGGACCCAAAATATAATTTCTGTACTTCCTGCTTAACTTACTTCTTCAGGACTTTGTTTCACAGACAATCCAGCCATGTTTGTGCCCCTGTGCCCTACGACCCTCCTCACCCAGCTTCCTGGCCTGCCAATCCTTTTTTTTTCTGCTTTCCTAAATCTTAATGTTCACCTTGGATTTTACCTCTATATGAGGCTGTCTTGAAATCTATTATGTATAAAACACAAAATGGTTTCCTTTGGGTTAGATCAGTCACGGCCATTTATGACTCTGAGTCGTCTCTGAAACCAAGCACCGTGATGAAAGGTAAAGAACCCAATGCAAAATCTGCTTTCTGTCTCTTCTACCTCTCCTATGTGCTCTAAGGGCGGTGACACACAGGATATCACAGTGTTCTTCAGTACTACACAAATTTTAGCAGGATTAAAAATGCTGACTTTTTTTTAATATGTTGATCTTTCAAACTCTATATGCCCTACTAAAATATATACACTTTCCATATTTTAGTTTTTAAAGCCCCAATAATTTACAAACTATGCAAAGAGTATTTTCTTTCTAGTGAAAAAAAAAACTCACAAACTTGGGTGCAATAGCTTGTATATGTACTTTCAGCAACCAGGACGACCACTCCAAGTTTGGGGTCAGTCTAGGCTGCTAGACCATCTTGAGGTAAAGTATAAGACCCAGTTTCAAAGCAATGAAAAAGATGGGTGGGGTGTGGGTGCCGTGAGGTGGCTCTGAGGGCAGAAATGCTTGCAGCACAAACCTGACTCTGAGACCAACAGCGCCCACAGTTGAGGAGGAACCAACTCCCAGGAGTTGTGCTCTGCATCCACACACGCCCCACGGCATTCAAGTGCCTGCCTTCACACATCACACATACCACAGGAAAAGGAAACTGAAAAAAATCACAGAACTACTTACTTTTGTAATAATAAAAGGAATCATGAATTATTTGGTAAAACTATCTTTGTGTTAATTTTAGACTCTTTTGATGAAAATGGATATGTTATGTTAAGAACAGTTAGGCAGGCATGGTGTCACACACCTTTAATCCCAGCATTAATAGGGCAAAGGCAGGCAGATCTCTATGAGTTCAAGGCCAGCCACAGCTATAACAGTGATTCTGTCTTTAAAAAGGAAGAAAAAGGAAAAAAAAAAAAAAAGCAAAGATTAATAATAAGCTTTTCCTCAGACACTGGTGAGTCAGTTGGGACAGTTTCCCTGGCTGGCTTTTATCTGTTACTACTTCAGAATAAGACGCTGCCCTCCTCTGGTTCCCAAAAGACTTACAAGGAATTTCCAGAAAGACTAAGTTGTTTTACTGTACACTTGCAGCACACTGAAACAGCCTTGGTTCTAATAGAGAGAGTTCTAAACGGCACCACTTCTCCCAATCCATTCCTGGTACTCTTAATACTTAATGGTTAATGACTCTTGTCTACCTGGAAGTTTACGTTTTAAATGAATAAATATTCTAATAAACTTCTAGTTTTATTTTTCAAGCAACAGTTATCTAATTAATAACACTTTAACTGTGGATAAGAAATATATTTTTTTTTTTCAGAAATGTATGGAAGGGCTGCGAGAGTGAGCCGTTAGAACTGCTCCTCAAAGGCACTCAGGACAAAATTTTTGAGTAGGTCACTGTATTCGGGTCTTTCTCCAAAGAAGCAAGTCATATAGGCTCCTCTTCTTTAAAACAAAACAAAAGGTCTCTGGCTGTCCTGAAACTCACTCTGTAGATCAGGCTGGCCCTGAACTCTCAAGAGATCTCCCCAGTGCTGGGATTAGCGTGCACCACCACATTAAGCCTGTTCATATCCTCTTAAACACTAGCTGGATTTCTTTTCGAAATGTAAAGATTCCTTACTCTTCTAATTAAAACCCTTGAATAATATCCCATCATTTACTTTTATGTTTGTTGTTTTGAAAATACGATTTACAATTTTTTTCATTTTAAATAAAATCATTTATTCTACTTAACTCAGAAATAAAAACACAGAGCCACTTCAGGAAGCCATTCCAGCACCTGCCCAGTCACAGGCTCCATCTCCGCCAACTGCTCTGCAGTTCAACTTCCATTCACTTATCAACCACAAGAAAAGAACTACGATGAAAGTCAAGCTAGAAGGAAAAGTTAGCTTTCTACTCTTTCACGGCCCACGCAACCTTTGCTTGCACTCCGGCCCTCATCATTTCAAACTTGTCATAAAACATAAAAAGTAACAACAATGTTAAAAGACAGATTTAAATAAGTAGAAAATGCCCAAGTTCTATGCTAAGGGTAATAAAATGAACAAAGTGCTGTTTTTTTTTTTTTTGTTTTTTTTTTCTTCTCATGGTTTATTACCCTGTTTAAAAATATGAAATAGGAGAAGCTATCCACTGTGACACAGCTAAGTGGCTGGGCCAGAATGTGAGACAGTCTTGCGGTTATATGTCCAAGACGGTGACTGCCATTATGCATGACTTAGAACGAAACCTAACTCCCTTCATTGCTTTAGCAACCAGTGTTTTAAACCTACCTGGTAGATGCTACACTCTAGGCTGGCCGTCTTTCTGAGTTCTAGAAGAGTTCTCGCCTTAGCGCCTCTGAAGGAGCTCCCTGGACAACTTCTTACAGCTCTCTGCATTGCTGCTTCCTCCTCTTCTCAGATCTCAATGCATATGCCCACCTTTGGGTGGCTGTTGGATATTCACACTCTTTTAAAAAATATTTTATGGGGCTGGAGAGATGGCTCAGTAGTTAAGAGCTCTTGCATCTCTTCCAGAGGACCTAAATTCAATTCCTAGCACCTGTGACTCCCACTCTAAGGGATAAGATACTCTCTGGCAGCCGGGCGGTGGTGGCGCACGCCTTTAATCCCAGCACTTGGGAGGCAGAGGCAGGCGGATCTCTGTGAGTTCGAGGCCAGCCTGGTCTACAAGAGCTAGTTCCAGGACAGGCTCTAAAGCTACAGAGAAACCCTGTCTCGAAAAACCAAAAAAAAAAAAAAGATACTCTCTGGCTCCAGTGGGTACCTGCACATTCATGGTATACACTCAGGCGTGTGTATATGTATATACATTAAAGCTCAATCTGATAAAATAGTGTATATGTGCAAGCATGAGTACCAGTATCCACATGCAGTAGTCATTTCTGTCCCTCCTCGAGCTTGAGCTCAGGTGATCAGGCACCTTCTTCCACTGTGTCATCCTGGTGTCCTGAATTCATACTTGGTCATGCCTAGCCGCTGCACATTCTGTTTATGGGGGAATGCCAACATAGACGGCAGGCACGACTACATCTGAACCAGAGAACAAAGTAGGATGAATGTTCTTCCTTCTAAGCTAAAGGCGTGGGAACCTAAGTATCTGCTCTATGTGAATGGTCCTGTGCAGGACATCGAAGCCAGAAAACATAGAAACAGAGCAGTCACAAAGACCACGACACTAAAGTTCAGCACTAGAGATCAGACCCTAAATATACCAACAGCAGGGGCAGCTGAGTAAACTGGGACAGGACACTGGCTGGACTGAGCCTCTAAACACACCTACTCATTATGGATATGGTTCTTTCACCTTTGACAGTTTTTTTTTTTTTTTGTCTTTTTTTTTTTTTTTTTTTTTGAGACATTTCTCTGTGTAGCCCTGGCTGTTCTGGAACTCTCTATGTAGGTCAGACCAGCCTCAAACTCACAGAGATCACCTGTCTCTGCCTCCCAAAAGCTGGGATTAAAGGAGTGAGCCATCACTGCCCAGCCCTGAGAGATTTTTAATTCCTTTATCCCTACAGGAGTCAGTTCTGTTCACAACTCAACATTCTATTCATGCAAGTACCACCAACTCAACCCATGCCACACACCTCGCATTCCCTGAAGAGGGCAGCACAATGTATATACACAGATCATCAGTGACTTCTTAAGATGGTCACTAGAGCTAGTTACGCAGACAAGAGTTGACACAGGTACCTTTTCCAAGGTGAGGAGATTTATTTCTGACTGCAGCCGTATTTCTGGTTTGTTGCTTTGTTGATCCTTGAACTGATGGAACTCTTTTTCCAAAATCTTGTACTTATTTTCAGCATCATTAAGCTGTATGTACAGAGAAAGTATATTAGCACCATTATATGTAGCTGTATGTACAGAGAAAGTATATTAACACCATTATATGTAGCTGTTTGGAAGCAATCATAAGCAAATCTTGACACTGTACAACCTGATTAACATTGTTACTATTATTCTAAAACATGTTACAATAGAACATTTGCAAAATTCATAAAAGGAGGAAAAAGAAAATGGTCAGTACTTAAGAACCCAACAAATTAACAGAAAGCTTAAAAAAAAAAACTAGGTAAAAAAATTAAGGATCAAGGGGCTAAACACCTGAAGGAATGCCAAAGACCCAAGGATAATCAGGAGCAGAGGCTTCTCATTCTGCAGAACTGGCTCTGATGAAATCTCCCAATACTCTATAAATTGGAGAAGGGGGCAGGGAGTGGCGGCTTAATTAAGTACTTAGCTGAGGGCAGAAAGATGCCCGTCAGGCTGAGCATGGTGGCTCTGTAAGCCACGAAATACCTGTAATCTTCAGAAGAAGCTGCTGCTCCCTCAATGACAAGTTTCCACTTAACTCAGTCTTCCAAGGTCAGCAGACACCATTCTGAAGTGATCTCACTTTTTAAGACTTTTGCTCGGAGTGCACGTGTGTGGAGGTCAGAAGTCACCATCAGTATCTCAACTATTCCCCACCATATACTCTGAAAGGAGCTCTCACAGACTGACTAATGGGTGGGCAGCAAGCTCCAGGGCACCTCCTGTCTCTGCTCCCAGTGCTGATTATAGGTGCATGTTACCATGCCCAGCTTTTCCCATGGGTGTTTGGGACCCCAACTTAGGCGCAGATGCTTGCTCGGAAAGCACGTTCTCTGACCAAGCCAACTTCCTAGCCCCTACTTTTATATTCTAAACAAGAAATATACTAATAGTATATTTGGCTCTTCACCATTCAGGGACACCGTCATAAGCAATTATGCTGTTACAATCCAGTTGTAAGGTAGCAGCTGTTAGGGCATGATGATGGACTCTGTCCTGGGGAAGTCATCTCTCACTATGAGTTCCAGAGCCTGCTTTTACCTATCAGAATACAGATACTTTTATCTTCATAAGTTCTCTTTATAATTGTCTCTTCTACCAGTCTAATCATAACGGCACATTTTATATATGAAGCCATGTCAGTGTAATGCCCCAAATTTCTCTTACGCATAAAATGTGGCATGTCAAGGACTTTGCTCCTTGAGCAAACTGGAAATTCACCAGCCTCCCTTCTGATGAGAACTGTGCATCAAGAATAAAGATGTGCCCTGATAATTTTCCGGAATTCCCTTCTTGCCAAGACTCTTGCTGCAGACCTGAGAGTCAGTGACACCAGCTTGGGACGGTGTGGATGTGATGGGGATGGAGGGCATGTGCCCAGCACTCCCTTGACGCTGAAGCCTTTGCTCTGGATGACTAAACCTCTTGAGCAGGAAGAAAGCACTATGCTGGGGAGTCCCATGACAACCACCTACTTTTGTATGTTAAACGAGACCATGATAACAAGCAAATTCACATTTACAAGCGTGTAAATGATGTGGGTGCGAGAACTACTCTGGACACTATTCATGACAGACGGCCCTGAAGCATTCGACACACACAGCTAATCTACACTACAATTTTTCAAGAAAGATAAGCTGAATTTTTAACAGCCTGATCTTTCCCTCCCTTTTATAGAAATATTTATTGAGTCCCTATCACTGCTGACACCCGGGCTGGGCTCCAGGACAGAGCTATAAACCAAACAGTTTTTATGGAGCAACAATCTGAAACTGATTAAATGAAAATAAAAACTGGTACATTCATTGTAAAGAAAAAAGAAAGCGGTATTACAGAAATACATGTAACATAAGCTTGACCTAGACTTGGAACTATTTGGGGTAAGTAACATTTTGCTGAAAGTAAAGGAAGGACACAGAATTTACAGGGCCCGTGGGAAACTAGACACAGTGAGGTCTTGTGGGGGAAGCACGCAGGGTGTGTTGACAAGAGAACAGTGGTTAGAAAGTACACAGCACAGCAGAGGTGAAGAGTGGGGGATGACGTCAGACAGATGGCTAGAAACTACGCACAGGCTATGGGCTAATGATACTCATCACCACCTATGCACGAAAAGGCAGTGGAAGGCTCAAGAATGACCTGCTTCCCAAATTCACAACTACCGGCTGCAACACAAGCTCAGATGGCCCATCACCCACACAAACACTCAGAAAAGCAAGGTAAGTATATGGTAAGACACTGCTTTAAAATGCCTTGAAAATATCCAAGTAAGGGTATCAGAAAAGCGATCTGAAGTGGAGGTCTAGAGCGCAGAGACAAGGTCTTAACTAGAAATGTGGAAAAGCAGAAGCCAGCCCTGAGCTTGGAGAAAGCTGGAAGCTTAATGCTCAGACAAGGGAGCAGAGAAGACTGCAGGACGGCATGGGAGGAGGCCCGAGGGTGAAGAAAAGTATTGTGGGGGGGGGGGGGGCAGGGGCGACGACAGCTGAAAAGAGAATATTCAACACTAAGAACAATAGTGTTCAGCAAATGTGGGCATGAAGACGCCCATTCCACCTAAGTGACCTAGCTATAGGGGACTCCAACAACTGCCTGGAAGGATGGGCACATAAAGGGACTGTAAACCGAGGCAAGGGAGACACTCATCTTACAAAATGTAGGTTCTAGAAAGCACTGGATTATTTTAGTAAACTTCTAGCATTAAGGTCCTAATGAATGTCTACGTTGCTAAAAGGAGATTTACAGAAAAACCTTTCACATTGCAAGTTACCTAGAATCCTGCAGTTTCACACAAATGGTTCTAAAGGTAAGAAAATTACACTAATACAGTCCTTAGCTTTAACTTAAAAAAAAAATCCCACTTCCGTTGGGCTCTCTGCAGTGACTACAACAGTCCCATCCCAGTGGGTGCCATGGCTTGTGGTGAAGCAGTTCTAGAGCCACCAACTCCAGCACCTGCTGCTGAAGCCGCTGCTTGTCCTCTTCCAGCTGCTTCAGCTTCAGCCTCTCCAGCTCCACCTGGTGGACACAGTCGTCTCTGGCCCTGCGGACAGAGTCCTGAAGTTCTTGAAGGTTCCGCTCCCGTTCTGACTGCAGCTCTTTTCTCTCTCTTTGAAGCTGAAAAGAAAAGCACCATTGGGAGGCTGGCTGGCTTCTAGCTGCACAACACTGTTTGTCTCCTAGCTGGGGAGATGGTTCAGTCCACAAAGTAGTGCCTCCTAGGCACAATGGCCTGAGCATGACCCCAGAACTCACCAAAGAAAGCACAGCGCTGCACACTGCTCCCAGAGCTGGAGAGGAGACTGGCAGATCCTGGAGCAAGCCCAGGCTACTTGGTGAGCTCCCGACTAATGAG
This sequence comes from Arvicola amphibius, assembly GCF_903992535.2. NCBI lineage: Eukaryota > Metazoa > Chordata > Mammalia > Rodentia > Cricetidae > Arvicola > Arvicola amphibius. Next base: position 129,095,821 of record NC_052051.1, read on the forward strand.
ACCCTGTCTCAGATAGTCTGTGGGATTCCTCCTAAGAACAACTCCAGGCTGTCCTCTGGCCTCTACATACACACATGCATGCACAACAAAGAATACCTACACACTTACTTCATGTCCTCTTTAGATATTAGACTTCAATGTTTATATATACTAATTTTTCAACTACTCAATGCTAATAGTATACAAGCCACACACAACTCATATAAATTTAGTTGAAAAGATCCTAACCACTTAAAACTCTCATTTTTATTATATAAAAATGTGAGACTGAGTTTCTTTCTTCAGCTAGATGTTTCTAAATGCCTAACCATTTAGAAGATAGATTTGATTAGGCCAATACACCTAACTCATTTAAAAATTCCAGAAATGTAAATAAGAAGTCAGAGTATTTACTGATAAAAACTTAAACATTACAGTTAGAGAAGAGACATATAAACAAAATGGAAAGATTGTAGTTACTTTTATGTTTTATATGCTTATAATTTATGTGTATCACACACTTATATTTTACAAAAAAGTCCTGGGGTACAATTTTGTTAAAACCTAATGTACTGCTGACTGTGTTAAATACTACAACATATTCCCCATATGTCTTGAGATCCAATCTTTTATTATTATTATTATTGGTTAAACAGCCCAAGCTGTCCTCCTTAATAAATAAGAGGGATATTCTTTTCCCTCTGACACCCTGAATAGGCCCCACTTGCTCTTCTCCAAGCAGTGAAAATACTAATTCTTACACACAATGGGAAAGAACATAAACCACTGTTGCAGCGGTGAGAAAAGCGGTTGAGTGACGGCCACTCTTCTGCTGAATCTGAGCATCCTAACATGCTTTACCCAGCTCTACAGCGCTGTCTCCATGTCTGAAACAATACTCATCCAACGCCCGTCACATTCTGCAGGCACACGTGAGGGTATGGACTCCACAACCCAGGGAACCAAGTTCACAGAGACGCGCTACCTCCATTTCCGCACTGGCAAGCTGCTGCTCTCGGTTCTCTAGCTCAGTTAGGGCTTTTTGAAGTTTGCCTTCTAGGATACTGTACTCAGCTACCTAAAACGCAGAAAAAGGAAAATGATCTTCTTCATGTTCAAGACAACACATCTTTTCAGTAAAATAGTATCTGAGAATGAGAGTGACATAAAACATGTACCAATTCTAAGCATAAATTCTTCCATCTCCCGAAAAAGGAATCTTCTGCAAGGACATCTGCACTGGGCACTCTTCTATTGAGAAGCCAAGGTGCTGGTGAAGTCCTGTGCACCGGCACGAGTGGCCCAAGACCCGTATTTTCACTGAGACGGGTCTTGGAACTTGCTATGTACATCAGGCTGGCCATGAACTCCCCGAGTTTCAGTCTCCCAAGTGCTGGAGAGGCGCACACCACCACACCCAGCCAAGGTCTGTTTTTGAGAATCGAGTTCTATTCAGGATAAAAACCTACAAGCTCAGCTTACTCGGGGTGGAGAATTTGCCATTCCCTTAGTTGATCATCTGTCTCTGGGACTTTCCAAAGCCATTTTTCTGCCCTCATTATCACCCAGACTCTAGAACCCAGGCCACTCCAGACCCCTCTTCCCTGAGGCTGGTGAGCGCCTGCTGCGGTGCCTCTCAGAAGCGGAAGGATCCTACACTGGACAGAGAGGAGAGCACTCTATCGCCACGTATCTGATGCTGTGACAGCCTTCTCTTCCTTTCTGGGCTGTTCTTCTCCAAGATCAACACACACTGCAACTGCTTCACATACTGTGATCTCTACATTCTTTAATGCCTTGAATCTAATGGAAACAGACATCTAGATTCTGGACTAAATCTTTTTAAAAATATAATATCCAGATGCAGCCTTACTAGTTCAGACACCAATAACTGCACTGCCAAAGCTTAGGGCAAGCTGTGTCTGCAGGCTCAGTCTATAATCAATCCCCTTTGCTACTTAAAAATGCTAGTCACCACACTGGTGGCAAGAAAAATTTCCAGAAGTCTGTAAACTTAGTATGACTATGCCCACCATCCAGCAAAATCTGACACCTCAACACACCAACCAAACTCCCAACGCAATGTTTAGCTTTGACCTATGTAAACTATGGCAAGCACAACCAAACCAAATCATAATCTAAAAGTACCCAAATATCTCTGTTCACACCAGTGTCATCTCAGGATACTTGTCCCTCTCATGTAATAACCTCTCAATGGCACTTAGCCCTACTGGTCCATACACCAAGGCCTCCCAAACTTACATCATGAAGTTAAACTTCCTATAATTCCAGACATACAGTTCTACCTTAAACATAACAAACTCAAAATTTGTATGAAAACTTCAAATCATAATCTTTTATTTTAGTTAGGTGTGTGTGTGTGTGTGTGTGTGTGTGTGTGTGTGTATATATATATATATATATATATATATATATATCTTCTTGTAGAGCCCATTTTCAAGCATCTCCAAGGAGCTTTCTTGACATGGAGCCTTCAGGACACACCCGACAGTGTGATCTATCTGTGAAGCTCTTCCTAGCACTCTAGTGTGCCTGCTGTGCCTGCTGTGCCTGCGGTGTGGCGACAAGATGGTTGTATGACGGACAATCGCATGTAAGGCAGACTATAACTTTATCAGCTGTTCCAGAATGCAGAACAGCAACTGGTGTACACCTTTCATTAAGGTAAACTATAAAAGTATTAAAGAAGTTATACATTGTTAAACTTTTCACCTAGAAAAAAAACTGACAGAAAAGCCTCAAACATTCAGTACATAAAAATACTATAGTGAACTTCTCAAAGAAATTAGCTTTAAAGAACCTCATACAGGAGAAAAGTTGTTTGCGCTCCCCCCCCCAACACACACACACACACACACACACACACACACACACACACACACACACACACACACTTGATTTTATGGTGGTCAGTACGGTTTTTAAGACCAGTCACAAATCTTGGCACTTCCTAGGTCACAAGATGCTTCGACAATAGAGCACTTTAAGACAAATGAAATCTTTAGTTTCAAAAATGTCCTTAGGATGAGAGGACAGCCACTCCACATCTGCCTTTAAATGTGAGGAGCACAAGACAGCACTAAAAACTACTTGCTCTTATTTCCAATTTCATTTTTTTATTTGTGGTGTTAGAGACGGCCCAGGATGCTAAGTCCCTGCTACACAGGTGCTATATCACAACCACATCTGCAGCCTCGGAGTTGGCTTTCTGAATACTAAGTAGCCCTGGGTTTATACACTCCAGCTCAGGTGCTAGACACGGTAGTTTACATGGAAACCAATAAAAACGTCAACTGAAAAAAATCTGTACCATCAACACAAGAGCAAACCAAAACTTACCAGATGAAGCTTTTCTGCCCTGTGTTTTGCAATGCTGAAGACTGAAGATGAGGCCATGTGCATGCTAGTCATGTCTGCCTACCACCACACTATGTCCTGGTTGGTACTACTAATTTTCTCGTCTTAACTTCATGATACTTAAATCAATTTATTTAAGGAAGGCAAAGGCAGAAGTTGGATTATCCCATTGTGGCAATATTAATTTCTCAAATTAGTTTGAATTTTGCAAACTTTAATATTTAAAAAATTCAATAGCATAAAAAGAAATGGTCCAAGGAGGAACTTAGCTTGTCTTAAAGTAAAACCTTATGTATTAACCTACTGTCCAGCTCTCTTGAATTCAATAATAGGCAATACACGAGTTCCATCCACAATTCTTACTATATAAAGCTCAAAAGTAAAGAAAGACAATATTTAAGACACGTGCAGGCCCATTTAGATGAACATCTCTTAGGAAAGTAGACTTTAAAGTGTCATTTTCTTTTGGCTATGCTCAAGGCTCCTTAGTTACTCATCTGTCTGTCATGTGCTGGGAACTAAAAAGTTTGTTCCTTCCAAAGACTGCAATGCAGCTAGAAGCTCCTAACACAAATGCTTCCGTCCCCTCCCTCAGTTTTTACACAAGTTTTTTTTTTTTTTTCTTTACCTTTTTCTTCACTAGTGATTCTCTTTCCCGGTCTCTTTTTTTCCATTCTTCTGCAAGAGCTTGCATATGAGCCAATTCTTTCTGTTTTAGCTGTAATAGGAAGAAAATAGTCACTTGAAAAGGGCAAATATTTCAAATAAGTAAAAGAAGTTTTCAGTTTAGGAACTAATACTGATTACCAATGTCATTTAAAGCATTCTATTTTAGTATTTTTTTTTATTTAGTATTTTTGTGTATGGATGTCCTGTTGACATTCTTGTCTGTGCACCACATGCCTGCCTGGTGCTCAATGAGGTCAGAAGAGGGTGCCAGGGCCTCTGGGCTGGACAGTTTTATATCAACTGATGCAGCTGAACTCATTTGAGAGGCAGGAACCGCAGTTATGAAAATACCTCTGTGGGGGCTGGAGAAATGGCCCAGCGGTTAAGAGCACTGACTGCTCTTCCAGAGGACCCGGGTTCAGTTCCTAGCACCCATATGGCAGCTCACAACTGTCTGAAAATCCAGTTCCAGGGGATCTGACACCTTCACACCAATGCACATAAAATAAAGATAAATAAATCATAAAAAAATTTAAAAAAAGAAAATACCTCTGTAAATCTGGGCTGTATGTAAGCCTGTAGGACATTTTGTTAATTATTGAGTGAGGTGGACAAACCCAACCCATTGCGGGTGGCGTCATCCCTGGTGTCTTGGGTTCTATAAAACAGCAGGTGAGAAAGTCATGTGCAGCAAGCCAGTAAGCAGCTCCCCTCTGTGGCACTGGAGAGAGGGCACCATTAAGAGCTGAGACTGCAGCTCCAGGGGATCCAATGCCCTCTTCTCGTTTCTATGGGTACTCGTGTGCACATACCCACACCAACACACATGCATCCATATAGTTAAAGAATAAAAATAAAACTTAAAAAAAAAGGTTTTGTTGATAGTTAAAGAAAGACAAGAACATGGAAAGAAGAACCAGTTGTAGAGAAGAAAAAAAATAAACTCGGTATATGAAATAGAGATTTTAGAATACAATTTTAATCTACCTGAGTTTCAAATATGTCTTCCTGCATCTCTTTCCACATCTCTAGCTCAAGTGCAGCCTTGTACTCTAAGGTCTCACGAGGCTCCATCTGGATCTCAGAAGGACAGGGAGCTGGGAGGGGAGAAGATGGCTTCTGCTGCACAGCAGACAGACCCTGCAATGTGAAAGAAAAGCGTATGTGACACTTCCATATACACTTAGATCCTGGTTAGGGAAGCTGATGACACCTGTGTTTACCTGAGATGAATCGGATACAAAGATCTCACGCATTTTCACTAGTCCATAGTCTTCCAGGGTCATCGTATAAGAAAGATCTACTATCCTGTTGTTTGACCTACAAATAAAATGGGAATTTTTCAAAATCACAGAAACTTATTTTTCTTTCCATTCTCTCAGTCTGTAGCACACGGGAGTAACATTTCTCACACCTCACTTTTGCTGTTCACACTGGGCAGCCTCCCTGGCCTTCGGACTTCTCAAGTGTGTGCTTTTACTTGATCAACACAATATCTTAATACTTACATTTACTAAAACGGCTATGTATTTGTTCTGAAAAAATCAAAAGGTGAAGTAAAAACTGGAACAGACCACTGATAATTATTGCTAATGGATATTTACTAGCCTTGGCTGGATTGGAGCTTGCTATGCACGCCAAGCCAGCCTTAGACTCACAGCGATCCACCTGCCTCTGCCTCCTGAGTGCTGGGACTAAAGGCGCCAGCCACGCTGCACTTATTCCCTATCCTCTGCCCCTGCAAATGCACACTATGCACGCTCACAGTTCTACCTTTCTCCTGTTTGAATTAAGAGTGGATTTCTCATGTCATACACATTAATTTTTAATGTGTTTTTTCTTAGTTTTGTTTTGTTGGGGAGTGAGGGTTTTATGCATACAGCATTCTTCCACTGAACTACACCCAGCACAATGATGGATTTATGCTGCCTCTAACATACACTTACTGGATTTACACAGTGAAATGTTCTCAGCAGCCCCACTCTTGCTATGTAAGTTATTCACAATTTGCCTCCTTTCTGGAACAAATACACACGTTTTCCTGGAATACAAACATCTTTTCCTGGATATAAGCAGTGCTTCAAATTAAACCATGAAAGTAAGACAATTATATACTATTTGCCATAATTAGCATCTTCTGTATCACAGAACTATATTACTTTTTAGCAACTAAAAAATGTAATATTGTCTAAAAATGAAACTTTGATAAACTTATCTCTTATAATTAATGGCCCTTTAATTAACCAAACCCACATTTTGTCTTCCAGCTTTACTATTTAAAAAAAGAAATGAATGATGTAAAATGAAGTACTCAAGCCAGCAAAGACGGCCCAGCAGGGACAGGCACTTGCACCAAGCCCATGACCTGAACTGAATCCCTGGACTCCAGAAGAAAACCAACTCCACAAAGTGGTCTCCTGACCTCTGCATATATGCTCTGCTTTTCACAAAGTAAAAGAAAAATGTTTAAGCAAAACACTGTTATGTTCGAGGAAAAAGCTGGAACACAACTGAACAAGTTCTCAGGTGAATCTACAACTTCTCTATAGACAAGGCAAAGCAATAGAAAACAACTCCAGAAGCTTCAGCCAATGCTGAATTAGATACTCCTTATGACAGCAGAGGAGAGTGCCGAGCTCTAAGAGAGAGCTGTTTTTCTGTAACAAGAATGAAAGTAAAATGAGCTCCCTGTTAACAGATAACTGATTCTCCAGGCACTGTTCCATATCCACAAAGGGAAGGAAGCTTTCCACAAGCCTTCCAGTCTCTGGATATGACTCTGGGTAGAAAAGAAAAAAAGGGAAATTTTTAGCGGTACTTTTAGATCTCAAATTTTTGCTGAATCTATTTTTTCTTTCTACATTCTCACTAGGTTTTTTATCTAAAGGAAATTTTTTTCCTATATTCTCGCTAGGTTTTTATTTAAAGAATAAATGGTGTATAATATTAACTTGGACCTCAATTTTTATTGTTAATTCAAAAAAGTAATCTGACAAATTCCAATGATTCAAATATGAAAACGTGTTTTTACTGTAGCAATAAAGTTCAAGTAAAAGAAACATTACTCTAGTTTGCTTTCTGCTTCTATGATAAAACAATAACCCAAAGAAACTCGAGGAGGAAATGGTTTATTTGGCTGACAGATTACAGTTCATCTTTGAGGGAAGTCTGGGCAGAAACTGAAGAAAATACCATGCAGAGTGCTGCTCACCGAATCTTTCTGTCTCATGCTCAGTTAGCTCTCTTATACACTCTACGCCCATCCTCTTAGAGATGTACCACCCACATGGGCTGGGCTCTCATATTAGCTAGCAATTATGACAGTGCCACACAGATATGCCCACAGACCTAGCTGACCAGAGTCCTCCCTCCACGATGGCTTTAGGTTGTGTTAAGCTGGCAGAAACTAACCAGAGTATCATTGTTATTCTTTCATAGGTGCTGGTGACTGAAGCCAGGGATCTGTGGACGCCAGACAAGTGTTTATCACTGCTATATCCCAAGCCATTAGTGATTATAATGCAAAAACTATCACTGAAAGCTAGCCTTTATATCATTCTCAGTCTTTAAACTTCAGGCAAATTTTAAAACATTTTCAAGTGGAAAAAAAAATCACAGCTGAGGAGCAGATCTGCTACGTTGTTTTTATCTAGAGGATATTATAAAACTTTGGTGAAGTTTGACCTTTTTTGTTACATAGTTGATTTCCTCAAAGTGCAATAAACGTTATATAACAACAACAACAAAAAAGATCACAGCATTTCTAATAAAAAATAACACAAGGTATATCATCAACTTAGGTTAAAATAAGGAAATCAAAGAGCAGATCTTAATAGCTGGTCTGGAGCTCAGGAGCACAGCTCTGGCTCAGTGTGTGCAGAGCCCTGGACAAGACCCCAGCCTTACACAGTGAGAACAGATAACAGGGCCTCTGTAAAATCGTCAGGCTAAAGGGCTGGAGAGATGGCTCAACTGTCACGAGAACTTGCTACTTGCAAGACCCAAGTTTAGTTCCAAGCACCCAGATCAGGCAGCTCACAACAGTCCGTAACTCCAGATCCAAGGAATCTGACGCCCTTTTCTGGTCCCCACATGTGGTTTACATATATATTCAGACCCACACACACATAAAAAAAAAAATCTGCCAGGCTAGGGGCAGTGATGGTTCTGGGAGGTTCTATATAACAGGCCTGACAATCTGAGTTCAATCCCCATATCGTCCAAGTGGCAGGAGAGAACAGACTGACCTACACACACACACACACACGTACTCCTTTCCTCTCACAAACAATAAATAAAATTTACAATCATTAGGCTAAGAGTGGAAAGGAAACCACTCAGCAGTCTGAATAAGAATCATGATATCATAGTTACAAACATTCTTATACTTTTCTCAGTAAATGGGCATCAAAAAGCTAATAAGCAAACAACAATAAACTCAGCCCCAGGTAAAAGAAAAGCAGCCAGAAGGAAGATAGGAGGGACCAGGGGTGTGGGTTCTTAGGCAGATGCATCGCGGCGTGAGGAGCACAGTAGGCACTGCTGCCGGCTTACCCCTGGGCCGCGATAACAGGCACGCTCTCACTGTAAGTCTGCCGCCAGCACTGTTCACCATTAGCGCCCAAAAACCGGGTCTTTTCTGCAGACAAGACGTTAGAAAGCTGGATTCTTGCAATCCCAAGGAGTAAGTCTTTACTCATTTTATCCTTGTGCCACAATTCCACCAGCAGTGGGATCCTAAGGAGAGAAACCGTTCCACAATTATGCACTCTGAAGCACTTCTTTCCAAATGACAGCCTTTGAATGCCTTCATATAGTTAGATGTTTGCTACCTGGGAAGTTATTTAACACAATGGCTAAAGGTTCAGCTCTCCAGAGAACAAATATTTGTCTTTGTATCTCTAAGCAATAAAGAAAACTCTTTAAACACTATTTTTTTCATAAGTCATTACAGAATCTGAAGCTAACCTTCATTCTTCCTTTAAGAACATGATACTCTGAGAAAAGCAGATTTCATAGACCTAAATTTTCCTTGAAAAATCTATTTCCCATAACTAAAATGAAAATGAAGAAAATACCCTATGCTTGGTGGCTCAACAGTCAAACTCAAATATTCTTACTCTAGGTGAGGCTCTCTCGTTCCTCAGATTACCCCCAACTCTTCAACACCTAAGCTGGGACTTACAATAAACCATGTTAAGCTCTGCACCAGGACAGATGTTGCTGGCTCAGTAAACTAATTCCTGGATCAGTGCAGCTACGACTGTAGGTTTAAGACTGTACAGATTCACGAAGCAAAGGCATCTCATTTGCGAGGACTATGTTACCGTAGGAAGGTATCCTGCAGCTGGTGAGGCATAGTTGCAAAATCAAATGCACAGTAAGACTGGGGAAGAAAAACTTCCATGTTTTTCCGAACTTCTACAGGAGGGTTAGTCATAATAGGAGCCGCACTGCCGAAGAAGGGGTAGGAGTACCTGGAATGTAGGAAACGCACAGTCTTGGTATAGTCTATAGATGACATGGAAGACCAGATGTTTGTAAAAGTATACATTATGAGCCAATACAAAATGTAAAGTAAGAAGAAATACTGGACTGACTGGTTTAAAGCATATCCTTTTTATCTTGGCAATCCTAGGAACAAGCAAATTCTGTCATATAGTAGGCACTCAAGAAATTCTTGATATACTGAATTATAACATATTAAAAGCCTGCTTTCCTTTATATAATAATGTCCTGTTATGTATGGGCTAAAAAGCCCTTAGGCCAACAGTTCTCAACCTTCCTAATGTTTTGGCCCTTTACTACAATACAGTTCCTCATGTTGTGGTGACCCCCCAACCATAAAATTATTTTTGTTGCTACTTCATAACTATAATTTTGCTACTGTTATAAATCATAATGCAAATATCTGATGTGCAGGTTATCTGATACACGACTCCTGTGAAAGGGTCGTTCACCCGCAGAGGGGTTGTGACCCACAGGTGGAGAGCCGCTGTCCTTAGCAGTGCCCAAAGGACACATTCTTAGTGCTCTGCCTTTGAACAGAGAATCGAGATAAAAGAGACCACATCTATTATGTACACACCAAATGAATGACAGTTTCTTCTTTTCATCATAGAAACCACATGAGATTAAATGTAAGCCTAACATCTTCAGAACTTACTCTGAATTTATACACAAATTTACAGATATTGTAATGCTTGCTTAAATTTCACCCTGCTGCTATTCTTTAGTTCATCTTGTTATTCATATATGAAACTATAATCAAACAAACTCAACAAGTAAAAATCTGATTTCCCTACAAAAACTATATCCTGTATATCACCCTACTCCAATATAATTACAGACCCTCTGAAGCAAGTTATCTCAGAGTTATTCATGCCCTGCGATATCAACTCCTACCATCCCACCATAGAAGGAAAGTATCCCAGCAGACCTGCAGGTTCCACGTGTTTTCAAACACGAGTCTTACCTCACAAATCCCGTTACAGTTGCATATGTAGAGCATAATGATACAGCTGTCAAACTGAACAAAGACCACTACTCTAACAATCAAAGACCAATCCAGCATCCAGTAACTCCATGTCAAGTGCCAAAGAGGTCATGACCAAGTGCTTCCTGTTTGGAATAGTATCTCTCTCTTTCTTTACCAAATGAAATACTATTCTCCTTTATGTACTGGCTCATTTCTAAATGTGCCATCCTACTAAACTGATTAATTTCTCTTATGTACCCTAAAACCAGATACATCATTGATATAATGTGGGCAGTTAACCATTAAACAAATGGTCCTGACAGCAAAATGCAAAAATTACTATTAGTGCTTTCTAAATGGGACTGTGTAAGGTCCCTCTCATAGCATCCAGCCTTGTATCTATGTCCCTGCCCTTGGCCAGCGTCCTCTCTGAGTGTACTAAAACCATACTCTGCTGCAGCAGCAAAGATCTTAATGCAGCAAAAGGAAAAAACAAAAAAGAGAAAAAACAAACGGTAAAGAAAACCCATAAGTAATAATTCTATTTCTAAAATAAAAAAAAGTAAACTCTTTGAGAAAAGCTGCCTTTGAGAGACAATCTTTTGCCAGTCTTCTGTGTCTCAACAGGTGCATCTTAGTAATAATCCCAAGCATTCCGTATATCAACAGCAGGACTGAGCAGAGGTGGAAAACTTTCATTCATGAGTTCACGACACACCCAGTGCTGGGTCTCTGTTTCTGTGCATCATTCATAGCCAAGGATGGGAGGTGCAGAAATGAAAAACTGCACTCAAGTGTAAACTGATTTCTGCATCTGAACTCAGGCATGCCTCCGTCGCAGCACTGTATATTTAACACGTATCGCAGTCTGCAATGCCTAGGAACACGCAGCCTTAAAATAGATGGTGGTATAAAGCCATTTAACTGATTATATACAGTAATTCTTTCTACTGAATGGGACACACTTCATTTCAAGTTCAAGCATTGTTTTTATACTCACAGCTATAAGATGCAAGTGTCAGGAAAACAGCATCCACTGTGATACAGTCTTACAGAAAAATCAAATTCAAACCACAATTTTCACCTGTAGTCCCTCTTTCCAGAAAATAAGCAACCAAAATTATATCTTAAATGGTAGCATCAATAAATAATTACAAATGCCTGTAACTATTACAACAGAATAGGTAAGCCTGTTACCCACTCCCAGAGCCACTCCGGTTCAAACCTAATCATTAGGATGCTTTACTGCCATTTAGGCCGCTGGTTTCACAACATTTCTCGGCACTGCCTTAAAGATGAAAGGCATTTTTCCCAGAACGAAATCAAACCACACCTCAATATGCAGTTGACTGGAAAGCTAATCTCTAAGCCATGGATGCTTCTTAAGTCTATTGAGAAGCAGAAGTGGTGTGAGGCTGCTGGAACAGCAACCTTCTGTCCTGATGTCACCACTTCTGAAGCACTGGAGGCGGCCACTGGCTGGGCCAGCGAAGCAGGTACAGAACCAATGCCTAAAGTAAACATGAAAAAAATTAAAGCTGTCATCTTATATACCATCAATCACAGAATTTGACAGTCTGCTTTGTGAACACATGAAATGAGTCTATCATGGGCATTTTAAAAAGTGGTTTGTTCTATACTGCCAAATTCCTATTCTAGAACTACATAAAGAAAAAGTTTGGGGTGAGGCATGGTAGAACACTCCTGGAATTCCTTCCTTAAGGGCTGAGGCAGGAGGATCACAAGTTTAAGGTCAACTTGGGTTTCATAGTGGGAGTAAAGCTACTCTCAACACATACTGCAAAACCTCACAACAACCAGAAAGGAGGCAACAATGTCTGCTCAAAGCCTGTCAGGCAGAGACTACATTCAAGAGGAGCCCATGCATGGACATCCAATCACTAGAAGGGCTAGACAACATTTACTGCAGATATAATTTTAAGACTTTTTATAAACTAATTGGAGTGATTTGCACATAGAAAATAGGTCAATAAAAGTTATATCTTAGAAAGACAAGAGCTATGTAATCCAATCCTATTGTGGACCAGAGAAGCTTAATGAGTGACTAAGTCACACAGTTACTCAGTGATGGAGGTGAGCTTAGACTCCCAGTCCACACTGCCTACTTACACAACTGGTTATAACTGTGGAGCCTTAGCAATGGAAAGAACATCTTTGTGAAAGTAGAAACATATAGTGCTGGAGAGAGAGCTCAGTGATGGTTAGGAGCACATACTGCTTTTGCAGGCCAAAGTTTGATTTGCAGTACCCACTGACAAGTGCCGGTAACTTGGGGGATGTGATGCCTCTGATCTCTGTGGGCACCTGCACTCATGTACACATACATACACAAACAACTACACATAACTAGAAATCAAATCTAAAAACTAAACTACATAGATTCTCAAACTCTCATATTACAAAGTTTACTGTGAGAAGCCATTAATGGCTCTATTCTCTAAAATTTTAGTATAACAAAGCTACTTGAAAGGTATATATTCTTTCATTTCTTTTGAACCGACTATTGACAATAAGAAGCAGAGATTTATCAAACCCTTATTTAAAGGTTTAGTAGGCTAAAGTGATATTTAAGTGGAAATTCTGTATCTTCACACATTTGATTCCCAAATAAAGTTCTGCAGTTCTCACTAAACCAGCCAAGAAAGTTCTCAGCCATCTATTAAATGACGGCAGAGTTCAATACCATCAGTGCGTGGGAAAAGCACACCTTACCCTTTGCACTTTGCTTTGGATCCTTATCGTACTGCAGGCTCTCCACTTCACTTTCTGTTGCGTCATCCTTGACTGGAGGAGTCTGGTTTTGAGGTGGCACAGGGGACACACTTGGTGATTTTGGTCCAGTGAGTGTCTTCTCATTTATGGGGGTTAAAACTCTCTTCTTTGAATGTTCAGGTTCATGTCCATTCTGGGTCTTTAATTCAATTAAAGACTAAAAACAATTTTTAAAAATAGAATATAATTTGCAAAACACTTTCCTTCATAATTAGAGCAAAAAAACTTGGCGTTGCTTTTTTAGAAAGTACATGCTTCCTTTCCCAGTCTGGACATTCCTAGTCTATTTTTCTTCATAATTTGCAAATTTCCTTAAAGCATCTAGGACCAGAAAAAGGAAGATGAACAGGAAGGAAATATAATATCCAGAGCTGAGCACCAAAATGCATCCTGATGGCTAAGAAGAGGCCTGCAATGTGACCCCAGGAACAGTTACTCCTACCTAGACAAGCAATGGCAGCAAACCCAGACATCTGGGGTGACATTCCCCCACTCTTCTGTCCCTCTCCCCCCTCCTTCTCTTTACATGTGCACACTTTTTAAACTCTCATTTCAGTTCCCTGTCTAAGGCAATATAGGTTATATGTAGCCTACATATAAACTCTTTGAAAGAACAATATAGTTGTTTATACGGACAGACACAATAAAGTTCATTTGGGTAAATTGAGAGAGAGAGAGAGAGAGAGAGAGAGAGGAAGGTCAAGGAGAGAACAAAGCTCATACTGTAGCTGAGGCTAGCCCAGCAAAAGAGCACTACTGCAGACTCCAAACCACATGCCTTCCCTCACCGGCTGCCGCTTGGCACAGTAAGTAGCTATCAGCTGGGAGCAGAAGACACGATTTCCACTGGTGAAGACTGTCCCTATGCACAGTCACAAACTGCCAAGCAGAGTCACTGCTTTCCGAAAGTTGATGCAGAAAGAAGATACAGTAAAACGAGGGCGCCAGTGGAGAATAAAGACTTGTATGCCAAGGAATTCTACAAAGGTTCAAATGTGTACTCATGAGTGACACTGGGGAGAGTGACAAAGGAAAGCAGAGTCACCACCTGCCTGGGAATCGATGCCTTCTCTCTGCAGAGCCACTGACACACCCACAGTCGGGGCCAGCTCCAGAGGAACAGGTGCAAGCTTCTGCTTGGCTCGGTTCGGAGGGTCAAGGGTGAACGCACCCTCGACTGTGACTGGATGCTGGTTGATTTCTGTACTACCCTTCTTCAGTAAGCCATTTAAAGGTATTTCTGTGCTTCCAAGTGACTGATCTCCACAGCAGAGATGAATCTAATATGAGGGGAAAGAAAAGAAAATCAAAACATCGCTTTATATTTTCCCCTTTTCCTAAATGCCATAAACTTTAAAACAGGTCACAGAATGAGAGCAGGAAGTGGGCTACCTCACTGACCTTCACAAAATCACTTCAAGTGATGACGATTAACACTGGTCACTAGAAACTCAGTCAGTTATTAGTTTTTCACTTCTTCAATCACCAAATAATATTCAGATGTGATCAGCCATGTTACTCACTAGTGAGCTGTGCTTGCTTTAATATTTTACTATACTACTTTGAATATGCAAATTGTATAATAAAATGAATGTAAACTTAAATAGAAATCAAATACCTCAAGCATTTTTCTTCCATTGTCACCTTAACTAAGCACAGTTCTTAGAAAAAAGAGTCAGTGGGTCAATTAGATATGGAATTTTAAAACCACAAGTAAGTATTTTATTATTCACTCATCACACATATTGAGCGTTCCTTTTTCTTTTTGTCTTGTTTTTGGGTTTTGTTTATAAAACAGAAAGTTAAACAGCAAAAGCTGATGACAGAAAACTACTGGGAAAGAAGACGATGCTCGTCAATGACAACCAGGCAAGAGCTCAGCGTCACCACCGCTTAAAGACACCACACACACACACGTATAACTTTTTCCTTTACTATGTTCACATCTTGAGATTGCACACTGGCAAACAATCGTCATGTCATGTTCCTCTTATATCAACAGTGACAGAATTCAGAGACATACAATAACTTTGAGAGGCACTGTCTCACTATACACACACAGCTGGCCTTGAACTGTAATCCTCCTGCTTCTGTCTCCTGAGGGCGGTAACACAGACGCGTGCAACCATAACTGGCCTGCATCTCAGTCTTACATTAGCAGTGTAACTTCTTTTGTGAAACACTGTTTCTCGTTCTCAGGGTGTGTGGAGGGCCAGCAGTAATAAGCACCCCTGTGTGTGGATACATGGGTGCAGCAGCATCCACCTGCATCAACTTCCACCATGTTCTTTTGAGCTCCTTGAACCTGGAGCTCATGTTTTTGGTGAGGCTAGCAGCCAGCAGGCCCTAGTGGTCATCCTGTGCCCGCCCCCATGGTAAAATTACAGGGTGTGAAACCACTAATGACCTATCTGGGAGTTGAGACCCAAACACGGGTCTTCATGGGTGTGTGGCAAAGCAAATGCTTCCAGCCACAAGCCATCTCTCATCTAGGTTAGCATCTTCAGAGGAGTAGAATCAAGTCACTGCTGGCTATTATGGAGTCAATGTTACTGAATGAACTTTTTTAAAATGTATTCATTGTTAGTGTGTGTGTGTCCACACACACGTGTGTGATATATATGTGGGTATATGAAGGCAGAGGAAAGTTTTGTGGAGACACCTCTTGTTCTACCTTTACGTAGGTTCCGGGGATTTAAATCTGGATGCCAGGCTTCAGAGGAGAAACATTTCTCTCTGAGCAACCTCACCAGCTCTTATGGACAACGTTTTTCATAGGCCAGAAACAAAATATTTTCAAAAGTGAGTGTGTCTGTGTGTGGATATGTGCACATGTGAGTGCATGTGCCAAGTCTAGAAGACATGGGATCTCCCAGAGCTGTGAGCGGCCTGCCGTCAGTGCTGAGAAATAACCTCTAGTCCTCGGTGAGGGCAGTGCACACAGCACACACTCCTAACCACTCCAGCCCCAAACTAAGCATCTTTACAACTTTAACGGTCATTAGAAGCAGATAAGTCAAAGGTCTTGGTAAGACTATGATACAGAATAGAACTAAAAGTGCTTTTTCTCAAGTTTTAATATTTTATACAGTCTCTAGTCTTCCAGATATCTTGCGTTTAACAGAACCACCTTTAAGGTTTAATACCCTAACACATAATGCCTCTTCTCATGAGCCACCCTGAATAGAGTCTAACAGCTGAGACGGCTTTATAAATGGCTATGTAACTATGCATGGATCTCATACCCTACTCATTTGTTTGATCAAAAGCCAACAGCCATAAAACATAGCCGAGTAACTTCTACTAGTCTCAAGATCTGTATTTAAACAGGATCCAACTGAAATGTACTTAACAGAAAAACACTTGTGGACAGGTTTTTATAAAAATGTAAGTTCTGCCACCAAGAATCAATCTGTGGGGGGTGGAGAAATGGCTCAGAGGTTAAAGAGCACTGGTTGTGCTCCCAAAGGGCTCAGGTTCAATTGCCAGCACCCACATGGCAGCTCCAAATGTCTACAACTCCAATTCCAGGGGATCCTGCACCCTCACACAAACCTGCATGTAGGCAAAACACCAATGCACATAAAATAATATATATATATATTTTAATTATATATATATATATAATTAAAAGAAAAAAAGAATCTGTGTACGGACAACTACCACCTCCACTAATAATATAAACACTTTGCCTATAGGCACAGGCTCAAGTAACTACCTCTTATGTAACGCTGATAGCCGATTTATCACTTTTCTTAGTAACTGGGTAGTAATGTGTTAACTCCAAAAATTCTGAAGCAACTGATTTCAATGACTTCATGACTTAATACCTAAAAAATTACAAAGGCAAAACCATCTCTACTACTAAAACACAATACAGGTTAGGGCTAAGCTCAACTTTATGTTTAATGCTTTAAAAACATCTCCAGTAGGAAACAATTTGCTGAGGCACTGACCTGCAGTTTCGAATGGAGAGCCAGGTACACACGCAGAACCTCCACATTGCTGCGTATGCGAACAGACGCTCTCTCGGGCTCAAAGTTTGGGTTGATCAAATCGTTGAACGGCTCATTTGTAACATCATTTCCCAGTAAAGAATAGTAAAAGAAAAACTCAGGTTGCCTTTCTGGAAGCTTCATGGTACATGGAATTAACTAAACATGTAAGGAAAAGAAGAACATTAGAATCTAGGGCACTCCGCATGTGTCCACTGTACTCAAAAAAATCTTTCCAAGGATGTTAATTTCAAGTCTTAAAATTAACCATACAAAATTTTAAAGTCTCTGCCAAGTTACCTTTTCCTTCTTTCTTTCTAGTGGTTCCTTTCGACGGTGCTGCTAGGAGCCAAACTTAGAGATGCTAGGTAAGTGCTTTACAACTGAGCTACAGCCCATTTTGGTTCTTTGTGAGATATGGTCTCATTATATAGTACAAGCTGTTCTGAAATTCACAATCCTCCAGCCTCAGCCTCCCGAGTGGTGGATTTTAGGCATGAGCCATACTGCTTACTTCTCTAACTGCTCCCAAATTACTAAGTTGATTAATTTTTAAATGACTTATTTATTTTCACTTTATATGTGTGGGTGTTTTATCTACATGTCTGTAAATGCACCATTTGTAATCAATGCCCATGGATGCCAGAAAACAACAATGGATTCCCTGGATTGGAATTATAGGCAGTTGTGAGTCTCCTTAACAACTGACCCATTTCTCCAGCCCCTAATCCTTTTTTGGGGGATGGGGCAGGCAGAGTCTCACTATGTAGTGCTGGCTGGGCTAGAACTTCCTATGTAGATCAGGCTGCCTTGAACTCGAGAGATGTGCCTGCCTCTGCCTCCCTAATACTGGGATTAAAGATATGTGCCACCAAACCCAGTTACCCAACTTGATTTTTTTAAATGCACAAATAAGTTGTAAGGCAAGCCTGTAATTCCAATACTTGGTGGTGAGGGCAGGAGGGTCAAGAGTTCAAGGACATCCTCAACTGCACACTGAGTTTGAGGCCATCATGGGCTAGGAGAGACACTAAATAATCAATTAATTAATTTAACGAAAGAAAAGTCCAAAGAGACAAAAGACTTGTTTTCAGGCTCCCGTTTCATTCAACATGAACATGTAGAAGTTATTTTTGAAAGGAGTCAAGTATTTTAAATTAAACTTTTCTTATTATCATATACTTCATATCTGATTCTTATTCTAGCAAAAAGGGCCACAGTATAAATGAGAAAATGTTAAAAGCCTTAATTCAAACTAGTCAATATATTAACATCTTAGTTCATGTCTTTTATTTAAAAACAACAAGAAACAGCTTTAAGAACAAACCATTGGTAGCTGCATAATGTAATAGGAATGTCACCATTTAGCGCTAACTTTTGTGGCTAAAAGATGGTATTTTTGTTTATAAGAGAGAAAACATCATCCTTCTCATCTTTTGTTTCCTGAGTCAAGATTGAAGGGATCGGTATTAGCTCAGGACCCCAAAACAAGTTCTCAGCACAAAGAAGATTTACCCCAGAGAGACAAAGGGCATGGAATAAGACACAAAGATAGGAGATGGGAGACAAGGGAGAAACGGAAGGGAACAGGGAGGGGAGCAAGGTATTTCTCCCAGAGGACTAGAGATGGGACAGACAAAGCACACAGGCAAATGGTGATTTATAAAGGTAAAAGAAAGGCCAGGCGGTGGTGGCACACGCCTTTAATCCCAGCACTCGGGAGGCAGAGGCAGGCGGATCTCTGAGTTCGAGGCCAGCCTGGTCTACAAGAGCTAGTTCCAGGACAGGCTCTAGAAACTACAGGAAAACCCTGTCTCGAAAAACCAAAAAAAGAAAAAAGAAAACCCCACGTTAGGATGAGGTGTTTGATTTTTAACTGTGCATGTTAATTAGGTCAGCCAGAGGGGGCTTCTGATTGCTGGGCTTCAATACTTTGATAGGGGGACCTTGGTAGTCAGTCTCAGTGGACAAAGTGACCAAATAAGGGAACAGACCTTAGTGGCCAGCTTTAGGAATTAATCTAATGGTTTTTAACAATGCGGGGAGAACAGAGGAGAAGGGCCCTGTTTGCCATGCTTGTGCGGCTAGAGGCCCTTCAAGGTTCTCATGCGGCCCCAGGCTGGTCTCAACTTTGCCTCAGCCTCCCAAGTGCTACAATTACAGGCATGAGCCAGCATATCAGGCAAGATATAAAACATTTTCTAACAAATTCTTAATATTCATGATGAACATTTCATGTCTCAATAGGAAATGCCTTAAATGCAGTCAGATATCATAGAACATGGAGGATAATTACACAGTCATGAAATGAAACTTAAGTAAAATGTATTGTTAGGCTAAAAAAGTTATAAGACAGGGTTAGAGAGATGGCTCAGTGGTTTAGAGCAGCCATTGCTTTTCAGAGGACCTGGGTTCAATTCTCAGCACCCACATGATTGTTCACCATTACCCAATCCCAGGGACTCTGACGCCCTCTTCTGGCCTCAGTGGGTAGCAAGCACACAAATGGTACACGGACATGCACACAGGAAAAA
Source organism: Arvicola amphibius (assembly GCF_903992535.2). Lineage (NCBI taxonomy): Eukaryota > Metazoa > Chordata > Mammalia > Rodentia > Cricetidae > Arvicola > Arvicola amphibius. Next base: position 129,115,647 of record NC_052051.1, read on the forward strand.
CACTTTCATATAAAATAAATAAGTCTAAAATTTATTTTTAAGGTTATAATATAGTTCATACTTGAAAAAATTTAAAAATGACAATTCTTATAATTACAGCACAGCATTGGCCATCTAACACTCAATAAAAGGACACTGATTATTTTAACCTACATTTTAATATACTTTGTTTAATCGAGAAGATTTTAGTCACATGAACTGAGATATGTAACTGTAAAGAACATCAATTCTGGAGTCAGACTCCAGCATCCACTTCTCAGGCTAGCTGTGAAGCCTTGAGAAATGGCTTGTTTTGTGCTCCGTCTTGCTCTAGTAACGCTGAAAGGGCAGCATGCCAGGACAGCGCCAATCCGAGCGATGGCTGCCTGTAAGAATGGCACAGTGTCTGGAGGACCGCGCTACTTCTCTTAACAACGATTACCTCAGGGGAGTTTAGTTAGGTGAAGAAGAATTTACTTTCTTTCACTGATGAAAAAAAGATAAAAATGTATTATGGCAGCTTTTATATATTTCATAGTACATTTAACTTCCAACTAATTTCTAATACAGGCAGAGAATGAGATATTCTTTAACATTCTAGAATTCAGAGACACTGACGTTTATTCAAAGCTTCAAGACTTTAAGAAGGAAGGACAATTAGCCATCCAGTCCTGAAGCAGCCGCCCTGTATGATCCTGTGTGCTCTCGGCATAACCTTCCTCAGCCGCTGCTCTGCCTCTGCAAAGCCAAGCTTGTTTGTCTAGATGCGATCTCCCTGCCTTTGAGGAAGTGCTGAGAGAAGACACTCAACACCAAATGGAAACAAGGGAGCCAGGGAGCAGACACAACCACCTTTTTCCTGTTCCCATGCACAAAAGCCACCAATCTGCTTCCTACAGGCAGACCTGGCATTTCCTTTCATGTCCTCCTGCCACGATGACCTCCTATCCCTCTGGAGCTCTCAAACCCAAATAAACCGTCTCTTCTGTAAGGTGCCTTGCTCACGATTTTACCACAGAATAGAAAAGTAACTAATGATGGGTAAGAAAAGCTGAAGAAAATAAACCAAATTTTATGTTGTCCACTCTGCCGAGTGTAAGAAAGTCCTCTGATCCTGACAGAAGAACACTTTGTCCTTTACTAGCGCCCCTGATGATAGGCCAATGCTTGTAATTATATAAACAAAGTAAAATGCAATCCCCGACCCAAATGTTCCTGGCACTGCTAATTTCTTCAAAAAGTCTATTGTTCAACAAAGCAAACGTAGCCAGGCGGTGGTGGCACACACTTTTGAACCCAGGCAGATCTTCGAGGCCAACCTGGTCTTCAAAATGAGTTCCAGGACAGGCTCTAGAAACTACAGGGAAACCCTGTCTCGAAAAAACCAAAAAAAAAAAAAAAAAAAAAAAAAAAATGTAGAAGTCCCTTTCATCACAAGTACAAATGCTGTTTGATGGTCAGTCTCCACTGTTGCCAACATATTGAAACATATCAAAATCTATAGCAACCAAATGTTTGCTAGCATGAAACACTTTAAAAGACTTTTGTACTTATTTGAGCATGTATGAGAGTGTTTGTCTGTGTGGGTCTGCACATGTGAATACACCTGTTCACAGAGGTTAAACCTGATTCAAACTCCTGATAAAATCATTAATCTCAGGGGTACCATACCTGCTCCAGCTGGGTGGCAAATGCTATGGTCACTGACAGAATAAAGGGGTCAGTACAATACTCTGCTGGTCCAATCTGATGGTAACCTCCCTCTTCATTCAACACGGCAACAATGTCCTTTGGGTCGACTCCAGACAGGCCAGCAGGAACTTTACAGACAAAAAAAAAAAAAAAAAAAAAAATTATACTAGATTGTAATTTCCCATAACTATTTTGTTTCATTATTTTTAGATAAGATCTTGTGATATAGCCCAGTTTTGTTCAAAATTTACTATGTTACCCAATCTGGCCCGGAATTTATTATGTAGACTAACGTGGCCTTGAATTCACAATCATTCTGTCTCAACCTCATGTGTGCTAGGATTACAGGTCCGTCTCACAGTGCCTGGCCCATCAGAAACATTAAAAGCTTGTTCTACTATTTAATTAAGAACTTGGTCATTTTCAATGACATAGTATTTCAAAAGGCTTCCTTTAATTTCTTCTAGGAGGCTTTAATTTTATTTTTCTGTACATAAAAACAGTATTCTGAAGTAAAGTGTTTTGTAAGTCGCTCAATGGGTCACACAGAGAAGAAATGTACAGCTCATTTCTTTTTCAACTGTGCACTGTGAGAGTATGCGAGACTTGACTGAGGGCAGGGTAAATGAACAGAGACCCAGGACTGGAAGGCATGCTCCACACAGAGGGCAGTATGTAACAGAGCCAGCACGGGCAAGTTAACAAAGCCAGAGAAATGAAGTCTGAGGAAGCCTCGTGAAGTAGCTTATAATCCCAGATACGGAGGGAGCAAAAGGACTCCATATCCAAGGCCTGCCTGCCTAAGCCACAGGGCTAGTTAAAGCCAGCCTGGGCAACTAAGAAAATGTCTTAAAACAAAAAATACAAAACCTGGGCTGAGGACACAGCTCGCCAGCAGGACACCTGCCGAGCATGCACACTGCCCACTATTAATACAAGAACAAAGAACATAGATCCCTGAGTGAGGACTGACTACAGAAAGAGCTATAGGAGACATGAGGACAGAGCTCAGCACACTGAGTTTGCCACATAATTTTTATGGTTTTGTTTTTTAAGTGTATGGGAAAACCATCAAAAACTTTTGAGAAGAGACCAACCCAGTCAAATGAGGGTCAGTGTGAAAAAATTAGATAGTGCTGAGAAACTTGCAAACTGATTAAAGAAGGAAAAGAACAGGACGGTCACAAACTAAAATTAGGTAATAGTGCAGGGGAACATAGGAAAATGGGCACTCACAGGTGGGAATGTCTCATGGCCTATGAAAATCCGTTCTCAGACCATCCGCAAGCAGTCCTCTCCTCTAGGGGCCAACCCCAAAGGAGTGTGTTTACTGTAGCACTGGCTGAGAATGGCCCATGGTTAAGAGCACAAACACTTAGCCAAACGCTGAAATTCCACTCCCAGGGTCTTTTAGTTATATCAGAAAACTGTATGTTCTTCAGTCTTCATTTTTCCCTTCCACAAAGCTTTTATGTAGTTGTTGAAGATCAAATTAAATGCTGAAAGCAAAGCACTTAGCACTATTGGACACATGAAGCACTCTGACACAGGCAGTCATTGTGAGAAGCCCACAGAACTCAGGAGGTAAAATAGAACTGATAATAGGCTTCTCTGGCTGAGCACAGCGGCTCAGCAGCACAGCGGCTCAGGCTCTAACCCCAACACTGGGACACCAAAGCAGAACTGCTACGAATCTGTAGCCAGCCTGGGCTACACAGTGCATACCACACTGCAAGATTGTCTCAAAACAAGAGAAAAATAAAAAGAAACCATGAGGCTTCTTACAATCAAGGCAACAACCTATAAGTTTGGAAATAAAGAAAAATGAGGATGAATCTTATGACACAGAAAGGAATTAAAAGTTTCAATTTGAATACAAGCTATGCAATATTAAAAACATATGAATAAACATATACAAAAAGGTATTATGTAAGTTATAGTTCATGTGTATCTCTTCCAAAATTTAGGAGTTGAAACTTAATGATGACTGTGCTAATGGTATTAAATCAGAGTCTCCGTCTCGAGAGACAGCTCACTGGTTAAGAATATTGGCTCTTCTTGCCGAGGACCTGGATTCAGGTTCTAGCAGCTGCATCACAATCGTCTATAACTCCACTTCTGGGGGATCCAAAGCACTCTTCTGAAAACCGAGAACACTGCACATACATACATGCAGGCAAACACTGACACACATGCATGCAAGCTAACATTCACAAACATACATGCAGGCAAACACTCACACAGAGAAAAATAAATCTTTTGAAAAAGCAATGAGATGGAAAAGTCAAGAAGCTCCTTCAAGAATGGAACTAGCTGTGTTCATTCATAAAGGGGGTTGGCAGAGGGAATGCATTTCTTGCCTGTGACTGTCATATGAAGAGTATCAATAAGATCCCAGATGCTGGTATCTTTGCAGCCTTCCAAGCCTTCAGAAATGTGAGCAATTACCCAGTCCATATTCTGTTCCAGCAGCACAGACTAAGACTATTTACGTATTCAAACAAATGCACATATGTATGTGTATGTAAACGCATGTATACACTTTACTTAACTTGGCCCACAAAATGGGTCTGAGAGCAGTAACAAAATAGCAGCTGGCATGCCTAATACCTAGGCTTTTACCTCTAAACATTTTTTAGTAAAAGGAAGTGGAGATCCTTAGAGAAATGGCTGAACTGAGAGCTGAAACACAGGCACTACAAGATAAAACCAGACTGTCTTCCTGTGCCAGAAAATATGATTCCAGGGTATGACATGAGAGACAGAGCCACACAGACAAGAAACATCAGGAGCTGTCCTAGTACATCTGCTGTTACTGTATCACAGTACTCGAGACTAGAGAAGTTAGAGGAAATGTTGTACAGTTCTCATGGCAGGAAGTCATGAGGAGCTTTTTTTTTTAAACTAAGACCCTTATTAATAGGGATTCTTCAGAGTCCTAAGGCAGTGTAGGACAGAGTACTGGGAAGGACATGACAGCAGAAGCGACTTCAAAGACAGTCCCACTCTAACATCACTAGCTCACTCCCCTGGTGACACAGAATCCACTGGTCATGAACAGAATCAGTCATTCATACTGGCAGAGCCCTGCAGCAAGACAGTTCTCAAAGGGCCCAACTCCAAATTCCTTCAGGACTTTGGAGATTAAGTATCCATCACATGAGTTTTCTGGATGTGCCTAAACACAACCAGGGACCCGAGGGAAGAAAGGGTGAACTGGCAGAGCACAAAGGACACCAAGAACAGTGAATCTCTTCTGAGTGCAACTTCATGGGATATGTGGCATAATCAGAACCAAAATCCACCGACTTACAGCATGCAGTTACTAAAACCCAAAGAATAGACAGTGCCAAAAGTAAAATCCAGGTCGGAGAGATGGCTCAGCACTTAAGAGCACTGGCTGCTCTTGAAGAGGACCAGGATTCAATTCCCAGCACCCAAGCGGCAGCTCACAACTGTCTATAAATCCAGTTCCAGGGGGTCCGACACCTCTAACTTCCACTATCACTAGGCACACATGGAATAGACAAACATACATACAGACAGACACACACACAGAAATCTAGTCAAACTGGACTTCTGGTGGGAATGTACCAATGACATTTCTTCAACTGTACCAACATTGGAGTGCTGAGTTGTCATGAATGAGTTATCCTGAGGGTACATACACAGGGAACATTCTGCACTCTCCAACTCTGCTATGATGTTAAAAGTACTCTAATGGGTACTAGGTGTGCTAGCATATGTCTCTAATCCCAGTGCTCAGGAGGCAATGACAGGTGGATCTCAGTGGATTTGAGGCCAGCATGGTCTATATAGCAAATTCCATCCAGCCAGGGCTACACTGTGAGATTCTGATTCTAAATAAATAAATAAATAAAGTTAAAGTTAAAAATGTATTAGGCTTTGCTGAACTACAGTTAAATAAGAAACATACTCCAGTTAAGGACTATTCTATGCTCATCCTGGAAAGAAAATGTTTCTAAGTAACAATTTTTTAAAATATTTATTTATTTGTTTGTTTGTTTGTTTGTTTGTTTATTATGTATGCAATATTCTGTCTGTGTACATGCCTGCAAGCCAGAAGAGGGCACCAGACCTCATTACAGATGGTTGTGAGCCACCATGTGGTTGCTGGGAATTGAACTCAGGACCTTTGGAAAAACATGCAATGCTCTTAACCTCTGAGCCATCTCTCCAGCCCCCCAAGTAACAATTTTTAAAAGAAAAATTTCCTGTTCAAGTTTAAAAACAAAAGCTTTCCCAGATTCTAAGATTTTTAAACAAGAATTAACCTCTGTAAACAAGTTTGCACATGTTACATGTGTTCACAAGTGCTGTGGGAGAATGCTCTTGTACACTGTAAAGATTTGTCACTCATATTGGTTTAATAAAATGTTGATTGGCCAGGAACCAGGCAGGAAGTATAGGCGGGGTGACCAGACTAGGAGAATTCTGGGAAGAGGAAAGACAGAGACGCTGTTGCAAGCCAGACTCAGAGGAAGCAAGATGAGAATGTCTGTGAAAAGATACCAAGGCACATGGCTAAACACAGAAATGAATTATGGGTTAATTTAAGTTGTAAGGGCTAGTTAGTAATAAGCCTGAGTAATACACCAAACAGTTTATATTTAATATATATTAATATAAAATTATTACATTATATTAATATAATGTGTGTTTCTTTGGAACTGAACAACTGCAAGACCAGGCGGGACAAAAACTCTGTCTACACACAAGATCATATTTGCCTATAAGCAGGGTAAATCAGCTTATATTCCTGCACACAGCTCCCACATCACCCTTCCTAAAGTACTAGTGCAAAGGAACTTGTGCAAGAAGGTCTCTAAGGGAAGATGCACATAAAGCACACCTATAACCCTATAACCCAAACAATCGAGAGGCAAAGAGAGGAGGATGGAAGCATAAGGCCAGCCTCGGCTACATGTGAGGTCCAGACCCTGTCTCAAAACAAAACAAAACAAAACAAACCAACCAAAAACCCACAAGAGACAGAGGATGACAAACCTTTTCCATCCCGAGGAGGGGCTCCTTTTGCTTTAAAACTATCCACCTGTGCCTTTGTATCCGTTTCCAAAGTGATACTTATCTGTATCTCAGACTTGAACTTGGTATATTTGTTACTCAGCAACTGGTACCACTTAGGTGCCTAGATAACAAAACAGAAGGCACGGTGAAACTTAAAGGGAAAGTACTCAGCATGTTACTTAAGGTTTTCACTCTTTCCCTACAGCCTTTTCAGTACCTTTCACCTCTTAAAAAAACAAAGGCCAGGCCAGGCATGTGGTGGTGCAGCCTTTAATCCTGGCACTCGGGAGGCAGAGAAGGCCAATGTCTGAGTTCTAAGTTAACCTGGTCCACACACAGAGTTCCAGGCCATCCAAGGCTGCAAAGTTAACACCCTGTCTCAGAACACAACAAAATGTCTTTCCATATTTTCTTCAAAACAAATTAATCCCAATTAGGAAGCCAGCAACTAAGTTTCCCTCTGAGAAAAATACTGAAGCCCGCAGACTGTCTTCTTTGCTCATTCCAACGTTTCCACAGGGGAGAAAACAGCACACGCCTACCTTCAGTCTCCAATCTCACCACAACCTTCAGTAACAAAAACCTAATTAATTCATCTGTTTAACTCCTTTGCTCAGTGTTAATATTAAGTCTCTTCTTGTTGCTCATATCAATTAAGAAAAAAGAAAATGTTACTACTCGTGGTGGTTTGAATAAGAGTGGCATCCATAGGCTCATAAGTTTGAATACTTAGTCACCAGGGAGTTGAACTGTTTAAAGGATTAGAAGGTGTGACACTACTGGAGTAAGTGTGGCCTAGTTGGAGGAAGTGTGTCACTGGGAGTAGACTTTAAGGTTTCAAAAGCCGACACTAGGCCCAGTTTCTCTCAGTCTGTGGATCAGGAAGTAGCTCTCAAGTACATCTCAGAACCATGCCTGCCATGCTCCCCACCATGGCAATAATGGACTTAAGCCTCTGAAACTGAAAGCAAGCCCTCAGATTAGATATTTTCCTTTATAAGAGTTGCCACAGTGTCTCTTCACAGCAATAGATCAATGACTAAAATACCACTAAGAAACAACATAAAATGTCAAGGAAAAGGACCAATGAGTTGTGCTTCATGAGCCATTGACTTGGCAGATACTGACAACAAAGACCTTCTCGGAGGACATGGTAGGTCAAACTACCTGACCATCCACAAGACAGCACCCTCAGAAATCCCAGTGACCAGACCAGACAGAAGACATGGCTCAAGCCACAACCAAAAGCACAATACCTGCTTTGTTTCTTGAGCGGTTCTTAAGTCCAAAACAATGTAGCCTATGGTTTCCTTGGCAGAAGACAGAGGGTCCAAGGCAAAGCACTGCAGTTTGATAGGCGTGCGCTGTAACCTAACAAAGATGTGAATGAGCAGTACGTGAGTCTTTATGTTTCTAGCAGCCTTAAAAAAAAAAAACTTTATTATCCAGAATACATGTCTGTCGGGCCAAGCATTATCTAGTCTGTATTTTCTAAAAGAGTCTTTAACTAGAAAATAACCATTATTTTTATCTACTTATCTGTATACCAACTAGGTCAATTTTTCCAACACACCTGTGATATATTTGGCCTTCTGCAAGTCAGAAATAATCATGAATGTTTAAGAATGACAAAAAATTATCTTTCTTATACAGTACTATCACATATAAAATCTGACTACTAAAATTCATAACTACAACGCTTGGCAATGCTCTGTGAGCGGACAGTGACAGGCACAGTGTGGGCTCTGTGCATCTGGGAAGCCCTGTCCCAGCTCATGCACAGAGTTGAACAGATGCTGCCATCACTTAGCTAATGGATTCACTGTTTAACGCCACTTAGTACTAAATCCACCTAGGAATTCTTAGCCTAAATAACCAAAGTAGTATATCACATGGTACTAAGACAAGTACAAGAACACAGCATAATCAAATATTCTGGATGCCAGGGAAAAGACAAAATTTTAACATTCATTAAGAATTTAATAGTCCTTCAGATAGAATCACTGTTTAATCCGGCAATAAACGTAGTAAGAATTCTGTTAACTTTGTCAATTTTCTGTCCTGACTTGATCGGTACTGAAATGATTTGTGGGAGTTTGGATGGTGGTGGTTTTCCTTTTCTTTTTTCCTTTGAGACAGAATTCTATGTAGCCCAGGCCAGCCCTGAACTCTTTTTGCCCTTACCTCAAGACTATTAGGATTAGAAACAAACCATACTACGCCCAGTTTTTAGAAATATATTTTTAAATCAGGTAGTGGTGGCACATACCTTTAATCCCAGCACTCAGGAGATAGAGGCAGGTGGATATCTGTATGAGGTCAGTCTAACCTACAGAGCTAGTTCCAAGACAGCTAGGCTACACAAAGAAACCCTGTCTCAAAAAACAAACAAAACAAAATGAAACAAAAAACTGCTTTAGCCGGGCGGTGGTGGCGCACGCCTTTAATCCCAGCACTCGGGAGGCAGAGGCAGGCGGATCTCTGAGTTCGAGGCCAGCCTGGTCTACAAGAGCTAGGTCCAGGAGAGGCTCTAAAAAAGCTGCAGAGAAACCCTGTCTTGAAAAACCAAAAAAAAAAGAAAAAAAAACTGCTTTAAAAAACACAATTTGTCATTTAACAAATAAAAGTACTTCTGTACTTGACTATTTCTAGTCTTTAAGTTCATAGAAGAAATCAGACGATGTTACACTTCAGATCCATCTGAGGTGGGAAGACTCACCCACTGTGGGCGGCACCATTCCTCAGGCAGCGTATCCTGAACTGTTCAAGAGTGGAGAGGATGAGCTGAGCACATGCATGCAGGCATTGATGCATTGCTCTCTGCTCTTAACAGCTGATGTAATGCTTCGAGTCCTGCAACCCTGTCTTCCCTATAGTTACATCTGTGACCCGGGATTGTCTAGATTACCCTTTCTCCCTAAGTGGCTTTCACCAGGGTGCTTTATCACAGTAACATGAAATGAAACAGAGAGAGAGCCTGTCTCAAACACACACAAACACTCAGCAAATACGATGAGCACCATAATCAATAAGTTATAAGATGTACTTAAAAGCTATAAACAAGAACAAATATGCTGACACAAACTGAGCGGAGCCTCACCTGTGCTGATGAAGAACTTTCCTGTCGATTTCCCAGGCTAACTCGGTAGCAAATTCGGGCTGGTCAGTATGGTCGACAGGATCAGTAGCCAACTGCTCTCCATCAAACTTTGCTTCTACCACAAGCATATGCTTTGGACGTTTGGGGAAATGGCGGCCTGAAGAGAGAAGACACGTAGATACAGAAACCACACAGGATCACAAAGCACCTTTTAAATATTGGTGCATATTCAGGTAGCTGGCTTGCACATTGCATAAACTACTCCCAAATGCACCTGCACTTGCTTCCATAAACTGAAAGCTGTCACTTAGCACCGAGTGCTTCTTCTCCAACACTAATGTGCATATGAATCACCTGGGGATCCTGCACCAGTGCAGAATTGGGCATGGCAGGTCCAGGTGGGCCTGAAAGCCTGCATTTCTAACAGGTGATCAGACCCTGCAGCATGCCTGTGACCCACAGATGAGTACATTAGAAAGAAAAGCAAATGGTAAAGTAAGTGGCAAAAAAAAAAAAAAAAAAAAAAACAAGCACTTACCCTAAAAAGAAAACCAAGGGTCTAGTGGAAAGAAAAATTTCAAAATTTGAAGAAAGTAAACAGCAATAAGAATCCCTAACAATCTTGTGCCGAGGTGATTACTTTGATTTTTTTAGTCTGGCGAGGGGGATCATATGGAGGGAATTTTAACCATTATTAAGTAAGCAGCCACTGCCCTGCTATTCACCCTGATTGAAGCTACCTGGAGAGGAATGAAATGGACAGGAATGGATTTGATGAGCTGGTGGCTCACATAGATGGCCAACACTGCGGAAGTGGAGGCAAAGAGCCTGGGTGGCATGACAGCCCAAAGCAAAGCAAAGCACGCCTCTCTGGCCCCAGTAGAAGCAAGCTGAACCGGAACTGCAGTGTTTGGAAGCACTGCGGCAAGACACATACTGCGCCATTGCTGTGACCAACATGGCCTAACCCCCGGAAGAGGAAGTAAAACTGGAGTAAGAGACAAAACAGTACAAGGACTACATCAGTGAGGTGCCTGAGACTGCCCAGGGATGGATTCCGTGAAGAACACGACCCAAACCGAGAGGGAGACTGATGCAGCATCCAGTTCACCTTGAGAAGTTCAACCATCGGTCACGAATTAAATGCTCTGGTTTAAAGAAGAAAGAAAAAGAGCTGAGTGCAGTTGACTGCAGCTGAGGGCAGAAACAGCGAAGAGCAAGCATAGTCACTGCTCAATCGCGAGTTGCGGGGTTTGGGGTCACAAGCCCTGCAGGCATCCTGTAATTGCAGCTCCTATAACATTAGCTGCAAAGCAACAGGACCACTGAGGCTCGCTGGCTCTGAGCTTTACAGAGAACAGGTAGAGTGGTTGAGGTGACCCAAAGCTGGCCTCTGTCCCCAGAGGCATGAACAGGTGTGTGCATGTGCACATACACTCACACAGATACAAATGAAATAAACACATCTGAAAGCGTCCTTTAAAAACGTAGGCCAGAAGCTCTTATTTAAACTCCATACTGGTTAGTTTCTTGCCAACTTGACAGAAGCTGGAGTCATCTGGGAAGAGGGACCCTCAGTTGAGAGAACGCTTCCATCAGATTGGCCTGTGGGTAAGCCCGTGGGATATTTTCTTGACTAATGACAGTTGGGATGTGGGGTGCACCACCCCTGGGCAGGAGGTCCTGGATGTATAAAAGAGAGCACGCTGAGGAAGCCGTGGGGAGCAAGCATCTTTCTCCAGGGACTCTGACTCCCACAATGACATACTGGGACTGGACCGTGTAAGAAGAGATAAGCCCTTTCCTCCCTCCAGCTGCCCTTGGCCAGTCTTTTTCACAGTAAAGTAAGACAACAGAAGCCTTGTTTTGTTTCTTATCTTGGAACCGAGCACACTGTGAGCACACACATTCTAGAAATGCAGCTAAGAAATTCTATGTCACTCATCTGACTGGAGTCCTGGGACACAGGAAGCCTAAACGGGCGGGCAGAAGTCATACCACAAGGGCCCACGCTTCCTACTCTAGGAGTACAGACTTATGGGAACTCTGAAAGATTTTAAGACAAGATCTGTAGATCAGAAAGATTACTGTCAGGAAGTTCAGGGCAGTAGTTGCTTCTGGAAGAAAAGAAAACATTTAGGAAACAGACAGAGACTGTCACTACAGACGAGGTGATGAAGGTGTGTAGCCAGGCACACCGTGGAGACTCATCTGAGCGATTGTAGCGCCTATAATAAAATCAACAATTGGCAATTCTTTGGAGGATGGTGATGAATTCCAGGCTCCTGGCTTAACTGTAAGCACTACCAGAGTTGAGGAGAGTACCACGTGCCAGTTTTAGGTGTGTTTGTGGTAGCAACCTAACTGACATCCCTGACTCTGGGTAGAAAACCTAAGATGAGTCAGGCTCGTCCTTTTAGTTAGGACCACAGCCACCAACCCTCTCAGAACAACTCTAACCTCCTTGGCTTTCAGGGTCCTCCAAAGCCGACTCATTCTAGTTCTTTCTGATCGAGGACAATATTCCTAAACACCTCCACCCCGTTCATTCCTGTTACCTGGGCGGGCTTACCTAGTCACCCATCTGTCTGAAGCTGTGACGGAAGGCACTTCAATCTCTACTTCTATCCTACTGCCAAAGCTACATAGACGCTCTGTATCAAGTTTTGATCGCAGTGCCTCCCAACATACTGTATCTTACAACACTAATCTGTCCATCCCAAACAAACAGACCCCTCTGTCACAAACAGCAGGAAAACCACTAGATTTTTTTTTCATAGAGAAGGCCCTGTTCTAAATTTAAAAGCCTCTATCAACCAATTAGAAAATTATTTCTGGGCCGGGCGGCGAAGGCACACACCTTGAATCCCAGCACTCAGGAGGCAGAGGTGAGTGGATCTCTGTGAGTTCAAGGCCAGCCTGGTTTGCAAGAGCTAGTTCCAAGACAGGCTCCAAAGCTACAGAGAAACCCTGCCTTGAAAAAACAAAACAAAAAAAGAAAATTATTTCAGTCTTATGGGGGGTTTGCTTATATGTGAGGGTTTGGTTTTTGTGGATTTTTTTGTGTTTTTTTGTTTGTTTGCCTTTCTGTGTTTTGGTTGTTTTTGTGGAAGGAACTCACTAGCAGATAGGTTGGCCTTGACCTCACAGAGTGCTGAGCCAACCACTCCCTGCTTGATCTTATGTTTTTAATTAGTGAAGGAACAATTACAATTGTCCCTATTATTTAATAGCTTCTGGTCAATTTCTTATTCCAAAACTCAGAAACCATTTTTACCCAGTTTTTCTTCTCAACAGCAACAGACCTATCTGGAGGGGACGCGGTCTAGCCAACACCGCCTGTGGATAAACTCACAACAGACCTATCTGGAGGGGACGCGGTCTAGCCAACACCGCCTGTGGATAAACTCACAACAGACCTATCATCTGGATGGGACGGGGTCTAGCCAACACCGCCTGTGGATAAACTCACAAGATGATTCCGCGTATTGACAGCCCATTCCAATTTACCAAACAGCCCCTAACTCCTCCACTTTGCTGCAATCAGCTAACTACACAGAAGAGAAGCAACGTTTGTGGGGTGAGTTTGAGAGCAAAGCAGGCCTCCTTTTCCCACACCTGAAGTGTGCTTTGCAGCCAGACCATCCGCCCAGCCTTTGCTCATCTGACCCATCCCTTTCAGACCCAATTAAAATGTCATCTCCTCAGGAAAACATCCCCCAGAAGAGGAGGCCGTGCCAGCGTGACACACGCCCCACTTAACTCTCTCAGTGTTTAGACTTAGTGCTACCTGCACTGCCAGCACAGAACCTGACATTCAGTAGATTCCCAATAAACAAATGTCATTCACTCGACGAACAAGGAAGGGTCATTTAATGCACCGTAACGACGGTAGTCCCCTAGGTACCCGATCAAGACGCGCGTAAAGGGAACCATGAAAATGGTACGAGGCTTGTGTTCAAGTCAATGGCAAAGTTCTTACGAATGGCATTAGCGAGAACCTGCTGCACCCGAGCGTGCTTTGCAGGCACTTTTAGCTCGTATATAAAAGCCATCGACAGGCTGCCTCTGATGGAAATCGGTTTTTTTCTACATTCTCTGGGGCTACGGCTAGTCACGCTAAATATCACTTATCCCTAATAGCACTCACGCTCCCCGGAGAGATGTTTAAATCAATTGCCTAACAGCTCTCGCTCCATGCAACTGAACAAGTCCTCGGGGACCACAAAAGCAGAGATGACAGGGTTTGTAAGGTTAACAAAGCTGCGGTCATACACTACTCTGCTGAGGTCCGAGAAACAGCAGTTGCAAAAGAAAAAAAAAAAGAGAGAGAGAATAAAAGAAAAAACACCGGAGGCCGCTCACCTTCTAGGATGGATACAACGATGAGCAGCTGGTCGGATTTGGAGACCATGGTCGCAGCGGCGGGGTCTGCAGGGAAGGGAACCCCGTGAGGCGCACAGCCGGACCCCGCAGGCCCGGGAGGCTCCGCAGCGCCCGGTCCCGCTCCCCCGGGCCGCCGACCAGGCCCTAACCCTACCCCGGCTCGGCGACCGCGCCCCACAAGCCCGCTGCCCCGGCACCTTTTGCCGCCTGCTAAGCCGCTTTTCAAACGCCCGGGCAGCCGCAGCGGACGCCGCCGCGCCCCGCTTCCGCCTAGCAACCAGGCCCGCAGGCCCAGAGCCCGGGGGAGGCTGGAGGACAAAGGGCGATAGAGACCAGGGCAGTCGGGGATAGAACGTCCACCAGCCCGCCTCACCTCCCGCCCTTTGACGCTCTTTCCCGGAGCCCTAGGGAGACTCGACTGCAGTCGCCCGCAGCGCCGCCTGCTGGTCGCCTATGGAAAGGCAGGAGAGTTGAACCCCTCAGACTGCGCAGCCGCACCACTGCCCTAAATGCTTCCTGGTCCTGCGTAGCTAAACTCTGAGTAGGACTGCCGCGTACTGTAAACGGTATGCTCAGTTTTAATCTGAGAAATAAAACGATAGTTTGTTTTTAATGCCCAGTTCTCAAGCACCTGGCATCAAGACAACTGACTGTGTTAAGTCACAGAAAATTAATGACCCGAGTGTAAACTGTTCTTGCGCGTCTCTTTAAATATTTGTCCTATGACCGCAAGTCGTGTCAATACGGTAGTTACTGTAACTGCTGGCGCTGACGTAATCGCTCCCAGAATAGGCTGTACCTTAGAAATACCTCTTCAAAAGGAAAACAAAATTGTCACGTGGGCGAGAATGTTTAAAGGTGTAGGTTCTACCCAGACGTAGGAAATTAGCAAAATCAAGGCTGAAAGTTAACGTGTGGAAATGCCGTAAACCCACATTTCCCCTCCCAATTTCAATATTTGAGTTTTTAATGAAAGATTAGACATATTTTAAAGTTTTATCTAGCTTAAAACCTGGAAAACTGAATGGGTTGGAGCCTTCGTGGAGTTTAGCGTTCAAATTTGTGGGAATTTCTCTTAGACAATCAAAGGCAAAACACGGTATTTATAAGAGGGCAAAAAGTAAAACAGCTGAGCTGAGATCTCATGAAGCAGTGGGCCTTGGTGTGCTGACTCTGCCTGATTTCCTCCTCTGTAAACCTAGAAGACGGTTGGAGAACAGTTATAACAGTCTCTGAGCTCTGTTGCTATTTCTGTACCTCTGTCTTTCTCTTCTTTGTCCCCTAAAGAAGAGGATGTGGAGGCTACACCAGATTGTCTCTAATGCCCCTCCAGGACTCCTGAGAGTTTTTTCTGAAATGTGCTAATTATACAAAACTAAACTTCATGTGCATTGTTGGGCACTGTATTCTTTTCTGAAAGATCTCAAAAAGTAGTATCAAAAGTAGGCAGAATCATATGGTGGCCAGGTAAGTAGGTTTTTTTCGATCAAAGGTGTGATGTCAAATGCTATATAGTTATCTTTTTACATGAATAATCTCTTAATAACTATAAAATCTTTTTTGATTTATAATTTTTATTTGAAAAAATACACGTATTTTCCTTTAGGATATCCAACAAGGCTGAAAACCCAGATAAGAAGAGTCTCATCTAAAACATCTGTAAAATTAATCAAATGAACTAAGATGAGGGAATAGAGAGATGGCTCAGCGGTTAATAGTACTTGCTGATCTTCCAGAGGACCTGAGTTCAGTTCTTAGCACCCATGAAGGCAACTCATAGCTATCTGTAATTCAGCAGGATGGGGACCCAGTGACCTCTTTTGGCTTCCTCAGACACCTGAACATGTGGAATACACACACACAAACACACACACACACACACACACACACTCACACCCTTTATCTCGTAGCAAAATTTTTTAAATAGCTCCCTTTTCAAAGGATATTTTATTACATTTGTGTATTGTGTGTTGTGGGGGGTCACACTTAGAGGTCAGAGGACTACTTCTGCAAGTCAGTCTCTCCTTCCACTGTGTGGGAACTAGGGATCAAACCTGGGTCACGAGCAGGCAGATGCTTCTACTCGCTGAGTCATCAATGTCCCTTTCTGAGTTCTCGGCATCTGGCTTTCTTCCCTGAACAACAGGATCATTTGTGAAGTCCCCCCAGGGGCGTTGCTGAAAAGCCATCAGTAGCATTTGCATGATGCCTTTGTTTTCACAGACTGTGCAAAATGGATGATCTGAAAGTTGCCGTCTAGAAACAGACTGTAATTCTATCCATCATCTAAACCCATCATCCCGTAATCCAATTCCCGTGCTCTATTAGACGGCAGCAGCTTCAGGTCCAGCGTAAACTAGCATCACGTGCTAGTTTAAACTCATAAGGGAAAATGTTATTATCCGTTTATGAGGTACCAATTACTGTCTCCAAATACATAAGGAAAGGTTTACAGTGTATGTAAATTGTATCTCTGAGACAATGGAAGATGCATTGCACTAGGTGCCTATAAGTATGCAAATTCAAACTGGCCAGTACTGAATTCAGTAGTTTGCTAATCATATTATGTAGCTTTCTATTTCTATAAATTTCTGCAAACAAAAGGGCGTCTTGGCTCACATCGAACATTTCTTTTCCTATATCTGTTTCACATTTTGGATAAACCCTACTTTGTAGTATTTTTATGTTTCATTTTCAACAACTTCTATGGCCCACCTCAAAAGAGATTGTAAATTTAATTAATATTTCCCGTCTTCATTCCATCCCCCAGTATATCAACAAGCCCTGATATATATATATATATATATATATATATATTTAATAAAATTAAAACAAGTTCTCAGGACTAATAAGATCAACATGCTCATTGAATAACTGCTATTGTAAAAACATAGTACAAAACCTGACCTTCAGAAACTGCTTAGAAAAACAGCCTCCATTCGGAAGAAGGAGTGAGCTGGGTGTGGAGGAATATACCTTGTTATTCCTAGTACTCAAGAGAATGAGGCAAGAGGATTTCTATAAATTCTAGGCCAGCCTTCACAGTGAGACCCTGACTCAGAATCAGAAAGACAACCTCTCCGCGGCTTAGGGAATGCCACTGGCGAGGAGAGGGAGACCACGGGAGACTGGAGAATACGTGGACAATGTTGTGACATGCTGGGGTGACACGGCCACGGCACCCGTGAGCTCACTCTAGTTATAGCTGCCTGCAGCAGGCCTGCACGGGGCCAGGAGACAATATTAGCCAGCATTCTGGCAGGCAACATTAGCTGGCCTCCGTGGTTACAGGTAAAAGACAGACAGACAAGAAGGGAGGGAGGCAGACATATCAGAGAGTGTTGGGAGGGGTGACAGAGAAGAGTTTGGCATACAATCAAATGCATCATTTGCATGTATATGAGATTATCCAAGAATAACTAAATGATATGCAAGAAAGAAGGAGGGAGAGAGGCAGGAAGATGAAGACTAGGGAGGGGAGGAGGGGAAGGATGAAGACAGCCCTAATTTAGGGCCAAGGCAAAAGGCCCTTTAAAGCAGGATCTCGTATAAATAAAAGCCATAATTGCTCTCATCTCACTGTCTCGCCTGTGTATGAGTGTGTGGTGTGTGCCAGTGTGTGCGTAGTCACGTCTGTGAAGGGGCATGTACACAGGTCCAGTCCCACACATGCGTGGTTTACCTTAGACTGTGAACAAGCTCCGCGAATAGGCATCTTGCTCGCTGGCTGGCTGCCTAATTTACTGAGTCCGGGTCCCTCACTGAACCTGAGCTCACCAGTTCTGGCTAGTCTAGCCTGCCTGGTCTTTAGGTGTGCTCTGGGGATCCAAACATCAGATCTCTTGCAAGGGCTTTATCCACAGAACCATTTCCCTCAGCTTCGCATGACCACATCCCTTCTGGGAGGAGCCCAAGCATAATTTAAATCTCTGAATGTGGCAGGCTTTTGTTTTAACATGAAAAGGTCATCTGTTACAGAGTTATCGTCAGTTTTATCCCTTTTTCTATTACGGCGAAGATAACCAAATTCTTTATATTTTCTCATGTTGGCTTAGACCCATATTCTTGGGGTAATGTCCCCCAAACCATTTTTCTCTCTGGCTTTTATGAAGCCAGAACATCTCCCCCATAGGTCAAAGCTGGAAATGAGGGGTGACCAGGCAGGGCCTGAGCTCAGACGGGACACCACAGCTGTGTAGGAGGTGGCAGGGCCTGAGCTCAGGCAGGACACCACAGCTGTGTAGGAGGTGGTTCTACTCCAGCTGGCTGTTGGCACACAGTTGTTTACTGAGATCTTCAGGTTTTCATGAGAAACCAGAATTACAGTTTCTGTGGTGAAATCATCCAATTTTTAAACGCTAGGGATGAGTTTCAGTGTAAAACAGCAGCAGTACCAGCAAGACGTGCTGCAGGCGGGCTAGTTACCTCTAGCCCACATCGACAGAAGAGCTTATTATAACCAGGGCCTCCAGGGCGCAAAGAAAACCATAATCGGGAAGAGGTTACCTCAAACCGGATAGGAAAGGGCTGAGCGCATGTGGTGGAGATTAACTCTCGACTTCCGGGTGGACCTCATGAGGGCAGAACAGAAAAGGGGACTAAGACACTGATTTAGTATCTTTGCCTCAATTTACTATTCTGCCTCTGTGAGACAGAATCAACACACTAGACTTCCAAGAACCAAGTGGGTTCAGATATTTGTGGCCAGCAGAGCAAAACCTGACAAGACTTCCCCTGGTACTTACTCTCAGTGAGAATGCAGCATGTGATCGGCATTCTCTGCTTCCAGTGAAAAGCCAGGGATGACGGGGACCAACTTTTGGCTTCAGGGGAGCTTGGGTTGAACCTACACACATAAATAAAAGCAATGTTTTTGTATGTTGTCCTTGTGGTGTCAGCCTCATGGGTTATGTTAGGTGTGAATGGGCTCTGAAAAATCCTGCCGTGATTGTCACCACGGTTCTCTCAAGGGCAGGGGTAGAGTGGAAGGTGAGAGACCTTCCTCTCATTCTGCAGAAGAAGGCAGATCTAGGGAAACTTCTGGAACTGTGGCAACGGAATAGAAAACGCAGTCTCGGGGGTTAGGAACGCAGCTCAGTTGGTAGAATGCTTGTTGTAGGGGTTTGAAAGAAAAATATGGGCCCCCAAAAGGAATGGCACTGTTGGGAGGTGTGGCTTAGTTAGAGTGGGTGTGGCCTTTTTGAAGGAAGTGTATCATTTTGGAGGTGGGCTTTGAGGTCTCATTTTTCAAGCCACGCCCAGTGAGACAGACTACTTCCTGTTGCCTGCACAATGGAGGGCTCTCAAGAATTTCTCCACCATGTCTGCCTGCACACAGCCATGTCCCGCCATGAACCTCTGTATAGTAAGCTAGCCACCATAATGAAATGTTTACCCTTGTATGAGTTGCTGTGGTCATGGTGTCTCGTCACAGCAATAGGAACCCTATAGGACACTTGCCTACCACGCAGGAAGCTCTAGATTCTATCCTTAGCCATGCTTTAAGCCAGTGGTTCTCAACCTTCCTAATGCTGTGACCCTTCAATACAGTTCTTCATATTGTGGTGACCCCCCCCACCATAAAACGTTGCTACCTCATAACTATAATTTTGCTACTGTTATGAATTATAATGGAAATATCCGATATGTAGAATATCTGATATGCGACCCCTATGGGGGTCAAGACTCGCAGGTTGAGAACTGTCTCTGTACATAAAGGCAATTGTCATTTGCCTGATTGAGCTCCATCCTCAGAATCCGTGCAAAGGTGGATGCAGAGAATCAATACAGGAAGTTGTCCTCTGATCTCTAGATGCATGCTACAGCTAGCGTGCCACCCCCTACATATGGTGCTCTTGCACTTTTGTACACACACAGGCACACACAATAAATATAAATAAGTAAATGACTGAAGAGACTGTGCCACTGGTGGAGTAACCACATTCTTGAGACAGCAGATTTGTTCATTTGCCTGTTACTTGTAAGACAGGATCTCACTGTGTAGCACAGATTGGCCTGGACTTACTATGTAGCCCAGGCTGTCCTGGACTTACTCTGTAGCCCAGGCTGTCCTCCAACTGAGGCAGATTGTTGAGAAGGCTCCAGAGTGTGGAACTGGCAGTGGGTGTCAGAATGAAGGGCTTGCCACCGCCCTGTGACCTTGTGGGGCTTTGATTCTCCAATACAAGCAAATTTGATATGATTCCTCTTCTGCAGAGCTTCCTTTAGTTCACGTGACAGCAGCAGCAGAATGTGGGGGCCAGCCATGAAAGCTAAGTCTGGGCAGGTCATCCAAAAGAAGTTCTTTACTTCCAACAATTATCACCTGGGACTCTAGCCATCGATAAATTTAAATGGAGTCTGGAGTCTCAATAGTTTACCCTGAGACAATGCCTGGCAGGCTGAGATTACCCAACCCCTACCCAAGAGCAGACCATTCAAAGGAAATTCCTGGCATTCCAAGCACTGCAGATGGAAACACCTGCCAGCACTTCACCAGAACACCCCTAGACAAATGTCAGCCAGTCAGGAGTCCTGAACCTCAGAGACCTTTTACCCCCACCTTTACTACTATAAAAACCCAATTTTAATTGAGCTCGGGGCTCTCCAGATATTCCAATGTGTTGGACATGTGGAGAGACTGAGTTTACAAATGTGATTAAAATAAAGGCTCTTTGCTTTTACATGTGAGACTCTGTCTCCTTTTTTGGTTTTTGTGGGGACCTACAGATTTGGGCACAACACGGAACTCACACCAGCCTGCTCTGCTGTGTGGCAGGGAAGTCTCCAGGCGTGGCTGAACAGGAGCGGGACTCCACGGAATGGTACTGGGGTCTTCTGGTCGACCAAGGTCATGTCCCTTACGGTTCTGTTTAATGAAGATATTATAAATGGACTCAAAGGGTATGATCCGGAATGTAAGGACTTCAGCAAATAAATGACAAAGGGAAGCTAGTCCTTTCAGTTCTGGGTAACGTTCTAAGCACGTTGACCAGGTGCAGAGAGGAGGCGCACCTTCTTCAAGGGCTACAGATGGCTCAGGAGTAGCTCACTTGCCTAGAGTGCTTGAGGCTCTGGGCTCAGTCTCTTCTTTGTCTGTAAAAATGAAGAGTTAAGGGGAGGAGTCTCCCTCAGTTTCTCACGCACACCCCTAAGCAACAGCACAGAAGTGCCCTGGCCAGCACCATCTCAGAAAAGATCTAATAACATATCTAATAGGTATCCTCAGTGAAGCCATAAACCACAACAGTGTCTTCAGCTGAGGATGGTCTCACTGTCAGCATAAAACTTCGTGTAGTCCAAAGTGTGTACACTTCTGAAACACATTTAGCAGATGCTGAGAGCCTGAGGGATGTTGAGTGGAAACAGGAGTGTTGGCCTCGCTGTTATTGCCACAGATGACCCAATGGATGCCAAGAATGCCATGTCCTGCCTTCTAAAGATAATAAATACATAAGGTGAAGGGTTTCCCTTCCTTAAACGAAACCAAGCAAAAAGAGTAGGTTTAAGGGATGGTCTCATAGGGATTAATGGGCTTGGTGACCTTCACCATGCGTACTTGAGTAGAAAGAAGAGAGAAAAAGAAATGCATGTCTGTGATTTTGTGTGTGTGTGTGTGTGTGTGTGTGTGTGTGAGAGAGAGAGAGAGAGAGAGAGAGAGAGAGAGAGAGAGAGAGAGAGAGAGAGAGAGAACTGGTAGACTGAGTCACAGCTTGCACCTACATTTTATACATGAGAGTCCTATGAAAGAAGAGAGCGCCTGGCCACCTTGACTGAGACATGTCGGTGTCCAAAAGGATGGGCCAAGGGGTGGAGAGACTGCAGAAGCAAGACACCAAGGACCGGAACCCAAGATGGGAGCTGGGGGGTTTCAGAAGTGGCTTAGTGGGAGGAGTCTGCTGTGAGTTAGATGGGTCTCCCAGGACAGAATAGATGGTCTTGGGAAGTCCCTCTTTTAAAGTCATTCCCAGAATAATTCACTCAGGAGTCCTATGGGGACTGCATTTGGTTGGAAGCTATTCAGAAGATATGGGCGACTAATGGCTCTTGAACAGAGAAAAAGTAACAAGCAAGGGAGGCTGCTAAGTCAAGGATACTTAGCTTTTCTCCACATCTGATCCCAATTCTTTGGAAGAAGAGGCTACCAAAGAGAAGAGAAGAGGAAGTGGATTCCATTTGCTCCCCCAGCCTGAACCTTTATGTGGAAACTTTGCCGGCACTGGAGGCTGGGAGGAGATGATATTCCAAAGTAAGAGCTAGAATTTGAAACTGGTCTATCTTGGGCTGCTATTAACAGAAAATGAACAGAAAGCTCAGGCATCCAGCCAACCATTCTTCAGGGGTGAGGGAGTAAGAAACAGATGTGCTCTTGAAAGCAGGAGCAGAAGAAGGGGACCATTTCCACCCTTCACAAGTTCAGATGCACAAACCCAGTGCACACATTGATCCTCTTCCGGTCTTTCCCGTCACACCATAGGTGGTGAAGATGGACTTCATCTCTGAACACCTGTGAAAGGCTGAAGTTAGAAGGCTTGGACCACCTGCTCACATCAGAGTGCTGGGATTCTGGACACTTGCCCTGAACTACCCTCGTGGTTTTGTTTTTGTTTTTCGAGACAGGGCTTCTCGGTGTAACAGTCCTAGCTGTCCTGGAACTAGCTCTTGCAGACCAGGCCTCTGCCTCCTGAGTGCTAGGATTAAAGGCGTGAGCTACCACTGCCCGGCAAACATTTGCATGATATCAAATATCACCATAGAATCTTTGTCTGGTGATGGATAGAGATAGAGACAGAGACCCACATCAGGGCACTGGACTGAGCTCCCAAGGTCCAGTTGAAGAGCAGAAGGAGGGAGAAGATGAGCAAGGAAGTCTGAACTGCGAGGGGTGCGTCCACCCACGGAGACAGTGTGCCTGATCTAATGGGAGCTCACCAAATCCAGCTGGACTGGGACTGAATGAGCTTGTGATCAAACTGGACTCTCTGAATGTGGCTGACAATGGGGGCTGACTGAGAAGCCATTGAAAAATGCACTGGGACTTGTTTCTACTGCATATACTGGCTTTTTTGGACCCTAGTCTATTTGGATGCACAGCTTCCTAGGCCTAGATGTAGAGAGGAGGGCCTTGGACTTCCCACAGGGCAGGGTACCATGCCCTCTCTTAAGGCTGGAGGGGTAGGGAGGAGGGAGAGTGGAGGAGCTGGAGAGGAATGGGAGGAGGGGGAAAAGTGGAAATTTTTGAATGGAAAAAAAAAAAAGCAACATAAACTATCCTAAGAAAATTTGTTTGGAACTCATCCTCAGCCTTTATTCTACTCAAATCCTATCGACATTAACTAAATGGTAGCCCTGTGGGACACTCATCACCTACACCATAGAGCCAAGGTCTCACTAAAAACTGTTTGCAATAGGGGAAGGGGAAAAGATTATTCCTAGAGGGAGTGATGTCCTACTTCTGCATAATGCTCACAGGGTTGGTTAAGATAAAAATGATTGCCCTAATTATCTAACGAGGTCATTGTTTTGTGCATCATGTAAATGCTGTTTTTGGGAGAATTCGCTTAGATATCATAGGTTTCCGAGGTGTACTAAGTGGGATGTTGCTGCACAAGACTGTCACCTGAGCTAAACTGCCACCATCCTCAGCAGTTACCTGGGCTTGCTCGCCAAAGATCATCACAGATGGGCTTGTTGTCTATTTACCTAACTCTTGGGAGGAGGGATGAGGAGACTCAAGGGACCTTCACCTGAGCATCCAGCCATTCCCTCAACCAGTTGTATGCAGTTCTGCCCTAATTGCACATGGCCCCAGGGTCTCTCGGGAGGGCTAGAACGAGGCAAGAAAGAATTAGGGGAGAGGGTCCCACCTACACAGCAGTGAGGGAGTCATTATCTCTGCTGGCTGCTTTAAGGTCTTTACACTCCTGCCCATAACCCTCCCCCGGGCTGCTATGCAAGTTAGTCCAATAAACTCATTGTTTCCTCAGAGTGAAGTTTCTAAAGGAAGAGGGGTAGACATTATTACATCTTTCCAAGGGACGAAAGTTTCTTCATGTATATGGTGTTTTGTCCGCATGTAGTCTGTGTATATCACATGCATGCCTGATGCCTGATGAAGGGATCAAAAGGGGACATGAGATCCCCTGGAACTGCAGTTATAAACAGCTGTGGGCTGCTATGGGAATGCTGGGGCTCGAACCCAGGTCTTCTTCAAGAACAGCCAGTATTCTTAACCAATGAGCCACTCCGGCCCTAAGGGAAGGGATGTTAGCAACAGATCTTCACCTGAAAGTTCCCCCTTATAATTGTTGCATGTGGTAATAAAATGTTAGTCTATGTCTTAAATTGCTGTAGATAAGAATTGCTTTGTAAATCATAAAAAATGATTAATGTTCTAGATAAGAATTAAGAGTGTTTTTTAAATAAAGATTTTGGCTATGAATTTTTAATGTCAACACTGACTTGCTGATTCTAATATTAGCCACACATATACAATATTCTAAAAATTGATGCGCATGACTTGCAGTAGGTTATAAATTTGCCTATTTTCCTTACTACTGTCGACCGAGTGCATAGAAGTACCTTGAGGATATGTGTAGTTAAGCGCTCGGTAAAGCTGGATGTGGTGATGCACACCTATAATTAGTATATTCAGGCAGTTGAACCAGGAGGGTCATTATTTGAGGCCAGCTTGGGTACCCAGCAAGTCCTTGCCCCACCCCCACCCGAAAGAAAGAAGAGTGTAAAAACCTGCAGTGTCATGTGCAGCTAGCTACATAATCAGCACATATATAAAGGAATACATAACTAAGAAACACTGGGGGTAAAACTGTCTACATGTGAGAAATATCACAGTCCAATCTCTGATACTCTGAAGAAAAACATAATCTATTGATTTCAGAACTTTTTTTAAGATAATGTGCAAGTAAGTCATATACTGTTCTAGAAGAGAATGGCCTGCAATGATGCTTTAGAAAAACATTTACAAGGTAAGCTGAATCACAGCAAAGCCCATTGCTGGTGAGGACATAGGCCGTGGGTGGGTGTGTGGGGGATGAGTGACCACTGCTCTTTTGCTACATGGACATGGTGCCACACTACCTCCTGTTATGGGATATTAATTTATGTAAAAATGTGTTGAATTTGTTTATGCTGCATTTGTTTAATGATGTAAAGATATGTTGCTTTGCCTGCCTAAGGCACCTGATTGGTCTAAGAAAAAGCCGAATGGCCAATAGCTAAGCAGTAGAGAAATAGGCGGGACTGATGGCCAGAGAGAATAAGTAGAAGGAGTAATCTAGGTTTGAGAGGAAGAGAAAACTAGAGAGGAGAGATGAAGAAGAAAAAGAGAGAGACACCCAGGACCAGCCAGGCAACTGTCAGACAGTCAGACACAGAGTAAGACATACAGAATGAAAAAAAGGTTAAAAAAAAAAAAAACTTGAGGCAAAATGTAGATGAAGAGAAACCGGTTAAGTTCTAAGAGCTAGAGGGACAAGAACAAGATACGGCTGAGCATTCATAACTAATAACAAGTCTCTGATCATGATTTGAGTGCTGGTTGGTGGCCCAAAAGAAAGCCTGATACATCCTCCCAAGGATTCATGCTTATACCTGTTGATTGGTGGTACCCACAGCCTTGGTCAGAGAAGCTTCTGCTTTCAGTGAGCATGTCCCCCTCCTTGACGGAGACACTCATAACTGGTCAGATGCTGAGAATAAATCATTGTTGAGTGGTCAGAACTAACCGGAACATCTACATCAACTCCTTTAGGACTCTGAGAACACGGGAGAGGGGAGAGAATGGAAGAGCCAGTGGACGCAGGAGTACTGTGAAACCTTGTCTTCTGGACAATACGGCTGTTGCACCCATGAACTCGCAGCAGTGGTGGTCACCTGCACTAGTCCCACACATGATAGGGACCCTCCATTCCCTGAGGAAGTACAAGCAGTTAGTGGCTGCGGGGAGAAAGGGAGTCTCGATGGTATAGCTAGAAGTCAGCTGACGTTACTCAAGTGAGCACCCCCAGTAGGCAGCAAGCCCAATGAAATGCAGTAGAGCACATGCCCAAGAGACACATGAAAGGTGGAGGGGGACTTTGGGGGGAGAGGAGACGATAATAATGAGGAGAATATGATTAACGTACATTATCTATGTGTATGAAATTGCAATAAACAAAACCCCACAAGAACTGACTACAAAGGGATGACTTTGCAGGGATGTCAGAAATGAGAGCAACCAGATTGATTCAGACAGTAGTAACATGTCCATTTTATAAATGCCGAGAACGCAAAAACCGGAGGGGAGAGAGATGCTGTTAAGCTTCATTATGTTAATATCATCAGCACTAGTGTCGCATGACCCTGACCGCCAAAGAGGGTGACTTCATTGAGCAGCTACAAGAACAGAAGCAAGGAACCCAGGTCTGAATTGAAACAGCGTAGAGTTGGGCACAACTGTAATTCTAGCAGTTGAGAGGTAAGGGTGGGAGGATGAGGAATTCAAGGATTGCCTGGGCTACAGAGCACATCCAAGATCAGACTCGGCAACATAGTAAGACCCAGACCTCAAACCAAAAGTTGAAAAAGGGGGCTAGATGGGTAGTTAGCTTAGCAAATTACAAACGGACAGTGTCCAGAAAGTGAGAGACTTTGGAGCATTCAGTCCTAAATGAGATGTCCTTATCAAACCCCTGCCTCAAGACTCGGGGATCCATGTGGAAGAGAGGGAGGAAAGGTTGTAAAAGCCAGAGGTGGTGGATAGCACCAAGGAAATATCATCTTTCAGACATGAGAGGACTAATACACACATGAACTGAGACCGTGACAGCATGCTCAAGCCTTGCACAGGTTCACCCAGGACCCAATCACAGCACAGAGAAGGCAAAGTTGACGTGAACTCCCACCTTTAACCAAATCGCTGTTTGGGAACGATACCTTCCGGGAAAGGGAGAATCGGTTTGTTTTTTCAATGAAGTAACACTGGGTATGTCCACCACACTCCAGAAGAGACAAGCCCCATGCTCAGGAGGACTTGGCAACACAAATAAGACTCCATAAGATTTTTTGTTTTGTTTTCTGGTGTGTGTGTGTGTGTGTGTGTGTGTGTGTGTGTCCTTTTCTTTTCTTTTTGTCTTGTTTGTTTTTTAAAGAAAGAGAAACACAGTCCAGTGGTTGGGAGAGGAGAGGATCTGGGAGCTGGGGAGAGGAAAGAATATGATCAAAATATGCTGTATGAACTTCTCAAAAAAAAGCAAACACAGATGTCAACAGTATTTTGAAAGTTGTATCTGTAAAGAGGAGTGGGGAATATATGTCTCAAATGTGAGAACATTTGTCAAGAATATATTGAGCCCTAGATTCAATCCTCAGTACTGTATCTTACAAAAGGAAGAAGGAAGGAAGGAAGGAAGGAAGGAAGGAAGGAAGGAAGGAAGGAAGGAAGGAAGGAAGGAAAAGGAAAGAACAAGAGACATAAAAAAACCGATCTAGGCATTTATAAAACTTCAACCGATACCTGTGGACACAACAAAAAGAATTTTATCAACTCAGTTTTGAAGTACATATCTGTCAGCCATTCCTATGAACATATCTAGTGTTTATGTAACAGTAGCTCTGAATTAAGATCTGGGCGTGAGATGGTTCTCTGCCACATGGATAGTGCTTAGTAACAAGCTGGCTTTGATTAACGGGATGAAGAAATATGGATATGACAAAATGAGTCCTTGTCAACAGATCAAAGTTAAAAGGCTATTTTATGGCTTGTTATTTTGCTGTAGACATCTTAACACTGTTTACAAATGTTGCATTTCAAAATTTTGGTGAAAACGAACAAGTCATTGGGTTGCTAGCACAAGACAATGAGATGTAATGTTAATGGGAATCTGTGATACAATGATCTTGCTTGCTTTCCTCTCTGTCCCCAAGGCCTAGAAAAGTTCTTGGAATGCAGTAGAGGTTTAGTATATTTATTAAATAAATAAAAATAATATGCTTGAGACTACAGGTTCCAATCTAACCTGACACACTGTATCTGAACACTCTCCTCTATTGGACATTTATCAAAATCATAAACCATGTCAGCCTATTCATTTCTTCAAGACAGAGATCATGATAACAGTTTGTTACAGGTGAGTAACACGTTTTTTTTTTTTTAAATTGTTATTATTAGCTTTTTTTTCACTTCAATCTTTACAATTTAGAGAGCAAAAAAACTTCCTGAATTTTCTCCTTCCCCTTCACTGAACCACCACCAGGCACTGTAACATTTCCAACAGTTTCTTCAAATTTCAAATTCTAAGATCCACATAGTTGTCGATTTTGATAAATCAGTCTCTGAACCAACACGAGGGAATTGAATCAACTTGCCATATATCTGTTTCCAGCAACATTCACTGGTAATTTCTGTTTTTAATTAAAGCAAGCTTCTAAGTTTGGGGAAAGCTGAGCGTATTTTTCAGGGCTCAAGTCTGCTCCCCCTTCACTTAAGGGTATTAAATGCTTTAACAAATGCATCTCAGCGGACCCTGTTATCGCTCCGTCCGATAATTGAGCACTTCTGGGAGTAGAGCTTAGGGGACACTCGTTTTACACATGTGGTCGAGTTTCTTCTTTCCCTGCCCTTTCCCTTGAAGCGTTTTTGCACAGATCAATTAACCCTCCCCCGTCCAACCTTTTCTCAGGAGTATGGGTCCCTCATGCTATCGTTTTGATAGGAAAGGGTAGAACTGCCGAGGGGTCGGTTCTTTGTTCCCTTCAAATCCAGCTGGGACAAGCAAGGCTTAATTTAACACCTGGTATTGAGGTAACTGCGTTCCGCACAGTATTTCTCTCCCCTCCTAGCCCTAGATAAGTCAACCATGGCCACTTAAAAAAAAATAACATCCACAGACATTATTTATTTAAGTCAAAATTTCACTCATTGAGATATTTTAATGCACATTTTTTTTTCTGTTCTCAAAGGATTTGAGTTTTGAAAGCAGGAATCCCAAATTAATTCATAGGGTTTGTGTAGACCCAATGAGACACTACCTTCCATTTCAAAACCTCCTCAGTGAGCATCTATATGAGAAGAATGGAGTTTAATGAAGTTATCCTTTTGTTTTGTTGTTGTTGTTTTGTTTTGTTTTTGTTTTTTTTAAGACATGGTTTCTCTGTAGCTTTGGAGCCTGTCCTGGAACTAGCTCTTATAGACCAGGCTGGCCTCAAACTCACAAAGATCCGCCTTCCTCTGCCTCCCAAGTGCTGGGATTAAAGGCGTGCGTCACCACCACCCAGAGTAACGAAGTTATCCTTAACTCAAGAGCTTTCTGTTTGGGCGTAGCTATTTCTTTTTCCCATTTGCTGTGTCAACAAAATAGAAATCAATTTAAATCTTGTTGATCGTCACTCAGTCAGCTTAAATATGCTCTCTCTTCTGCTTTTACACACTGTCAAATTATGTAAAAACAGATAAGGCTGGAAAATTAAATACAAGTGATAGACAATGTGGGGTGGGGAGTAGATAAAGATTTTCAGGACACAAAATAAACACTGTCCTGTTTCTGGAAAGCAAGTGCGCCGGGCGGCGGTGGTAGTGCCTTTAATCCCAGTACTCCGGAGGCAGAGGCAGATGGAGGGAGTTCCGGGACAGCCAGTGTGACACAGAGAAACCCTGTCTTGGAAAACAAAAACAAAACAAAAAGTATGAATGCCACACAAATGTGTATGAAACTTACAAGATTTTTCTAACGACTATAGCTCAGGTGTCTCATGGTTATTTTGACACTAAGCTTTTCCATCGTTACTTTGACACTAAGCTACTTGGATGTAACTTAACAGATAATGAAATAATTTCATTTCAGAAAGGGATAGTTTCATACATTCCTTGAAAGGAACTGTGGTAGTTTGAATGTCATTGGTCCCCATAAGCTCACAGGGAGTGGCACTATTCGTATTTGGAGGTATTTGGTCTTGTTGGAGGAAGTGCGTCACTGTGGGGGCAGGCTTTGAGGTTTCCTAAGCTTAGGATACCAACCAGTGTTTAGGTCAACTTCCTCTTGCCTGCAAGATGTAGGACTCTTAGCTACTTCTCCAGCATCCTGTCTGCCTGCACGCTGCCATGCTCTGTGCCATGATAATAAAGGACCGAGCCTCTGAAACTGTAAGCAAACCACCCTAATTAAATGTTTTCCTTTATAAGCGCTGCTGTGGTCATGGTGTCTCTTCACAGTAGTAGAAACCCTAAGACAGAGAATCACCTTCATTTTTTTTTCCTTCCTTTCTTTGGTACAGGGAAGAGTGAGAGCCGGGTGCAACCCAATATGCCATTTTTAATTTCACAGTTTTATTCCCATGCTTGTATTTTTCTTTTATAGTGTTAACATCAGTTTAACTTTCTCAATCCATTAAAGAGAACAAATGATCTGACCCCAAACTGCCTTCAAAAGCACAAGGATTTTTTTTTCTGGTCCCCTCTGTAATTTATCTTCAATGTACTTCTTCAACTTGATGATGCAATACATGAATTATTCACCAAGAGATGTATTTTAATCACTTCTTATCAGCACTGATATTAGTGGCAAGGACATACAGGTAAAAGAGATGCTAAGCACAAGTCCTCACACTGAGATTTGCTTTGAGGTCATTGGCGTTTCGTGATGGTTAAAAGCCTTATTCTTTATCTAACCATAGCCTGCTGTATTTAATGGAAACCTTTATAATGAAGGATTAGGGTATAGTCAGGAAGGGAGAAGCAGAAGTACAGACTGAGAAGCACTATGTTTTTTGAGTAGTACTATACATTTGTGATGGGGGCATGGCTTATTTGGTAGAGTGCTTTCTTAGCATTATTGAGGCTGTGGGTTCGATCCCCAGACCCTATAAATTACATGAAATGGTACAATTCTGTAATTCAAGCACTTGAGAGGAGGAAGCAGGATGATCAGGAGTTCAAGGCCAACCACAGATATAAAATTTTTGTTTACTGTGATGTTCATCTAAATATCTATCAAAATGCAATCATATTAAATGTGCTAATACTGCTTTACACTTAAAAACTTTTTTAAAAAAAATATAAAATTAAATCCCTCATTCTTCCACTGAACAACTACTGTTAACTAACATTTAGTACAGTTAGCAAGCCTTCAAATCATGCATGAATCCACTCTGGATATATGTTTTTAAAGTTTAATATTCTTTTCAGAAATAATGCTTTCTTTTTTAAAATTACCATGAGCAGTTTTTCATACACTAATAATTCTGCTAAAAACTGTCCCAGTTTTACAGATAGATCATTTAACCAATTTTAAGGATAAGCCAAACCCTCCAACACAAACAAATACTAGCATCCTAATGGGACTGCCTGGGCTGTACACGTAGCATCAAATCAGAAATCCAGAGAAGGACCCCGGAGGTGGTGGCACATGCCTTTAATTCCAGCACTCGGGAGGTAGAGGCAAGCGGATCTTTGTGAGTTCGAGGCCAGCCAGGTCTACAGAGCGAGTTCGAGGACAGGCTCTAAAGCTACAAAGAAACCCTGCCTCAAAAAAACAAAAAAAAAAAAAAGGAAGAAAAGAAAAGAAATCCAGAGAAGGAAGGAACAAAACACCCACCTGTAAAACAAAAACAAACAAGCACAGGAAAAGATATAAATAAGATAGGGGATTTTGTTTTTTTGGGATACAAGTAAAAAATTGTTGCTTATCTGTAGAGTACTGTATCAAACTGCATTCAATGTTCCTTCATCAGGAAAGGACCTTTCTAATGTTAATGAAACCAGAAATGGAGGTACACAGTGAACTCTTACTTGCTTAGGTAGGGCATGTGGCCGTGTTTGGAGTCACTGAAGCAGAAGGCAGTCCCTTCCTGTAGCCCCATTGGACATGGAGGTCTCTGGAGATGAGGGATGCTCCCCGCAGCCCCAGTGGAGATGGAGGTCCCTGGAGATGAGGGATGCTCCCCGCAGCCCCAGTGGAGATGGAGGTCCCTGGAGATGAGGGATGCTCCCCGCAGCCCCAGTGGAGATGGAGGTCCCTGGAGATGAGGGATGAACATAACACTGGAAGGGGAGGAACAACAAGCATCCTCACTTTAAGGAATGTCCCTTAAAGAAAGAATCATATAAATAAGATGAGTTTGCCTGTTTATATCACACAGTGGGGCAGCTTTCTGAGACTTCAGATCCTCACAGGCCACCTTCATGATTTTGTGCTATTGCTCTACCAATTTTGTTCTTAAACATTATTGCTTTGTTACACTGCTTCAATCGGAAAGCAGTATCACCTGCCACAGACAGAAATGCAATGGGATTTTGTGAATTCTTAACAGGAAGTACCCAACGGAAAACACACATAGGGGCTGAGCAGTCAAGAGCACAGGCTACTCTTGCAGAGGAACTGGGTTCAATTCCCAGCACCCACAAGGCAGTTCACAGGCCACTGTTACTCCAGTTTCAAGGGATCCCACGCCCTCTTCTGGCCGCTGTGGGCACTGCATGTGCATGGTACATAGACTTAAATGTTGATAAAAAACAGTCATACGTATAAAATAATAAAAATAATTTTGAAAAGGTTTTAATTAGGGCTAGATGCTGTGGCTTCTGAGCCTGAAGACAGAGATCTGTTTTTTAAAAGACAAAGAATTGTCTGAACCTGCCAGGGAAGAATTAACAAGGGTTAAAGCCATTACTGACAAACCCAGACTGTCAGTCCAAGCACTTCTCCAGAGCTGCACAATCAAATCACTTTCGCTATGTTACTCAGTGCTATTTATATCACCCAACATCCTGCCCACGGGCCCACGTCCCCAGGGGCAAACACTGTCCTAGAGGTAGCTGTCGTAGGTAAAAGGAGCGTCGCCTCTTGGGTCGCCATAAGCCAGCCTTTAGAGCTCTGGAGGAGCGGAGGCATAACCTATTTTGTAACTGTAGGCCATGCTGGGCAGGGTATGGTCCTCCATTTCTGAGCTCCCCTGCTGTGGACCGGATCATGCAGCTCAAAGCTGTTTTTGGTTTTGTTTGGTTTCCTCAGGAGGGGTGAAAGGGCATCGAGACAGTCCTTGTGAAGTCTTTCTTCATGTGGCCGAGGATGAACTTGAATTCCTGACCTTCCTGTCTCGATTTTCCGGGTGATTTCCAACATGAGTCACCACGCCCAGACAAATTGCTTCTCCTTTCGTTCTAACCTCCAGTAGCCGAGATGGGGGCTATCGAAAGGGACTTTGAAGAGGAGGCAAACTTGTTAGGGTGAGCCCCACTTCAGTGTGACTGGCGGTCTGAAATCAGGCTACAGACAGAGAGAAGGAAGGCCTGTGAAGATGTGACAGTTTAGACAGAGGAGAAAGCAGGCCAGCTCACAGTTTCACCTTGGTCTCCAGCCTCGAGAACTGTGAGAAAATAACCTTTCTGTTTAAGATGCTCAGTCGGTGCTTTACTGTTAAACCAAGTTATTTCCTGGATGGAGCAAATTCAGAAGACATGCTTTTGGTTTTGTTTTTTTCTCCATCCCTTTAGCTTGTTTCTTGAAATATGACAGAGAAACAGAAATCCATAGCCCATGCAATCACAATTTGTAGTATGAGGCGTGACGGGCTGCGTCTATCTGTAGCGTGAGAAGCGACGGACGCCACGCTGTTGTACGGAGGAGCGGGTGGCATCCCGCTGCCTGGTTAGCTTAACCCCCAAAATAACCATAAAGAAATTGTATTAATTAAAACACTGTCTGGCCCATTAGCTCCAGCTTCTTATTGGCTAACTCTCACATATTGATCTAACCCATTTTTAATAATCTGTATAGCATCACACTGTAAACCATCTAGAGAAATAAGAAAGGAACCATAGCTCTCATAGACAGTGTCCTCAGAGGTCAAACCCTTGTCACAGGAGGCAATTAGAACTTACGCAAAAATGATACAGGGCTAGAGAGATGTCTCAATTGTTAAGTGCTGGGGAATAATCCTTCTGTACACTGTGAAGACATATTTCTCTCAAAATCAATCTCGAAAGCTGATTGGCCGGTGGCTAGGTGGGATTCCAGTGCAGAGAGAAGGGCAGAGATACAAACCAGCAGGATGGGGAGGGTGCACGTGAGGTAAACGATCCTCAGGGCAGCACATAGATGAATAGAAATGGGCTGATTTAAATTATAAGAGCTAGCTAAAAACAAGCTTAAGCTATGTAGTTTCCGATCACCTAGGGCTGTGTAATGAGATCCGATTTTAAAAAGTTAAAACAAAAACCAAACAAAAAAGAAAAAGTATTATCTAATAGAGAGATGGACAAAATAGTTAATAAGCAAATGAAAATATGTTTACTACTTAAAAATAAAGACACACAACTCATATACTATTTTTCACCCAGGTTTGTTGTTGTTGTTGTTTGAAATGGGGGGAGGTGTCTAACTATGTGGCTTATACTGGTCTTGAACTCAGTGATCTTCCTTCCTCAGCCGCCCACATGCTGGGAGTTACAGGCACGAAGCTTACATGCCTCACACAGCTAAGTATGCTTGGTAATGTGTTTATCTATAAAACGCAAACTCTTCTGTAACAATGGGGGGTGTAGATTAGCACAAACATTTTGGAGGACAATTGGCAGAATAAATTCTCCAGAGTATTTTATAGGTATATGAACTTTGCACATCAAATCAAATCAAGAAATTAGAATAATCTAATTGTTTCTCATTATAGATTTTACAAAAGTTTACTGCATGGTAAATAGAACACTACGCATTTGAATACTACGCTGCCATTAAAAGTTATTTTCCAAGTTAGTATTTGACATAGAAGTGTGTATAGAATATAGCATAGGTTTTAAAACACAGCTTATGCTAAAATATACAAATACTATAATTCTCTGAACTTGTGAATTAGAAGTGCCTGGAAGTATGTTACAAAGTTATTTATAAACCTGTCTCTTTGTGGTAAAATATGAGTGTAGTTTAAAGATAATATTTGCACTCTTCTTTGTCTTTATTTAGAGTGATAGTAGGCATGTTTTCCAGTAAGAATAAAAGGCTCTTGATCATCCCTCAGTTTTAAAGTAAATCTTTTTTTCTGACAATGGAACTGTTTAAGAACTGGGGAACACCTGAGCTCTGTGACTGTCTGAAGAAAACATGTGGATTATAATTACACAGTATTTTTAGCAGACGGGCATGAGTGTTTGTGTTTGACGCTTTCCTGGAGAGTCACCAGCTGAACAGGTGTGCTGGGTGGGGCGGACCATCTGTTTCTCTTTCTGGAGATTTTTTTTTTTTTAAGGGACTGGAAAAAGATTTAAAAATCCTGTCCTCACTGCCTGAAAAGCAGGGGGAGAAAATTAATGCCCGCCCTATGCTCCAGTACCGCCTTCTGTTGTTATTTTCAGTGGGTTCCTTAGAAAACACCAACCACTGTGCCTAACGTGCTGGGATGCCATGCTATGACTCAGACTAGTTTCACAGTGTCAAGTGTCCTTTTGCCAAGGAAGTTAATTAGTATCTGAGGTTAAGGTGGGAACAGCTGTAAGCTCTTTGTTCAGAAATTCTGACTTTGATTTTAGCTTTGTCTTGTCAAAGGAAGTCTTAGTGCTTTTTTGGGTCTGGCGTCAAAGAAACCATTCTTGCTTCTCTCTCCTTTATCTGTTTGTTTGCCACCAGGTCTACTGTAGTAGTCCAGGTTGACCTTGAATTCCTGCTGTGCCACCACACCCAGCTCTACGTGATTTATTATTCTCTTCTGCATGAAGGGAAAATTATATCTGAGTCTCTAAGTTGGTAAGACTTTCCAAAACTGTTATTTTTTTGCTCTTTAAAATCAGAATAACTCAAATGAAAGGAAGGAAGGAAGGAAAAAGGAAGGGAGGGAGGAGCTAAGGAGGGAAGGTCCTTGGTGTGGTGTAACCACTTTCAAAGGTATCTTGACACTTTTTTTTTTTTTTTTACAAAGTTTAACACAGTTCCTAAATGATGCTGGAATCTATCATACTCCTTGGTTTTAAAAATATGTATTGAAGTGGTGGGCAGTGGTGGCACACGCCTTTAATTCCCGCCCTCGGGAGGCGGAGACAGGCAGATCTCTGTGAGTTCCGGGCCAGCCTGGTCTACAGAGCCAGCTCCAGGAGAGGAGCCAAAGTTACAGAGAAACCTTGTCTCAAAAAACAGAAAACAACAAGAAAAAAGCATTGAAAACTGATATCTTACATCTAAACAAAACCTTCCATATGGTGGCAGTAACGGCTTTCTCCAGAGCTACGAAAACTTGCAGGCACTAAAGTGTCCCTCAGCGGGTGTACACATAAACCTTTCAGCCTTCTAGCCTTCTAGCGAGATCAAAAAAAAAGGTGATGCCAACTTTGAAAAGACTTGAGGGGACCTTAAATCTTATCACTTAGACTTGTATCTTCGGTGCACACTTGAGAAGGCTACCAACTGGATGATATCAATGACGTGATATTCTGCAGACCTCAGAAACTACAGCGAAGTCGATGGCTACCAGGGTTCAATCTTCATTGTCAACTGCACTGGGTCAAGAATCACCATGGAGCTACATCTCTGGGGATGCCCAGGGGGGTATTTCTAGAATGAACACTTTGACTACAAGGATGGGAAGACCTACTCTGCAAGTCACCAGCACCATCCCAGGGACTCCAGACCCAATAAAAAGCAGAAAACTAGCTGAACACGAGACTTCACCTCCGTTTCCTGATTGGGGTCCCAGTGTGACCATCTGCCTCCCACTCCTCCCGTCATGCCTTCCTGTAGCGCACCACCCGTCTGCGCTCTATGCGCTACCGTACAGTTCGTGAACCGGGCAAGGGGCTGGAGACTGAGACACACAAAGACTCACAGACAGAGACACGGGTCATCCTTGAAACAGGAATGCCCCAAGAATGCCCCCTTTATTGTGTTCAGGGACAGCTTATATAGAAATAGCCACGCCCCAGCCAAACCCACTAGAAACCACTCCCCTGCCATCAGGAACTCCCGAGGGTCTCATGCTCAGAGCAGCTGCAGGATGTCTCAGAGCAGAGGAAAACAAGTTGTTTACAAGAAATTCAGGATCTGGAGGTTCACTGCTCCCAACACCTTCCCTGTCACGATGGACATCGTGACCTCAGAAATGTCCCTTCTGAAGCTATACTGAAATAAACCTTCCTTTTCTTAAGCTGTTTTTTTCTGCTTATTTTGTCATGGCAACAAGAAAAATAATTAACAGGTGGATAAGGGAGGAAGTCCACACTGGCACACTGAATGTATAGGGCAATGAAACCATTCTGTGTGAGACTGTAATAGTGGGCACATGTTATTAGGAAGTCAAGTCATCAAAACCCGTAAATTCTACTTCTGAGCGGGAACTCTTGATTTTTAGCTAGCCATGCATTGGAACTGACTCATTAAACACACCAGGCTAAGCCAGACAT
The DNA here is from genome assembly GCF_903992535.2 of Arvicola amphibius. Lineage (NCBI taxonomy): Eukaryota > Metazoa > Chordata > Mammalia > Rodentia > Cricetidae > Arvicola > Arvicola amphibius. Next base: position 129,153,230 of record NC_052051.1, read on the forward strand.
CTAAAATAGGAGAAACTCCAGGAGGTGAAGAGAAAGCAGGAAAAATAGAGTGACTTTGGTATTTTTTTTTCTTGGTTTTTCGAGACAGGGTTTCTCTGCAGCTTTAGAGCCTCTCCTGGAACTAGCTCTTGTAGACCAAGTTGGAATCGAACTCACAGAGATCCGCCTGCCTCTGCCTCCTGAGTGCTGGGATTAAAGGTGTGAGCCACCACCGCCCGGCGACTTTGGTATTTTTTTACTCATATTTTCTATAAACCCCCAAACTATCTATCCTACACGTTTGAGCTGATACATTATTTTTATTTTATGTGTATGGGTGTTTTGCCTGCATGTATGTCTGTGCAGGACATGCATGCATGGAATACTGGGATGCCAGAAGTGGGTGATGGATCCTCTGTAACCGTTGTGGTTACCCAGGTCCTCTGGAAGAAGAGTCAGTGCCCTCAACCTGTGAGCCATCTCTCCAGTCCCAAGTCTAGTAGTTAAAAACAAACAAACAAGAAAAGTCATCAGCAGCTTCTGTTTTAGCAGAAGACAAGACCAGCAGAGGACTGGGCCCACCAACATCCTGCCGAAGGAAAGAGTGGGGCTCCATAGAGACCCCCCTCCCAGAAGATTTGCACATAGTTAAGGGCTGATGGAAGAGGGAGAGTCATTTTCTTGAGCCGTGTAGGCACTGGCAAAGGTACCCATGCTATGGTGAACATCCCTAATGAAATTTATTGGGCCCCACTAGAAGGAGGAGGAGGGTCAGCCAGTTGTTAGGAGGAAGAGGAGTACTAGTGGAACATGAGAGTTTAATCAGGATCAGTGAGTAGAGTCAAAATGCATTATACACAAGTATGAAAATATCTTAAGGAAACCCACTACTATGTATAATTAATATGTGCTAATAAAAAATTTAAAAAGTTCTGCTAGACTTGTGACTTTTCTTTCTTTTTCTGTCATGAAATACACAGCATGGTGAGTTGCCTACTCATGAATTATTAGATGCATGAAAGTTATGGTCCCATTTTTACCTGGGGATGCAGGAGTAAATTTTCGTCTCCGACGACCCGCTTTCTATTGAGTGATCGTCTTTACCCTTTGCGGTGTGATGTGTCAATGAATGTCTACAAGGTTACACCTGTGCTTCTGCGAATGAGACGCTGATAGTCGTCAGCTGCAAAACTCTTCTGTGCCTGTAGTCAGAGACCCTGTGCAATTTTTCATTTTGGAAATAATGGCTTAATTGTTTGTGACTTGTCATTACCATTCCCAGGTGGACACTGGAACTTTGTAAGAGAGACGGTTCTCGTTTTCCCTCTCCATGGTGTGGAGAACAAACACACTACAGGCGTCTCAGTGTAACACCCGCGGCCCAGTCTGCTCTCTGGTTGTTCTTTTAAGTACTGTGAGAACATCTTAGTCTTCCATACAAAAGTCAATACATTTAATTATGGAAAATCAAACACCTTTGTACAGGTAGGATTTGGGTGAGGAAGGTGTGTGTGTGTGTGTGTGTGTGTGTGTGTGTGTTTGTGTGTGGTATGCGTGTGTTGACAGTGTCTCATTGTGCAGCCCTGACTGGCCTGGAACTCACTGTGTTCTCAGGCTGGCCCTAGACCATAATCCTCGTGCTGCTGCCCCACATTTTCTTGCTCGTCACAGGGGTTCACAGACATGCCCAGACATGGTTTCTTTTTAAAGATAACATTTATCTTGAAATAGTTATTGCTATTGCGATGAAGATAGTACAGAGGCAGCATGTAAGCCCCATTCAGCTTCCTAGCAATAGCAACAAAGACCAACATAGATTTTCTTTCTATAAAGCGAAGTATTTAAGCTTTAGGCATTAGCTGATGCTGGATTTATTCCCAGTTAAGCAAGTCCGATATTTTCTAATATTTTCATGGTCCTTTTGGAGTTTCCTTTATTCATCTAATGAGATTTACCTAATGTGATGTCTTTGGAATGCAGGACACGTCAAAACACTTACTAGATTTCATGCCTTCAATTTCAGATTTAATGGACTTCGCTGGAGCCTTAGGAGTGGCTGAGTGATGGTAATGATGGGTCCTGGGAATATGCTTTAAGAACCAAAAGATGAAAGTCACACAGCCTGTGGCTTGTTTCGTGTATTTAACATGCAAGGCAGAAGTAACTCTGAACTCCTTTGAAATCAGACACACAGCTGGCAAAACTAATCATTTTATTATCTCTAAATGTGTGACAGGAAAGACCTGGGCAGAGCCAGTTCTGTCCAACGTAAAAACAGATTGTGTGCAGAATGAAGTGAAACCCGTAAAAAGCAGTCATGACGAAGGAAGGCAAAACCTAGTCGAATGAATGGCACGCTGTCTAAAAATGAAAGCATTCTGCGCACATCTGTAGAGATTCTGGAAAAAGAAACCCTCGGTGTAAAATTTGTGGTTATTCGTCATTATCGGGGAGAACTTCTTTACCAATTGACATGAACAGCCAACCTGGAATGTAACATAAAGTGGTCTGTCATTCACCTTAGATGACGCCCCTTTCTCGTTGCTATGAGGAAATTTAAATGCAACTGAAGAAGGAACGGCTCAGTCCAGTTCGAGGAAACATAGTCCCTCAGGGGAAAAGCATGGTAGCAGAAGTGGGAGGCACTAAATAGGCCTTGGCTCTGCTTTTAGGAGGCATCAAGTGAACAGGAAGGGGAACAGATCATAAACCCCAATGACCACACCTAATGACCCATTTCCTTTGATGAGGCTCTACTTTCTAAAAGTTCTACAGCCTTCCCAAACAGTACCACCAGCTGGGGATCAATTGTTCCAACACATAAAGGGGCACATTTTTATAAAATTATTTATTTATTTAGCCTGCATGCCTGTGTGCACACACACCAAAAGAGGGCACCAGATCTCATTATAGATGGTTATGAGCTACCGTGTGGTTGCTGGGAATTGAACTCAGGACCTCTGTAAGAGCACCCAGTGCTCCTAACCTCTGAGCCATCTCTCCAGCCCAAGGGGGCATATTTTACATTAAAACCACAGCTCATGTATCAGACTTGATGATATTAATCACATAATTATCTCTTCAGTTGTTCTAGTTGCTTTGTGTATGTGATATGGTGCTACCTGTCTTTCTAGGCAAATTCTCATCTACTTGGAAGTTGTTTTTTATGTAAATGAGCACAATTAATATTATGGACTCTGTACGAGTTTCATGTGGGTTTGGTTAGTCCTCTGAGCTGTGTCAGCACGGAGACCCAGGAGATGTAGCTCCCATGGGTCTGTAGGTTTATCATCATGGTCAAACAGATCCACCACATCTCTTCTCCAGAAGAGGAGTGGGGGTTTTCATTATTTCCCAGAACTTCAGAGAAGAGACCATGCTGTTTCCACTAGTCTCAAGAACTCTGAGATTCTGAGATATTTCTAGATCACAAACTCTGCTCCACAATGTCAGTGAACACTGGAAGAAAAGCCCAGCCTGGGGCTTCTACTGAATGCCACCAATAGCCATAGCGAGAGCGTGGAGTATTGCCTTTAGCGTTCCCAGTGTTGACTGTCCCAGAACAACACAAGTTTAGTCAGACGATAGCTGTAAATACACTGTTGATCAGAAAAGAACCTGAACTTAACAAGCTAGAATATATCTTTTTAAATTTTAAGCACAATTCTTTATTGGTTCTTTGGAAACTTTACATCATGTACCCCAATCCTGCTCACCTCCCAGTTCCTCCATATCTGCCCCTCACTCCTGCAGTATGCCCTCAAATTAATTAAAAACAAAACAACCGAAAAAAAAAAAGCCCATCTTATTCCTCCTTCTCTTCACTACTTCCTCCTTCATCCTAGTGGCATCAGGAGCTGTGGTGTGTCACACAGTGTACCCTTTTATGTCCGATTAGCCCCACCTGGAAAATGTTTGTTGCAATGAGTCATTGGTCTAGTTCAAGGCCTCTGGTTTCTGGTACACCATCATCACTGGGGAAACCAGAATATTTTATAATGGACAGTGAGCTTGCCTGCCCTTTGCCCTGGAGAATGGTTCTATCCTTGTACTGCGTGCATGCCTGTTCAGTGCTCCAGAGGTTAATATTGTAACTTCAAAAGCAATAAACCAAACTGTACTTTGTTTTGAAGGACACTTTGTCTATTTTTCCCACACGTGTTTCCCACACACATGTCCTTGAAAAGGTGCAGAACAAAGAGAAGCTGCAACAGGTGTAGAAATGTGAAAGATCAAGGAGGAAATGTTGCCTCCGCTTTCTGCGCTTTGTGGCCGTTTTCATACAATCGGCGTTGGTTTAGAAACTTGCATCGGGAAATCGTGTTCCTTTATGGTCTCGTGCATATAAGTTAGAGCTACGGAAAAGCCTGCTGCTCAGACCTGTGGACTTTAAAGTAAAGTCATGTTTATTATAAGAACGTATATGTATATGGATTAGGAGCTGAAGATGTAGCTCTGTTAGTACAGAGCTTGCTTAGCATGCTAGAAGCCCTGGCTGGGTTTGTGGGGTTTTGTTTTGTTTCATTTCCTTGGCCTCAGGTGGCTGTGTAGCTTACTCACATTGAGCTGTTCCTCTCCACCCTTGCATCTCCAGTTCCACCTCTGTCAACAGGGTACAAACCGTTCTGCTTCCTTCTCTATCATCTCTCCACCACGTGCCTGTTCATCATATTGATGCCCGCCCCACCCACGCTGTGTGGCTGAGGGCTGGGGCCCCTCCAGTGTCTCTCACCTCCGTAACCAAAGGTCCTGGGAACCTCAGGAGCAGCCCTTGGTGTTTCCTCACTTCTGGAGCAGCACTGGGACCCCACCCTTGCTTGAAAATACTGACTCTTGCTCCTCCACATCGTTCTGTACTTTTCATTGTCAAACTTCATAATAATCACCATCTTTCTAGTTCCCCTTCTTCAGGATTGTTAGACATAGCCAGATTCTGGTCTTATTTCCACAAACCCAGCCAGTTACCAATCTAGATTGAAAGAGGACTAAAATGCTATTGTTTCATTATCAGGCCAGTGGCTACAATGTCTGTGTTCCTTCTATTTTCTGTAACTTTGTCTATGTCCTGCTACAAAACCCTTTTGATCCTATCTTGCTAAGTGGACCAGACACAATGTCTCCTATGAGATCTAAGACAACAGGGGGAGAGGGAATCTCTATTGTCTGTTGATGCTAATTGGAACATACTGTGTTGTTCTCCTTTGTCAATGAGATGCAGACCCGATAATTTTTACTGTGTTTAATTTTTTAAAGAAAGGACTTGGCATTTTATATAGAATTCGAAAATAATTGTATTTTTAAAAATACAACAGGTAATAGTGGGAAAAATCCACCTCATATCTGGGTAAACTATAAGGAAAAAATATAAACATCATTTCTATTTTTTGCAACCATGATTGTTTATGGCAGATTCATTTGATGTGAAAATTAGATTTGTAGAGGCTGGTAGCATGCTTCTTGGAGTCAGCTATCATTTTATTACAGGCTGACTGCTCAGTGTAGATATAAAAACTGCTTAGCCTCTTCAGAAGCTCATTATTTTAAGGGGTTGACTTTGGCTGGAGAGCTAGAACAAATTCTGGCTCATGGACAGCTTTGTCTTCACACAAATATTTGGTGAAAGAGGAGGCTGGCAGCTTCAATATACAAAAGATGTGTTAGGGATCATCCAGCTAGTTAGCTTTCACTCTCTGTCTCTGTCTGTCTCTGTCTCTCTTCTTCTTCTTCTTCTTCTTCTTCTTCTTCTTCTTCTTCTTCTTCTTCTTCTTCTTCTTCTTCTTCTTCTTCTTCTCTCCCTCTCCAAGGTTGTAGCACAAGCTGGCATTAAACTCACTCTGTATTAGATGATGACCTTGAACTCTTGATCCTCCCACTTCTACCGCCAGAATACTGGTATCCTAGGTGTGAATCTCAGCTCCCATTTTACGTGGTACTGGGAATCAAAACCCGGAGCGTCATGGATAGCAAGCAAGCACTTTATCAGTTATGATGCTATGAATTAGCAGTGTCCCCCATAGGTGGATATATTTGAACACTTGGTCCCCGGTTGGTGGTGTTGTGTGTAGAAGCTATGGGAGCTTTAGGAGATAGATCCTTGCTGGAGGAATTACATCACTGGGGGTGGACTTTGGGATCTGTTAGCCTTGCCCCACTTCCAGTTCTCTGTTTCATGCTTGCCGTGGAAGGTGTGCTTTTCCTCAGTTTCTTGCTACTGCCACCATCTGCCGTAATGGACACTCTTGGAACTGTAAACCAAGTAAACCCTTTCTACTATAGAAAGAAAAGAAATACCTGCTCCCGGTATTTTATCACAGCAACAAAAACTAACATACCGACTGAACCACATCCCTAGCTGATCCATAGATTTTAAATCTCTGAAGTGGTATTGATCCCCAGGCTCCTGGGGTCCTGATGTGGGATTCCCCTCTGTATACTATGAATATGTTTTATTATCATTGGTTAATGAATAAAGCTTAGTAGAGTAAAGTCAGGCGAGAAATCAGAGCTATAGAGAGTAGGCAGAGTCAAGGAAACGCATGTAGCTGCCCAAGAAATAAGAGGTAACAAACCATGAGCCTCATGGTAAAATATAAAATAACAGAAATGGGTTAATTTAACATGTAAGTGTTAGTTAATAAAAATCCAGAGCTCATAGGCTAAACAGTGTTGTAATTAATAAAGTTTCTGTGTGATTATTTGGGTCTAGGTGTTTGGGAAATAAACGAGCAGTCTGTGTTTACAGGTTCCCCATAACAGGAAAACCAATAGACAACAATAGCAATAAAACCTCAAACTCAACATTTTTTCTGAGTTGTATACTTCCTTCTATAATGATGTCTTAGCATTTGTTCAGAAGACTCCTGCATGCCTTCTGTGCTAGACCAGTGCTTCTGGTGAACCGTGGTTGAGAGCTACTGCTGGCTTTAACCTGGATTGGCTGAAGTAACAGAGCTGGGTGGCAGTAGACAGTATTCTGGGGCACACCTCTTCGCTAAGCCACATTCTTCAGCATCTTCTGCTGGCAGGATGAGCAGAGGCCTCATTTCCCCTGGAATGACCTAAACCCAGCTTCTATTTATAGCTGTGCTCTGGGTGGAACTTTAGTGGAAAAATGAGCTAGCCTCAGGAATATGTCAAACCATTTTTATTAATGTTTAAAGGCCACTAGGGTACCATTTAGTAAGAGTTTTTGTTTTAACTTAAAAAGGCCTCTACTAGCCTAGAGGACTTTATATATCTTTAAGCATGTCACTAGGACTGAGGAGGCAGGGAAACGACTCATTGGGTAAAGATGTCACCAAGCCTGACAACTTGAGTTCAATAAACACACCACACACACACACACACACACATACACACACACACCACACACACCACACACACTAAGTAAATGAATGAATAAATAAATAGAAATATAGATAAGTAAATTTAAAGCAGTACCGAGAACTTACAGTTTAATAATTAAAAATCTACAACTTAGTTTTCCATTCAAGAATTATTTAAGAATCTACATTTTTTTTACTTGTTGAAAATTCATATTTTCTTCATATAGTCACCTTGATTTCTATTACTGAATCATGGATAGGCTGTAAATTCATTCTTCTGTACCCCTTACCTTTATCCCCTGGCAGGAGCTTAAGAATAATGACAAACCCAGCAATGCCTGCTGCCATAGGCCTGGAATCCCAGCTACCAGGGAAGCGAAGGGAGGAGAATAGGAAGTTCAAGGACTGCCTGGTCTACAGAATGAGTTCAAGGTTAGTCTGGACGACCTAACAAAACTATTTAAGTATTAAAGTATTTTTTAAAAAGATTAGTGATATGCATCCATGGTGGAGCGCTCGGCTAGCAGGCATGGGGTCCTGGGCTCAGTCCTCAATGCCTAAATAAATAAGTAAATAAACGAATAAAAGAAACCCGATACTCCCTAAAACCAAGTTACCCAAAAGCTGGGAAAGAATGAAATATAGAAACAAAAGTCATTGCCTGGGGTGGAAACAAAGAGCACAAAAGACTGAAGAGACCTAAGAGTATGTTATGAAATTGAAACTACTTCTATTGAAACTTGTATAGACTCTGTTTATACAAGATAATCATGGCTATTAATGTAAAACCACAGTAAGCAAATACAATTTGCTGAGCTACTGAGATGGCTCATTGAGTAAAGAGGCTTAAGTGTAACGCCTGGATCTCCCATGCTAGAAGGAAAGAATTGACTCCTACAAGCTGTCCTCTGACCTCGACATCCATGCTAACATATACACACATGCACACTCGCATGCACACCAAATACATAACTATATACATACACACGTACATAAAATATACTTTTTGTATTCATGTATATATAACCATATAAATATAATATATGCCAGGCAGTGGTGGTACATGCCTTTAATCCCAGCACTCGGGAGGCAGGGGCAGGCGGATTTCTGTGAGTTCGAGGCCAGCCTGGTCTACAAGAGCTAGTTCCAGGACAGGTTCCAAAAGCTACAGGGAAACCCTGTCTCAAAAAAACAAAACATATATATATATATATATATATATATATAAATGTATACATAAATATACATTTATATATATAACCACATAAAAAGTTATATATCTTATGAATCAAACTATATCTAGAAATCTTTCTATGGTAATTAATCTGTAGTACTTCACTGATTTATAGTCTTTCACTGAGATTTACGAGAGCTAGATGATATTACTAAAGTCAAATAGAAAATCTGAGCCAGGTTTCTTGGTATCACACTGCAAGACAGTGCTAGAAAGGGGCAGGGAGTGGAGTCTGGACAGAAATTGCCCTGGGTGGGTAGCATGGCGCGGGGGGGGGGGGTGGGGGCAGTTCTCCACTTATTTACTCCACGGCTCTAGGCGAATCATTTCACTTCCCCGCCCCCCCCCCCCCCCGCCTCAGTTTTCTCATAAAAGATAAATGACTGTGTCCATCTCATGGGCTGATGACACAGTACAATAAGATGACCAGGCTCTTTATGGTTTACCATTACTGCACGTGGGCTAATACTCAAGGGATGACATCGGCTGATAGCTGTTGCCGGGATTCTAGGTCCTTTTAAAATTTCAGCAGCAGTTTGTTTTGGGGATTGCAACTATGGTTTTCGTAAGTTACGCAATCCCCCCCCCCCCCATCCATGCCCCCCTAATTCTCTCACTTTGATCCTGTGCTACCTCAAGGAATGTTTATCTTCCCTGTTACTGCCTCTACAATAGCCAGATGCTTCCAAAATTGGATCTCCAGGAGTTTCACTGCAGCAAAGCCACAGACCTTCGCATGCAGACGGGAGAGAAATTCCTCTCCCTTCTGGATATCATGTGTTAAAAGTCTTCACTTTTAAACCCCCGTGACTACTGCCTCCCTCCTCTTTGAGCTCCGTGCTTGGGGCACCGGCTCACCAACAATGGTGACGGAGGCAGAGGTTCCCTGTCTTCTCTGTCTTCTCCCCGTTCTCCATGAGAAAATGCCTGAGAAAAGTGCACAGGAAAGTGCTATGCAGAAGTTCCTCAGAGACCTCGGATGGCCCAGGCTCTGACGCCCTCCTCCTTGACAGCACAGAGATGTCAGGAAATGCTGAAACCTCATTTAAGCAAGCAGTGGAGTGAATGTCTGCGCAGTGTTCCATTTTGGGCTGTGGAACATTCCCGTACTATTTTCCATGTATATATTTTCTAAACAAAGTGAGCCTTCCATATGCTTCTGTGATATTTTTGGCATGCCACTAAGGAAGCACAGGAAAAGCCTGAAGTGTCTACCGTGCCGTTGAATAGCCCTGAGTGTGTACACGTCCTCGAAGCCGGTTTCCATCACATTTTTTTTTTCCATGATAGCACCCATTAGCAAGATTTTAAATTAACTTTTAAGAATCAAATGCTTAATTCAAAGTTATCCCAGCTCAGGCAGTGGACTGATTTAATATTACCTAGGAGGCAATATTTTCCTTGCGATGCAGGATGGCAGGCAGCAAGAGGAATGAATATGGATGAGGCTATCTGGAGAGCTCTTCTCCAGGATGAGGGGCCACATAAAGTGTTTTTCTGCAGGGCTTTCTTGATGAGTGTACACACAGGCCAGCGTGCCTCCCTCACTACATATCAGCACGGTGTCATCAGAAGTCCAGTCGGATGTAGCTGTTCATAGTAGTCTAAAGGCCATCTCTGACTTCTTCATTGGATTTCCTATTAATTTACCTCACGATGGTGACTGGAAATCTCTCATGCGCTATTTTCTACGATGAGTGGACAGTTATACTATTTGTATTTGGCATTGCTAATATATCCTAAGGCATAATCTGTTTCCACTTACGTTCCCTTGTGACTCTTACCTCTGAGTTGGCGTTAATAGGCAAGGACAGCGCTTGACAGCACTGGTAACAGCTCAGTTCTGGAATGCTCCATCTCTGCATTTTGACAGTGCATACACTTATTTCGCTGCATGAGCAGGGAGCATGGATGGAGGCTTTAAATAGGGAGTCCCTAGATTTGCATGACAGCAGCCTCAGCCTCGAGAGCGTGTATTGTCAGAAAAGAGATGGCACAGCCTGGCATACGACACTTAAAAAAAACAAGGTAGCGGTTAAAACAAAAGTTGAGGAGAACCTAAGGAGAGAAAATGCCTCATCAGCAAAAGCAGGCTCCATGTGTAATAGAAACAGCTGCTGAACCCCCAAAAGGGCACATACAGACTGAGAGGGCTAGGTTCATACATAAACCTCACAACCACTCTGAGAACATGATCATCCTGGTTCATACAAGCATTTATGCAAATATATAGCATGGAGAAAATAGGACACGTGTGTTCATGTGAAAGCAGACTGTGTGGTAGAGGAGAGTAGATATTATATATACATTTTATTTTGGTTTTTTTGTTTGTTTGTTTGTTTTTGAGGCAGGGTTTCACTGTAGTTTTGGAGCCTGTCCTGGAACTAGCTCTTGTAGACCAGGTTGGCCTCAAACTCACAGATATCCACCTGCCTCCACCTCCTGAGTGCTGGGATTAAAGACGTACACCACCACCACCTGGCATTATATATACATTTTAAAAGGAAGAGAAAAAAAAGCAGGAACTGTCTGTCGTTATGGTTTGGATGCATTTTTGTCTCCCAAATACTTAAGTGTTGGTTCCTATTGTGACAATAAAGGAGGTGTTGGGCCCTTTAAAGGGTAGATAGGGCCTTGAGGAAGGTTGCAAGACGACTTGCCCCTGGCTCGGCTTCTGGCCTCACCCTGTGATCACACCTTCCCCCAGCAAGTTCTCATCATGGGTGATGTGGCTAAAAGGGTCCTCACCAGAGGTAGTATTATATTGTCTGGATTTGCAGCCTCTGAGACGAAAATCTCCACAAACCTCTTTTGGTTCGGTTTTACAATTTATTTATTTGTTTTGTATGTATGTGTGCATGGGGGAAGTATGTACCAGTGTGTATGGGGGGGGGTACAACTGTGCCAGAGTGTTCACATAGAGGTAGACATGAACTATTAATAGTCAGTTCTTTCCTTTCACCCTGGGGGACCCAAAGATCAAACTGAGGACACCCAGCTAGGTAGCAAGCCCCGTTATCCCCTACACCCTCTGGCCAGTATCCCTTTCTTTACAAGTACCTAGCTTTTCATAGTTTGTCACAGTAGCAAAACCCAAACAAATACACCCTTTGTGTGTTTGCAAAGACAGAGGGAATTAAGAGAGGGGAAGGACAGTGAAAAGAGCAGAGAACAGGCCAGTATGCTGCAGTCCTGGGGACCCAACCCTTGAGAGCCTGAGGCAGGAGAGTCAGGAGTTCAAAGCCGGCCTCACTTACATAACAGGTTTGAGGAGAGATGAAGCTACATGAGACCCTGGCTAAAATAATAATAAACAAAAAAATATATTTTAAAAGATACAATATTGGCCCTGAATGAAAGCACAGATATTTGAACTTAATATTTTCTGTGCTTTGATGGCTTGGTACAGGTACAATGGATGTAATTGATGTCCACCCACCTTTGGTATTTCCTTCAGTTTATTCTTCGTGGCCAGTCAGATTCCTGTGGAAACACCACACAGAAATCCCACCATGCCAGGCACGAAGATGCAGGCCTTTAACCCTAGTAGTCAGGAGGCAGAGGGAGACAGATATCTGTGAATTTGAGGCCAGTCTGACCTACATAGCAAGTTCCAGGCCAGCCAAGACTACATAGTGAGACCCTATCTCAAGAAGAAAAAGAGCACACCATGATGTAAGCATGGGATTATTTATGTAGGGACACTTCGGTGATGAAGACATCATTCCAGATAAGTAGCTATTATTTCATAGAACGGTGTGTGTGTGTGTGTGTGTGTGTGAATTATATATTATTTTGATATATGTGCTCATTCAGTTCCTTCCAGTGACAAAGGCTTACTTTATGCCAATACTCAAAGCATGGAGTACACTATCTAATCACACCAACAGAGATTATCCTCCTAGGACTGAGAGGGGACCCATATGGAGCATGAGCCCTTGACCTAAGACTCATAAATTACAGTATCCCTGCCAACTAAACTGATTAGCCAAAAAGAAAGAAGGCATTTTTAATCAAAAAACAAGCAGATTTTCTCAACATTGCCCGCTGAATATTAAATTATCCTCAGCACCTTTGTCTCAGATTAAATCATTCTATTCCTTTTATCTATTACTCAGAAAGCTCACATTCTACGGAGTAAGCAACCAAGCATCACTGAACCTTGGGAAGACATTTTGGGGTTAATTAGAAGAGCTCAAAACCATATTAGATGGTTACTTTTTTTTTTTAGCAGCAACAATGTTATTATGGTTATAGATACACTTTTATTTGGCATTTTGAGGAGTGTCACTATATAGCCAAGGCTGGCCTTGATCTCCTGAAAATCCTCCTGCTTCAACTTCCTGAGTTCTGGTATTACAGGAATGCACCACAATACACAGCATAAATGCAAATATTTTTAGAAGCTTTGAGTTAAGTATGATGAATGCAGAGGTTTTTGTTAGGCTTCTTGGGACAGGATCTGGCCACGTAGCTCAGGCCTTGAACACAATTTTTAGTCCCAGGCTGGCCACAAAATTATGATCTTTCTACCTCTTCGGTGCTGGGAGCATAGGTGAGTCACCATGTTCAGTTCAGACACAGACAGGCAGGCAGGCAGACATACATACATCACACACACACAGAGGGGGAGGGAGGGAGGGAGGAAGAGAGAGAGAGAGAGAGAGAGAGAGAGAGAGAGAGAGAGAGAGAGAGAGAGAGAGAGAGAGAGAGAGAGAGAGACAGAGACAGAGACAGAGACAGAGAGGAGCAGATTATTGAAAAGACTGGTTATTCTCTTTTTTATTATTATTGGGGAATCCCTAAAATAAAAATTTAGGAAAATAGTCTCTGTTTCCCCATGTTATAGATCTCAATGAAAAACAATCCTAGAAACATCATTGTTAAAATCTAATATAGTAAAATGGAGGCAAGACCTGTCCTCCCAAGTTAGGTTACAAAGAAAAGCAAATCTACCTGCATTTGGCTTGTATCTTTATTCATTCATCAAATATTTATTGAGCAGGCTGTGTTCTATGAAGAAGCAATAAAAGAATAACTAGGAAATTATAATTCAGTAATAAATACCCTCAAATCCCATCCCCCACCATGTGACACACTTCCAGTGAAAGTGTGGTCCAGAGTAAAGGTGTGCCCTGCAGCCTCAAGGTCTGGATTAGAGGTGTGTACCATCCAGCCTCCTCCAGTAAGATCGCACTTCCTCCAACAAGGCCACACCTCCTAGCAGGGCCACACCCTGTAAATTTATGGGTCAATACATTCAAACTACCACAAACACTAAATATTGCTATTCTATCGCAACCTCTTTCCAAATTCCTTCAAAAATCATTGGTAATCATTTAATTACACTATGACTACTGCCCGGGCTCTATCAGATCCACGTCAGCACACCAGCTTAGACCCGTATTTGACTATCACAGCTCAGACCTCAGTGTCTATGCAGCAAATATTCAATCACTTCTTGTTTTCCACATTGCCATGCTACTTTCTGCTTTTAGGTTTATGTGTGTCTCATTTAAAGTCATCTTTGCCTGGATATCTCCTACAAATCCTGTAGGTCTCCTACGTGACAGCAGGAAGCTTTCTTTGACTTTCAAAGTCTTCGCCTTGGCAACACTGCCCTTTTCCTTTCTCTGCTGTTTTACATATTTTACCCCATATCATCCTGCCAGTTTAATGACCCAATCCATGCTTAAAAATTAGCACAGTGCACTTACCATGATGAACTTTGGCATTGCCGATAAGATAAGGTTAACAATTTTGAACAGAATCATCACCTGGATACTGGAAGGTGTTCTGTTTCTTTATGTGGAGAATCTGAAAATAGTGGCCAGCATTCCCTGCTGTCCTGGGGGAAGCTGTCTAGTTAAAAACTTCCAAGAAGGGCAAGACTGGCAATATATTTTTCATTTGGAACTACAATATTCATAGGAATGTATAACCCTATTATACTTGCCTAATACAGCACCTTTAAGAGCATCCCTGTATATGATTAACATGAAGTAGAGTAAGTGAGAAACATAGAACCCGACAATGTGCCCCTCTACCCCATGGCCATTTATTGGGTGCTTCACTACAAAGCCTTCCCCAAGTCCTCTGGTATTAGAAACAATTCTAATTATAGGACACTTCTGCTCCACTGTGGATCTTGTTACTGACTGCTCTCTCCTGTTTTTCCTTTCTGTCATGGATTATTAATGATGGCTGGCTGTGATTTATTATCTGCCATGCCCAGTGTTTCTTAAGTGTATCATTGACATTAGCTAATTGCCAGTGCTGTACCCTTGCCATACTCTCTGTCAGGCGGCTTTCCATTTAGACACTGGCTGTTTGGCCCTCCCTTCATTCATCTCTGGTCCTCTACAGAGCAAATGAACGCTGCACTCTCCCCTGAGCTCTAAGCACCATGGCGCTTTGACTCAGTGTATTTAGAGCCTGAAGTTTGGCTTCAAGGAATTTCAAATACTGTGTGTGTGTGTGTGTGTGTGTGTGTGTGTGTGTGTGTGTGTGTGTGTGTAGCTTTAAACATTCCTTTCAAAGCTTTAAAAGCAAACTTGTTTGCAAAATATAGAATTTTGTAGGCTTTAGCCATAACTGACTGACTGTGCCTTGGATAATGAAGGGTCACTCAGTAATTTGTTTTATGTTCAGAGTGCACGTGTGGCAAAACCGTGGTGCCTAGAATGTGATCCTCTGACAGCTCTAAATATCTATAGCAAATGATATTCTTGATGATAAATTTGAGAAATTCACAAAATCCCAAAGATTGCAATAATAATAATTTATATTGCTAAATACTATTCGTATTACTCTAGTCCAGCAGTCGGTAACCTTCTTAATGCTGCGACCCTTTAATACAATTCCTTGTGTCGTGGCGACCACAACCGTAGTTCTTTTCATTGCTTCTTCATAGCTGTAATTTTGCTACTATTATGAATCATAATGTAAATATCTGATATGCAGGTTATCTGATACGCAGCCCATGTGAAAAGGTCATTGACCTTCCAGAGAGGCCGCAACCCGCAGGTTGAGAACCACTGCTCTAGTCCGTGTAGACTTAGACCCATGATTGCTAAGCCTTCCACCTGCAGTGCCTGTGCCGCGTTGCTGTTCAGAGCTCTATGGCAGATGCTCATTGCCATCAGTCTTTCCCTTCGTGGATTAGCCCGTGTGCCAAGCTATCATTCTACCCTAGGCATTTACTTCTTTTTCATTTAGATGGAATTTTTGTGTTTGGAAATAGTCATTTCAGAATCTGGTGGAAAAAAAACACATCGAATGAATCTATGGAAATGTATTTCCCTATGGAGCGACACATCTTTTTAACATGTGACAGTTGCTCACGAGAAACACGATAGAACTGCAATGCTCCTACGAGAATAGAGAATACTCTTCCTCCCTCCCCACCCTCCTCCCCCCACTCATCCTTATCCTCCCTGGCTTCAAAGGAGTTTAGGAACTAGGGCAAAACAAATTATTAGTATAATCCAGAGAAGAAGTCATATCCTAAGAAAACTTAAAATCATTTCATAATTATAATAGGCTCAGGTGTTTTAGCACGAAGATACTAAAGTTTATAAAAATGGAAAAAGAAAAAAATGAGTCAACTACAAAAGAGAGAGCGTGAAGAACGTATTTGTCACGTTAACAAGATGGCGAAAGAGCCCTCCCAATACCAGTACAGAGACCTGTCCCAAGATTAACATCTAAATTTATAGAGCTCAACTTGAGGGAGAGGCTGAGTGGGGGATTGGGAGGGTGGAGTATCTATAAACTAGGCAACTGAGTTCATGACAATGTCCTGAGCTTTGTTGATAGAAGTCCAGATGCGAGAGTCACTTCATGAGAAGATTTTAAAGCAAGTGTGATGGCAAATCCCTGTAATCCTGGCATTTAGGATACAAACATAATAATGCCCCAAGAAGTTGAAGCTTGCCTGATCTACGTAGTGAATTCCAAACCAGCCAGGTGTCTTATGACATTATTCTTGGGGAAATGTGAGCAAGCATCTGTTCACTCTAGAGAACAAATGACAGATCAAGGTAAGGATACCACCGACGTTCACCAAGGTTCTAAGGTCCAGGAAGCCATAATTTGATGGCATTATTTGAAGTGCTAGAAACTTTAGGATTTAAGATGTACTTGGAAGAAGTAGGTAACTGTAGTCATCCGTTAAAGGCGTCTCTCTTTCCCTCCCTCTCTCTCTTCCTCTTTCCTTTCCTCCCTCTCTCCTTCCCTCCTCCTTCCAACACTCAGCTCCCAAGCCAGCAGGAAGTGAAAGGCTTGCTCAACCAAGGTCTCCCACCATGATGACCTCCCTCACCACAGCCCCAGCAGAGTCAAATGACCATGAACTGAAACAAGGATCCAAATCAAATTTTTCCTCTGTAAGTTATTTTCCTCAGGCATTTTGTTTTTTTCTCTGCAACTCAAAGACACATCCAGAAGCTGGATATGATGAACTAGCAACAATAACAAAAACAGTTGGGAATGGAAAATAACAGCTGTCCCGGAGTAAATCAAATCTATAGCTCTTCACAAGCTAGTAAAAGTGGAATAAGGAATAATACCAGGAACAAAACAAAACAAAACTGGGTTTTCAGAGGTGGAGACAGGAAACCCAGAGCTTGCCCGGGTTACCTGAGACCCATCTTAGCAAAAGAAAAAATTAAAATTACTCTCTTGGTGTGGGTTGCTCTAACGCATGCTGCAGACTAAGTGCCTGAAATGACAGAGACCTGTTACCAAGTTTCTGAGTATAAAAGTCATGATACCAAGAGGACTGGGTTCCTGGAGAAGTGTCTATTTTTCTGACTCAAAGAGTTTTCTCCATGCACGTCTTCAGAGAGATCCTGTATTTCTTTGTTTTATGAGGACATCAATCTCATCTCGGGGGGCTCTGTTTTTATGACTTCATCTAAATCTAAAGGCCTTGTTTGAGAATGCCATTGTTCTGGGAACTAGAGCTTCAGTGGGAATTGGGGAGGAGGGAATCAAGGCACATTGACTCCATAGCAAATGCCAACATAGCTACAAAGCCAGAAACCCCTTAGTTATGTTATAAAGGATCACAACTAGGTGATGTCATTGTTTTCATAAATAAATAAATGGGACGAATAAAATGGGGTTGGAATCGTGAGTGTTGAAAAAGAGACGCTAGCCAGGCATGGTAGCACATACCTGTAATCCCAGGGAGGCTAAAGTAGGAAGATCTCAAGGTCAAGGCCTACCTGAGCTGCTGAGAAAGTTCAGCCTGTCTGGGAAAGGGGAAAGTGAAGGGAGGGGAAAGGGGGGAGAAAGTATTAATGTGAGAGGCAGAGGGAGGAAAATCTGGCAGTACCTATTCAATGTTCAATGAGTGGGTGATACTTGAGCCCCAAGGCTGCACTTTGGGTCCCTGCAACACATGAAGGCTGAAATATCAAATTATTATCGAATGGTGTCATTGGGTATTTAAACATTGTCTTCCCCCCTCTCTCTCCCCCTGTAAGCCATCACCACCCTTTCTCTTTCATTCCATTCTTCCCTAGACAAACGCTGATTGTAATGTGCTTCCCCACGCTCATTTCCCACAGGGAAGGAATGTGCTGCCCTTGCAGCTTGGACAGTCCACGGGATTGCTGCATTTCTTTTCTTAGCTAGCGGTCTGTCATTTCCATTTATATAAGCCATCTCTTTGTGAGCTCGGCTGGCGTATGCTGGATACTCAGAAGCTAAATCTAGTCTAGGGATGCTCGCCCAAGAGCGTAGACTTTTCTTTCTCACTCATTCACAGAGTTTCACTCCTTCCTCAGTATTCTTCCATCCAAGACTCTGACACCCCCCCAGTGATTTATCCACTCGGGTGTTTGTCCCATGCTGCATTCTAGCATCTTGGTTCTGTTGGCTTTTTCTCCACTTCACCTCAGCTACCTGCTCATGTGATCATACCTTGCACACTGGTACCATCTAAAACTGTTTGGCCCTGCAAATCATTAGCTTGATTGCCTTTTATGAGTACAAACTGTCCGTTTCTAGGGCTGGCTCATTTCTTGCAAGTTAAATGCCTCATAAGGTTAAGGAATGAAAACAATACAGGGTTTCTTTCTAGTGGTTTTAAATGTCCTTTCCTATAGACTTTCTCTTGTTTATTGGTCTTTTGTGGTAAAATGTACTAACATAATATTTACTATTTTAGTATCATAATAGAAATAGTATTTGTGTGTGTGCGCGCACACGCTCACGCGTGTGCATGTGTACCTGTTTGCTTCTGTATGTACACCATGTGCATGTAGTGCCCTTGTAAACCAGAAGAGGGCATTAGATCCCCAGAACTGGAGTTTCAGGCATCTGTGAACTACCTGAAGTGGGTGCTAGGAATCAAACCCACGTCCTTGGCAAGAACAACACATGCTCTTTATCACTGAGCCGTCTCTCCAGTCCCCCTTTCAAAACATGAAGTGCCCTTTTTCGGTAGCACTGAGTATATTTGCAATGAGCAATCACCTGACTCCAGTCCCCTCTGCATGTCTCAAACTTCAGCACCATACCCATTAAACAATATCTGCATTTCCTCCTCTCCACACCCCGTGGCAACCCCACTGTCCCTTCTGTTTCTGTGAACTTCAATACTTTAGGAACCTCATGCAAGTGGGACCACATCATATCTGTCCTTTTGTGACCGACTTATTTCATTTAGCACAATGCCTTTAGGGTTTCTCCATGTCGTACCATGTGTCAGTATTTTCGGCATGCCTCGATGATAATGCCATATTTTGTATATAATTTTCTTATCTCGTGATGGACATTTAGTTACTTTTCTATCGCTGTGACAAAACCCCATGGCCAGGGCAACTTTAAAAAAAGAGTGCTTAGTTGATTTTACAGTGCCTGATGGTTGGAGTCCATGATGACAGAGCAAAGGTGGCAGCAGGAGCACCTGAGAACTCACATTCTGACCCACAAATAAGAGGGAGAGAGATTGAGCTGGGAATGATGGGAGGTTTTAAAGCCCTAATGCCTGCCTTGGTGTCATACCTCTTCCAAGACCACACCTCCTAATCTTTCCCAAACAGTTCCACCGACAGGGGATCAAGTATTCAAATACATGAGCCTAGGAGGACCATTCTCATTCAAAACATCACAGGGTGCTTTCCTTTTTTCTGTGGACAATGCTGCTATGAACATGGATATACTAATTTACCTGTACTTTATTTTTTATTTTTTGAGCCAAGGTTTCATGTATGCCAGCAGTCCTCAGACTAAGAGGATAACCTTGAGATTCAGATTCTTGTCTCCACCTCCCTGGCATTGGATTGTAGGCATGTACCACTATATAAGTTTAATGTAGTTTTGACAATTAAACCCAGGATTTTGGGCATGATAGATACACACTCTAGCAAGGGAACTACATCCCCAGTCCCAGAGGTGCTTTTACAACCAAGCTATAAAGTTGTAAAGTAACAGTTTAGTAGTTATAAACTATAAATTATAGTTATAAAGTAATGCTTGTTGATTGAGTATGCTTCTTGTGGGTATATGTATTCTATTATAGCTGGCTAGCTAACCCAATTTCATTGAACTCCCAAAGAAGTGTGCTATAGTACCTAAAGAAGAGTCAGACTAAATATGGCTTTTAGATAGCATATATGTGCATGTGTTTACAGGTTGAGACCAGAAGTTGGCATTAAGCATAGTACTAGTTAGGGTTATTATTGCTATGTTGTAACACCGTGACCAAAAACAATTTGGGGAGGAAAGAGTTTAGCTGACTTCCACATCATTGGTCATCATCAAAGGAAGCCAGGGCAGGAACCTGAAAGCAAAAGCTGATGCAGAGGCCATGGAGAGGTGCTGCTTACTGGCTTGCTCAACATGGCTTGCTCAGCCTGCTTTCTTATAAAACCCAGGACCACCAGTTCAGGGATGGCCCCACCCACAATAGGTTGGGGCCTCACCCATCAATCACTAATCAAGAAAATGACTTGCTGACTTGCTATAGCTCAAACTTATGGAGGCATTTTCTTAATTGAGGTTCCCTCCTCTCAGATGACTTTAGCTTGTTGACATAAAATTAGCCAGGATAACCATCTTCCTCAGTCACTCTCCGCCCTGTTTTTGAGATAGCCTCTCTCACTAAAGCTAGAGTGAGTTCCGGGAATGATTGTGTTTGTTTCTCCAGAGCTAGCAATATAGTAATACAAATGTGCAATTGCACTAGATATCTATCTATCTATCTATCTATCTATCTATCTATCTATCTATCTATCTATCATATCTATCATCTATTATCTATCTATCCATATCTATCTATATATCATCTCTATCTATCATCTCTATCTATCACTATCTATCTATATATCATCTCTATCTATCATCTCTACCATCTATCATCTCTATCTACCATCTATCATATCTATTTATCATCTATCTATAATCTCTACCTATCATCTATCTATCATCTATCTGTAATCTCTGTCTGTCTGTCTTTCTGTCTGTCTGTCTGTCTGTTTGTCTGTCTTTCTCTCTCTTGTGATTTGAGTATCTAAACTCAGGTTCTCATGCCTGCACAGCATATACCTTACCCAATGCATCTCACTGTTTCCTCAGATAATGAATTCTGAAAAAAAAATGTAAAGTCTCACTGCCTTCACACACACACTAGAATTCTACTTTCTTATGATCCCTGCAGTTAGAAGGGTATGTGGCTAGTTCTGATGAGTGGATTGCAAGAAAAAGCACATGTGTGCACCTCTTTTAGGCTGAGGCGATTTAGTTTATTTCTATGTCAAAGCTCTCTTGTCTTCTACGCATCAACCAAGGAGGCCCCTTGCTCCAGATGGCACAGCTGTAGGATAATTGAACTGCTAACAAAGAGTCACCAAGCAGACACATGGAAGACATTTGCCTTGGAGAGATGCCCAGAACGTCAACAGATATTTTGCAAGAAGTTCAAAGCAAGAAGTAAACAACTAAGATTCATGGAGTTGCTTCTCTGATATAATCTAGCCTATCCTTACTGACATAATAGTAAAATATTTAAGTAAATTGCTGGTTGGCACATAGTCATTAAAAATACTCCTTCTAAAATGAATGAGGCTGATTTAGAAAAGCCCCCAAAGAGTAAGGTACAGAACAGGGTGTATAGCATGTTATCATTTGTGTAAAATACAGGTAAGAACCGTGCATAGAACATGCATCCAGATACCCAGAACTCTGGTAGGAGTAGCTGTTATGCAACTATAAAAGGTGTGAGTATGAGGCCTTTTCCATTGTTTTCTCCTGACCCCCAATTATGCACATGAACCATCTGGAAATGAATGAATGGATACATTAATTTAAAAACGCCAACGAAAGCCTGGTATGGTGGTACTTGCCTATATTCCCAGCAGCTGGAAGGCAGGGGCTCATATGTGTAAGGCTAGATTTTTTTTTTTTGGTAAAATAAGGGTACTCTCTTAAATTAAAACAATAGTGAAATAGTTTTTTTCTTGAAGATGAAATCAGATCATAGAAATATTGAGTGAAATATAATGATTTAGAACCTACCAGGAATAATTGATTGAGAATTAAATGTCTTTATGTATTGGTAGAAAAATGTGATCTGGGTTGGCGAGATGGCTCAGAGGGTAAAGGCGCCTGTAGTTCAAGCCTAATGACGCAAGTTCAATACCCAGAACTAATACCCAGAACCAGTAAAACAGAAGCTACTCCAGGAAGTTGTCCTCTGGCTTCCACACACGTACTATGACAGGTGCATCTGCACTCATGCTTGTATGTACACAACAATAAATATTTTTTTCAAAACCACTTTGTAGTGATCTCAGCATTGTTAGAACAGCATATATATGTGTGTGTGTGTGTGTGTGTGTGTGTGTGTGTGTGTGTGTATACATATATATAACATGATTCTTGAATTTTGTTCAGAGTGTTATGCCCATGTCTTAATTGTTGTCCTCTTACTGTGATGAGACAGCAGGACAAAGGCAACCTATAGAAAAAGGCATTTACGACCAGAGGTTAGTCCATGATCAACATAACAGGAAGCATGGGAGCAGACAGGCAGGCATGGCGCTGGACCAGTAGCTGAGAGCTTGCATCTTATCTGCAAGATAGAGGCAGAGAGGACAAAGACTAAGATGGGCTTTTGAAACCTCAAAGGCCAACCTTAGTGACACACCTCCTCCAGTAAGGCCACACCTCCTAATCCTTTCTAGACAGTCCTCCGACTGTGAGCCTAGGGGTGGGACATTCTCATCCAAGTCACCACAGTTCTGAAGTGTCCAGGTAATAGTACTCATTCATTCCACACAACCCATTTTCCTAGCACCTGCTTTGATCCTTCCTCTTCTCTCTTGGCTTGTTGGAACTTTGCACTGATATAAACAACTTCCCCCACAGGAATGCCACCGATCTTTCCCCCAAAGAATTCCGAAGAGGAAGACTTTTCAACCCGTGAACTGATGATACCAGCTCTCCTGTGCGTCTCTGAGCATTTTCCAGTTTCTCCCACATGTAAGAGAGCAAACTGGTTTGGGCGTATGCCAAGGTGCAGGGGACATTAAACAAAAGGAGCCATGCTCTACCTGGAAATGAAAGCTGAAGAGGTGTGGGGAGTACACCAGTAACTTGATGAGATGGAGGGTATCACCTTTCTTTCTCACAGGCAAAAGTAGCCCGGTGACCCAGAAAGGGGTATGGGAGGCATCCTCCAGTCCCAGAGCTCTGCCTCCCAGTAACTGCCTTATGCATGTAGGTCCAGCCACAGCATCACTGACTTACAGATGGTTAGGCTTGTCACAGCAGAACCTTTAACCCTTTAACACAAAGGCATTACTTAGCGCTCCAAATTAATGATTGTAACTTGGTCTTCCTTTCCAGCCCAGACAACTTCCCACTATTTTCTGCGCCTATATGGTCTCATCATTATCTAGACTGTAGCATGGTGGCATCTTTTTTAGATTCTATGCTACAAAGCTTTTATCCAGAGCTTTCACATGCTTACGTGATCTCGCTTTCCCCGTATATGATACCATTCCCAGTTTGTTCTTAGCTTTTGCTATCCCTCTTCCATCATAGCTGTTACTCATCCCTCGGTCATGGTACTTCCCAGGATTCCACAGGAACATCTTGCAGAGCGTCCCATTCTTGGATGAAATTTAGACAAGGAAATAAGGGGATCATTTAGAGAAAATGAAACTACCTAGGAAGTTACAGAACTAGTCATCACCGGTATGGGAGGAGGGATGATGGCTCATCACTGAATTTGCCTGTAGTATATGGAATTCTACCCTCAACACTCAAATCCTGGGCTTAGAGGGATGCTACAGTCAGTGAAGCACTTGCTGGCAAACATGAGGTTCTGAGTTTGATCCTCAACACCCGTATTCAAAACCAGGCATATTGTTGTGGTTTGAATGTGCAATGTCCCCCATGGGTTCATTTATTTAACATGTGGGTCCTCAGCAGGTGATGCTATTTAGGAAGGTAGTAGACCATTTAGGAAGTGGAGCCTTGTGGAGGAGGTGGGTCACCGGGGGCAAGCCTTGAGGCTTTATAGCCAGACCCCACCTCCTTTCCACACTGTTTTCCTGTCACCATGCCTTCCCTGCCTGCTGCCATGTCTCCCCTGCCATGATGGACTATATCCATTTGGAACTGGAAGACAGAATAGATCCTTTTCCCCTTTTGTCAGGGTCAAGCAACTTGAAAAACAGACAAAACAGGAATGCATACCTGTGATCCCAACACTCAAGAAGGAGAGGCAGGAAGTTCAGTGTTGTGTTGGACTATGAAGTGAGTTAAGGCCTGCCTAGGTTAGACGAGAAGAGGAGAGGAGAGACAGACAGAGAGAGAGAGAGAGAGAGAGAGAGAGAGAGAGAGAGAGAGAGAGAGAGAGAGAGAGAGAGAGAGAGAGGGAAAGGGGGAAGCAGGCAAGCTAAATTGTATTTTAATAAACTGCAAGAGTTTGTAAAAACATTTTCATAATGCTGTAATTCTGTTGTGTTGAAGCAAAGTTGCTTTTAGTATATATGATTTTCATGGCTTTGTTGTAGGAGTCTTCTTGTGTGTTCCCGACTGCCCAGACTCCCGAAATAACCACACAGAAACTATATTATTTACAATACTCTTTGGCCAGTAGTTTAAGTATATTTCTGGCTAACTCTTTTATCCTAAACTAACCCAACTCAAGCCATGAATTACATCCCAGATTGCCAAGACTGTATCTATGAAATAACATCCCAAATAGTCCAGATGCTATTCCTTAAACTATAGAACTGAATACTTGTATAGCTATTTCTTCCAAAATAGAACATTCCCTCATGTAGAGAAGCTCCTTAAGTAAACAACCCTCACAAGTCTCAGAAAGTTCCTAAATTTTACAAGATTCACAAGACCCTTCTCCAAGAAGCAATAGCAATTGCTTCAGAGAGGAGACTCTCTAACCTGACTAGTTGTCTTCAGGCTGTGTAAGGAGTTCCATGGATGCAAGTTTGGGGCTCATCACCCATCCTGGGGCAGGTTTTTGATGATCCTGCCAGCAAGTAATCCCATCAAGTAAAGGAAACGATTCACTAACTATCCTTGGGTAGAATTGTTGTTTTTTTAAGATTTCCTTTTTTTAATTGGTAGAATTGTTTCTTTGCTCTTTCAGTGCTCTGTCTGTGGCGAATACATGCTTGTTCATGTCTTCCCAGGAAAAAGTAACATAACAATACTCCATTGGCGTTCTACCGTTTCTTGAAGGCAGCTCGCTTTCAAGTGGTGTGGCAATGTGATGTCTGTGGTTTCATGAACGTTAGCATGCTGCCTAATTTCGCTAAGAAGAAAATAGATCAAAAGATATTTTAAGGAGATTTCTAGTGAATAAAATGCTCATTAAGTCCACAGATGGTGATGCCTGCAGCTATAGGGTAAGACAAGCAAAAATTCCAACCTAAATGAAATGTCTGTTCCAGTAATGACAAAAATTGCCTGTTCATAATGGCTTGTAATCACAGTAATCCTATGTACCTTTTGTTTCCGCTCATTTTGGGTACCACATTGGAACCTCAGGTTTAATTAATGCAGATGTTAAATCAGATACCTATCAATGGCATTACTAGGCCAGCTTTAATCAGGGAATGTCCACATTTGGAGCTCCTGCATAACTACATTCATCTCAGTGTGGCCATTGTTCTCAGGAGCTTATGGACCAAACATGAGATTGTTTCCAAGAATATTGTGTTTCAGTGCAGACCTCTCTCACTCACTGTTTACCAGGAGCCAATAGCCACTGCAGTCTAGTTGTCGGAAGAATTATTACTTGGCAAAGAGGATATGCTTGCGCTCAAATACCCAAGTGGCCTCTGCTGTGATTCCATTTTCACAGAGTTTGGAGTACATGCCGATAGACTACAGAAATGTTGGGTTCTATTGCAGGCCAAGTAGCAGAAGCTGCCTGCAGTAAAGGCTATACTACTGTGATAGCTAATCTTATTTATAGCATGACACACCAAGAAGAGGGACCCTTGATGTAGGTGTGTCTTCTATCTATCTGATGATTTCATTGGATAATTAATAAAGAAACTGCCTGGCCCATCTGATAGACTGGCCCTTAGGTGGGTGGAGTAGACAGAATAGGAAGAAGGAAGTGAGGTAGATGGCTCAGTCAGATGCTACGCCTCTCCTAAGTTAGGCAGACCACCGTGCTTCTCCTCAGAGAGAAGCCAGATGCAATGAAGCTCCAGCCCAAGATGGACGTATGCTAGAAACTAAACGGTAAGGCACCACTTCGTGGTGCTACACAGATTATTAGATATGGGTTAATCAAGATGTGAGAAAGAGGCTGAAAATAATGGGCCAGGCAGTGTTTAAAAGAATACAATTTGTGTATTGTTATTTTGGGGCACAAGCTAGCCGGCAGCCAGGAGCAGGGCAGGGCGAAAAGCAGGCCTGCCCAAAGCTCTCACTACAGAATGGCGCCCACGTGGATAACTGAATCCACAGAAAGCTTGAGAAAGCTTGGGAAAGAATAGAATAAAGCATGTTTTCTCGGTAGCAGCAATTTCTTGGGTTTGGCTTTGCTTGCTAGAGCAAGCGCTCTCATCTAAGAGAGGCTTCCTGACTCAGCTTTAGCTGCAAAACCCTGCAGCTCTTTTAAGAGGTCCTGCTACGAAACACTTAAATGGCGTTGATAAAAGCTGACTGCATGCTTGTTTGTTTTCAGCCATAGCAGGGAAAAAGTTGTGTTGTTTTAAAATGCTGGCGTTCTGGTCTGTACTGCCAGGACAAACTCTGACTCTTTCAAGCAGGCGGTCCTGACTGTTGTTTGACACTGTTGCAGCTTGCTTGCTGGCAGGGACCTTGAAATGCCATAGAGTTGTGGTGATAAACACGGCTCCTGCGGGTACCTCCGCCATGAGGCTAGAAAGCTAAGGCATGGGCTGGATCCAGCCGCCAAAGTTACGGCTTTAGTTCTACCGATTTTGGTGGGTAAATTAAAGACTTATGTGGTCACAAAAAGAGAGATATACAGTAAAAGAAAAATTCAGTGTCGAAGAAAACATCAAAATGGTTTACAATGTGTTGAAAATATATGCAGGCTAAAGGTTAAAGTTCTTAAAAGTAAAAAAGAAAAAGAGTAATTTGGGTGTGATGGTACACACCTTTAATCCTAACACTTGGAGAGGCAAAGGTAGATTGACCTCTGTGACTTCAAGGGGCAGAGGTGGATTGACCTCTGTGACTTCAAGGTGTGGTAGCACACACCTTTAATCCGAATGCCTGGGAGGCAAAGACAGACAGATCTAAGTGAGTTCAAGGTGTTGTGGCACACACCTTTAATCTTAGCACTGGGGAGACTGGAGGCAAGTAGACCTCTGAGTTCAAGGACAGCCTGGTCTACAGAGTTATTCTAGGACAAAGATATACAGAGAACCTGTCTCAAAAAATAAAAGCAAAAATAAACTAAATAGAGGTTAAAATAAAGTCGTATAAGATGGAAAATACACAGAGAATCTTCATACTGTATACTATTATGCTCTCTTTGAATTGTTTGAATGCTGAGGAAGAAGCAACAGCTGCTAAAAGATATTTGTTTATAAATACTGCTAAACTATTCCAGAATAGATATTTTGAAAATACCTTGACTTTAAAATTTGGATCTAAGGACATGATGCTTTGGAAAGGAGTTTCTTTTATTTTTACAGAAAATGAGACCCTATGGATTGCTTCTATCCCAATATGGTATGATAGACCACGACCTCCTGAAAGGTTGCTGTGAACAACTTCAGAAAATTACTTCACCCAACTGATGACTGAGATGAACCTGGCACATAGGTTACACCATGAAAGATCTGATTAACAGCGTCCCCATTCAGCAGGAAGCAGTTTGGAGAGAAATAACTGCATTCATGTTCCCAAATATTGTTTATAAATGTTCTTTTACATTTAAAGGGGGATATGATATGGAGATGAATAATTTGCATTGATATGGATTTTGCTTTAGTGATTTAAATTTAAGGTCAGTTTTGTTATATGTATATGTATTTCTGATACTGATTAAGGTATTGTGATTGTGTAGTTCACTTAAAATGTAATGTATAATTAGGAAATATAGGTTGTTGATGGATAGTCATCAATAATAGTTAAGCTTGTAGTCATGTTAGATTTTCTATATATAGAGAGATATATTTCAGTAAGATAGACATTCTTCATATCTTTCAAAGACTACAGAATATTCCACTTAAATGTCTTAATAACTTAGGACTTTTCATAACAATGAGACACATCTGCTCCTGGCAGCACAAGCTACTTCAAGAGAAAGATGGGCATCGAAGAGGCTACTTATGGAGTTTGATAGCCATTGGGCAAGAAACTGCTCTTGCTTGGACTGTTGCATAAACTGGACACAGAGAACCCACAGAGAGGACTGCTGAACTTGCCTAAATGTGAGATGATTCTTTGGGGTTCCTGACTCATGAAAGGGTCTGTGAGACATTCTGCAGGACACAGCAGAAAGTGACTGAACTGCCTTCGAAATTTCCTGCTTCGTGGAAATGTCTGCTGGAAACTATGGACCTGAAGGCTGAAGATGGATGCCCCAATGGTACAAAAGAACTTTGGGTGACTGTCCAGGTAGCAAGATGTCTCTGTAATTTCTAGAGTTTTGGAAGTAGCTTACTTCTTGTTCACCTAGGTAATATTATATCCTTCTAGAGTCTTTGATGGAGTCGAAGAATAAATAGATAGTTATAGTTTTCCTTTGTTATGATAAAAGATAAAGTAGATATAAATATTGTAACTGTAATTCTTACTTGATAACTGTTTTGTTATATGTAATTTTACTATGTTAAAGTGAAAGCTTTTTTGTTTAAACAGAAAAAGGGGAAATGATGTAGGTGTGTCTTCTATCTATCTGATGATTTCATTGGATAATTAATAAAGAAACTGCCTGGCCCATCTGATAGACCGGCCCTTAGGTGGGTGGAGTAGACAGAATAGGAAGAAGGAAGTGAGGTAGATGGCTCAGTCAGATGCTACGCCTCTCCTAAGTTAGACAGACTGCCATGCCTCTGCTCAGGGAGCCAGATGCGATGGAGCAAGCCACTAGGTCAGACATGCTGAATCTTCCCCGGTAAGACACCACTCATGGTGTTACAAAGATTATTAGATATGGGTTAGTCAAGATGTGAGAAAGAGGCTGAAAATAATGGGCCAGGCAGTGTTTAAAAGAATACAATTTGTGTGTTGTTATTTTGGGGCATAAGCTAGCTGGCGGCCAGGAGCCAGGTGGCGGGAAGCCGGCCCACAGCTCCACACTACAGACCCTGAAGAACTCCTTCATCAGATTGTCCTGTGGGCATGCCTGTCTGTGCAAGCATTTTCTTGATTTCTAATTGATGTAGGAGAGCTCAGCCCTATTGGTGGTACCATCCCTAAGTACCTGGCCTGGCCTGGCCTGCATAAGAAAGGCAGAGGAAAGAGAGGGTAAGCCCACCCGAAGGCAGCATTCTCCTGTGGTCTCTGCTTCACTTCCTGTCTCTAGATTCCTGCCTTGAGTTCCTGCTCTGGCTTTCATGGATGACGAACTATAACTAAACACCTTTTCCTCTAAGTTGATTTTGGTCAATAACAGAGAGCAAGCAAGCATGGCCAATTACCTAGTGGTTTGTTTTTGCTTCTTCTTCTGTTTTTTAATCTTAGGCACCATTCAAAGCTTGAGGCCACATCACCTTGGAAATGGATCAAAGAAATACACATATTATCTGTTGATTTCAGAACCCAATGAGGTGTATCAAGGACTGTGTGTCTTTCTTTAATGGTTTTGTGTGCAAGGTAGAGAGGCCTATCCTTCCTGGTAAGAAGTTTATGTGCTTCAGACAGACACAAGGCCCATACAAGGTCATTGCTTGTTTTTATTTCTGCATATTACCAGCTTGATCACATAATGTAGTTGACTGGCAGAAATCCCTATAGAATAGTAAGACAATTAAGTACCCTATGGACTAAGCTGTGGTCAGAGCTTACGTTTTGTTTTCATGAGACAAAGAACTATATTGCTGTTCCTGCCAGGTGCAAGGGGACTGTTTCTGTGAGTTCTTCTTTTAAAAAGTTTTTTTTAAAATGCTTGTGTTGTGTGTGTTCACACACGCAAACACATGCAGGTACACACATGCACACATGTGCATTCATGAGTGCAGAATCCCAAAGAAGTCCAGAAGAAACTGTCAAATCTTAGGTTCTGGAGTTCAGGTGGATGTGCTGGGAGCCAGCCTCTGCCCTCTGTAATAGCAACGCACGATCCTCAACCATGGGGTGATCACTTCAGCCCCGATTCTTTAATTGTTGAAATACCATCTTCCAGGTCAGAAAGCATAAACCCTAAACTGCTCTTACCTGCTCCAATAAAGAAATTTGATTTGATCTGGATTGGCAGTGATGATTTGATTAACTTTGTGATAGCCAACGCGATAGGAATGTCTATGGAGCATTTTCTGAGCCCCCAGTGAAATCCACGCTGGTTAAACAAGGTTCTTCAGTACCTTTTAGCCTCTCACAGTGGCATCGCTGTTGCTTCCCCTCCTTACTTCTTGGTCCCCTCCTCAGTACATGACATATTAGTTCCTCTCTGCCACGCTGTCACAAAATGCCGGATTCAAACAACTTTAGCAAAGAAAGGGTTATTTGGGCCTATGACCTTGGAGGAATTTCGGTCCATCACTGTGGGAATGGCATAGCTACGGAGAAGCTCTGTCCATAGCTGCAGGAAGGAGTTGCCATAGCAGCTTGCATGGCAACGGGTCAGGCCCAGAAAGAACTAGGCACCAAAGGCATCACCTTCACCCAGCCTTCAAGGCCCACCCTAATCTACCTGCTTCCACAAGCCCCACTTCCCAAAGAACCCACAACCCCCTCTAGCAGTGCCGCTGGCAGGAGACCAAGGGTTCAAACTTAAGCATTTAAGGAACATTTTCTATCCAAACCATAATATACGCTGCAGCTCTTCTTTTACTTAGCTACATGGAGGAGGAGGGGGTCAAGGGCTTTCCCTTTGTCCTTTCTGCCTTAATAAGTGTGGTGATCATCTGATTTATCATTAAAACCAGGATTGTTATTTTTAGTTGAGGCAGGGTCTTTCTTTGTAGTCTGTGGTGTTCTGGTACTCAACAGAAATCCACCTACCACTGCCTTCTGAGTATTGGGGTTAACGTCATGTACCATCACACCAGGCTAATTGTTTTTCTAAGAAAAGGGAATACAGTAATAATTGTTAGGAATAAAACCAAATAGTTTATTTTTAGAGGTCCACCTAGGGTCCAGCTGCAGATGAACAGAAAACACTAGGTTCTCCCTAAAAGCTGCTAGTCTTGCTATTACGCCATCGCCACCATATGACCCAGACCACCTAGGTGACCCACAAGACTGTCCCTTCCTGATATGACCCAGACCACCTAGGTGACCCACAAGACTGTCCCTTCCTGATATGACCCAGACCACCTAGGGGACCCACAAGACTGTCCCTTCCTGATATGACCCAGACCACCTAGGTGACCCACAAGACTGTCCCTTCCTGATATGACCCAGACCACCTAGGGGACCCACAAGACTGTCCCTTCCTGATATGACCCAGACTACCTAGGTGACCCACAGGACTGTCCCTTCCTGATATGACCCAGACTACCTAGGTGACCCACAGGACTGTCCCTTCCTGATATGACCCAGACTACCTAGGTGACCCACAAGACTGTCCCTTCCTGATATGACCCAGACTACCTTGGTGACCCACAAGACTGTCCCTTCCTGATATGACTCTGACTACCTAGGTTACCTACAAGACTGTCCCTTCCTGATTATTCAGAAAAAGGAGGAAAGCCCATGTGTTCAGGGTTTAGAAACTGTTCCAATTAGTGTTCGACCATTCTAGGCTGGCACCTGAATTGCAAATTCATAAGGTAAACAGCCTCAATTTCACTATACTGTCTCGAGTGCTTTTATTGTGAAAGAAGGGTGCTCTTGTTATGAAGTGAGGGTCATTGTTCTTCACAATAATTATATAGAGAAACAGTGAATTACTTCAAGGGTAAAATGTGGAAATTTGACCATTTGTTGGTACTATCTACAGTGGTGTTACATTAGAAAGCCAAGAAAATACCATTATATGGCTTTAGGAATGCTCTCTTTAAGTCTGTGTCCTAACCGTTGAACCACACCAACAATCCATCTCCTGCTAGATATACTATCCACAGACCAAATCCAGTAATCTCTGAAAGGCCCGGGGGTTTCACATTCCCCATTGCCCAGCTATTCTCCTCGGTCACTCTGGTGAATGATTAAGCTTCTTTATAAGGAAAACTACAATACGTAGCTGCTATTACAGGGAACTACCCACACATATCAAGCCACATCCCAGTGCTCTGTGAATATCTGTGCAGACTCAACCTGAGTTGAGCGAAGGGAGAGCTCTGACTGCTCTCAAGGCAGGCTCTCCAAGTCCAGAGGGCTGCTGTTCTGTTCATTACATAGCACATCCGCGGTAGGTTCTCTGGGTACTCTCTCCAGAGTCCTGCAGACAATCAATGCCAGCAGAGTCTCACGTACAGACTCAGTTCTACTGTTTGATGTCTTTCTTGAGTCGCTACAAGATCTTCAAGGAAGGGGAACAGCCTTCATCATAGAGGGAAAGAAAGGTCTTCAACTCCAACCCTTACAAATGTCTCTGTCTCGGTTATTACAGTGCCATCCTTTCTAAATAACGGCTCCATCTTCCACCCAGGAGACCCCAGAGAGCTAAGGATTCAACCCACACTATTTATCACCCCTCTCACCAAGTCCTTGGTTTTATAAAAATAAAACTCATTTCAGTTGAGTTATTTCAGAGATAAAATATTTCGGTTTTATTTAACTGTTTTAGAGCAAGCCAGTTTTTACTCACTATGCCCAAGGTGTCTCACACAAATGAAGCAGTACCGCACCTTGGTTTTCTTGATTGTCCCTTCATGGACCTACTGTCCACCCCAGAATGCTGGACTACATGAGCGGATACTAGTGAAAATTATGCTGGGGCAAGAAACAGAGCATCAGGACACAGCAGATGTAATTGTGGTACAGCTCTCCATAAGGTCGCTCTGACATAAGCCAAATTCTTTTCTCTAGTGGATATTCATTATGGGTGACTGGAGATGGTAACTGACATTAATTTGAATGGCTATGTTGTCAAAGTAGCCGACTTTAAACAATAACTTGATTTTTTTCTGATACTCTTAAGAGTCTGTTTCTAGAAATTTCCATTACTTATTTATCTTGCTGATGTCTTAGCTGTCACAGTTCTTTGTGTTGGCTCATTCTTGATGAAGTATCAGGCAACCTGGGTTCTCAATTGGTAAGCATTTACTGGACAGAATGGCATTTTCTGGAATGGCAGGAAAAGCTGGTATGGAATCACCTGGTTCAAAGGTGCTTAACACCAATAAAAGATGAACCAGAAAGATGGCACAACAGGTTCTTTCAGTTATATTTTGGTATTATTATTATTGTGTGCTCATGTGGACTCCATGTTATAAAATTACATTAAACATTAACTTTCTTTGACCACACAGTACTCAGTCATTTAAATAGGTATTTTAGTCGAGGCAAAGTATTTGTGTAATTTGCAGTGTTGACTGTGTAATTTAGAGATAGGTCTTTTTAAGAATACCAAGAATAAAGGAGCAATTCTGGCGTGTGTGGAAAGACTCTAACAGGGCTAACGAAATGTCAAGTGTGGCAAGAATAATGATTCATGCTTTGGAGGGAAGGGGGAACAAGACTAATCTGCTAGCTCTAGGACAAAATTTTGCCTCATCAGTAAGTGAAGACTTCCTCTAGGTGAACTGCACAATGCCATTCAGATCTGTTATCCTATGAGTCTACAGAACACCAGCATGTAAATACCCGAATAATGACATCTAACCCAATGTTAGAAAAGCATAGTTCAGCTGGGAATTCATCTTCATTCGGTAGAGGTCTTTCCTGGCATGCAGGAAGTGCTAGGCCCAATCCCTAGAACCACATAAAGTGAATTTAGTGACAGGTTCCTATCATCCCAGGAAGCACGATTAATAAAAACTCAGGGTCAGACATTGGGGTTCAACCTGAAGATCTGAAAAACAAAACAACCAGCCACTGGTTCTTACCTCGACCTCAGTCTGAAATGACAATCCTGCCTCCGGGAATCTCAGAATGAGACTGTCTGAGAGCTGTCTCCCTCTGCCCCCCCCCCCCGCACCCCGTTTTATATTCCTCTCTAGGGCTGGAATTAAAGGTGTGCACCACTGGGATTAAAGCGTGCATCACCTGATTTCTATGGCAACTAGTGTGGCTACTGGGATTAAAGGTGCCTGTCATTGTGTCTATTGGGATTAAAGGTGTGTGTTACCATAAACCGGTTTGTAAGGCTGACCAGTGGGACTGTTTAAATCTCAGATCCTCAGGCAGACTTTTATTATTAAAATACAATTGAAATGCCACTACAGTTCCAGCTCTTGGAAGATGGGATCAGGGAGATCAGAGGTTTAAAGGTCATTCTTTGCTGCAGAGTGAGTTTGTAGCTAGTCTGGGCTACTTGAGGCTCTGTCTTAAGCCCATCCCCCAAAGGACAGTTCATTGAAAACCATAGGCTTATAAAATCTAAAGGCAGTTTGCTTTTGTTTCTGTTTTCCTGTTAGAGAGGGTAATTGGCAGGCAGAAGGTATAGCTAAGAAATTATTCAGTTATATCTGGAAGATTTTCTTGTTTCTCTTTTTTGAGAATGTGTTTCATTCTGTAGCTCAGACTGGCCTCAGACTCACATGAGTGCTTCTGTTTTAGCATTTTGAGTGCTGGGATCATGGATGTGAGCCACTATGCCTAGCCCATGAGGACTGAAAAGTACGCTGGTACACAGACCCACTATTGTGGGCATTTTAAGTTTCGACATGGGTATTGGTGACACATTCATTTTTTAAGTGATTGATTTAGTGGGGATGTATTAACACATAGAAATGGTTCTCTCCTGCCACTATGGGTTCTGAGGGTGAAACTCATTTTAACAGGCTTAGAGGCAAAGGTCTTGACCCACTGAGTCGTCTTGCTGGCCCACGCCCTCATTCTTGACATGAACTCTATTTGTAATACCCCAAGTGGATGTTTCAGTCACTATGCCAACTATGGAAATCTTTACTCTGTGCAGCAAGCTCTGTGAAGAATAAATGTCACCCTTGCGGCAAATGCTATGCTCTGGAAAATTAAGTAATATTTTCATGTTACTACATTGAAATGTCCTTGACCACTGTTTAAATGACCCATCTTGGTATCTTTGGTATGAAATGATGGTGGCTTTGAGACAGCAAATATTGCCCAGAAAATATACTTTCACAGAGACGATGTGGGAAAGAAAACTTTGGAAGCAGATGTCCTCCAACCATGGTGTGACTTACAGGTAGGCGCAGTTCATCTGCTATGATTGCTTGGGTGGGGGGCATGCAAATGACAATGAAAAATAGCAATAGCACTGTAATATCAAGAAATGAGGTTCGAGAGGTGGCTCCGCAAGTAAGAGCACCTGTTACTGTGTAGAGCCCCTGAGTTGGAATCCCACATAGTAGCTCACAACCACCTGCTGTTCCTCCAGTTCCAGGGGATTCAATGCCCTCTTCTGACCACCAATTATGTATAAATATGTGTAGGCAAGCACTCATATGCATAAAACTAAATAAATATAAAAAGACCAAGAAGGCCTACTTTTTCTTTGAAAGTCGTTTTTATTGACTCTCTCAAAGGTACTTTAAATCATACTTATCAAATAAAACTATGACTTGGTGTTCCTTTATTTAGAATCCATTTTCCCCAGTGGAAAAATCTGAGCTTTGCTCTTTACTGGTGAATCACTCAACAGAGGCTTCGGCGTGTTAGCCTTTATAAGGAATGACTGCGCTGGATTCTGGAATGAATTTCCCCAAGGCTTCGTTAATGGCCTGCATTCAAATGCATGATGGCTTTAAACCCTTTTTCAATTTGATCGATTCCTTTTAAATTTCAATGAGTTCCTGCTCTTCCTTACCAACTCGGACAAGTGCTACTGACTCAGAGGCTTGGGGCCTGCCCTTTGGGTGGATTTTGCAGTCCTGGTGGAGTGAGTCAGTCCAACCCAGACACCCCCACCCAGCTCTCCACGTGACTGAAGATGCTCCTGACCAGCAGAGAGACCGACCTGGATTCTGGCCTGGAACAGAGCGAACCCTGGAACCTCCCATAGGACCCACTCATCCTGGGCCTCTGTGCTATGATTCCAGGATCAGCAGATTCCACAGATAGTAGGGATGTCTTTTACCTCAGAAGTAGACTTGGATTTCTACTTCCTTATTTCTCTCCCCATATCTTTAGCTAGGAACTGTTTTATTTGCTAATATTCCCTAGCTTAGGTTGGGTTACTGCAAGAAAAGCAAGAATAGAAAATCAATATTGTATCGATTGCCTGTGAAAATGGCTATGAATAACTTCAGTTATTTTTTTTTTCGTAATTTAAGGATCATTGCTCTATCTTCCTCGTTTATGGGTCTCCCAGTTTTTATAATGAAAACGTTAAGTTTGAGCCGAGGACCCTAGGAAATATAATGTCTATTCAAGTTTGTAAACATCAACAGTGTGTTTAAATAAAAATCTCTCAACATTGACCTAAGTAATTTTAGTTTCTTCTTTATACTTTTAAGAGTTATTTTTACTATTTTAATTATGTGTAGGAGAGAGAGAGAGAGAGAGAGAGAGAGAGAGAGAGAGAGAGAGAGAGAGTGTGTGTGTGTGTGTGTGTGTTGGTTATGTACCTGTGAATACAAATGTCCTCGGAGGCCAGGGGTGTCAGAGCTGGAGGTAAAAACGATGGTGAGATGTCAGATGTGGGTGCTGAGAACAGAACTCGAGACCTGAGGAAGGGCACAAAGTGCTCGTAACCTCTCAGCTGCTCTCCAGTCGCCCCTCTCCTCCCCTCATTTTTAAATAACAACGAAAACCTCCCATCATTTTCTTGTTTGCATCAATAACACAGTAGCCATGCTTGCTGATCTGATTTACTGTGCACATTTCCATTCCATTTCAGTCTATCAAAGACATATTGTTCATGTGATAATGTATCACATGATGCATTATTTTAGATCTGACATTATGTTCAAATACTGAACATAAAAGGTAGCATTTGGCTGACTGGTCACATATAAATGCTTTAGATTTCAGAGAAGCCCCAGAGTGCTATGTCGTGCCTTAAGCATTTCAGAGCACAAGGAAATGTATTCCTTAGTTACTGGAATAGAGAGTTGGAGTAGGAGAGTCAGCCTGATGTGCTTAGGAGGTTCCTGGAGAAACACGATCCTTCAGCTAGGGCCCAGTTCTTTGGGGGGGGGGGGAACCCACAATGTGCAGATCCAGAGACATTGATCCTGGCTCCACCTTCAGGAAGGCAGATTCTGGAAAGAACCGGAATCTTGCTGTCATTTTTGATAATGAATCATTTGGTTGCAAGTAACAGAAATGACCTCAGCTGACTCAAATGAAAGAAATACACACTAGAGAAATATGAATAGTCTCAGAAGACAGGAAACACTGAAGACCCAGACTTCGGAAAGGAGATGAGCTCAAAGAGAGTTGGCAACTGTATGCATGGAAGCCCACACTTAGCAGTGAGGTAGCATCCATTAGTTACCATTTCTTCTTCCGCCGTTGTTATTCATATTCTAGGGATGTAGCTAGGGTCCTGGGCCTTGGGTGGGCAAGTCACTTATGTGATGTGTTAATGGGCTATGGGTATCAGAGAAAACCTAGGAAACCAGAAGGGCAGGAAAACAGAACCAAAGCAACAATAACAATTAACAAAAACCCGTATATTCCCAAAAGGTGGCATTTTTATTATCCCAACGTTTCAAGGCTGTGTCATTCATTGTTCTAATAGCACCCTCTCTTCACAGCAGCTTCATTATGGACTTGACTTCCAGAAAGAACGTCTGAGCCTAGTTCAGCTTTGTTTAAACTGTGCTTTCAGAAGCCCTTAGCTTTGGTTTGGCTAATGCCTTGTGGTCCGGTTCTAGCATCATTTTTTAGGACACAGCCTGTTTCTTTCTTCTTTTCCAGTAAGCATAAACCCTGAACTGCTTCTAGCTAGTCCGTCATCCTAACAAGAGGCTTGGATGCTTTCCCGAACACCAACACCTGGCACTTTTCCCTGCTATCGAACTTCCCTGAGCTGTTTGGCACAGTTGTTTCCATATTTCTCAGCATTATGCTTCTTCTACGAGAATATTTTGATTTTCCTGGTGGGTCCAGCTAATGACAACTGATTGTCTTCCAAATCTTCTCTCTCTCTCTCTCTCTCTCTCTCTCTCTCTTTCTCTCTCTCTCTCTCTCTCTCGTGTGTGTGTGTGTGTGTGTGTGTGTGTGATAATTTCAGCTGTTTATATGGTTCTGGCTCTTTCACTATTCTATTTATCTTTTAAATTTTATTTCAGTCAATATTGAGTTGTTACAAAATCTTAAAGATAGTATACATAAGATTTTAGGAACTAGGAAATAATCAACAGTACTGGCCAGTGCTGGTTTTACAGCCATGCACAGTCATGTCTGTGCCTAACTTCTTAGATGGGTCTGGGGACTCAAACTCAGGTCCTCACTCTTGGATTACAACTGCTCTTGTGTACTGAGCCCGCTCTCCCCAGTCTGTCCATCTGATGTTTTTGAACATAGGCTCTGGGCTGAGCCTGGAGTTCATCTATTTGACTAGGCTGGCCAGAGAGCTTCCAGGGAGCTTTGGGCTTATCCCTGCAACTACCCCTGATAGGTTTATATGCCCTCACTGTGGAATTCAGCTTTGTATTTTAGCTATTTTTATTTTGGAAATTGCAATATAACTACATCATTTCCCTCCTCCCTTTCTCCCTCCAAACCTTTTCATATACCTTTTCATATACCCTTCTCTGTTCTCTGTCAAAATCATGAACTCTTTTTTACCAGTTGTCATAACATACGTATATATGCATGTATATACTTACACATCCTTTTTAAAGATCGATTTTTTTATTATGTATAGAATGTTCTGCCAGCATGTATTCCTGCATGACAGAACTCATTACAGGGTTCTGTATGACCAGATTACATTACAGATGCTTGTCAGCTGCTATGTGGTGGCTGGGAATTGAACTCAGGACCTCTGGAAGAGCATCCTATGCTCTTAACCGCTGAACCATCTCTCTGGTCCCAACTTACACATTCTTAAACAGATAACTTCAACCTGCTCAGTCTGTATGACATTACTTATACGTGTATTTTCAGGGCTGACTGTTTGGTTTTGGATAATCAATTTGTGTGCTCTTCCCCTGGGAAGACTCTGGCTCTCAGTATTCCTGTTGTTCTTTGTGTGGAGTTGAGGCTTCTTGGACTTTCCCCAGTCTGTGTCAGATGTCTATTGTTGTTCTTGTTCAGGTCATTTTTAGGCAGTCATGCTGGTCAGACTTTATGCATGTATCTTCTGATAATTCTAGGAGACACAATTTCACAGCAAACTCCTTGGTCCTCTGCTTTTTTTTTTCTTTCTGGGTTTTTTTTCCAATGTTTTTATTCCCTCTTTCACAATGTTCCGTGAGCTGTTTTGTAGATGCATCCACTGGGAATGGATTCTACAATTCTGCATTGTGATTGCCTGTGGTTTTCTGGCATAGCCTCCATCTGTTACAAAAAGCAGCTTACTTGATGAGGGATGAAGACTACTCTTATTTGTAGGCATGATGACAGACCCTTAGAATGTTCTCACGAATCATGCTGGTTTAGTAAAAGGTTCTCTTCCAAGATACAGGATTTAAAAAACCCTGAATAGTTGGCTAGGTTCCCAGTATCAAGCATGATTTCTCTCTTGTTGAGAAGACCTAACTTCAATTGCAAAGCTGTTAGATACTGACAAGGTATGTGTGCTACTGCTGAACCTTAGGGTTATCATGCCATGCTGCCATGCTGTTATTGTTATGGTTCATAGGGGTCATAGCGGGGTAAGACTTTTGGTTGCTTCCTTTCTTTGGAAGCTTGCATAGTATCTTCTGATGTCACGAAAGCTAGTCCTAAGAGAGGAGGTTTTCTTTCTTTCTTTTTTTTTTTAATAGATCTTTATTTATTACATATACAGTGTTCTGCTTGCATGTATACTTGCAGGCCAGAAGAGGGCACTAGATCTCATTACAGATGGTTGTGAGCCACCATGTGGTTGCTGGGAATTGAACTCAGGACCTCTGGAAGAGCAGCCAGTGCTCTTAACCTCTGAGCCATCTTTCCAGCCCCCGAGAGGAGGTTTTCAAATCAGTTCTAGCTCAGGGACCTTGGGGCCTGGAGTCTGAAGTACATGGTATCTTCAGAAATAGAGACTTAATCTTCTACCTCAGGAGGGCAACCAGAGGCAATAACCTGCAATGTTTTGGGAGTCTGATCAAGAACTCAAAAGAGGGCTTCTCATGCTTGGTGTTTGGGTTTTTGTTAGATGGTCGTGGGCCTTTGGTGGAAGCACTATCAGCCCAGATAGGAAACTTTAGTTTAAACTGTATATGTACATTTATGCACAGACTTATATTTTTTAGGTAGGTAGTTATAGCATGATTTCTTGTGACTTTTTTGGACATTCTTACTGTTATTTTACTCTCCCTGCTCCTTCTTTGTGTTTATCTCCTGGCCCCTACCTAGAGCCCCCCTCTTTCCCCATATCCCCCATCAGATCACTTGTACCCTGTGATTCTCCTCCCGATTGCCCCAACCCAGGCAATGATTCCTTTTCACTTTCCTGGTTCTGCAATTACTCCTGAATATGTACTCACATCAGAAGATTTAGAACTGGGATCCTCGGATGAGAAAGAACATGTGACATTTGTCTTTCTGGGTCTGGGTTCCCTGTCTCCATCTCAATATGACTTTCTTTTAGTTCTATCCATTGGCCTACAGAGTTCATGGTTTCATTTTTCTTTACAGTGTAATAGTATTCCTTGGTGTGTATGTACCACAGTTTCACCATCTACTTGCCAGCTGGAGTACACTTAGGTTGTTTCCATTTCCTAGTTTGTAAATAGCAGTGATGAACACGCTGGGCAATCTGTAGAGTGGGATGTGTAGTCCTTTGGGCTTATCATATGGGTTGGGATAGCTGGGTTTTATGGTAGATTTGTTTTTAGTTTTTTGAGATTTCTTCACACTGAATTCCAGATTGGCTGGAGGAGTTATCCCTACCAGCAATGAAAGAAGTTTCCCTTTGCCCCCAACAGCCCTGAAAATATATGTGTAAGTAACATTATACAGACTGAGCAGGTTAAAGTTATGTATTTAAGAATGTGTAAGTAGGGGCTGGAGAGATGGTTCAGAGATTAAGAGCACAGGCTGCTCTTCCAGAGGTCCTGAGTTCAATTCCCCACCACCACATAGCAGCTCACGAGCATCTGTAATGCAATGCAATGCTGAGTAGGGTGAGACGGAATCTCAAAGTTATTTTGATTTGTATTTCCCTAATAGTTAAGGACAATAAACACTTTTTTCATATATTTTTTTCTTCCTTTGAGAACTCTCTGTTGAGGTCCCAGGTACATATTTTGAATGGGACATTTGTTTATTTGTTTGTTTGTTGACCCTTTGGTTTTTTGTTTGTTTGGTTGTTTTTTTTTTAGTTCTTTATATATTCTGGATTATTAATCCTCTGTCAGGTGTGTAGATGGCAACGATTCTCTCTTGCAGAGCTCAGGTTTCTATGAGTGCTGGAGTCCCAGCTCAGGTCTCCTTGCCTATGCACTCCATGGACTGAACCATCTCTCCAACTCCATCATTCTGTCTTAAAGTACCGCTTTGCCTGATTGGTCAGAATGGGCCCAGAGAACTAAGTTGGAATCTCGGCTCTGCTGTGTCCTATGTGATCTGGGATAACTGTTCTTCTTTACATGTCAACTAAAATCATCTATGCTTAATTAAGTTGATGTCACTGTTACACTGTTGAGAACAGTGGACTTCCTTTATGTGATTACTGTTAGCCAGTTGTCCCCAGCACCCTGCTCCTCATGCTCAGATTCTGCTTGGTTCGTTAAAAGGTAGAATGTCTATAGTACATAAATTTGAATTCTTAAATCCTCCTAAGTTAGACTGGTCTTTTGTGCCTTGAAAAAACTTTAATTACATTTCAATTTATTTTGTGTGTTCTCACACATGAACAAATGTGCATGCTGTAGCTGACAAGAGAAGGTCCTATGACAGACTGTGGTCCTTCCACCAAGTGGGTCCTGGGGCTCAAACTTAGCTTTTAAGCCTTGGTGGCAGGTGCCTTTATCTGCTGAGTCAACTTGCTAGCCCTTGTTCTTTTATTTTTCTCTTTTTGAGAGAGGCTCTTATGTCACCTAGGCTGGCTTTGAACTCACTTCATAACTCTTGATCCTCCTACCTCTGACCTCCAAAGTGCTGGGAATACAGGTGTACATCCCATACCCAGTTCTAAAATTGGTCTTAAGAGCACAGTCCAGCAGGTACCTAGAGATCCTGACCATAAATAAGAAAGACAAGACATTATATCCACACTTCAAAATTACATGGTCATAGCAAGACATTAATCATCTATACTTTGACTACTTAAACACTGCTCCCGTTCAATCTTCCCTCCAGTCTCCACATGTTCACTCCTGCCAAGTCAATCACCATATTTTTGGATTAGTATTACCCAAAGTACATGCTTCAGTCTAACCATTTACTATGCTAGATTTTTAAACAAAACGACTTCCTTTGCAAAGCTCCTTAAATGTAAGGTTCTTTCTTCTTATCTTTCCATCTTTAGCACTATGAACATCACACAGTAGGTGCTTAAAAGATGTTTGTTTTGTAGAAGGTATAGAGACAAGATGTAGCCTAGGACTTCTTAACAAACTTTGATCTGAAAATAGTGTTTAAGGGTGACTTGTCCGAAAGATCATTGCATTGCTATTTTTAAAAAGAACCATAAACCAATGATCAAACTTAAACACACAAGGCATGCAAAGATCAAATGGTGTCAGATTGCCTTTCTGTGTAAAATTTAAATTCCTTAGCCCATGTTTGAATTCTTGTCTAATATGGTATTCTGTCATTTTTCTGGTCTCTGAATTTGACACTGTTCCAGGCTGGCCTTGTCTGTTAGCAAGTGGGCTGGAAGAATGCTTCCTATTCAGCCCTACATACTAAGTAGGACCTCCTAACAGGGCCTTTCCATCCGCACCCCTACACTCACCCCATGCCTCCACCCCCAGAGGCTGCCCTGATCTGTGTGAGGTATGTTCTGTGAGTGCTTGCACATGAAATCCCACTCATCAGTTAACTCGTTTCAGCCGAAATGGATGTGTCCCCAGGGATTGCCACCCACATCAGAAATGCTCTGGTTATAATAGTAAAAATAGTAAATTTTCCTCCTCAAAAGAAATCCCATTTGACTAACAATAAAAATCACTCAGAGCTTCAACGACTGTGGCACTGTCTTGCAAAGATCACTGAGTCTTTTTAAATCCAATTTAGAACAAATTCTATAATATGCAGAATGTTGCTTTCAATAAGAGAAACTAGCAGAATTGAACACATCAGATTCTAAGGAGGACACGGTAACTGCTTTAACAGTCCCTGTGTGGGGGTTGATTCTATAGTGGCTGAGTGACTCAGAACAGCATTTCTCTCTGTGGGTGGCAGGTGGGAAGGAGTCTCTTGTGTGCAAGGAGCTAAGTGACAAACACATTTGTGGCCACAAAGCAGGAATGACATTTGTAAAGCCCAAGAGCCCAAAACAATCGCACATAGACTGCATACATTTAGACAAGAGCAATCACACATAGACGGTATACACTTAGACAAGAGCAATCACACATACATTGCACACATTTAGGCAAGAATCTGTAGCGTAGAGCTCACTTCACTATCTAGTTCAGTTTTCTGAACAGCCCAGATATTCCATTCTTACCAACCAGAACTCTATCTGGTCAAGCACAGACCAGCAGTGTATTTTAACTTTCCTTTTCTCCCAAACATCTGGACTCTACCCAACACTATAATCATCCAGCTCCGTCATTTGGCCTGTAAGCTAGGCAAGTTTAGAATTCAACTGGATGTGGCTTTAGGTAACGAAGCAGGAGCTACCTGATGAATAAATCTCAAATTTTCTCATTTTTTAAAAAAACTGTGTGCATCTGTGTCTCTCTGTGTACATCTCTTTGTATCTGTGTGTATCTGTGTGCGTCTGTGTGTTTTGAGATGTGGATGAGTGAGTGCCATGCATCTGGAGTCCAGAAGAGAGCTTTGGATCCCCTGAAGCTGGAGTCACAGGTCATTGTGAGCAGTAAACAATATTTATTTAACAAATATCTAGTGAGCACCTCTTGTGCCTTTAAATAGAAAATAAAGCACTAAATTTGGTGCTGTAGAGAGAAATAGGCAACATTCCTGCCCCTAAAGAGGTTAGAAACCACTGACGACTTGGTCTCTGTTAATTTACTGAAAATCAGAATATTATTCTTATGCATATCTTTCAGATAAAACAGAAAATATAGGTTACCTAGAACTTCCAGCCTTCAAATATATCAATATTAGCTGCAGTATGAGGCTGCCATACCTAGGT
The DNA here is from genome assembly GCF_903992535.2 of Arvicola amphibius. NCBI lineage: Eukaryota > Metazoa > Chordata > Mammalia > Rodentia > Cricetidae > Arvicola > Arvicola amphibius. The sequence continues at coordinate 129,197,865 of NC_052051.1, forward strand.
TATGCTAATATTGTAAGGCAATAATACAATTTCTTTGTAAACTGACAATGTAACCAACGTTGGTTGGATTTTAGCCATGCTTTTCACTGTTTCATGAATTTACAGCAACGGATAGGTTTTCTCTTTGTATAGAAACACAAATATTCTCCTGGGATTACAAACTAGTCTAAAAGAACAACACAATGTCTTTTTAAGTATTCAATATGGATCAAAAAAGTCTGTCAATCTATCATAACTCAGAGGATTTTTTTGTTTTTTTGTTTTTTTTTTCTGTTTTTTGCTTTGCTTTTTTTTGTGTTTGTTTTCAAGATTTACAGTTAAATGCCTGCTATTGCTAATTTTTTTTTGAGCTGGAAGGTGCTATTTTTAAAGCCCCAAACATAGTTCCTATTAAAGCATTTTCTTAAGGATAGTAATATTACTTGAAATTTTATTGGCTTTTGTATCAACTTCGGTATGTTGCTTAATGGGTTCAATAACACTAACCAATCCTGTCATCATGATTCTGTTAAAAGGTAGGGAGGTCGTCATATGTCATCCCTTAACTGGCATTACACTGAATTGGGAATTATAAGAATTATTGATACAATACAACCTGGTAAATTGATCAGAGTAATTTCCCTGTGCTTTGACATCCCTTGCGGTACTGAAGTGGGTTAATCCTGAAAATAAGTTAAAGATAGTAAGGGTACCAATGAGGATTCTGAAACTTGCCAAAGATGTATAACTGTGCTGATTTTCAAAATGCCAAGCCCAGTAATCAAATTTGCGTACCCTATTATTCTAGTGTATCTGTCTTAGCTAAAGGATCCAAGAAACTCAATGAATCTCAATGATAAATATTTTCCCATTTATATGGAATTACAATGAGAAAGTTTCAATAAATAACAGCTGATTTGACCCTCACAGGCAGAAATTGGTGAATAATGATTATATGGATAGGAAAAATAATATGTTCTGTCTTTAAACACTGATTAATAAGAAAAGGAGGAGCATAGGGCAGTTACAACAGCAACAATCACATGCGACACACAACTGCTCATTGCTGTCTTCAATTACTCTCTAGCTCATTCAAACAAAGGTGTCCAGGACTGGAGAGATGGCTCAGTGGTTAAGAGCATTTGTGCTCATATAGAATACGCAGGATCGACTCCTAGTACTTACACAATGGCTTGCAACCATCTGTAACTCCAGTTCCAGTGGATCTGGTAACTTCTTCTGAGTTCAATGGGCTTCTGTTCACATGTAGTGTGCATACACTAGGGACCCCCCCAACACACACACACACACACACACACGCAAAATAAATAAATAAATAAATATTAAAAAATAAATGTTGGTGTCTTATGTAATATGTGGATGATGAATAATAAAATAACACATGCATACCAAATAGTTCACAGTGACTTCTTTTTAAAAATCATTTGGTTTAAATAGTATTGTTACTTAACTAATTTTCACAAATTTTCCAAGAACCCCATAACTAACTTACATAAACCCGAATTTTGATGAGCTGGCCAGCAGCTACTACAAAGAAAAGAACTTTTGCTATCATTAGTTTGTTTTTTCTCTTGGCCTTTATGCTGCATCAGCTTGAGGTCAATTCTAATGATGCATGAGTCTGTCTTCTTCCTCATCTTCATGTTAAGTTCTTGCTTATCTATGCTGAACTGAAGTAATTTAAGACATTTGGGGATTGACTGAGTCCTCAGGCTTCTAGGACTAAGAGTGAAGGTCACTCCCAATCTAGAAAGCTGGTGTAGATCTATTTTTCTTGTTCCCTTCCACTAAACACAGCTATGATCCCTTAAAATGATGTGAAAGATGGTCGGAGAACTGTAAAAATAAATGTAATGAAGAGAAGACATGGTAGTTTGGGACACCAAGATTACAGAAAGCTTATCATAGAGTATGCACCAATAATGTGCTCTCTCTAGAGACAAGCCCATGGCCGGCTGTCCTGGATGTCCTTACACAACAGTGAAATACCACCTAAACAAAAGCTGACTTTCAGTCTAGCAAAAGAAAGCAGCCCAAGTAGTTTGTTTCCCTGGATCACACTGAAGTCTTTCTGACAGCCCTTTGTGGGACCAACAACAGCTCGTAAAAGAATTGAACTGGGAACTGCCCTTGGAAATCAGTGCTTGAAGAGTCTTCTTGATCACCACTGGATCTGAGCCTCTTCTCGTTGCTTAGTAATAACCCTGATGGCAAGGCAGAACTCTCAGGAGAGACCGGGACCTGGTCAGCAAAGTTTATCTGTTTCTGTAGACGATCTCCTTACCCACCCAGAGACACCAAAATGGTGAGCAAAGGGGCCAATAGGGAGACACCAATAGTGGGGCTTTTAAATTGAATTAAAACTGACTCTGCACAATCTCTTCATAGAAGATGGAACTTTCTAACTTAATTTACAAAGGCCAGCATTGGCCCTAGCAGAAAGGGCAATGCCGTAAATGACAGCAACAATACAAAACGAAAAATACCGACAAATGCAAACATTCTGAAAACAAATATGCAGACAAATTCCCAAAACAATGCATTTAAAATGTACACTGTGACCAGGTGGCATTTATTATATAGGCAAGCAAGGCTGGTTGAATATTTTCTTTAAAAAAAAGTTAATTTTATCTGTGGGTAGAGAAATGACTCAGGGGTTAGAACTTGCCACACTTGAAGAGGATCTGAGTTCAGTTCCCAGAACCCTCATGGTGTCTCACAACCATCTATAACTCCATTTCCAGGGTAGCCCCTGCTCCTTTTGACCTTCAAGGGCATTGGACATGTTCATGGTATACAGACATATATGAAGGCAAACGACACATGTAAAAGTAAACAAATCTTTAAGATGTTATTTTATCTACTTCATCAATAATCTAATGAAAGATAAACCCCTTTACTTGAACAATGTTGTCCTTTGCTATACAGAGCTTTGCAAAAGCTTCAGGGAGTCACATTTATTAATTATTTGTCTCAATGCCTATGCTACAGATATGCCAAAGAGTTCAAGACTATTCCTTATTTTCTCTTCTATCAGATTCAGGGTATTGGACCTTACATCAAAGTCTTTGGTCCATTTGGAGTTGAGTTTTGTGCAGAGTGACAGATATGGATCTAGTTATATTTTTCTACATGCAGCTGTCCAGTTTGAATAGCACCATTTATTGAAGATGCTTTTTTTTTTCCAGTGTGTATTTTGGTTTTTATGTAAAAAATTATTAGGTGTCCGTATGTATATGAAGTTCTGTTTAGGTCTTCAATTCTATTTAGTTTATCAACGTGTCTATTTTTATGCCAATACTATGCTGTTCTTATTACTATAATTCTATAACACAGCTTAAAATCTGGAATATTGATGTTTCCAGTGGTTCTTTTATTAGTATTGTTTTAGCTATACTGGCTTTGTGTGCATGTGGTGTGTGTGTGTGTGTGTGTGTGTGTGTGTGTGTGTGTGTGGTGTTTCTGTGTGAAATTTAAGATTGTTTCTTCAAGTACTGTGAAGGATTGTTTTGGAATTTTGATGGGGATTACACGGAATCTGTAGTTTGCTTTGTGTAGCATGGCCGTTTTCACCACATTAATCCTACCAATGCATGTGCAAGGGAAATCTTTCTGTCTTCCTATGTCTTATCCAACTTCTTTCTTCAATGTCTTAAAGTTTTTATTATACAAGATGGAAATATCGTCCATACTTGAGTTGCTCAGAGTCCCCCAAGATTTTATATATAAATATTATAGGCTATTGTGAAAGGTATTATTTCCCTGATTTCTTTGTCTGTCATTTGTATACAGGAAGGCTACTGATTTTTGTGTGTTAACTATTAACTTGAAACATTATAAAGTTAATGTAATACAAAATTATGAAACTTTTAGAAGAAGGAACAGGAGAAAGCCCTTTGGACTCTTGAGCTAAGCAAAGAGTTCCTGGATAGGTACTAAAACTTGATCTAAAGAAGGGAAAGTTGACCAATTAGACTCCATTAATATCTTAAAAGTTTTTCCTCTGAAAAAGACCCTGTTACAAAAGTGGGAAGATAGTTTTGAGATTGAGAGAAAACTTTGCAGACAAATATCTGATACAGGACTGGGAGGACTAACATAGAATGATGCCTAGCTCTGGGGATGTGGGTAAGTGGTACCCAGTACCGCTTATCCAAACAAGACTATAAGAATAACTCTTAAATTTCAGTAGTTGCTGATGACATGAGCTTGGAATACCAGCATTCGGGAGTCAAAAGCAGATGAATTACCACAAGTTGAAGGCCAGATGGGGTTATATTGCGATTTGAATGAATTTATGTAACATAGAGTGAGACCATGTCTGGAAACCAAAATCTCAATATCTAAAAGGCAATAATGTGATGAGACAACAATCAAAATGTAATGTAGAAGTAGTACCCTACAAAGCCTACAGAGGAAGCAATAAAAGAATGCACAGATGTTCAAACTTATTAGCTTTTAGAGAAAATGCAAGTTAAAATGAAGGATATCATTACATATCTATCAGAGTTGCTAAATTATAAAAACCGCGATGACATTAAACATTTGTGAGGGTGTAGAGAAATTGAGCCACTCATACATTGGTGATGGGAATATAAACAGTCCATCCATGCTGGAAGATGTCTTTTGAGAAATATGACATCTAATGACTACATGAGTCACAATTATACTTCCAGGCATTTATGCCAGAAAAATAAAGACTCAAGCTCACATTATCCTATGCCTGGTATGTTCACAGCAGCCTTAGTCAGGATGATTAAGCTTGGAATCAGCCTAGGTGGTTTTCAATAGGCAGATGGTTAAAGTGGTGAATACATAGATAGCATATAATACTACTCAGCAGCGGAGAAGAATGGGCTATTGATACATGCAACAACTTGGATGAATTGCCAAGAAATTATTCTGAGAAACAAAGAACAAATCCTTGATGGCTAAACATCGTGGGATTTCATCTATATTCATATTTTATAAGTAGAGACCAGGGACAGGGATAATTTAAGATAGCTTTCTAGAGGAGTGATACCCAAGGGATCCTTCTGTGCTGTTTGATAGAGCTGCATGTAAATATAATAATTATCACAATAAAACTCACCTTAAATTTAAATTTTCTAAATGATTTACCACAATATTTAGAAACTGAATGACATCTTGGCATCTGTAAGTGGCATTTTTACATGTTTTTGAGGAAGGGAAAATTTGTGTATAAATTTGAGATAATCCAAATATTTTAAGCTTATAATAAAGACTTGTTATATTCAGGGAGAAAGGATCATTTTGAATAAAAAGCATACGTTATAAGAAAAGTACAGCCGGTGGTGAAAAAGGAGAGAGCAGGTGAGCTGATCAATACTGCAACTCCCCAGGCCCAGAACCAGGGTTATGAGCTGGCCCACGCCAACATCCACCCTGGCTGTGACCTACTAGAGAACGTGAAAGGACCGGTCCTGAAGACCCATAGCTGCAGGATCTCTACAGCACAGAACAATAACCAGATGTCCAAGAGGAGTCCCAGTGAGGGCCCAGCATCGTTAGGGTAGCAGAAACCAGAGGCCTCGAACCAGATCAATGGCTCTGCAAAGAACATTTGCAAGTGAAGATATATGGCCCAAGTGTCTACTGTGTGACTCACTGTGTCACACTGTAGCTTCTATGACGAGATTAATTTGTCCTTCTACTTTCTTCTTCTTTTTTCTCTTATATTTTATTTTATTTTATCTGGTGTGGCTGCAAGGGCAGAGGGCAGATACAAAGGGATGGGGAAATGAGCGGAATCGAGAACCGTGATGTGAAAGTCACGAGAGCAAATAAAAAGAGAGTTAAAAAAAGAAAAGTACAGCTTTTTCCTACTTTTGTATTAAACCAAATTATGACATAAATAATTGGTACAAGAAGTCCTCAGTGCCACCTTTACCCTCTTTAGATAATAGTCAAGGTTACTGTAAGGAAGAGTCCAAGGTGTGCACAGCAGTCACCTGTCCAAAGTTCCTTTAGACATTTAACATTCCTTTTGTTAAATGTAGATTAAAACTGATCCCAAGGGAAAAAAAATGCCCCAAATAGCGTGTCAAATGATAGATTAATAGGAATTTTTACCATGACGTAATGTGATTTACATTGGTACTTAGTTCTGGGGTTTGGATTGTACTTGTTTCTTGTCTTTAGAAATGTATTTAAGTATTTAAATCTGCCATCGGGGAGGTCTGGGGTGCTAGAAAGATCCTAAACCAGCAGCAATTAAGTAATATTTGAGAGGGCCACAGAGACCAGAAATTACACACGTAATGGCCTACCACTTGGAAATGTCTGTGCGGCAGCCAGCACTCTCAGCTTTTCTATCTGCAGAGTCAGTGGACAGAAACTCTGGCCTCAGACGTACATAGAAAACGAGCAATGGGAACGATGCCAATACAATCTCTCTACAGACAGCATCTAGTTACAACCAACCATAAGAGAATTGTCAGTCCAGAGGAAGCAGAGCGAAGGCAAGGGGCCACTTAGCATCCAGCGTGGGAGGATCTTAATTAGGTCACATTTGGAAAGTGTATGTGAATATCGGAGGTTCTGCAGTGGGTACAATTTCATAGGCATTATAAGTTCCGTTTCTCTTTGACCTTTGGTGCTCTCTCTCTCTCTCTCTCTCTCTCTCTCTCTCTCTCTCTCTCTCCCTCCCTCCCTCCCTCCCTCCCTCCCTCCCTCTCTCTCTCTCTCTCTCTCTCTCTCTCTCTCTCTCTCTCTCTGGATCCTTTCGAAGCATGCGGCACAGCTTTTGAACTCTTGAGTTAATTGGATTAAAATGAAATAGTTACTTCATTGTCAGAGAACAATTTGACTAATAAGAAAAATAAAAGGACCCTATTTTCAGTATTTCTGCTCTGGAAAAGGACATTATAGGAAGGGACATCTCCTTATCCCTTAAAAAAAAAGTAGAGGGAAGAAAGTTCATCTTGATGAGCACCAAGTTTGAGAATTTTTTTCCTGGAATTTTGTTAAAAACACATTAAACAAATGGTGTGCTATGGGGGTACTGTGAAAAAAATTGAAGAATTCCACAAGATGATTAAGATCACATCAGTAACTTAATCGGCCATTATAGGAATATAACATCATAAAAATAAGCAAATTCCCCCATTACCCATCTGTCACACGATGGCATGAGTGGAGAAAGCTATTTACCCCCCCCACACACACACACCCCTCCATTCACTCATCAACACCTGAGGCAGGTGGTGGGAGAGCTGGCCCTGAGGTAATCAGAGCAGAAGAGCCATCCCTGGCCCACATGAGCCGCACCACTCAGGAGAGCAGGCCCTAGCAGCACAACAGAGCCAAACATGTTGTTGGAGGTATGTGTGAACCAGCCCTAAAGTTGTGAGCGTGGGAAAGCTGTCCCCATTACTCACCTGTCATGTGGTGTTGTGGCATAGGCGGGGGAAAGATGCTCTCTCCCATCCTGCCCATTAACACTTCGAGGCAGGAAGGAGAACTGGCCCACAGGTCATGAGAACAGGAGAGCTGGCTGTTCCTGCCTCTCCTCAGCTGCAGCCTTCGAGAGGGTGACTCCTATGCCACACCTAGGCAGCACAGTAGAGCTGACCCTGAAGGTGTAGGAGTGGGAGAACCAACCCTGAGGATGTGAAAGCAGGAGAACCGAACCCATCCCTTGCTCATGGTTGCAAGGGGTGAACAAGTCAGGGCAATGCAGGAGAGCTCACCATGGTGGTGAGGACAAGGGAGAGCTGGCAGGCTGACCAACTTTGCAACTACCCAGGCCCAGAAACAGAGTTATGAGTTGGCCCACCCCAGCGTCTACCCCATCGGGATCTGCTGGAGTGTGTGAAGGAACCGGTCCTGCAGACCCAAAGCTGCAGGATCTCCAATACGCAGGACAACAGGATATTCAAGAGGAGTCCCAGAGAGGGCCCAGCACCGATAGTGTAGCAGAAACCAGAGGCCTCAAACCAGACTAAGGACTCTTTGCAATGAACACTTGTAAGTGAAGATATATGGGTTAAAAGTATTTACTGTGTGATTCACTGTGTTACCCTACAGCTTCCAAGATGAGACTGATGTTTCCTTTCTTCTTCTTTTCTCTAAAATGTATTTTATTTCATTGGGGAGAGGGAGTTTCAAGGGTAGAGGGTAGATATGAAGGGATGGGAAATGAATGGGATGGAGATGGCTGATGTGAAAGGCACAAGGAATAATTTTTTAAAAAGTTAAAAACATAAGCAAATTGTACACGTCACATCTCTGTGCCTCCTCCTAGCCTAGAACCAGCTGTTAGCATTACTGCCATCTCCCTGAGTGTTGGTCAGCCTTTCATACTATGACAAAATACCTGCCACAGATTAAAAGGGACAAAGATTTATGTGGACTCCATATTTTATAGGTTTCCATTCAATAGGCTAGACCCATTTGCTTTGGGCCCGAGATGAGCTAGAATATCAAGGCAGCAGGAGCATGCAGTGCAGGGGCTGCTTGCTTCAAGGCAACCAGGAGGCATAGAGAGAGCCAGAGGAAGGCTGCTGACGAAGTGTAAGGACAGCCCCCATGGTTCCCTTGCTCCAGTCCTGTTCCGCCTTCCATAGCTTTGACCACTTAACAATAATCGGTTCAACTGTGAATCCATAAGTGGATTAACCCATTGACTGGATCGGAGCCCTCATAGCCCAGTCTCTTCCCAAAGCCCCACTTTCCCAGAATACACTGGGGCCCAAGTCTTCAACAGTGAGCTTCATATCCAAACCATAAGCCCTGGGCACACACTTATTGGTGTACCAAGTAGCTTCTGGATGTTTGTAGTTTTGAGATGGGAAGGTGAGGAAGGCTTGCCTATCTTACACTAATTCCTTACACAGTTGGCACGAGAAAGTCTGTGTGATAGCTGTGACTTAGAAAGCTTTGATACACAAAGGTATGGTTGAGGAGAAGGCTCTATTGTAGACATGAGGGAGAGAACAGCCAGAGAGATCTAGAAGGGTTCAGACTGAACAGGGCCATGAGAAGAGTGAGAGGGGGAAGAGAGATGGGGAGAGAGAGAGAGAGAGAGAGAGAGAGAGAGAGAGAGAGAGAGAGAGAGAGAGAGAGAGAGAGGAGAGACTATTTTGAGTGTAAATTCAGCCCCAGGGAATAGTATTTATCTCAAGCAAGGCTTTAGTTTTCTGTGCGCCAATGCTCAAGCAGGAATTGTTACTCTAGGTATTTCAAATGGTAGAGGATGAGATGAGGAAAGCTGATGTAGACGCTAGTAATTGTGTCTGCAAGAAGCTGCAGTTGCTTCGAAGCTTGTTGACTTAGGGAATGCCCCATTCAAAGGTCACCTTAGCAATTCACAGCCTGCCACAGCTACACTTGGGTGTGGTTTGCAGGGCAGGGAAAGCCAGTGAAGAGATAAGCGGAACAGTATCCTCTGCACTTAGTTCCAGTGGGGGAGGTTCTTGAGATTCTTGAGGGAGGATATGAACCCTGGGGTAATCTGGGAATTAATTTGGGCTCTTGAAGTGGGATTAAAGTGGGATTAATCTCCATCATTTAGATCTGACATAGTTTCCCATGTTGGGATTCCAGTGGTTCCAGTAATGTCTGCAGTCAATCTGAGATGCAGAAAGCTCTTCAGGATGGGCTCCAAAGTGACTTAGGAATATGTAAATTGTAAAAAGTCTTGAAATGAGAGTTTTTCTTTTAAAAAAAGAAACCAAAAAAAAAAAAAAACCAACAACAAGAACAACAAAAACCATATATTTCATGAGATCGACAAAAGTTTACTCTGGAAATGAAGTGGTTCCAAAAGGCCTTTGAAGGTTAACATGGGACCACGTGGAATATGTGTTATTAAATATGTAGGTTTGTAGGCATGTGGGATGTGTGTGCATTAGATGATGGTGGTGAATGGATAGTATACAAAACAAATGTGACACTAAGCTATTTATCTATGTAGTATACAATAAACATATAGTATTTAATGTGTATAGACCATATATGCAATGATTATACACACTACATTCTATAGACTGTATATTATACCAATGTGCTTTATATACATGTGGATTTAAAATGTAGGTAGCTATAAACTTATAGTGATTCCTTTTGCGACTACCTCATCCCAAATGAATCTTGGTTCATACTGGCTTTACAGTATGGTGGTGGCCTTGTACCACATTAAAGCCTCCTTGGAACATATAATCTCCTCGGAGACAGTGGAGACACATATGGGAATGGCACTGCCGAGACCACAATGGGGCAATCATCGAGGAGACAAGCATGTCTGTGGCAAGGAGAGAACAAAAATGAGAGCTTTGTTGAGACAGAGTGTCTATAGCACGCCACACCATTTTGAAACACGCTCTGTGTTTAGGAGCCTGGACTCGGTAACCCATGGTGAGTTCATTTTAATCAGATTCCCGAGGCAGGAGGCCTGGCAAAGATTTAAATTGCTTCTCCTATTTTCATTTCCCGACTGTTAGAATCCCCATTGCTCTTATTTACATACAAAGTTTCTATATTAAATCAGGGAAAGTTTCTAAAGGCGAAAGTCAGAAATAACTCAGAGGTCTTGGAATCTTAGCACACTTCCAAGGACACTGCTTCCTGCCCTCTGCTCCTCCATGTGCCATGCTCTGGGTGTGACATGGAGTCTCCTCACAAGAGAGCTGATGTGGCACTGGCCTTAGCTGGCAGAACAGAACGCGGAAGGTAGGAGGCAGCTTTCCCCACAGCAAAATCACAACCTTTTTTTCTTTAAAAGAGATGGCCTTGATGGGTGACTAAATTCTCTGGGGTGGAGGGGGCCCCTTCTCTGACTTCATCTTCCACGTGGACTGCAGTACATGGGGAACTGCTTTTGACATTTGGTAACCGTCATTTAGCCCACTAAGTGATATTGGTTTTGAGAAGTAAAATGGTTATGTAATTCTCTTTCATACGTTCATATTAATTAAAGTATATTCTTCATCAGATCCCTCTCGGGACCTCTCTGGCTGGGCTGGCGTGTTGTAGTAGTGTTCGTCTGCTTACTATAAGCCTACTCACTGGCTGTCCTTCATGGTCTAATCTCACCATAGCAGCTGGCGAGATGTTCTTCAATGTAAGTCAGATAATATAAAGCCTCCTTACACTGTCCAGAGGCCTTTCTTTACTCTTCCCATTCGTGAGATAGTCTGAGAAAAGCACCTACTTGTTGTGGGGTTTTAAAAGAATTAAGGAATGTGTTCAGAGTGTTTTACGGGTGTCTGCATATAGTGGGTCCATGACCCTGAGCAACAGCAAGTTATCTGAGAGGAGTTTCAGTGAGGGTCCGGTGATGATAGTGTGCCGGAGGCTGGAGCCAGACCAATGATTCATTGCAATGACCATTTTGAGGGTGGGGCTGATTGGACAAAAGGGTACACTGAGTGACACCCTGCAGCTTTTAATGATACTAGGAAGAATGAAGAGGTATTGGAAAGTGAAGTAGGGGTCTCTGTTTTGCTCGTAATTAATTTTGTTTTTGGGGGAAGATGCTACAGGGGTGAGAGGCAGATATGGAGGGACTGGGAGGTGAGCAGGATTGGGGTGCATAATGTGAAATTCCCAAAGAATTGATAAAGAATTCTGTAATAAAAAAATCGTGGAAGACTCTAGACATCAACCTTAGACTTCCACACATATCTACATACACACATGAACCCACAGAGATGTGAATGTATAGGCATGTGCATGCATACCACACACATATACATGTATGCACATGAAAAAGAAAGCTAGTAAAACCCCAGAATTATCAATAATTGGACACAAATATGACTGAAAAGATTAAATGTACAATTAAGTTATTATTCTACAAATAATAGTTCTTTGGCTTACAGAACTTGAAATTCTTTAAGATTTATTGGTTTTAGTTTTTGAATCAGGGTCTCGCTATGTAGCCCTGAATGGCCTAGAACTCACTATGTAAAATCAGGCTGGCCCTGATGTGACAAAGATCTGCCTGCCTCTACCTCCCCAGTTCTAGGATTAAAGGCTTATGCCACCAACCCTTGCAAGATGTGAAAATCAGAATAAGAATCAAAACCTTTCTCACTGTAGATCATAGTAAGTCTCTGGAATTCTTTCTCATGAGGGATAGAATCTTGTAGATTTCCTTTTAAATCTTAAAACTTTCTCTTCAGTGTGTCTTTTTACCTGGTTCTTCCATGTGCAGCCTTTCAGCCACTCAAATTGAGCTTTGTGTAAGTCGCTAATTTAGCTGGAGTGGGGTGAGAATGGGGCTGGGGGTCGGGGAGGTGGCACATGCCTATGACCCTAGTGCATTGGAGGTGCCTGTAGGAGGAAGCAGGAATTCAAGGGCATCCTTAGCTATGTAGAGATACACTGTCTCTAAACAAAACATCATTCATCAGGGTACACCTGGTTCTCCTTTCTTCTTTTCCTATCCTCCTTTACTTAAGCAAGTTCAGACTGTTCAAAGTTAATTGTAGACTGCTACTGCATCCCAGAGTCTACGTACTTATCTCTCCTAACACGTCAAGAGAAATCGTGTCCATGTGTCAGCATTAGAGTCAGTCACATCTGTACATAAGTCCTACCTCTGTCACAGACTTATTTTATTTTCAGTCATGTGCACATGTGCGCTTCTGCGTGTGGGCCTGTGCAAATGAGTGTAGATGCCTATGGAGGACATCAGATACTCTAGAGCTAGAATCATAGGTGGCTGTGGGCTACCAAACATGGACTATGGGAACTGAACTTCAGACCATTTTAAGAACACTCTTCACCATTGAGCTGTTTCTTCAGCTCCAACTGTGAGTCTTCTCTTCTCTGAGACAGACGATACCTATGAACTAGAACGGATATTATTGGGAAAATAATGGGCATTCTTCAGAAGTTTTTAGTCTATCCCATCCCATTTATGATTGCAGAGATCCTCTAGGTAACTGTCAATAAGTTATGCTAAGAACCATCTGCGACAGTAGAACTTTATCACTAATTAAGGTTAGACTCAGACCCTTTTTAAAAACCTTAAGCTCTTTCATTGACTCTGTGCCTGTGATAGGTAGAATAATGCTACACACACCCCAATGTCCACACCTTAATCCCTAGAGACTGAATATATGTCTTATGTAGTAATTGAGACTTCGTACTAAGATGAAACCAAAGGGTCTGAAGAGAAGGCTCTGTGGTTAAGAGCGTGTACTTCTCTAGCAGAGGACCAAAAGTCAGGTCCCAGAACTCATACTGAGCAGCTTTCAACTGCCTGAACCTCCAGCAGCAGGGGATCTGATACCCTTTTTTGTTCTGCAAGCGACTGCTTTCATGTGCACCTATCTCCATGCAGACACACATGCATACACATAATTAAAAAGAAAAATAAATCTTATTTACAAGAAGAGACCAAAGGATTATCCTAGTGGGCTCAGCATATTGACAGTCACCCCATAAATAAAGGGAGGCAGAGGGGGAGCGGATGTGATAATGGGTGCAGAATTTGGAGTGGTGTGGTATTGACTTTCAACACAGACACAAGGGATGCTGGAAGCCTCTAGAAGCTGGAAACTACAAGCAAATGAATTCCTCCTTACAGCCTCCAAGAAGGAACATAACTCCGCAAATGTCAGAATTTTAGATGAATGAGAACCATTTGGGTATTTCTAACCGCCGAACCTATGAAATACTAAATTTGCATTTTTTGAAGTGACTACTAGGTTTGAGGTAATTTACAGCTGTAGAAAAGTAATATAGTGCTATGCTATATTTGGGGTTGGAAATATGTGGCCTGCCTCTGAGTCTTTTCAGTGAACTAAGCTACAAAAATACTTGGGAGATCATGACGGTATCCACATTAACAAGTTAAATTTAGTTTGTCTATCTTAATTTGTATGTAAAAGGTAACTTAGACAAATCTATACACCAAATCTGGCTTTATACATTCAAACTGGAATTGAGACTTGTGCCTACCACCAGTGCGATTTGCTACATGAAACATCCCAGGGAGGGAAAGATTTAAAATCCTGCCTCACCAAGGAAGAAATACTGATTGATGCAATAGTTTGAAAGTGAATGTCTTTGTGCTAGTTAGCTTTGTCAGCTTGACACAAGCAGAGTCATCTGTGATAGTCTTGCTTTAGTTTGCACATGATTTGGTAAGTTTCAGAAAGTTACGTATGATTCTCCAACCATTCTATTGCATAGTTTCTACTAGCATTTTCCATGATTTAAACGATGTCTAAACACTGTGAACTTGCAAAATGAAGGTGGTATTATTCTACCCCTGATATGAATTCCATAGTTATGAGCAGTAATAAGTGAATAGGATGAAATTCCAGACAAAGAATTCAAGAGAATATTCCTAAAAATATTTAGTGAAAACGTGGATATAAACAATCTTAAAGGTGAATTTTAAAAGAACACAGATAAACAACTAATTGAAAAAGGAAGTCAATACAAGGACTTGAAACAGGAATTCAACAAGAGAAAGTTTTACTAAAAAAATCAAATTGAAGTTTAGAAATGAAAAGCTTAGTTAATCAAATAAAAAACTCAGTAGAAGATTCACCAATAGAATGGATCAAGTGGAAGTCAGAAAGTCATGAATGGGAGACAACATAGATGAATTAGACTGGTCAGCTCTGACAAAGATTAAAATAAAAAGCAAGTATGAGCATATGTGATCTATGAAATAGCATTAAAAGACCAAATCTATAAATCATGGGGATAGAAGGAGGATAGGAATTTAAGGTTAAACACATAAACAAAACTCAATAAAATCATAACAGAAGAATTCCCAAATTTAGCAAGACTACAGTCCAGACTCATGAGGCATTTAGAACACTAAGCAGACAAGACTAGAAAGAAAGGTCCCTAGATCATATTGTAACACTAAAAGCATTAAAATGAAATATAGAGGAAAAACCAAAATTGGTAGCTACAAGAGAGAAGCACTAAGTCACAGAGAGATGAACCCTTCACAACCACAGCATACTTCTCAACAGAACCCTTGACAAATGTGATTCCACGAAATTAAAAGGCTTCAATGTATCAAAGAAACAACCAGTATAGAGACCATCTGTGGAATTGAAGAAAATCTTTGCTGCTATAACTCTGATAGAACATTAATATCTAGTATATATAATGAATGGAGAAAACCCAAAACATCAAGAAATTAGGCAACACAATCAATAAATGGGCTAATAAAATGAGCAGACATTTCTCAACAGATAAAGTCCAAATGTCAATAAGCATGAAAAAAGTTCAATCTCGCTACAGTAGAGAAATGAAAAGTAATACAAAGCTGATACTGTATTTAACCCTAGTTAGAACCCCAGTCATTAAGAAAACAGATAACAACCAGGTGGGGGTGGCATACACCTTTAATTCCATCACTCAGGAGGCCGACAGAAGCAGACAACCTCTGTGAGTTTGAGGCCAGATTGGTCTACAGAGCTAGTTCCAGGACAGCCAGGACTACAGAGAGAAACCCTGCCTTGAAAACCAATAAACAAGCAAACAAATAAATAAATAGCAAGTGCTGGAGAGAATACAGACAAAGTCTTATGGAATATAAACAAATGCAATCACTATGGAAATCTGTGAAGCTGTTTCTTCAAAAACTAAAACAAACAAACAAACAAACAAACAAACACCAGAATTAGCCATACCATACCTGACTATTTTCCTGAGGGAACACAAATCAATGTAGTACAGAGTTGCACACCAATGTTTATTACAGCACTGTTCAGAAGAAGCTAAATTATGGAACCTACCAACACGTCTACTAGTGAAGGAATGGGTAAAGGAAAGATGCCATCTACAGATGGATCTTTTTTTATCCATAAAGGAGAAAAAAGTTTTATGTCACTTGCAGGAAAATGGATGCAGAGCTAGAGAATTATAAAGTGAGTTAAATTATTTTCAGGAAGACATTTTGTTTTCTAGATGTTATATATAGACAGATAAAATCATATATGTACATACGGCATGAAAACAGAAGCAAAACCGACTGGGGGCAGGGGGCTAAGAGGAGGTGGAAGGTGAGAAAGGGTTTGGTGCTGTGCAGTGGCTATGCTAAACGTATAGCATATATCTACAGGAAAATGACCTTATGACACCCAACAGAATAAAATATAAAATTTTAACAAGTCATTTTATATTGACAAGATAAAATTGTTATCATTTTCTTTCATCTATGAATTGTAATCCTTGGATTTATTACAATTTTTATTACTTTGATTAGTGTTTTATTTTGAGTGTAGTAATAATAGACCATTATTAACACTTAATCACATGCAAGTGAATTTGCTGATATCTGGAAAAGTATTCTAAAGCCAGATTTTCATTGTAACCTTGACCATGATTTGCAGAACACTGTTTTCACACCACTTATAGGCTTCCAGTGAAAAACTAATGTGTAATCAAAAGAAATCAGAAGGATGTCCAGGGTTGTATAGCCTGTTTGTAGCACAAATACTCTAAAACTGGATTGTCTTAAATATTCCCTAACAAGACCTGGTTTTGTTAGGGAACTTGCAAAACCAAATCCGAGCAAACCAACAACTTGCTTCCCCATCGTCAAGTGCCCAGATGGCAACAAGAAATTTACAACACAAGTCAGGCGGTGGGGGCGCATGACTTTAATCCAAGCACTCGGAAGGCCAAAGCAGGTGAATCTCTAAATTCAAAAGCCAGCCTGGTCTACAAAGCGAGTTCCAGGATAGTCAGAGCTACACAGAGAAACCCTGTCTTGAAAAACAAAACAAAACAAAACAAAACAAAACAAACAAATGAAAAGCCAAGAAACAAAAAAAAAAAGAAAATAGAAAAAGACACAGAACTTAGTAAAGAAACAAGTTGATTTTTCTTTTTGTTTCCTTTTTTAAATATTTATTTTACATTTCATTTTCTATAATGTTAATGTGTGCGTTTCTGTGTGCGTGTGCGTGTGTGTGTATGTGTATGAATGCAGGTGCTTGAGGAGTCCAGAAGAGAGTGTTGGATCCCCTGAAGCTGGAGTTACTGGTGGCTGTGAAACTCCTGATGTGGGTCCTGGGATCCAAACTCAGGTCTTGTGCTAGAGCAGTATATGCCCTTAACTGCTGAGCCATCTCTTTGGCCCCAGTTGATATTTCTTGATCAGCTAGACCATAACCTAGAACAGAGGCCATAGGCAACATAGGGAAATGGGATATTGGACTGAACTGGCTTCCCTTACCATAAATATACATTGATACATACATACATATATATATATATATATATATATATATATATAAGCATACACTAATACATATGAAAGTAGCAGTTCTAGAAAGCAGAAGTGTTGGCAGTGGATTGAAATGTCTGCTAGGTCAGGTGACTCAAGCTGGCAGAATACAAACCTTAAGTCTCAGTCCAAAGGGTTAGGCCCGTAACTGGTAGGGTTTCAGGAAGACGCTGAGGTAGACTGCCTGGTGACAGGATGCAGCTGTATTGGAGCACAAAGCCTTGGCAGGGTGTGAGCAGTTGTGTCAATTATCAGAACACAAGCCAGAGTCCAGAGGGACGGGTGGCAATTAGAGAGAAGCAAGGCTGAATTCAAAAGTTCACAGGGCGGTGTCAGAGCAGGCAAAGGGAAGCCAATGCTTGCTCCTCTCCCTTTGTCTCTTCCCAACCTTACAGTGTGCCTACCGGAGGCAGGGCCCCGGCTGCTGAGCAAAGAGAAATGGGGGGGGAAACAATCATCCAAAGGAAATCAGAGTGCCTTTAGAAATGATATACAGGTGGGGGTCAGACAACATTCCATAAATGTTCACATACATGTATGAAAATGGAGACTAATAGGGCCTGGAGCAAGTTCAACTGATGTTTTACCGTGGGCTCCAAGAGTTTAAGACCACATATCCAGGTCTAAGTCCTAGAATTTTACCGCAGAGAATACCTTGAAACTTGCTATTTTCAACCTCCAATTACTGTTCATGTTGGATTGGAAAATAGAGATTCCTGAGGGGGGAGGCTTGTGGCATCTAATAACAGCTGTCTATTTAGTGCTTACTGTATGCTGGGCAATGTGGTAAATATATTACAGATTTATCACTACATTTAATCTTTCTGCTGTCAGGATGCTATAGGTATTATTGACCCACTTTGCAGATCAACTAAGGTCAAAACTACTTAAGTAGCTTGTGCCAAGAAGGAATATAGAAGGAATTTCAAAAGAGGTAAAAGTCCATAGTTGTACAAAGAAAGCCAACGGAAGTAAGAGTTCTAAGTATCTTCTTGCACCAATTTTAACTTTGCTTGGACTTATATTTGTTTGGTCAAATAAGAAAACAATGCCCCAAGAGATGTAGATGAGAGGATAATGAAATAAATAATAAAGAGAATAAAGAAATACTGAGAGTTTAGCAGTGTAAATCGGTGGAGAGAGGGATGATATGAACACCGGGAATATCCAAGTATGACAGAGATTAAAGAAACAGAATTAGACAAAGAGGCTGACTTCCTTGTTTACTGTTCAAAGGGCACACAAAGTTCACCCTGCCTTTGGCACCAGTGTAATCCTACCAAGCAGAATGATTTAACAATGGCGTGTGATGATTCGTTTCGAAGCGTGAAGCAGCCTTATCCAGGGATGTATGTTCAGGTCGAAACTGGAGCTAGAGAAGAAAATTTCCGTGCAAACTCATACCTGCTGTGGGCTGGTTGGGAGTTTAGGAAAGGCTACCGTTTTATTTAGGAAGGGAAGCTGAAGAAGTCCAGTGCTCCCCACACAGACAGGTGAGTGGCAGAGCTCAAAGTCTACTGTCCACAGAGCTCAGCTCAGAGGCAGCAGGTGCAGCACTGCCTGATTCTTCCTTATGGGGACTGACTAGCCACCTAGTCTTGTTTAGATGTGGCTCGTGAGCTGTCGTGGGCTCCTGAGATGAATGTAGGGAATATGATTCCAGAATCATAGAAGTAGAACAGAGAGGAACAGAGCAGAGATCAATTATTGAGAGACCATCTAGAGAAGTCAGGATTTGCGTGTTACCCAGAATTCAAGCTATCCTGCAAACCATTAAGGAAAAAAAAAAAGACAGCTTTAGCTAACTCTTCCATTTTCTACAAAGCAACATTCTCTGAATAGACAATCTTGTTTAAAAGCTGCCAAAATTTAGGACTCTTAATGGAAAAAAAAATTAGATTGCCTAGCAGGAGACGTTAGCCACTCTTTTTGGCAAGACTTTTTTTTTTTTAAGGCATTTGTGGTGGTTATAGATTTTCTTTATTGAAGTGCTTTCTCTTAAGTATGTACTCTTTTCCTCCATAAGCTGTTTATATGGTTGTCCAAAGGTAGTGTTCTTTTTTTTTTTTTTTTTTTTTTTTTTTTTTTTTTTTTTTTTTTGGTTTTTCGAGTCAGGGTTTCCCTGTAGTTTCTAGAGCAAAGGTAGTGTTCTTATCTACAATGTGTCTGCCCTTTAACTTGTCTTTTATTTAAAGATGAATGACTTCCTACATGAAATGTATTATTTTGAGGAGTGCTTGGGAAAGAATTTTGTCTTTCCAAAGTTTATGTGCTTACACTTTAAATCCTAACACCATGTTGGTATTTGAAGGTGGAGCTTTTGGGAGGTAACCAAGTTTAGTCAAAGTCAGGGTACAGAGACTTCAAGATGGAAACAAGAGAGATCACTGTCTGTCTCTATCCACACACAGAGGTAAGGGCATTCGAGGACACAAGAAGGCACGAATCCCCAAGTCTAGACAAAAGCTCTCTTTACAACCTCGCCTCCCTGACTGTTTGATGTTGGAGTTCCTGGCTCAAAAAAATGTGAGAAAATAAATTCACAATTTTAAAACATTCAACTTGTTATATTTTGTTGTGACAGCCTGCCTTAGTCCATTTCCCATTGAATAACCGAGCACACAGTCTGAGTAATTTATAAAAAGATCTGTTTGATGTCTTAGTCGGGGTTACTATTGCTGCGATTAAACATGACCAAAGACAAGTAGGTGAGGAAGGGTTTATTTCACTTACAGTTCCATATAGCGGTTCATCACCAAGGAGTCAGGACGGAAACTGAAGCAGGGCATGAGCCCGGAAGCAGGCGCTAATGCAGAGGCCATGGCGGGGAGCAGCTTATGGGCTTGCTTCCCATGACCTTGCTCAGCCTGCTTTCTTATAGAACCCAGGACCACCAGCCCAGGGATGGCACCACCCACAGTGGGCTGTGCCCTCCCCCACTGATCACTAATTGAGAAAACACCTTAGAGACAGATCTTATGGAGGCATTTCTCAACTGAAGCTCCCTCCTCTCTGATGACTCTAGCTTGTGTCAAGTTGACATAAACCTAGCCAGTACATTTGGGTTCATAGTACTGGAGGCCGGGAAGTCCAAGATCAGGAGGCTGAGTGGCAGAGGGTGAAAGGGCCAAGGTGCACGTAAAAGAATGGACTTGTTTTATAACAACCTGCTTTCAAAGTAAGTCATGCACTTCTGTGAAAGAATTCACCCAATGTACAAAAGGCATTAATCTGCTCTAGGAAGCTCTGCTCCCATAACTCAAGTGCCCCCCATCAGGCTCCACAGCCAATGCTTCCCAAACTGTGGTTCAGCTTGAATTAAGAGAAGCCCCCAAACTGGGGTTTTATTAAACCTTTCCAAATATCATTGTTCTAAGGTATAATAAAGTCTCACGAAAATTTTGTGATTGTCGTAGATACTTTTTTTCTACCTACAAAATATTTTTTAAGATCCTTTTCAGGATGGCAGAAACCAGCATGTTGACTCTTTCTAACAACAGTCATGAAACAGGCAGTGTTTTCTGAGCCCTGAGGGCGCCTGAACCAATACTCACCCCATACAGGCACTAGGGATAGACCAAAAGCTCCAAATGGGCGAACCACTAAGTTTATTGGCCTTACTTATATAACGTGTCTGAGGGATTGCTTACAGGTGTGAATAACTGCTCCGCAAACAGCTGCACCACCAAAAAGTCTCACGCCAGCATAGACGGAAATTTCTCCCCCTTCACTCCTCCATTTAACTTTCCACACTTTATATATTCTGACACCTACCGAGAACAGGAGGACATGTGTACGCCCAAGCTGGGCAGAAGTACCGTAGGAAGGAGTGACTGGGATCTTAGGTGGATGTCTAATGACCTTCCCAACTCCTTTCTTCTATAAGGAAACATCAGGACTGATCTTTTTAAAAGCTAATTCTTTGAGAATTCCACATGTGTGATCTGATTATCCCCCCCCCCCCTTGCTCCCGTACCTCTTTTATCCCCTCACATTCCCTCTGGACCACTTCTTCTCAAAAAGTCCCTTCTATACTTCCATTTTTTTTCCCTCTTGATCCCCTGAATTTAACTAGGGCTTTTGCAATGAGTAAGGGAGGGAACTTATTGGAACGTGGACAACTTGTCATTGGCTATACCACTGAAGGGAGAGTAAAAACTGCATCCCCTTCCCTCAGGAGCCAATCAGTCCTCTGCAAGGGATGGGGCCTGATGAGTCCCTCGCCCATCTGTGATGGAATGTTTACAGGCTTGATCATGGGCAGGTCCTGCACAACAGCCTAGCTGCTTGGAGTTCCTGAGGGCAATGGCCATGCTATGTCCAGACCACAGTGTTTCCCAGCATCCTTTATTCTCCAGATCTTACATTATTTATGTTCCCTCTGTGATATTTCCTAAGCCTCAGGCATGGTGTGTGTGTGTGTCTGTGTGTGTGTGTGTGTGTGTGTGTGTGTGCGATGCTGATGTTCCATTTAGGGCCCAACCATCAACAATCACTTCTTCTCAGCACTTTCACCAGCTGGGAATCTGCGTGAACCTCTACTTACTGAAAAAGAACTTCTCTCACCAAGACTTAAAGTAGCAGTAACCTTAACTTATGGGTGTAAACATATTTAGAAGGCGTTTGACACCATTTCAACTTAGCAAAATGACAAAGGGAGGTAGGTTCCTTCCTGGAACCTGTGATGTCACCAACCAATGGGCTTTTGATGAGGTACCCAGCATGAATTCCCTCCTGAGGAGAAGGCTTTGAGTCTAGTGAGAAAGTCAGTACTTATCCCCCCCTTACAGTTACGTAGCTATTGCATTTGTGGGCACATCTTGTCAGGAAGGTTTGGCATGTGATGTGCAGGGACTCCTTCCCCCTCCCCCCCCCCACTGGGTATGACTGGTGAGGATTATCTCTTCAAGCAGCTCAAAGATCACCTCCTGGCTCTGTGAAAGGTAGCAAGAAGGAAGGAAACTTCCATTTCCGTTCTGATTGGTTTCTCTATGTCCTGCAACCAAAATGTCTGCTATCCTCAGCAATGAGGTCTTACCTTAGTCCTGGTGGCGATCCACAGTAAGGGAAACAGGCTTGCTGTTTTGGTGGTCTCTGGGGCCTCCCTGATCATCACTCATAGTATCACAGGGACTGGCTCAATCTTGTGGATTGCGTGCACATAGTGGCAGCTGTTCTGAAGACCATAGTAAGGTCTGTTATGCTTAGAGGATAGCATTCTGCAGCAATTGCAGAGGAAGTCCATAGCTTGAGGTAGCTGTTGTATGTGACAGACATTCTCCCTGAACTTTCCCATAGCTTGAGGCAGCTGTCGTCTCTGCGTGACTGACATTCTCCCAGAACCCTTCCCTTTGCCCCCCTTGATTGCAGGATTCTCTGCAGATGAAGTTAAGCAAATGCATCTTTCTACTTCCAGGCTCTGTTGTTACAGTGTCTCATTTTGTTTCAGTTTTCTTTTTGTTTGACTATTTGATTTTTCTTAATTATGTCTCTGCCCCAGGTATTTGACCTTAAGAATAATATTGAAAAAGGAGTAGACGAATTTTATTTGGGAATGCCTCAGGCTTTATCCTGGTCAACCACCAAATCACCGTAGCAGCCTTCTGATTACAGGTAAATACGTGGAAGAAAAAACCGAATGTGTCACCTGGTTTTGCTTTGGAAGGTTTAATAAGCATCTTAATCTCATAATTTCCTGCTTATAACTAACCAGGATCCCTCTTTCTTGTGCTGGAAACCTCATTTCTTAGGGAGGAGGGAAAAAGACCAGTTTTGTTTTCCACGGTCTCTCTCTCTCTCTCTCTCTCTCTCTCGCACGCGCGAGACACACACACACACACACACACACACACACACACACACACACAGCAAAGAATTGGTAGGAAACGGAGCTCTTCACAAAACAGGAATTTGACAAAGGAAGGTTTTCAGTGTTCTATGAAAGACTAACTACTGAGCACATAACCAGACAGTGCAGGAGTAACAACGAATCTCAGCCGAGTATTTGTGCCTGGAGAACGGCAGTGTCAGCTTGAGTGACACAAGCCAACTGCATTGGTTTGCAATATAGCAGACTGGAAAGCATACACTGTCTGCTTTGTTGAGACATTATGTTCTGAAGAGCATTGTTGCGATGTCTTTGGTTTGGCTTTCCCCCTGCTAATATAAACTGTTTTTATACTGACTTTGCTTTCTTCTTACAAGTTATTGGAAGAGGCTGAAAATTTAATTCCTATCTAGATTTCTTGCTAGTTTCAATTCATGAGTTTCCAGTCAAATGTCAATGAAAAATACTTAAGTGTTAGAAATCTAAACATTCTCACCCACATCTAATTAAAATATATTTAATCCACATATTTACATTTGTGGCTTAAAAGGGTTGGCATCATTTATTGAAACTTGGCCTGGCCTGGTGAATCACTCAGGCCTGTGATTCCAGCTACATAGGATGCTGAGGCAGGAGGATTACAAATTCAAAGTCTGCCTTGGCTACAGAGTGAGTTCAGTGCAAGCCTGGACAATTTACTGAGACCGTCTCAAATAATAAGAGGGCTTTAGATGTCTCAGTGATAGAGGATTTGCTAAGCCTCAAATACAATGCTTATTTATCTGAGGTAGATAGCATATACGGGATGCTTGGGAGTGAAGGACAATGTATTTTGTAGGCATCTCTCTTCCATTTATTGAGAGAAGTTTTACTCCATCTCTTTTCTAGTACTGGGTCCTTGGAAGATCAGTCTTTTAGGCCATGGGATATGTTGTTCGAGGAGATAATTACCTGTGTCTGAACACGTATGCATCTTACCTGTTCTCCCAACACACCGGTCCTCTGTATTATGGACTGAACTCCTGAATGCTAGGTTATTTTCTTTTACTAAATCTCAAGCCAGTCCCAGCTCCCTTAGCTCCAATGTGCCATCTGCCTGTCTCAGCCTCCCCAGTAGCTGGGATTACAGGCCTATGGGGCTGTGCCTGGCTGTACTGTATTACACAATGATGCTGCTACTCACGAAGCAGTGCTTAATGAACAATATAATCCTCTGCCCTTTCCAAGAGGACAGAGCGGCCTGGGAAGTGCATTCCCGTTTCAGCTTTACAACTTAACGATTTGAGTCACGTTTAGAGTCCAAACTCCTAGAGCTTCATTTGGAAAAAAAAAAAAAAGGCAATAATATCTATGACACAATTTTCGTTCAGGGGATGGTGACCTGAGCTCCCAAATGGGAACCACAAACCATTTTTCTAAGCATCCGGAGTCCGTGGTATAGCACTTGGGGTCAGGAAGGGGAGACCATCGGCCTGGTCTTGATTTGCTGGCATTGTTCAAGAAGGCCCTGCCACCCTGGCTGAGCACCGATGCCCTGAACGCTCTGTCCCTTGATTCTCAGCAGCATTTCTAAAGCTCGCCCAGTTCTTCGCAGACCTCGCTTTGCCTTCCTCCCACGGCTTCAGAGAGAAGCCACCAGGGACCTACAACCGCTCCCCTCCCGCGCGCTGCTCCTGCGAAGGCGGGGCGGGGCGGGACTTCAGACTTTCTAGGTCGTGTCAGCCAATGAGCGCGTGGCCTCCTTTCCGGCCAGCGAGCCGACCAATCCGAGCCGGTCTGTGTCATCTTCGGCTCCACTCGGCTCTTTTCGCTGCTGCGGGCTGCTTGGGGGCCTCCGCCGCTGGAGAGACGAGACGCTTTCTTTTTTTTTTCTTCTCTTTTCTTTATTTCTTTTTTTTTTTTCCTCTTTTTTCCCCATGTGTTCACTTCCGGGTCCGGTGCCGCTCCGGATGCTCGAGGCCGAAGGATGTTTGACCTCCGGATAAGCGAGGCGCCGCCGTGCATTCATTCCCGGTTGCATCGGTGGCCACAGCCGCGGCCCGGACGGCGACTCGGCGCTCAGCGGCGGCAGTAGGTGGCGCCGGCGGCGGCGCGCCGAGCCGGGAGACGCGGGCCCGTCCTTCTCAAGCTCGCGCCTTCCTCTCCTCGGCCTCGTTCATCTCCTGCGGCCGCCGGCGGCGGGGATGTGCCGGCGCTGACAGGCGGACGCGCGCGCCGGGCCGAACCCGCTGCCCGCGGCTGCGCCTCTGAGGTAAATTACGGTCGGCGGAGGCCCGCGGGCAGGCGGGCGAGCCAGGGGCGCGGGCGGCGGGGCGAGGCCGGGCCGGGCCGGGCCGGGCCGGGCGGCGCAGGGGCTGCGGGCTGGGCCGGGGAGGGGCCCGGCGGTCGCGCGGCTGCCTGAGCTTCGGGGCGGCGGGGAGGAGGAGGCGCTGGCGGCGGCGGCGCGGGGCAACTTCCCTGAGCCGAGGTGGCGGCGAGGGAACCGGTGTGCCGAGCCTTCCGCCGACTCGGAAATCGGCCGAGCCGTTCGGGGAAGGCAGCGACCTGCCTGCCGCGGGCTCTGGGGTCGGGTTGGTGTGTTACCCGCCCGCGGGGGAGGAGGCACCGCGGTTCCTGGGTGCGGGGTGTTGATGGAGATCCTGTGTGCTGCTGAGGTCGGGGGAGTTCGGGCTGTGCAGTTCACGATCACTCCTCTTCGCCCACCCCGAAAAGTTTAAAAAGGGTGAGGGAGAAGTCTGAGTGGCAGCAGGCTACTGTTGCTCCAGGCTGGGCATGAGTTGTGGCTCTGTTGGGATGAGTATCCGGGCTTAGGTCAGTGCCCCTGTGGAGCAGTCTGTTCAACGGGTACTTAGTATTGGAAGATGAAACACCTTTGAAAAATAAACTTACGAAGACAAACTGTTTTTATTCTTGCAATTGCTTCTTGTGATTATACTTGACGTTTGACCACAGGTAGAGATATCGAACTATGAAAGTGGGAATAAATCAAATTTAAATGTGTGCTTCTTTGAGGAATCTTGGCGTTCCCTGTAAACCCAAGGTGGGAGAAAAATAGACACAAAGTTGTTTAAGAATAATTAAATTTAGACCTGAGACTCGTTTAAGAAAATATATTATGACAGAAATCAAATGCTTTGCTTGCTATACGTTCTTAATTGCTTATTTTTGAGATGTGCTTACAGCGTTTTATAATGGTTAC
This sequence comes from Arvicola amphibius, assembly GCF_903992535.2. Taxonomy (NCBI): domain Eukaryota; kingdom Metazoa; phylum Chordata; class Mammalia; order Rodentia; family Cricetidae; genus Arvicola; species Arvicola amphibius. Next base: position 129,224,124 of record NC_052051.1, read on the forward strand.
TTAACTTTGCTTTTACTGTGATTCTGCCCTAGGATAAGCTTCATGTTTTGTAAATTAGCTTTCCTAGCTTCACGAAGATTAGTATTATATTTATAGGCACTGGAAGAATGGTGTTATGTACATTGTGTGCCTTTCACCTACATTCTTAATAGAATGTATAGATAGTTTTGCTTTAAGTGAACTTACATTTCTGGATATGTATCATGTAGAAGGAATCCATATAGGACTTGGGAACAAAAAGATTTTATTTTGTTTTAGTTGTTTACTTACTCATTTTGGACTTTTGAGACAGGGTCTGACTACACAGCATGGGTTGGACTTGAATTCATTTTCCTCCTGCTGAGGCCTCTTGAGTGTTAGGATAATTAATAGTGTTCCACCTTGCTTTTAATGTTGATACAGATGAGACTTTTTTGACGTTGTGGTGTATCTTGAAGAATGGTTATTGATGATTTATGTACTCCATGACCCCCCTTTTGTCAGCTTAAATTTGATGAATTGTGTAATTATTGACATTTTAGTATTATATTTGCAAATGTATACCGCAGTTCTTCTAATGACGAAAGTCATTTGTTGCTCTTTTCAAAATCAAGTACTGGGATTAGAATCAAATGATAATCTAATGAACTCATACCCTTACCACTTGATGTTATTAGATGAATGGGTAGAAATATGAAGATTACCAAGACTCTAGCTACCTTCAAGGGAGAAGCATGCATGGTCCCAAATAATTGCAACCCCAAGCTTCCTGTAGGTTTTATTAGAGATGGACGGAAGCATGGGGTGCGTGTGCAAGACACTAATTTGAAGGGAGTTAGGAATGAGCGTGGGGCTGTGACACTGTGTTTGGGCCTTAGGTATTTTCATGGGCACAGGGGGCTGGGGGCTGGCCGAGCGCTGTCATGTGGCTGAGTGCTAGGGCACCTGTTGAGCTGGATGCCGAGCTGCTGTGAAGAGGAAGCTGGGAGAGTGGGTTGAGCAGGCCATGGAGGCTCAGAAGGCCTTGTGTTGAACAGTGAGTCAGCTGGAGGTGTGAAGGCTCAAACGTGTCTCTTCTGTGGTGACAAGAGGTAGACACAGAAGAACGTTGTGTTTAAGGAAACAAATTATAACCCAGTGGTTAGCTGGCTGTCATCTGTGCTACTGGGGGGAAGCAGATGTATACAGTGGACATCAGTTTATACATGGCTTTATAATTTTTCTTTACTTACATTTGATTATGGGTGTGTCTGGTAATCTGGTAATTGGTTTTACATGAAATAAATAAGGACTGTAAAAATGACTCAGGGAGAAATGGGAAGCCCTCCATTTATTTCTGTGTTCCCTCTGATCCCTCCTGTAATCTTTTTCCTGCTGGGAACAGAACAGATCATTCTATGGTATAGCTTTTGCTTTTTTTCTTCTTTGCAGAATAGAACAAATATTGTTTTAATTATAAAGGGCACCCCCCCAACAAAATATACAGTTAACTAAAGGGAATGGTAAAATATTAAACAACACAACACAGTGCAGGCCATTGCATAATCTGTTACTGTGAATACATTTGAAGGTGAGATTTGCTAGAGAAAAAGGGTCATGAAGAAAGAAATCTACGCACGAAGAAAATTAACCACAATAGTAAGATGATAAAATGAGAATAACCATAGTTCCAGATAAACATATATGAGGTTTTTGTCATCTTTTTATTTTTATTTTATTGGTTTTGTGCCTGTATGTATATCTGCATGAGTGTGCTAGATCCTGGAGTTACAGACTGTTGTGAGCTGCCATGTCGGTGCTGGGAATTGAATCTGATTCCCCTGGAAGAGCAGTCAGTGTTCTTTACCACTGAGCCATCTCTCCAGCCCATTTTTAGTCATCTTAAGTATCAGTAGACTGTAATTTAACCCTCAAATCACTATCAAAATAGTGCTTAGAAAAATATCACCCTCACACCATCAGTTTCTGAGTGCTTGTAAAAAAGTTACAGTGAAAGTTTTTTCCCTCAAATTTCTCTCTTAATATTAGAAAGAATTACATTGTGACTGAATTTATATTATCTTGAAACCTCCCCCTAAAAAACAAAAGGAGCTACAATTTACTTTTAAGACCACTTTGAACTTTTCTGGGGGTTCAGTTAAATGATGGGACTCCCATTGTGAGAGCAGGAAGTCTCAGTGGTTGTAAGTAAGCTGTTGAAATGTGTCTTAGGGATAACAATGTGTATTTGTGTCCTTTTTCCTTGATTCCATAGTCACCACTCTGTTTTTCCCTTCAACTTCCATATTCTTTTTCTTTATTCAAGCAGTTGGCATTTAGTGATATTATTTGATACTGTTAGTATGTTCCGGTTTTGGCTCTTTAAGAAGAAAGTTAGCTCTTTCTTTGGAAATGACAGTTTGGGGATTTATGTCTTTTCCCAGTTGCAAAGAATCTGTAGGCTCAGAAAACAGAGTTTCAGTGATAAGCATTCCCGTTGTGTGGATCCCCAAGACAGAATCATACTTGGGGTCTCATTTTTTGAATCAAGTATGCATAATTTGTTAATGGGGAAGGACTCTGGATAGCCTGAAACTTCTTAGAAAATATATAATAAAACCTGGGGTTATAGCTCAGTGGTAGAGTGCTTGCCTAGCAAATACTGGAGAGAGGTGTATGTGGGATTATTTTAGATACCCACTGTTAGGCATGTTTTCCTAACTCACTTCCCAAAGTTGTGGTTGAGAAACTGTATGTGTTTGAAGTTCCTGTCTGTTATGGGACCTGGGGTTAGTATGTTCCTAGACTCTAAGTGTTTGTATCTTCTCATCCATCGCAGTTGCTCACCTTAGCATTCCTAACAATGAGTATTAGTGTGTTGGGGGAGAAAGAAATACATTTTAGCCAATGTAGTTTGAATTAAATTTAATAAATTTATGGCTAAATCATATCAGCTTTTATTTTTGTAGCTTTCGGTGGTTTAAGACAGAAACATCGCATCAGTTATGAGTTTTTTTTCTTTAACTACTAATGCTTTTTTCCTCTAGTGTAGTAATGTCAGAGTTGAAGTTGTGCTCAAGTTTCTCTTTGTGTTTAGCCAGTTCTGGATTGCCTAGAAGAATCTTTTGTGTGTGTGTGTGTGTGTGTGCTGGTGTGCGTGTTGGGGAAAGAGGAGCGGAGATGAGATTGAGGGTTAGGGTTGACTCTGCCATTATGCTCTTCATTGAGATTGAGCACATTGTTGTGAAAGTGCCAAGGTGTGATGCCATATAGAGCTTCATTTCAGAAATTGCTGATAGGTATCAATTGTTAGAGGCCTGGTTGGTGTATAGAATAACCAAAGACTCTTGGGGAGGCTCATTATAGGAAGATTGCCTCTTAAGTGACCTCTGCTTGAACCCACTCCTAAGCTTAAATGATACTTTCTTCTCCCTGAAGAAGTAATAGAGCAAAGCCGTGCTGCATGCGGTGGCAGTAAGCCACTCCAGTTTCCCCTCGAACTTTCATTCCTACCAGTTGTCCCCAAGAATCATTTGTGTTTATGCTCCACAAACCATCGGTGGCAGTTACATTTGATTTTGTAATCACATATTGCAGTAAAACCTTGCTCAGCAAATTCTGAGGTCAGAAACGTGTGTGTATGAGAACCATTTGACTGTGTTGGAAAAAACAGAGTAGTAAAACTAATTACAGTTGAAATATGGGGGGAGGATGAAATGATTTTAATCCAGGAAATTTGTGAAGACCCCATAGTAAGGCTGCTTAAGTGTTGTGAGATGCATTGCAAGATTGCACTGTAAATAGACCTTGTTTTGTTTTAGCTGCAGTAAATTATTTAGTGTCCCTGAGCTTTTTGTTCTGCAGATTTTTTTTTAATTCTCTTTAAAGCTAATTGACATCTGTTGATAAATAAGCCAAAGAGGAACCTACTAAAACCTAATCTAATTATACCAACTTTGAGACTTCCTTAGTATCTAATGACTGTTTTTTTTTTTTTTTTTTTTTTTTTTTTTTTTTTTTTTTGTTTCTGCTTGTTTTTTGAGATGATTTCACTCTGTAGTGCAGGTTAGCCTGGAATAATTAGCTCAGGTTGATCTTGAACTTCAAACCGTCCTGTCTGTCACCTTCCTAAGTGCTAGGATTATAGGCTTGAGCCACTTTGTCTGACTGCATCTTCTTCCAAGACACAAAGGAAATTCTGGTTTTCCTGACCCTACCAGAAGGTCATTTCTCAGAATGCATTGTTTAAATATCTAGTCATGTGATTGCATAAAGTAGTGCAAACTACACTTGGTCAGATTTCCTATGCTATTTTTCAGGTTTTATGCAGTGTCAGCATTGGAGTAGAGCCTTACCATTTCAGTAGCTCTTCAAGTTGAGTAGGCACTGCTAGGGTGAATTGGTAGGTGAGGTTGTTCTTAGAAAGTAGAAATAACACTCCCTTGATGTGTATCAGGAGCACTTGAATATGGTGCAAAGCATGCTGGTTTGATGGCTGAAGATTGCTAACTTAGCTCAAGTTGAAAAGGAGAATTTGCAGTTAAAAAATAACAAGGTCCAGGTTGAGAAAGATACAGGGATATGCTGCTTATGTGGGATCCACTGCTTCAGAAGACTGAAATGCAGTGTACAGCAGTGTGCAACATCGAATTGGGAAGGCTCAGGGCTGAGTCTTGAGTAGTTGTTTGCCTTTCTGTGACTTTGCTGGCTCTTATCTGTGCTCTCAATACATCCTTAGACTGCTATCAGATCACGTTATGGATTTGCATTGGCAGAGGAGGGAGTGGAGCTTGCTTGCCTGAGCTCTTTCATCTTGTCACTCCCTCCCAAATGAGAAAAACCTTAGCACTGGCCTACCAGTATATTTTTCTTCATATTTTATTGATCATAAGTAATGGTGCACCTGTTTTATCCAGTTAGGACAATGGAATAGAGTTATGTTTGGTGTCTGCTAGTCAGGATATATTCCTTGCTCTGCAGTTACACAGGGGAGAGAGAATATTTTGAAAATAGCATGAGAAGGAAGAATGGGGAAATGAATATTAGAGATACAATCAATAGTGACCATTACTACTTGTTTTGAGACTGAAATAAATAATGCATGTCAATGCACTTTGAACTCCACAGTGTAGTACAGATGCAATGGATGAAAACGTCCCATGTTGCTGTCTTAAAAGTACTCTGGGCTGAATATATTTCAGTACTAAAAATATTGCCAGTTTTAAACTGGCTAATTTGACGCACTAAAAGAGGTTATCCAAGTAGTAAGATTTTATGCTTTACATGGCACTGTTGAAGCTATTCTGATTTCAAATAAAAAAAACATGAATACATTTAATTATTTACCAAATTACTGCCCTCTGGTCCTTGTTCAAAATACTGCCTACACCTTTGATCTCCATAGACTACTTTGTTCCTCACCCCAAGTGCTCTGTGGGAACAAAACAAAACAAGACAGTCAGACAAACTTGAAGTTGTGGAGTCTCAATGACAAGAAGAAAGGGTGGTTTCTTACCGAATTTGAGAACAGGAGAAACAGTGGGGGGTGGGAGGGGAGGCGTGGGAGAATCACAGTTTTAAAATTGAGTGAGTCATGGGAAGGTTGAGTGAAATATTGATGTCATGCGCTTGATTAGTAGAACTCGCATCTCCAAATTACTAGTGTCATCCCCTTCTGACCGACAGGTGGGAGGCCGTCAGAGGAGTCCTGTCTGCAGTGCAGACTCAGACTCTGACTGCCGGTGAGTCAGCCGAGCCTTTCTAGGACAGGTACTGTGTTCTCAGTCTTTGGAGGCAGACAGCCGAGGGCTTTTTTTTTCTAAATAACAGATTTTAAAAAAAATTCCCTTCAAATAAGCAGCAGTAATGATCACTGGAGTGTATACCTGTGCGTCATACACTCACTGAATAATCTCAAACTTGACCTGTTTCGGTGAAAATGGAAAGCAGAATGAGGATATAACTAACTGCTTACATATTTTCATTTTGAAGAAAGTTATATTAGACTTTTCCTTTCTTCATTGTATGTTAAAGAAAGGCATAGATATGTATGTGTGTACGTAAATATATTCACTGTTTATTTCCCAAAAGAATATGTTAATGGAAGTTATTTATTAAGTGACATTTAGAATTATTTTTACTTTTCTCCTATTAGTATATTTCTGCATTTGATATGCAGAAATATGTCTGTGTATTTCTTCATCCAATGTACATATGTATGTGTGTATGTATATGTATGTATTGTGTGTACATGCATACATATATTCTTTTTTTGAGTAAAGAGAATAGATTTCTAGTAAGGAATGTTTTCTGCCAGCTTAGGATTTTTACACATAATTTTATTTTTATTTTTATTTATTTATTTATTTTGGTTTTTTCGAGACAGGGTTTCCCTGTAGTTTCTAGAGCCTGTCCTGGAACTAGCTCATGTAGACCAGGCTGGCCTCGAACTCAGAGATCCGCCTGCCTCTGCCTCCCGAGTGCTGGGATTAAAGGCGTGCACCACCACCGCCCGGCTACACATAATTTTATTACCATTATGTAATACCATGAAATAAATGTTCCTTGAATGTATTGATACATTTTTTTTGATTCTTAAAATTGGATACATCTTAAAAGTTTTGAGTTGTGTATGAGTGTGTGTGCACGAGTGTATGTGTATGTATGTATTCATGTGTGCACGAGTGCATTTGCTTGTGAGTGTGTTTGTTGAGGCCAGAGTTTAATTTCAGGTATCCTCCTCTCTCTTTACCATTTTTCATTTTTGGTTTCTTGAGACAGGTTTCACTGGCTGTCCTGCAGCTCACCTTGTAGATCAGGCTAGACCAGGCTGGCCTCGAACTCACTGAGATCTTCCTGCCTCTGCCTTCCAAGTACTGGGATTAAAGGGGATTAAAGGCATGCACCACCACCACCTGGCCTGGCCTTTTTTTTTTGAAACTACTTAAAACGTGCATTGGCTTTTTGTCTTTGAGAGGGTTTCAGATCCGCTGAACCGGAGTTACAGACAGTTGTGAGCTGCCCTGTGGGTGCTGGGAATTGAACCTGGGTCCTCTGAAAGGGAAGCCAGTGCTCTTAAATGCTGAGCCAGCCATCTCTCCAGCCCCATATTTTTTTGAGGTAGTATCTGTTACTAGATCTGGAGCTTGCTATTTCAGTTAGGATCCCCTGGAATCTACCTATCTATGTTACATTCCCTCCACCACCACCCCATGCTGGGATCATAAGCTCGCACTGCTGCCATGACCAGCAGTTTTACATAGGGCTGGGTATCTGATCTCAGATCCTCATGCTATTGCAGCCATCTCAATAGACCTCTGAAGTTTTAAGTTAAAATTGGCCATGTGACACCTTTTCGTATAAATGTACTTTCTAGAAGTAATACGTTTCATACACAGTGTTTTGAAATGATTGTGTTGTATATTTTTTAGATTTGTTTTTGCAAGAGTACTAGACAATGCATTAGAATGTGGTATATTTAGAGCTAAAATTATGTTCAGAATTTCCTTTGTGAAAAGGGAAGTGAAAATTCTTTTTTCCCCTTATACCCAGTCTGTGACATGTTTATTTTCTATTTCTTTGAAACACTTACTCTACCAGTGAGAATTGCACATTCATATGGTAGGCAAATATGTTTGGTAAAGTAGTGGAGAAGAGAGAGCCTTCATCCTGACCCACTCCATCTTATGCATGGCTTAGGCTGTGTAGACATATGACTGTGACTCCTTATAATGAAATTGTAATCAGGGATTGCCTGGCATCAATGTGCGGGTGTAACTACAGGCATTAGTGTTGGATAGGTGGCATTTGTTGGTGCAAAGGTTTATAAAGCATTATTTGTATTCATTCCTGGGATCTGAAAGTAATAATACTACCCACAATACTTCCTAAATCTAATTCTTCAAGACGTGGAATCTTGCGATACCAATTTTCATTCAAGCAAATGGTAGATTGTTTTCTGAGTTCTAGTATGTGAATGTCAAGGTATATTGTGACTAAAATATCTTTATATAATTGAGATTCTATAAATGCTTATTGCTGATAAGGTATTAAAATGTCACAGTTTAAAAAGTCATTCTTTCATATATTTTCTGATCTGTTGAAAGTTAGTTGATTAAATGGAATATGTATTGTATGCTTTGCTAATTATCTTAATACTGTCCTTATGAATGTTTTTGTTTTGTTTTTGTTTTTTTTGAAGAGCAGACAAATAATTTATGAGTATTTAGGATGAGAAAATCAGTTATTGGGCAATAGTGATGCATACCTTTAATCTCAGCACTTGGGAGAGGCAAGTAGATCTCTGTGAGTTTAAAGCCTTCCTGGTCTACAAAGAGGTTTCCAGGACAGCCAGGACTGTTATACAGAGAAACCCTGTCTCAAAAAAAAAAAAAAAAAAAAAAACCCAAAACCCCCCAAAAACAAACAAAAAGCAAAACAAAACCCCCCAAAAGTCAAATAAGTAAAAATGATCTTATTCTATATATTTTTTCCCCTGTCGTAAGAGAAGAAAAGTATATTTATAAGACTGTGTTTGTAGACCTGAGAGTGCTAACACTCTGTTAGTAGATGAGTGGAGAGAAAGGGCCCTGGAGAACATTTTTCTACCAGTTCCGCTCAGCCCAAATCCCTGTTAACATTTTCTTAGGATGTTACCCAACTAACTTATATTTGAATGTGGTGGTTGAGCCAGAGCATTGGCATGTTTTAGCTTTCTTTAGGCTGTTCTAGTTGGCTGCAAGGTTGAAAAGAACTGATTTCCTCCTTTCCTTATGGGCACCTTTACCACTAAAAATCAGTGCCTTCATGCTGTCATTTTAATTGGGGATGAGGTATGGAAATGGTAAAAAAAAAATGCGTGGGAAGGGCATGGTGGTTCATGAAGCTATAGTCCCAGTGTACACGAAGCCAATTCAGGTAGATTGCCTTGAGTTTGCGGCCAACCTGGTTTAAAGAATGAGATCAAATTAAATAAACAAACACACACATAGACCCAGCTATTATCAGAGGATCAGGTTCAAAAAGTGACTTCTCATAGCGTTGGACCCAGCTTTCTTGGTGAGGCATATTAATTTCACATTAGTAATTTTTGATAAGCATAGCATCAAAGCTAGAACATTTAGGATATCCTGTAAAGCTTTTTAAAAGGAAATTTATCAAGAAGAAATTAGAGCAGCAACTAGGGAGTACTCTTGGAAATATTAAGAATTAAGTAATAAAAACACATCTCTAAAATTATCTTTAAAGAATGCTTGCCGATTAGAGTTAACTCATTTTATGTTATATTGATCATATTTACAAAATCATTGGGTTTTTTCTTTTTTTTTTTAAGGTTTTGAGACAGAGTCCTGGTTTATAACCCAGACCACAAACCCTTGAATTTCCTTTCTTCGTTGCTAAGTGCCAAGATGACAGGAGTCTCCATGGGGACAGAAGAGACTTAAGTGGTAGACTCTACTTCCTCCTCCTCTTTTGTATCAGGGCTAACAAGTACCTCTGGAATTTTCCTCAGCAGAAATATTTTTATCTCAGTAATAGTATATTCATACTATATTGTCTGTATTGAGTATAGTTAGGATATGTATACACATTAATACACTATGATAATAATAGGTGTGTATAGGATCATTTTGTCATTGATGACTAATTGAGGTCCTTTTTTGTCTCATTTGATGCTAACTTTGGCTCGTTTTTACTCGTTTTCAGCACTTTTGGTCTGACAGAATGGGAGCAAGCCTTCTATTTACTTATTATGTATGTATGTATGTATGTATGTATGTATGTATGTATGTGTGGGGGGGGAACAGCAGGGCTTCTTTGTGTAGCTCTGGCTGTCTTGGAACTCACTATGTAGACCAGACTGGCCTCAAACTCAGAGGTCCACCTGCCTTTGCCTCCTGAGTGCTTGGGTTAAAGGTGTACAACGTCACTGCCTGGCAAGGGAGCAAGTTATATTTATTATGAATTCAGTTCAGTTCCAACACACTCATACACACTCTGCATGGTGGCAAGTTTTTGCCATTATTCCATGCATTGTAAGGATTAGATTTCTAAAAACTACTCTGATATTTAAGAGTTTGTGGTGGAGAGCTTTAATATTCTATACATAGGATTTGGAGAACATGTTATGTGAACATTATGAATGACTTTTGGAGATTATTTTTAATTCGGTAAAATACCACAGTACCATAGTAAAATCAACATGTAATAACGAGTAATGAGCACTGCTGTTTGTTATTAATAATTTTACTATACAAAAGGTTCTAAAATACATTTTTTTTTTGATTTTTCGGGACAGGGTTTCCCTGTAGTTTCTAGAGCTTGTCCTGGACCTAGCTCTTGTAGACCAGGCTGGTCTCGAACTCACAGAGATCCGCCTGCCTCTGCCTTCCGAGTGCTGGGATTAAAGGCGTGCGCCACCACCACCCGGCTTAAAATACATTTTTTTAATTTTTGGCATGAATTGACTTGTTTTAAAAATGTAAAATCTGTTCTGAGATGTTATCATTAGTATTCTTAAAGTTTTAAGCTATGTATATGGTGTGTGTGTGTGTGCATGTGTGCATGTGTTATGTCATGTGTTTGGAAGCCAGAGGACAACTCTAGAGTTAGTTCTATCCTTCTAGCTTTTGTGTGGGTCTGGAGTTCAGGTTGCCATTTCTTCATCATAAGGTCCATTCATTATATGATGAGCAGTCTTGATGGTCCTTTAGATTTTGTTTTTGAGTGTTGGGGAGTCAATCCAGGGTCTTGTGCATGATAGGCAAGCAATCCACCAGTTGACGTATATCCCTAGTCCCTTACTTCCTTATTTTATGTATTTGTAGGTTTCATTATAGGTTTGGCAAATGTGTGATTTTCTTTTCTTATTCAGTGTGTTGTCCAGTCCTTACTGGGGTGTGTGCTGACATTATACCACTTGTCGAAAGTCCTGAGACTTTCTGAAAACTAAAAAAGGGATCTGCAGAAACTTTGAAAGAAGCTGTGTGGTTGTGGATGGGTTTGCATCTGCTTCTTAACAGAAACTACTTAATTGGAATGTGTGTATATTACTTCCCTGGATAGTTTCAGTAGGTGCTAGTTAATATTTTTTGCTTTCTTTCTTGTAAGTTTATGATCATCAAAAGGAATTTATTTTAATTTGCATTAATTCCTTTAACAGTTATTGAAAGTCCCTGCCCTCACTGCATGTCTGCTTTTTTCCTACTTTCTTTAGTCCTTTCCTTACTGAGTAGCTAACCCTGGATCTTGGGCCTGATGGAGGTCCCAGATGCGTAGTGTAGTTAGGATGCTCAGTATGGAACCATTGAAGAAGTCTGGGTTTAGCAGAGTATTCAGGTGCTCTTTGGTCTCCAGGACTATATCAAGGGTTTTGCACATGATAACGTCATGTCAGAGCACCTACAGGAAGCCCTCTTTTTATACATTTTGACTCTGCCCCAAACCTCCTTAATGACAAGAGTCAAGGGTGTGGTAGTAATGTCTGTTTTAGTTTCCTTGAACTTCCTTAATTTGTTTCTAAGTCACTGCTGTAAATATCTTTATACCTGTATTGGCGCCCCTTTCCCTTTACTTTCTAATTCTTATCTTCTCTGTTAGCTTTCTTTTTCCCTTCTCTTCTTTTCTTTGTAATCTCCTCATTCATCTCTTAAAATGGTCCTTAAGAAACTTAAAATTGTGGCATTATGTATCTCTCTCTGTTGCTGTAATGTCTGGATTAAAATCTGGATTTTAAACTCTTGTAGGAACTTGCCATAGGGGAATGACACTGACTGTGAGATATGGTGTTCTGTGTATATGCTCTTGCTGTCTTTTCATCTGGAAGGGTGTGGACCACTGAGCACTGCTGTCATGTGCTTGTTACCTGTGCTTCTGAGTGTACTAAGATACCAGGCTCTTGAGGTGCACATTCAGCGTGAGCATGTTGAACCTCGTAGATAGCCAGCTTCTGTACTTAAATGACGGTTTTTGTATGCTTGGCATGTGTTGAGAAAGCACTGTACTTTTGTTGTAGTACAGAGTATACTTTATATTACTGCCTGTTTAAACATTCCATGTCAAAAACTGTGTCTTATTTGGTTTCTTCATTTGTTTGGCCTATAGTAGGCCACTAATGGCTGTGCATTTATTAGGTAAATGGGTTGTTTCATCTTTTTATTGGGAAGATCAATGTGAAAGATGACATGTGAGTGTGCAAACATGCACTTATGCACACATGGATGGGTAGGTCCTGTCATTTTCTGAACCTGAAACTATCCTGCCTGTGCCTCCCACAGCACTGACTGGGGTTGGGGTTACGGGCCCATGGACTCACACCACCTTTTTATGTGGGTCTCAGGGATTCAAACTTGGGTCCCTGTGCTTGTACAACAATCAGTCTTACTTAACGGAGCCATTTCCCTAGCCCTTCAGCTATTACTTTTAAAGTTTTATTTCTAGAGTAAGCTTTTAGAATTATTTAAAAGAAACTAACATCTAAGAGCTTTTATGTTTAAATAAGGTAGTACATGCATGTTGTTATCTCTAGTGGTGGTTTTTAAGTGCTTGGGATTGAATATGGGGCAGTGTACATGTAAGCAAGTGCTTTACCTTTGAGCCCTATCCCTTGCCCTCTTTTTCCTTGTAAAGTTAACCACGTATCCTTGAACTTGTAACCCTCCTATTCATCCTGTTGTGTTGCTGGGATTTATAGATCAGACTTCTAGCTCAGCTTTTTTTCCCTTTTTGGATTGTAGGATTTTGGAGAGTCAAAAATTACACTATTAAAGACTTTTGATGCATGTGATACTGCATTTCTTGAACTGTAAATTGCCTTACAGCTTTATAATCATTATTCCATCCCTTTTTTTCAGAAAAATGGATATATGAATTATTACTCCCTAATTCCTGAGAAGATTTTCATTGATCATTGGTTATTCTTTTAAGCAGTTTTTAATGTGTTCTGTTATTGGGAAGAAAAGTTGAGTAGCATGACTTCTGCTTTTGAGGACATCAGATTAAAAAAAATTTGGGGTATCTCTATACTAAATAGAAGAGTAAAGCATTGTACTCTGTGCTTCCTTAACATGAACAGTGAAATGCAGAGGCTTGATCGGATTCAGCTGCAGATGTTTTGCTTCTGTTGGAAAGATGTAAACATTCTTCTTATGATCTTAACAGTCACTCCTCATCCTTGTTTAGTTTCATTATATTCACCAGGAGTCACATATTGGTGGTATTTAATTCTCATTCCTTATCCTTTTAATCCATTTAGTAGATGAAAGTGTGTGTGTGTGTGTGTGTGTGTGTGTGTGTGTGTGTGTGTGTAGGCCAGAGATTGACATCTGGTGTCTTTCTTAATTGTTCTCTGTTTGTTTTTTGAGTGTCTCTCATTGAAGCTGGGTCTCAGGATTTGGCTAGAATGGATGGCCAACAGCCCTGCCTGGGGATCTTCCTGTGCCTGCCTTCCTAGTGCTGGGATTACAGGTGCATGTTATAGTTTCTGGTTTTAGTTCAAGAAGGTACTGGGGCTTAAACTTTTATTCCTGTGCTTATATAGCAAGCACTGTCCTCCTGAGCTCTCTCTCTCCAGCTTTGGAATATTTTTTTCTTTTTTTTTTAAGCCAAGGTTTCTCTCACTCTGTTGCTCAGGTTGATCTCCAGTTTAAGATCTTCCAACCTCAGCCTAGGATTACAGATGCAAACATATGTAGTGTTTAGCTTTTTATTTGTGTGCTGGCGATCTGAACCCAACTCCTTGCTTGTGTGACTAAACCATCTTCCCAGAACATGGTGGAATACTTTCAATGAGGCAGTTTTCATCAATTAGAGGAGATTTTTACTGTCTTTTGAATATTTGAGGATTCTATAGTTGCAAATTTTCCTGATGGCTAACCTTTATTTGTGACCTGAAATTGAATGCTCCTGCTGCTATTTCAGTGAGTCACAAGCAGACACATACAGAAGGTAGGAAAAACTTTGATCTAGTCAGTGTGTGTGCCAAGCTGAGGTTAAATAAGGCCACCCAGTCTCCTGGTTTTGCTTTTCATAATGAGTCCTTTCCTTTCCTTTTTCCTTTCGTGATTTTGTTTAAAATGACCCCAGACCTACTGCTGAAGAGCTGAATAATGTTCCCAAGAATAAGAAAACTGGTGTGTTGTGGGGAGGATAAGTATGTTAGTTCAGGTGTAGGTATAGATTTAATGTTGTAAAGTGTTTCAAAAAGTTTGAATATTGATTTGATTGGTTTATTGAACTTTTGTGACTCAAGAAAGAGTCTCAATGAAACCTTAAATGCATTTTCCCTAAGAGCAGTGGTTCAGTGTTTGATTATTCTGTATTTGCACTGACCTGATAAACATAATTATTGTGAATCAGATGTTTTTGACTTTGCTGATGAACAGGATAAAATAATTTTCAATGAATATAAAAGGCATGCTTGAAAAGTTGTAGGTCATGAAAGAACAGATAATATTCACACCAATCCGTCCGCTTGACTCCCCTATATCTACCTCCTTGGTCCCTTCCAATTTCATGTCCTCTTTCTTTTTAACTAACTCACCAAGTCTAATTTGTGCTGCTCATATACTCCTGGCTGTGGGGCCATCTACTGGAGTGTGGTCTACCTACCAGGCCCTCACCTTTAAAGAAAACTGACTCTCCCTCCCCTAGCAGTAATAAGTAGGCAGCAACTCCTTGGTTAGAAGTGGAGGCTGTGAGCTCCTCCTCCCTCTATGCTATGTTGGCTGGCTTGATCTTGCAGTCTTATCCAGGCGAACACAGCTGCCTTGAGTTCCCAGAGCAGTGGTCTTTGTCATGTTTCAAAGACAATTTCATGCTTACACTCCCCCACCTCTGGTTCTTATACTTTCTTCAGCCCTTGGGGCGTGAGCAGGAGCGTGATATCCCTCTCCTCTTTGTGGCTGAGTGCTCTACTGACACAGTCTCTACTCTGATTAGTTGGGAGCTTTGTGCTTACCACTGTCTACTGCACAGAGGAACTTCCCTGATGAGGTTTGAGGGCTGCAGAGAGATGAATTCAGGGCACCGTTCGATAAGTCTGTTTAGCAGAATAACAGTAATAAATTCATCACGGGGCCTGTGAGCTCTGCAGCTGCAGATTCATAGCTGTTTATGGTACTAGGTATGAGTTTTCTCTTCTGGAGACCTTAAAACCAATTAGAAAGCAGCAGGTTACCCTGCTGTTGTACTTCTGAATGTATCTTGCCAGGCCAGTTGTTACTGTAATTCATAGGGTTCCATAGTAGGGGAGGTTTGTTGGAGTGTTGATCAAGTCAATTCTGGGACTAGAGAAGTAGTTGATGGAGTGATCAAATACTCCTGTTTCATTTCCACACTAATCAGCCAGTGGATCTGACGGCTTCTAGCTCACTATCTTACCTGGAAAGACAAGTCTTAAATGGTCAGAATATGAGTTTGACCTGCAGTTCTCTATATATAATATAGTAAGTACTTAAGGTACTGAGTATTTTACAGTTCTAACTGTTGAACCGGGTGGGCCTCTGTAAAGACGTCTGAGTGCTCACATATGAGGGACTAGAGACATGGACCACCCCCTTCCCCGTTTATTTATACAACTGAAAGTCTCATTAAACATGATATTTTGGCTGGGCATAGTGGCTCATACCTTTGATCCAGCACTTGGGAGGTAGAGACTAGTGGGTCTCTGTGAGTTTGAGACCTACCTGATCTATACAGGTAACTTACATGGTAGCTGGGGCTATGTAGATAGACTTGTTTCAAAACAAAAAAAAATAATAACAACAAAGAACAATATGATTTTTTTCTTATTACATATGTGCACTCCATTTTCTTTTCTATTAGTGTCATCTTAAATAACTGCTATTTAAGGTCCACTAAATTAGTTTCATGAGTGACTAGTGGATTCCACCTAATCCACAGTTGAGAGAATATAAAAACTAGTTAGTAATCTCTTTTTTCTTTTAAATTTCTCTTCCTTTTTTTCTTCTGTCCTTTTTCTTTTCTTTTTTTCCTTCTTTTAGGTGGTCAGTTTCAAAGGCTAGACAGTTTCTAGATCTTCATAGGAATGTACAGGGACATCATTGAAATCAAGTTTCAGAAATACTAAGTAATTTTAGATGATAGGTTCTAAGTCATTGAGATTTTTTTTGTAGTATGTAATTAAAGAAATTGATTTCCATATTTTGACATTAAAGCTAATGATTTCACTTTAAAATAGAGTGTTTATTCCTTTCTTAGACAACTGCAGCTGGAGTAATGCCAGAAACCAGTAACTTGGAACTGGCTGCTAATAGCATGTGGTGTAGTGGCTAGCCCTCTCATCGCAAATATCCCCACTCATTAAATTTCAGAGATGCCTGGAGATACATATGCTAATACAAGTTTTTGATTGAGACTGAATAAAGTGTTTAATACCCCAAACGAACTTTTTTGTAATAAATACATAGTTCTAATTTTCTACTTTTGAGAATTTTATACATGAATATTTTACATAATTTTCACTCTTTCCTCCCCCTCCAACTCCTCCAATGTCCCCTTTACACCTTTCAACTTCGAGATCTCTTCTTGATTATTTTAATATTCATATGCATAAATACACATACATACAACCTGGTGAGTCTATTTAGTGTTGCCTATATAAATACATATATTTTTATTTCATGTAACAAAACTGTGGCGAAATAACACTGTCAGAAATAAGTTTTGAATATAAAATTTGATATTAACTTTGTTACAATTTTTTATTTGTAAATTATAATGTTTATTAGAGGTGCGTTGAATAAATCTTTTTCTCTTTTTACTACAGCAATATTTTGATAGTGTAATATTTTTAAATTATTTTAAAAATCTAGAACTTCTCGTTGGTGTCTGCTTGGCCTATGAGGCAGAACATAAGTACACAGATTTATTTTCAGACTGTTTTTCTGTTTATCTAGGTTGTTTGTAAGGTCTTAAATGGTTGGACCATGCAGATTAGAAAGTCTGATTTTCTGTTTTGAACATTTATCAGTGATTGTCAAATACAGTCAGATACAGTCCTCATATGTCTGCTTACAGCCAGGTAATGCTAATATTCTCCAAATTGAGAAGCTCTTTTATTAGTGGATATCACTATATCAAAATTGAAGCGGTTCATAGAAATAAGACGATTTTCATATTTGCTCCTTCTTAAAGACAATTTAAAAAACATCCTTTTGACCAATTCCCTGTCTTTTAACATATATTTTGTTTCCATTTATATATATTCACATAGCTAATTATGCTTACTAATTTTAGTTAGTAGAAGGATTAAGATTTCAGTTACAGGGGACACATCTGTTATAAAAATTACAGTCACCTTGGGCATTATAAATATTTTGTGTTGTGAAAAATTGTGAACAGGGTGTTTCTGGAGCACACCTCAGCAGCTATGCTACCTAATCTTTAGGATCTATTGGTTAGTCATGTTTTCTTTTTTTTTTTTTTTTGGTTTTTCAAGACAGGGTTTCTCTGCAGCTTTTTTTAGAGCCTGTCCTGGACCTAGCACTTGTAGACCAGGCTGGCCTCGAACTCACAGAGATCCGCCTGCCTCTGCCTCCCGAGTGCTGGGATTAAAGGCGTGCGCCACCACCGCCCGGCATGTTTTCTTTTTTTTAAATATTTTTTTCTGATTTTTTTAAAAAATTTATTAGATTTTTAAAAAATATCAATCCAAGTTCCCACTCCCTCCCCTCCTCTCATTCCCTCCACACACCCTCCCACCCCACCTCCATCTAATCTTCAGAGAGGGTAAGGCACATTGCCTTGTGTAAGGTCCAAGGCCCTCCCTACTTTGTAATTTTTGGGTTGACTGTTTCTTTGAACACATTCATAGTTTCACTTTTGATTGCATCTGTAAGTATAATGCAGTACAGCATTACAGCACTACAACACTACAACAGTACAGCACTACAGCACTATAGCACTACAACAGTATACAGCAGCACTACAACACTACAACAGTACAGCACTACAGCACTATAGCACTACAATAGTATACAGCAGCACTACAACACTACAACAGTACAGCACTACAGCACTATAGCACTACAATAGTATACAGCAGCACTACAACACTACAACAGTACAGCACTACAGCAGTACCACAGCACTACAACAGCGTACGACACTCACTACAGCACTCCAGTACTCAGCAGTACAGGAGCAGTACTACAGCAGCACTACACTGCAGTTCTTTCCTTAGCTGGTTTTTAAAAGCAACCGGTATTTAATTTGACACAGTGAATCATATCTAGTCACAAAAGTGCTTTCTGTGTGACTACTAGAAAATACAGAAATAAACTTGCTCTGTGTGGGTGCTAAACCGAACAGTATGTAATATTCCTTCCTCATTTTCTTACCTAAATAGTTTTTAGGTCTTTTATAGTATGTCTATTGAAACTGTTCTAGATACTTAAAAAAACATAGTTGGATTTTCAGCTGCTGGTGTTACTTAGTATTTAGAAGAGATTGCGTCTGAGATTTATTTATCTATTTTTCAAGTGTTAGGGTTGGGGCTCAGAGTATTTGCATGTGGAAATCAGCTACTTTAAAGAGCTGCACCCCCAGCCCTGTTTCTAAAAAGGTGTTTAACAACAGTTCAGGGAGAATAAGAAAGTAACCTTTTAGTTATTCTTTACATTTTAAAGATTGTATCATCATTTGAAAACCATGGATTCTTTCCTCAGAAAGATGGTGAGGGATTGTGGATTTTAGAGTAAGAAGTCCTCGTCCCTCACCACTGTTAAATTTTGTGTTTTCTTTCCGGTATCCGCTGAGAAGAAAGGTTTTAGCACATCTGCTCTGACTTCCCACTGCTTTTTCTTCACGTCATCCTCGCCTGTCCCTTTCCTCTGACACTTCATTCAGTAGTAATCTTACCTCTGCTTCTTGTCCTCGTGAGCGCGCGCCTTACCTTTTCACTCTGCTGTGCAGGAGACCCAAACTTGCTTTCACTTGTGCCTCCAACAACCCAACTTCTATTGATTGTGCCCTAATTCTAACACTGCTAGGATCCATACATTTTAAATTAGTTTATTTTCTTTGTAAAATTAATTCTTCAGGTTGAAACTTTAGGCCTATGCAGTTTGCTAGATTTATTTCCCCTGTTTAACATTTCTTTGATGACTCCCTCCTCTTTCTTTTGTTTATGAAATAATTTGCTAGCCAGGATGTTTTGTTTTCTTTCTTTTCCTCCCTTCCTCCTTCCTTCTCTCCCTCTCTCCCTTCTTCCCTCTCTCCCTTTTTCTTTCTTTTATAGGGAGAAAATATTTTTCATATTAGATTTCCTTAGATGTCTAGTGATCCTTGATTGTCAGTTCATATTTGTGAATGAGGAGGTTAGAGTATATATTTAGGTTTTCTTCATAAACCTCTTAGAGTCTTGTATGCAAACAAAGTTTATGGACCAGAATTGTTAACAAAAAACTTCATTTATCAATGAATAATATGTATAACTGTCCTAGCTCCAAGCATGGTATTAAGTTTGGGGGATCATAAAGTTACATATAAGAAACTGTATCGTCAGATACTAATACTGCTTGATGGGTGCTGTCATAGAGAAAGTTCTACCACTATTTGGTTCTGACCTGAAATTTGGCAATCCTCCTTAGTCTTTTAGGTGCTAGGATTACAGGCATGTGCCACTATGCCTGGTTCTCCTGGAGATTTTGTGTATGTATGATGCTTCTTTGTGTGTGGCCATGGTGCCTGAGTGGAGGTCAGTGGTTCACCTTTCAGTGTTGGCCTTTGCCATTCTACCTTGTTCAAGACGGGTCTCTTTACCTCGGCATAACCAGGCAGGTTAACCCTTCTCCCCATAAGTGCCTGTGCTGGGTTTTACATAGGTTCTGGGGAATCCAAACTCAGGTCCTAAGGCTGGTGGAACATGTGCTTCTACTCGCTGAGCCATCTCTCCATCCAACCCCTATACCCGAAAGTCTTAGTTTTAAACTATTTTAAATTCTTAAAAATAGTTTTAAAAATAAGAATTTTGTATTACAAGTTTATGAATAGTTCCTAAAATGTTCTGAAGTGAGTGAGGTAACATAGAAGATACGTTAGTTTCTTAGTGGTCATTGTTGTCAAACTTTGACTTGTCCTCCTTACCTGTCAGGAATGATTGATATCCTAGTCAGTTTCCATTGCTTTGTTTTTATCTATTCAGAAAATTCAGTTTTGGGAGTGGACTCATTTCCAGCATTAAAAAACCTGTTCATTTTTTTATGGCTCCATTTTAAGCTAATTCACTGCTTCTTGCTTCTCTCCTGACTTCCCAGTTTCAGGTGTGGGCCTATTTTCTGGTCTCCTCTACAGGGAAGAAATTTAGGGCTGTTTCTTGGTCTTCCTGTCCTCCATCATGTTGCTGAATTCCCTGTGCTAGGGTTCATGAGGGATGGAAGGCTATGAAAGGGAGAGAGTAAAAGCTCTTTAATTTAATGATACTCTTTTACTTTCTTTTTCTATTGTGGAACAGTTTGTGTTCTTGGAAGATTTCCTGTGCACCTCTTACAAAGACAGAACAGTCTACAAGTATTTCTCTACACAATTATGCATACACAGGCTTTACCAAAAAGAAGCACATTCAGTAACTGAGAGGAAGGGAAGGGCAAATAGTTTGAGGAGTGAGAAATGTATAAATATCTATGGAACATTTTTACTTCATTTGTGGATTATTTGCGTTCTTATGTGTAGAATATGGTTTGGGATAGCTCACTGTTTAAACATAAACGAAAAGCTATAATATATCAAAAATACAAAAATTTTCCAAGAGAAAATAATTTTCTTCTAAATGGAAAAAAAGCAGAGAAGGAATTATTTTAAAAATTTCAAAAGTATCGCTATTATGTTAGTTAATTGTTAACAGCTAATTAACTATTTAAAAGAGCTACATTTTCAGGTAAACTTTATGTAAATTTATGTAATAAGGGGGATATTATAATATACTTTGAGATATTTTACTAAAATTTTGTTTTGTGAATGGGCATTGTTTTTTATATTTATTTTAACTTATATATATTTGTGCGCACACATATGTGGAGGTCAGAAGGCAGTTTATGGGGGTAGGAGGACTATACCGTTACCCTCTGAGCCAGTCAGTCAGCCCAACTATTATTTTAAAAGCCGCATTTTGAGGCACAGTGTACATATACCACCATGCACAGGTTTCAAATGTAGTTTTATGCATTGACAAGTATATAGCTGCCTATACTCCTCTTAATGAAGGTGCAGGATATATACTTCCACAAGGAAGTTTCTCCTTGCTATTTTCTAGTGAACTATCCTCTACCTGGTGAACCTCGGCTCTGATTTCTAATCCTGTAGCTTAATTCTGCTGGTTCTAGGATTTTTGTGACTATAACTCATTGTGTCTGATATCTTTCAACCTACTCATGATTCAAATGGTATTCTGTTATATGAATATGCCAATTTGCTTATTCTTTGTTGAGAACACTTTAATTGTGTCCAGTTTTGGTTATTATAAATGAAGTTACAATAAAAAATTGGTGACAGATCTTTCTGAATACGTTGTTTTATTGAGAGATCATAGGATAAATATACGTTTTCCTTTATAAGAAACTGTCAAACTTGGTTTCTTGTCATACTGTATTATGCTTGTACAGAAATTAAGGACAGACATGCTTGTTCTTAATTTCTGCTAGCATTGCTACTGGTAATCTTTTAAAGTTTTGTCATACTTGTGAATATGAAATGATACTTTTATGGTTTTAATTTGTATTTCTATGGTGAATATGATAATCAAGACTTCATATATTTATTGGCTATTTGCTAACATTCCTTGTGGAAAATACATTTATTTTTTTGCATAAAAATAAAGTTTACTATTTAATTGTAGTATATTAATGCATATTCATAAATATATGAACTAATTTCCCATAATTTTTGTTTTTTTCTCTTCAGCTCTATTTACTAACTTTTTATCTTATTTTTCCTTTATATATATATCACAAGCTTACAAAGCTGTTTTCCTTTATGGTTCTCATTTTTTTGTGTTTAGAGGTATGATTCATTACATACTATTCTTTCATGGATTGAAGCAAGGTTCCCCCCCACACTCCCACACAGATGTATAGTTGTTGTGACCCATGTCACTTTTGATGTCTTAGTGGAAAATCAGCTGGGCATCTGTGTGGCCCTATTTTGGACTCTGCTGTTTCACTTACCTATTTTGTAGTAGCTCCACATTGTCTTGATTACTGTACCTCTCTAGTAAGCCTTGGCATTAGGTGCTGTATATTTAATTTTGTTTTTGTGGTTTAAGATTATTCTAGATTCTGCATTTTTACATTAACTTTAGGCGCAGTCTTATCAGTTTAGAAAACAGACTCACCAGTTTTTTGGGATTGTGTTGATTTTATAGATATTTTTAAAAGCTACGTTTTGAGGTGTTCTGTTCTTCCTTATTTTATTATGGAGCCCAGTAAGGGCATTTCAGACATGTATCACCACAGCCTAGCTTGAAACTCTCATTGCAAGGTGTGGAAGCCTGCTTGGATTGCTTGGACGAAAGTAGATGTTCATTTACTATAGCTGCCGGAGTAACTACAGAGTTCACATGTATTTGCTAGCTAAATTTCTAAAGAAAGTGTGTAATTGCTCTTTTAAAAGTCTCCAGCACTTTTTAATGCTTTAGTGGTTTCATCTGTATATTGGAAAACTCAATGCATGTAGCTAGGCATGGTGGTATATGTAATGCTAGAACTTGGTTGGGAATCTGAGTCAGGAAGATTGCAAGTCTGAAACCAGCCTGTGATACATAATAAAACTCCCGTCTCTCAAGGAAATTTTTATACCTATCTTCTCTAACATCTCTTAGCCTTGTGAATTACTTTTTTTTAAAAGGCTTAGTTTGAGTGTTACATAAAAATTATTTTCCTTGAGAGATTCAAAGACTGTGTTTTTGTACTATCAGTTCTGTGACTCTTCCCTATATATAAAGGATAATAAATATTTGAGTAAATGAGAATATACTTTTGAAATGAATACAAAATGAAAACAGACTTTTGAAAAGTAAAAATTAAGTGTATAAGAGTGAAGAAAATTAAGATTTAAAAATTTTAAAGTGTGTTATTTTTCTGCTATATTTCTCAGACTTTGAGTATTCCCTTTTCATATTGCAGTAACTTAAATGGGAATGTCTGGTCTCAATGGATGTTGTTTATGAAACGCTCAGTACCATTTTTTCTTTGTTATTTTAAAACAACCAGATCTCTGATTTTTAAGTTTTGTGTTTGTTGGGGATAGGGAGATGGTCAAGTGGAAAGGTAGCTCTTGCACAGTGTGGGGCCCTGGGTTTGGATCCCCAACACTCCTCTAAGAAGCCGGGTATGACGTGTGCCTCCATAACCCTCTCACTGTAAAGGGCACAGGCAGGGGGACACTTGGAGATTGTTGTCCTGTCAGCTTGGCTAGTCCATGTGCACTAAGTGGATGAGAGAGAGAGAGAGATAGAGAGAGAGAGAGAGAGAGAGAGAGAGAGAGAGAGAGAGAGAGAGAGAGAGAGAGAGAGAGAAACTAAGGAAAATACCTGTGGTAATTTAAATGCGAATGGCTCCCATAGGCACAATTGTTTGAACACTTGGTTTCCAATTGGTGGTTTTGTTTGGGGAGGTTACAAAATTCTTTGGTGGTCTAGTCTTGCTGGAGGGAGTGTGTCACTGGGGGCAGGCTTACAGAGTTTTTAGTCTTACCTTGATTATAATTTGTTTTCTCTGCTTGCTACTTGCAGTTGAGATGTAATCTCTCAACCTCTGGCTTGGACCGCCTCCTGCCTTGCATTCCTCATCACTGTGACCAAAATAAACTCTTCTAAAGCTGATTTTTATTATGATGCTTTATTATAGCAACAAAAACTGATAAAATATCTGATTTCTACCTCTGGCCTCCATACATACTTGCGTATATATGTGTGCCCATATGTTCGTGATCATACAAACATTTACACACATACATGTATATCACATGTACACTCAAATTCACAATTTTTTTAAAAAGTTAAATTTGTTTTTTGTGATATTTGGTATTAAAGTATACACAAAAAATAATGGTTCATTTAAGAGTCTACTGTGTTTTGATTTCTGGGGCCTCAACAGGTAACCTAAGCTTTTATCGTTCACTTTCCTATATATATATATATATATATATATATATATATATATGTATATATGTCATCTTTGTTGACAGTTTTCTCCTTTTAATGTCACAGCTCTCTGTCAAACCAGCTTTGATCCCTGAGAAGATAATTTTGAAGATATACTTTGCTGAGAAGACAGCTGCGAACAGTTGTCCGAATGGGATGAACACGCCTCAGCTGACTGACTATCGGCTGGAGTTTGAACGCTAACGCTGCTCATCGGGTACTCTTACCTAGTGATGCGCCTACTCTTACAGTGCCCATTTCATTGTGCTTGTCTTGATTAAAGAATTCAAAGTGGAGTACCGCAAACTTGATATGGATAATAAAAAGAAAGACAAGGACAAATCAGATGATAGAATGGCACGACCCAGTGGTCGATCAGGACACAGCACTCGAGGAACTGGCTCTTCTTCCTCTGGAGTTTTAATGGTTGGACCTAACTTTAGAGTTGGGAAAAAAATTGGATGTGGCAATTTTGGAGAATTACGATTAGGTAAGACTATTTTGTTTGTTACATTGTGTAAAGATGCACTTGTAAAGAAATACACTTGTAAGACTACTTTCTTGCTTTAGTGTTAAATTCTTTGTGTATACATTGGGGGCTTTAGTTGAACCATGCTTTCTCAAAGTACTGGTTATAAAGAATATAGGTGTTGGAAATTTCTTATTTATTTGTACTTTCATTTGTACGAAATTCCCTAGTATCTAGATGTCTATTTGTTTGAGATTAGCCATTCTCATTCCTTAAGAATGTGAGAAAACAAGAAAAAGTAAATTTAAAGGATCATGCAGGGGCTGGAGAGGTGGCTGAGTGGTGGTACTCTAGCACTGGCTCCTCTTCCAGAGCACCCAGGTTTGATTCCCAGCACCACATTGCAGCTCACAACCACTTGGGACTCCAAAGGGATCCTGTGCTTCTGACTTTCTTGAGCATCAGGCTCAAGTGCATAGTGCACACGTGTGTGTATGTATGTGTTATGTATTATGTATGTGTGTATGTATATGCAGGCAAAACATTCATTCACATAAAAATAAGTAAATCAAATTTTACAAAGGCCATAGTTTCCAGTAAGTCTTTTGTTGTATAGTATATTTTGGGGAGATATTTAGGTTCCATTTTCGTATTTCAAAACATTTAGTAACTGATCACTTTAGAGTCATATATGTGGCTTAAAGTAAAGTTAAGATACTATGTAAAGTTAACTTTTACTTGTTATAATAGCTAGTTTCTCTGCACGATTCTCCCCTTTCCTTTGCCCTACTGTAGCTGAGGTAAGGTTCAGCATCATTTCTTTAACAAGGATCTCAGAGTTATCTACCGACTCATGCTGTAATAGTTTGTGAAATGCTGTGCTTATTGAAGCTCCTAATTGTCCACTCCAGGAACCTGATGCTCCATAGGGAAGGCACTTGCTGAATGCCACAGAGCAGTTCAGTGACAGTTTTAGAAGTGAAATTTCAATCTTCTTACTTGTAGTGTAGTAGAGAAGCTGTCTCCGTTGAAAAGCAAAAGGAATGTGGCATGGTGTCACAGCAATCAGTAGTAAGGTAATTAGGTACATTAAGGACTTGCCTCATTGAATCACCAAGACTATGAACTTGAGGGGAAAAATAGCTTCACAGTTTTCACTGGGTCCCCTCTTTTTTGAAAATAAAATGATTTGTATGTTTCTACTGAGCTATTTCTTATTATTTTTTAAAACACTCTAACTTGTAGTGTCTCTTCTATTTCATTTGTTTTGTGTTGCTAATGAACATTAAATATGAAGAAGCAAGCTAATAAAGGCTAGTGACATTCTTTGTACATAGCTATAAACAATGTAGTTGGCAGATTCTTTTACATTTAGTAGGGATTAAAATCTTTGAAAGGACAAATATTTTATGGCTTATTTTTTAAAGATAGTGTTCTTTCTTGGGAGTCAGAGAAACTAGGTTATTTACTTTCTGTCAAAGTTTGAGATTATCCATCTAATTCTTAACATGGATTATATACTGAAAAATGTTCATGGATCTCTTTCTAGATTATTATAAATATTAAATTTAGAGTATAATATAAAAAGCTAATACAATATCTATATAGTGTTGTAGGAGGCCGCTTGTTTGTTCCTGGCTGCTCAGCCCCGAAATAATCACACAGAAGCCATGTTATTTGTAATACTATTTGGCCAATAGCTTAAGTGTATTTCTGGCTAACTTATATCTTAAATTAACCCATCTCCATTAATCTGTGTATCGCCATGAGGCTGTGACTTACAAAGTAAAGTTGTACTCTGGCGGTGGCTACATGACTTCTCTCTGACTCTGCCTTCTTTCTCCCAGCAATCAGTTTAGTTTTCCCTGCCTAGCTCTGTTCTGGCCTGCTCTGCTATAGGGTTAAAGCAGTTTCTTTATTCATTAACCAATAAAAGCAACACATAGACAGAAGGACCTGCCACACCAGTATAGGCTTTGGTTGTTTTTATTACAGTTTTCTACATAATTTAGAAATAACTATTCTTATAATATGCACTATGTATATGTATGTATTCGTATAGAACAATTTTAGTGGGCCAACTTAACCAGAACAATATGAGACATAGTGTCCATGATCTGTATATTGAAATTATACTGTATATTGTGGAGCATTCCCTTCTGTGTATCTGTGAATGAGCAAAAGTAAATACAATATGCTGGCTTAGGATCTCTAATCTTATCCAATCAAGTGTCTATGTAGAATCTAAGTATGTTGTGTATGTATGTATGATACTTACATATTCATTTAAATTATTATATTTTATCTTGAAAAGTCCTGCAGAGACACAATTCTATGAAATTCTAATTTGGTAAACCAAAGAGTTTATTGGTGTTAATTTTAGTAGTTTGTGTGAGAGGCCAGTATGACTCAAAGGCAGCTGCATCACTGAAAAGCCCACCCTATGTGGGTGCCAGCTCAGAAACAGTTGCATTTCCAGACATCTGCCTAACTCACAGGCAGCTTGACAGGTTGGGAGCATGTCCTTCTCACAGGTCATGAGCGTCTGTTTTTTGCTTTCATAAACTTAACCTTGGGGAGGGACCTTGTGAGTTTGGAAGCTGCAGCTCTAGGATTTAGATCATTTACTTCCTGAGCTTCGTGCTTCATTCCCCTCTCCAGGAGGAAGTGTTTCCATATATATCAAATAAATATATCTTTTCTTTCTTTGTGTGCCATTGTTTTGTGGATATCTTAAGTATTTTCCATATATATAGCTAAGTTAGTCATTTTAATTTTTCTTACTCAGAGACCTCTGAGGGGTTTATTACTTTCTTTTCAAAGCCCTCCATGGTTTCTTTGTTTATAAAAAAGTTATAACTCTGAGACTAAAATTACAGATGGTGTGATCCATCATATGAGTGCTGGCAATTGGTCTCAGGTACTGTGGACGAGCAACCAGTGCTCTTAACTGCTGAGCCATCTCTCCAGACCTGCTTTGGATCTTTAAAGTATTTTTTATTAAAGTCACATTAATAAAGCATCCTGAACATTTGATTTTCTATACTAATTTGTATGTGTGTGTGGTATTTGAGCAAGAAAGACTATGAGATTTACTTTTATAGGTAAGTGCTTTTCAAGAAAGGTGCTTATTTTCAACAAGGATGCCCTGTCTGTCTGTCTCTCTGCCTGCCTGCCTGCCTGCCTGCCTGCCTGCCTGCCTGCCTTCCTTCCTTCCTTCCTTCCTTCCTTCCTTCCTTCCTTCCTTCCTTCCTTCCTTCTTTCTTTTCTTCCTTTTTCCTTTTGTAGAGAGCTGTTTCTTACCTCGTAGGATGCTTTAACTGCCTGATATCTCTTTGATGCCTTGATGTTGTAACTTTACATAGAACTTGAAGATAGCCCCAGCCCCATCCCATGCATAGTTGCCCCAAGGAGAGAGAGTTGTCCATTGCTGAAAACTCTTCTTACAGGTTATTAGTTTTTTCGAAAAAGGACTGATTGAGATTAAAAACCACACGAAGTTGTAAGCATTAAATTTAAATTTTATTTAAGTCAACATTTTAAACATCTTTATTTTAAATGATAGGTCAATTTATTTGCTGTTTTCTTTTGTCTTCATCTGTTGTCAGTACAATTTGCATTTTTTTTAACTGTTGGTAGATAGATTTCAAGTTTAAACAACAATTCAGAATCCCTAGAACTATTTTTGGTACATAACAAATACTTCAAACATAGCTAGCCAAAATAATAGGATTCTATTGTGTATTTAAAACATTTTTTGTATCTTATGATCTTTGGACATCTTTTAAAAAAAATTAAAATTCTTTAACAATTTCATGCATATATGTAATGTGTTTTGATCCCCACACACCTCTCATGTCCTTTCCAAGTGCCTCTGTACTCTTCCCAGCAGTTTCCCCTCCTACTCCCATGGTTTTCATTTTAGAAAATGCCCCCAGTGGGTTTGAATAGAGTGACTTTGTGCCTGTGTGGGGTCATTAACTAGGCATGAGCAGCTTACCAGTGGATACGTCTCACTGAGGAATTGCTCTCCCTTATCCTAGCTACTGCCAGCAGTTCCTCAGCCAGGGATGGCTCCTCATGAGTCCCTCCCACTCGTGCTGTCATGCTGATGGCTTCAACTTGTGCAGGTCTTAGGAAGACAACCTCCGTTGCTGTGCGTTGATGAGTGTCGTTGTCATGTCATGTCATGTCCAGAAGGCAGCATTTCATAGCACTCTTCCCAGTTATTAGGTTCTTCAATCTCTGCCCCTTTTCCTCCATGTCCTCTGAGCCCTAAGGCTTGGGGGAGTCATACTCAACAGTTACTTGATTTCACTTAGTTCAGCCACTGGCTTTAACTACAGTTCACTGTAACATTAAGCATTTCTGAACTAATATTGATACCAGCACTAATTTATTGAATGAGTTGGGCTCAATTGAAAGGTGAGGTGCCTCAGATCTCTCTGGCTGTGGCACTCTTATTAGTGTTGTGTAGGGGAGGGGCAGGTCAGAGCCCCTTGTCTAAATTATCCAAAGGTTTCTCCAGCCTCATTGTCTGGTGAGGTTCTTTTTTAGTGAGGTAAAAGAACCAGCGAGCATTGTCTTGATTTTTATTTCACAAGTTTCAGTTCAAAGGCTTCTACCTCAGCCCCTATCCTCTCCTTTATTTTGTGTAGGAGTTTTGCCTGTCTGTATGTCAGTGCCCCAAGTATGTGCAGTCCTGTGGAGGTTAGAAGAGGGTGTTAAATCTACTGGATTGGAGTTACAGATGGCTTTAAACTGCCATGTGGATCCTGGGAGTCGAACTCAGGTTCTCTGAAATACCCAGCAGTCTTCTTTGGATATGTTAAGAAAACAGACAAAAACAAAAATCCATCTTGTTTGGGGGACAGCCTGTGCCTCCTATAGTTGGTGTGTTCTTAGGAAAAGAGCAGTTACTAGAGACTTAGGTAGGGGCATGCCTTGGGTATGTGAATTATCCAATCTCCAGCTTGAGTGTTTTTATCCGTCTCTATCCCTAGGAACAGTATTCTGTGCCATGCTTTTAGAGACAAGCCCTCTACCCAAAGACCATTGGAACTGTGGAGACACATCAGTCCTAATCTGTTTATCTTGTCCTGCCTTTTCCCCAAAACTGTAATAATAAAGGCCTTTGCTTAAATTTTTTTTTACGTCCTTGTCTTCTGCTACCTAACACAAACAGGCTGCTTCTGCAGTCTTCTGGCAGTGGTTCTCAGCCTTTCTAATGCTGCAGTGTTTAGCACAGTTCCTCACGTTGTAGTGCCCACCAACCATAAAATTATTTCTGTTGCTACTTCATGTTTGCAGTTTTGCTCCTGTTGTGAGTTGTAATGTAAATATGTTTGCTTTCTGATGGTCTTAGCTGGCTGCAGTGAAAGGGTTGTCTGATTGAGACCCACAGGTTGAGAACTACTGCCCCTGGCCTTCTGAGAGAGATAATTTATTTCCTGAGCTTCTCTGTTTTCTTGTGGGCATGTCTGATTAACATTACATTTAAAAAAAACTCAGAAATATTGCTTTCTGAGTGGCCATATCTGAAATAAGATACTGTAGCTTTTGACATAGTTAGGTTTCAATGACTTCTCTTCGTTTTGCTCTTCTCCTCTTATTCCTGTGTTGCTCACAACTCCTTATTTTGATCTTTGAGCTTGGAAATTATGGTGCTGGAAGTTCCATAAGCCTTTTAGCTCCATTACATAAAAAATTGGGTAATTTTGTTATTTTTATGTTTATTGACTTTTGCAAAAAACATTCTAAAACACTGGAAAATGTAAAAATAAAGACTAGACGGTGGGGCTGGCAGGATGGCTTAGTGTTGCACACGGCACTTGTCACCAAGTCTGATGACGTAAGTGTAATCCTTGGTACCCATGATGACAAGTGAGACTGACCTCTGCGAGTGCCTCTGGCTGACGTACATGTCCTCCATGGCACATACATGCCCTGCCCCCTGCCTGAATAAGTAAATGTAAAAATCAAAAAATTGACAATGATGCTATGACAACACATTTAAAAGTCCCCAAATACAGTAATTTTAGTTCACTTCCTTTGTTCTCTTTTATATAACACAGGCAGAGAGCCGACACTCGGGGTATCTGTGCCCTGTATGTTCAGTGTGTGTCTTTAGTGTTTGCAGGGCTATCTTCCTAGCTGTTAACTCCTTTCCAGTCAGGAACACATTACAGTCCTGGAAACTGGAGGTATTGTACTTTATCTCCACCGGTGTGAAGTTTTTCATTTGGCCACACGAAGCTGAAAAAGAGCCTGGAAAATGTAGTTTGTAGCCGAAAAACCATTTTTAAACTTGTATATTCTTTGTTATTTTAAGTACAGTGTTAATACTGATGGATAACTAGTGCTTCCTGCTATAAACAAATATATAACATCCAAAGGACATAGTTTTCTCTAATAACTCCAATTCCACAATATTGGTAAAGCTTCTTCGGGTTCAGTACAGCAGAAAACCATTGGAAATGTCACTTGACGTAAATTAAGCCATCAATGAGCTAGGCCCAGTCCAGTTGTAGCCTTAATGGGGTTTTCTATATCCTTTCTATCTTACTCATACCACACAGGCAGACAAACACATGTGGCACACCATTTGCTTCTGTGTGTAACACATACTGATTAAAATCTAACTGTAGGACTGTGGCTGTACTCAGTGACAAGACTGTATTGTTTAATTTTCATTCACATTTATGACTGTGACCACCACAGTTCAGCCAGATCTCTAATATTAACAAGGATGTAAAGACAGCGGCACAGCTGGAGCCCTGAAAGGTCAGAGGGTCCTGTGCAGAAAAACGCCGTGCATGAAGATTGGTAAACTGCCTATTTTGTTTTTAGTAGTCATTGTAACCAGAGCCACTTTCTGGTTTTAAAAACAAACAAACAAATCATTCTGTTTTCATTACAATAGTTATTCATGCCTAGAAATTAAGAAACAACATGGCTCTTTTTTTATTTCATTCTTTTTGATATGCTTGCAAAGATACATGTTAATTGATATTTCAGATTGCCCTTCTAGCCTTATTAGCTCTTAAATTCTCCATAGTGTTTTTTTCTGGGGTTGTAGATTCTGACCATTGGAATTTTCTTATCTTATGGCCAACACAAAGACAATTGTGGTTTATAAAAATTGTTTGCATGTTAGTGATGTTAAGCCTGTGTTCCAACATTTACATAACTTTATATTTAACATAATTTTTGGTATTTAGAAATTTAAAGTATTTCATATAGCCAAATATGTATAAAATCCTGTTCTTCATGTTTTCTTACCCATAGAAAGGTCACCATATATATTGAGATGATAAATATTTTTAATTTTTTTTATATTTAACTATAAATAATTGGAATTAATTTGTTTGTAAGTTGAAACACTAATAATTTTTTCTTAAGGTAGTTAATGAGTTTTTTGAGACAATTATTGATTAGTTTTCTTACTTAATTTTATTTTAAACATATTCCAGAGTTTTTATATATCTGATACATATGCTGGATTAAATATGTGGTCTGATAGTACTGTATTCCATAATGGTTTAAAAGGAAATGATGGATGAGTGAGTTTTATATTTTTCTTTTATATAAGTATGCTGGCTTAAAATGTATTCAGTATTCACTTGAATATTGGTTATTCAATATTACAACAGTTAGAATATGTTCATTATTATAATGGATAATATATTTACAAGTACTGGTTTCTACTTGGAATCAAAGTGAAATATTAAATACGTTTGAGTTGATAGTAAATTTAGCAATTTCTTCTTTTTAATAACTGAATGTAAAAACTTTTGCTATTTAAATGTCTCATATACTTTTAAAAAAGACAGTACAGGTCATAAAAGTTATGTAAGTTAAATTTAAAAGTTTTAGCAGGATCTGACTTATTTCTTCCTTTTTCAAGGGAAAAATTTATACACAAATGAATATGTGGCGATTAAACTGGTAAGTTCATTATTTTCTACAGTTATTTCCTTTGATTATCAGCTTATTAATTTTTTATCTTTACATTTATAATTTTGGTATTCATCCAAGAAGGAAAAATGTTTGCATGACTGACCTTTTGTTTATGTCTCTAATGATGTGTAGAGTGTCAGTGTTTTCTCTGCGTGACAATTCTGTCTTTACTTTGGCAGCATTATGGAAGTGAAATTTGTAGTTTGGCAGTATTTTCAGTGGTGTTTTTAAGTGGATAAAAGCAAAATTTTTCTTTCTGATTCAAGCATTTAGACAAAAGTGCCTTTAGCATTTAGGATTGTATTTGAACACACACTTCCAATTATCTTCTAAAGTGTTTCTACTGGTGTTTTATAAATGTAGTAAAGCTGGTTGTTGCTTGGCTTTCAAGGATTTAGAAGGCCATGAGTGTGGTGGTAGCGAGGAGAACTGTCATGGGAGTAGAATTCCATGTGCTCAGTGTCACAGGTATAAAGTAGTTCTCTGGAAGAATATGCACCCAGGAACTATTTTATTCATTTATTATTTATTCACTTAATCATTCATTTATTTATCTATCATTTATTTAGACAGTTTCTGTTTAGATCTGACTGTTCTAGAACTCAGTATGTGTACCAGGCTGGCCTTGAGCTTTACCAGCTTCTGCTTCTCAAGTGCTGGGATTAAAGGCATGTTTTTTTATGCAGCGCTAGGAATGGTTTATAAGGCATATTTTCTCGTTGTCAGTCAGGTTCCCCAGTCGGGTTGGCTTAATGTTCGCATTCTTCCATTCTCCTTACCTTTGTCACCCTTGTCCTGACAGTGTAACCTGTGTTGCTAGAGCAACTGTTAGAGGAAGAGGCCATGAGATGAAATGCAAGCTTTTGAACTGTCATGGAAAGTCTGTCTTGCTTGAAGTGTCTTTGTGAGCGTAGGCCTGTGTCCCTTTTACCAAAATAAGTATAAGTGTCGTGCTGTGATGCTACCAGGACACAGGCGTCTGTTACTTGACTCACACAGATGAGTTCTCCCTGACTTCAAGATCGAGTCCTTGACTTTATAATACAAACTCTGGTTAGCTTCTGTCAGGGTAGTCACTGTTGTTTTTAACTGGACTTGTGGTAATCAGCCATGAGATCGGTTAATATAATCAAGCTCTCACAGATGTCCTAGTTGGGAAAATAATTTTTAATTTTTGATGAGAATCTTTTTTACTCTTAAGGTCTCAAGTGACCAAATGAGTATAAATATTGTTTTATTTAAAAATATTTAAAGTTTATTCTTTATCCATGTTATAAATGTAACAATGTATCTTGATCATACCCATTTTCTTCCCCTCTGCTCTCTTCGCTTTTTCCAGTATGCCCACTCCCACCTCTAGTTCCTTAAAAAACAAAAAGCAAAGGTCACTGAGTCCAGTTAGTGCTGTCTACATTCTTGTGAGTGTTGGGCTATCTATTGGGGCTTGGTCAACCTGTCATGTCCCCACCCACCCCATTCACTTTCCCTCCTCCAGCAGCCATCAACTGCCAATAGCTCATCAGCTATGGATCCTGCATTATGCATCCCTCTGCTCCATCATGCTGGAATGTTGATGGGCTTAGTCTTGTTCGTGAAGGCAGCCTTAGCTGTTCTGAGGTCATGAGTGTAGTGGCCATGTCATGCCAGAAAACAGCATTTGATAGCACTTCTTCCCCTCCGCTGACTTTTAAATTCTTTCCGTCTCTCTTTAGGAATGATGTATTCCTTCAGGTTTTCAGGAATAAGGCGGAGGTTTGAGGGGATTGATCTAGCTATTCTGTTTAGGGCTGAGTAGTCAGTGGTCACTTACTCTCAGCACTTTGACCAGTTACGTATCAGTGCATTAAATAACTTTCAAGGGCTACATAGAAAGCCAATTTAAACAGACAAAGGAAGTTAGTATATAGGAACAACAGTAGAGCAATTCAGCATTCAGGAAGTGTACAATATTTGATGGGCATTCTGATTGTTGGAATTGTTCTTTTTTTTTTCTTCTTCACATTCTAGCTCTTTGTATGGCATTGGAGTTGGAGGTTGTGTGCCAGGAAAGAAATGTGTGGTATTCTGTGCTAGTGATTAAGCAGCTATACTTAACAGCTGTGTGCAGAGGGAACAGAAGCCACTGCCAGGCTGACTGCTCCCTGTCTAGTTAATTTATCAGGTATAACCCTCAATCGTGCCATTTTCAAATTTGGAACTTGTTTGTCCTGTCCCTACCACTGGTGCCTTAGAAAATGCAAATCTGGTCATCTTCCAATCTCTCTATATACATGAACATATAGCACTTTTTGTTCAGTGTATTTTGTGTATTTCTCTTTTTTATTTTTTCCTGGGGAGAGGTGGAGTAGGAGACCCTTCTATTACTCTGTTTTTTAGGCAGGTTTTTTTTTTTTTTTTTTTTTTTTTCTAGCCCAGGCTGGTCTTGAGCTTGCTATACAGCTGAAAATGACTTTGAACTCAGGATCCACTTCTGCCACTGTTCAGGTGTGCACCACCACATCCAGCCTGTTTGTTTTTTTTAAGTGCAGTGATCAGCATTACATACAAAAATGATTACTAATACTCATAATTTAGGGTAACTGGGAACATTTTTACTTTTGTATTGTGAGGTAAGTATGGCCTGTAGTCATATTCTCCCTACATTTATTGAAAGTTAGAAAAATGCTTATATTTTGGTCCGTAGTTTACCAGTTTTCATGTGTGTGGTTTGTTTTGTTGATTTTGTCAAGTGCAGTAGGTGAGGTGTAATTTTGTTTAGAACCAGGTGTAAAGACAGTCACGTGGAGATACTATGTTTATGTACTTTTAGACATACCTCATTGCTGTATTTTGGAAAAATAAAGGCACTGTTGGATATTTTGAGAGCAGATCTTAGTGTCTGTTTGTAGTTCTGTCACAGCTTACAGGACGTTCACTTTTGTCTTTTTCCTACTTCAGATCGGTAGCTTGTCTAGGTGTTCCCACTTACATAGTAACCAGTTGTCCATGGCTACTGTAAAGGTCATCTGTTGGTTATGTGACTTGCACTACATGGTGGTATCCTAACATTGTGTTGTTGCTATTGAAGTACAGGATCAAATTGAAATTACTAAATTAAGTCAGGGCTGTTTCCTGTTCTTTTTTACCTGAAGCACATCAATCATTAAGATGTATATTTAATTTCAGTTGTGATGGTATAAGTGAATATTATGTCATATCTTATGGTTGTATATTTTTAGACAGTCAAAATTTATGGATAATGTGATATGTGAAAGGCACTGTTTTCACTATTTTATATATTAAAGTTTATATTGTGCACACACATATGCATGTATATATAGAGAGGAAAGGACTGAGGGACCCATAAAAAGTATTAACTGCATTTTGGAAACGAGGAACTGCAATATACAGCAAAGCTAACTAACTTTCCAAAACTTTTAACTACTATTCTTATTGCTCCTCAAGATTTAAGCTTACCATTTTCTATAAATAATCCTTCTGATTCTAAGTTTCTAGTCTCTCTCTCTCTCTCTCTCTCCCCCCCTCTTCCTCCCCCCCCCCCTCTCTCTCTCTCACACACACACACACACACACACACACACACACACACACACGCCTACTGTGCATCTCATTCTTGAATCTGGTTTTTGCTTGTGATCATCACTGCCCTCCACCCCATCACTGCCTATTAGACCTTCTCTCTGTATTGTTCAGATCTCTAATGATGTGAAGTTTTTACTTTCTTACTCATATTGCACTTACATAGTTTTTCTTTTAACTTCTGTTTCCCTTAGTCTTTTTGTTCTTTTGTTGTGCTTACCTTATATTGTGGAAAACTGTGATTTTAATTTAATTATTTTTTCTAAAATCCTGTTGGTTCCTCTGATAGCTGCTCAAATGCTTACTTTACTTATGTTTACAGATGGTATCAGTTTATTGAACTTTAAGTACAGTGTTGATTTTTATATAGATCTAGAGGAATAGAGATACCTAGTAGAATATTATAGTGTATATAAGTTGATACTGAAGTTTAAAACATTTGGAATTAGATGCTAGTGGTTTGTCTTAACTGAAATGTCTTTTGTTTATTCCATTGTTTGCCTAGGAGCCCATGAAATCCAGAGCACCACAGCTGCATTTGGAATACAGATTCTACAAGCAGTTAGGATCTGGAGGTAAGTTATATGAATTTTAAAATTTGGAGTAACACAGATTGTCATAACAATAATACTCTAGTTTCAAAAATAATATTTTAAATTTGGTTACAGAATTTTTTTTAATTGGGGCTGAAGAAATGCTTCAGTGGCTAAGAGTGCTTCCTGTTTTTAGCGGACCAGAGTTCCTAGCACATATGTCAAGAGGGCATCCCCTGCAGTTCCTTTTTCAGAAGATGGTGTGCATTGTGGTGTGCATGTGGAGGATAGGGGATGGTGTGTAGAAGGTGGTGCGCTCTCTTTACCTTGTGTGTCCTGGGAACTAAACCTAGGTTGTTAGGTGTCACCAACCCCCTTTTTGGCGTGACTTATGCTGTGGTCCTAGCCACGGCAGGTTGGCAGGCTCAAATGTTCCAGGGTAGGGGCATTGGGATTAGAATGTTGGTAGGAGAAACAGAAAAGAAAGAAACACAGAGACACAAGATAGTAATGGGAGGGCAACTCAGCGAATACTGGATGCTGAATTCTCTCTTCTGATTTCTGAGTTTGCCTGTGTTTATTTTTCATACACTTTTATGCCCCAATACAAAAGAGCTAAGGGAGAAGGCAACAGACTGCTTTAACAGGACACAAAGTACAAGCAGAACAGTTCTTGCTTCAATACTTGAGACATCAAGTCATGTTTTGAGTAAAGCATTTGATGTCTGGGGCAGGGTACACCCTAGACCAAGTATCCTGTAGGCATCCACTCCCTATGTCAAACTTCCTATTTCAAAAGAAGGAGCAGAAGTATGTTTGAATTTTCTGACCTTTGGTCAGGGTGGAGCGGGTCTATGACTCTGGGCCATCTTAATGTTCAAAACACCAAGTAGCCACACCCCAGGTCAGGATATCTTGTTTTATAGCCACACCTGCTGTCAACAACTTTGAAAGAGAAAAAAAAAAAAAAAGAGCTCAGACTCTCTGACCTTCATATATGGAGGAATAGGCTCACATTTCTGAAATCTTCTTAGTTAGGTTTGCTAGCAGATGCCTTTACTGCTGAGCATCCATACTGTTAGTCTTTTTAGCAATATTGCTGTTATTATAATGGGTGTAAAAAATGGCTCCATAAATATATCCACATAGTGAGCCCTGGAGCCCATAGTTAGTGTATAGCAGACATGTGAGATTGCAGGATTATCCTGGATGTTGTCTAGGTAAGCCCTCAGTGCAACCCAAGTATCTTTACTAGACATAGAGAGAAAAGGGGAAGATTGTATACCCATGGGGGCATTGCTTGAAATGATATGAATGAACTAAAGTATGCCTGCAGTCTAAGATCCTGAAGGAGGCCCTTAGGTTCTCTCCTAGAGCCTGCAAAGGGAGCATGGCTCTACCTTGATTCAGCCTTATGAAACTGATTTGAGACACTGGCTTCTAAGGTGTAATATAATTATTTTTTGTTATTTTAAACCATCAAATTTGTAATA
This sequence comes from Arvicola amphibius, assembly GCF_903992535.2. NCBI lineage: Eukaryota > Metazoa > Chordata > Mammalia > Rodentia > Cricetidae > Arvicola > Arvicola amphibius. Next base: position 129,262,272 of record NC_052051.1, read on the forward strand.
ATTTCTTGATAGTAGGTAATGCAAATATATTTATATATGAAGTTCTTAAATCTCAATGGGAATAGAGATTTTTTCATTGACAAATATTTATGGTTAAAATTTCTACTATGTGTTGCAGTGTCTTCACATTGAAGCTCTCAGAGCTACTTTTATTTACTCTTGTTCTTCTAATTGAAATGATTTTACTTGTTTATCTGTAGTAGAGTATATTATTTTCCCATATTTAATAAAATAGATTTTTGTTTGTTTGTTTTTCAAGACAAAGGGTGTGTGTGTGTGTGTGTGTGTGTGTGTGTGTGTAACAGCCCTACCTAGCTGTCCTGGAACTAGCTCTGTAGATCAGGCTCACTTGAACTCATAGAGCTCTTCTTACCTCTGCCTCGCTAGTGCTGGGATTAAAGGCCCGCACCACTACTGCCTGGCCTTGATGTGTATTTTTATAAACATATTTACATTCTAGTTTGTAGAATGTCAATTTCTTCAAATGATACACAGTTTGCATTTTTCTCTCACTAAGAGCATGTGCAAATGAGTAGTCCTTGCAGTGTTAGTAAACTTTGCATTAATGAATATATTGTAGATTTTTATGTAGTGTCCTTCCCTATTTCTTCTACCTAGTTTTGGTTTGACGTCTGTTTCGTCAGATAATTAAGGTAACTACATCTGCTTGTTTCTTTAATCCATTTGCCTGGATACCTTTTTCCATCCTCTTACCTGGAGGTAGTATCTATCCTTGATTTAAGGTGTGCTTCTTGGAGGCAACAGAAAAATGGATTTGGCTTTCAAATTCAATCTGCTAGTCTGTGTCTTATCCCTGAAGAGTTGCTAGTTAGTTACTAATGAGTAGTATTTATTAATTCCTGTTATTTTGTTACGGTAGTATATTTTTCCTTTTTTCAATTTTATTTTTTTTAAAAAAAAGAACATTTTTTTTTTAAATTTTATATACCAATCCCAGTTCCGACTCCCTCCCCTCTTCCTATCCCCCCCATCCACTCCTCTGAGATGGTAAGGCACATTGCTTTGAGGATGGTACAAGGCCCTCCCTACCATATCTAGGCTGAGCAAGGTATCCATCCAATGAGAATGGGTTCCAAAAGGTTATTACAAGCAGGAGAGATAAATCCTGGTGCCACTGCCAGTGACTCCTCAGTCTGCCCCAACCATACAACTGTCACCCACATTCAGAGGGTTTTGTTTGGTTTTATGCTGGTTCCTTCCCTGTCTGCTGGAGTTGGTGAGCTCCTATTAGCTCAGGTAAGCTGTTTCAGTGGGTGTCCCCATCATGGTCTTCACCTCTTTGCTCATATTCTCATACCTTTCTCTCTTCAACTGGATTTTGGGAGCTCAGCCCAGTGCTCTGATGCGGGTCTCTGCCTCTGTCTCCGTCAGTTTCTGGATGAAGGTTCTATTGTGACACTTAAGTTAGTCATCAATCTGACTGCAGGGCAAGGCCAGTTTGGGTACCTTCTCCACTATTGCTTAGGGTCCTAGCTGGGGTCACCCTTTTGGATTCTTGGGTATTTCTCTAGTGCCAGATTACTTGCTAGCCCCATAATGGCTCCCTCAATCAAAATATCTCTTTCCTGGTTCTCCATCTCTGTCCTTCCTCCATCTTGACTATCTTGCTCCCTCAAGTTCTCCTCCTCCTTCTTTTCTTCTTCTCTCCTCCTCCCCTTCTGCCCTTCCTTCTTCCCCCACCCCTATATTCCCAATTTTGTCAGAAGATTGTGTCTATTTCCCCTTCCCTGGAGGATCTATACATCCCCCCCACTTAGGGCTCACCTTGTTGCTTAGCTTCTCTAAGCTTCTCTAGGCTACTTACCCTTTGTTTTACAGCTAGTATCCACCTATGAGTGAGTGCACACCACTTTTATCTTTTTGAGTCTGGGTTACCTCGCTAGTGTGTTTTTCTACCCCCTTTATTGAATCTTTGGGGGTTTCTCATCATGCACCCCAATTCTGTTCATCTCCCAGTCTCTCATATCCCCTCAGCATCCCTGTTGCATCCCCCTCCCCCACAGAAGAAAACAAAACAAAATAAGCAAACAAAAGCCAGAACAACAGCAACACAAAACCCTAATAAACCAAAACAGAATAAAAACCACATCAGAAACAGGAAAATCTCTACTTCTGACTCTCTGTCACCTCTTCATCCGTCCTGATGACACTGGGGACTTTGGTGTGTCATATACTATACTCTTTTGTCTCTACCCCTCTTTTGATTAACTGTTCTGGGATTATTTGTTCTTGTGTCCTCTTGGATATAGTTCTTCTTCAGACTGAAGTACCTTCTGGGGAACTGAATTACTGGGCAGAAACTTGCTTAGATTTGTTTTTTTATTGTGTATTAATTTCCTTATTCTAATGATTGTGATTGATAGTTTTGCTGGGTATGGTAGTCTAGGCTGATGTCTGTGGTCTTTTAGAACTTGTAGAACATCTCTCAGTTTAGGCTCTTCTGCTTTTCAGAGTCTGCATTGAAAAGTCAGGTGTTATTCTCATGGGCCTCCCTGTGTATGTAACTTCATTTTTTTCCCTTACAACTTTTACTATCCTTTCTTTGTTTTGTACATTTAGTGTTTCTATTATTATGTGTTTTAGGGACTTTTATTTCTAGTCATGTCTATTTGGTGTTCTGTATACTCATTATACCTTTGATAGGCATCCTTTTCTTCAGATTGCAGGAATTTTCTTCTATGATTTTGTTAAAAAGATAGGCATCCCTTTCTTCAGATTGCAGGAATTTTCTTCTATGATTTTGTTAAAAATATTTTCTGTGCATTTAACATAGGTTTTTTTTCTTCCTTACTCTAAACCTATTACTCATGGGTTTGTTTTTTTTTAATAGTATCCCAGATTTTCTGGATGTTTTGTGCCTGGTTTTTGTTTGTTGGTTTGTTTCAGATTTAACATTTTCTTTGTCTGCAATACCTGGTCTTCAGGCTCTGAAATTCTCTCTTCCATGTTTCTTAATCTGTTGGTGAGGATTACCTCTGAGGGTTTTGTTTGACTTTCTGAATTTCTCACTTCCAATTTTATTTCAATTTTGGTTTTCTTTAGTGATTCTATTTCTTTGTTGAATACTACTGTTATGTTTTGAATAATTTTTATTGTTCCCTTCAATTCTTTGTGTTTTCATGGTCTTCATTAAGACATTAATTTATAGCCTCTTTAACATTCGTGAGCATATTCTTTCTCTTTCTACTGTCTACTTTCTAGTTGTTTTAAACTTACTATTACTTTCATGAGGCTATTATTTTCACATCTGTATTCATTGTGCACGTGGAATGCCCTCTTTCAGTGGGTGGCCTAGTGAAGCCCTAGCTAAATTACCTGCTTTGCAGCACATTTCCTGCTGCAACTTGACTCCTCTCTAGCAGGAGTGTTATCGTGTTATTAATCTAAAACTTTGAATGTTTTCAGTATTCATATGGGAAATATTGTTTCTCAAGTGAGTGGCTTGACTTTTTGAGGTTCTTTCAACTATGTAGATCTACACTAATTTGTTGATAGCAGTAGTGGTGTTACTAAAATTATAACTTGACGGTATTGTCTTCTAAGACGTTAGGGAACTCCCTTCCTTCTTCCTGGTGCCCACTTTGCCTTCTCAATCTGTAATTTGTGAAAAAGTCATGACTTCTGTGTTCTTCCCATGTTTCCATCTGGTTATTGACACTTTCAACGTATACCACCTTTTAAAAACTCCTTGGTTATATCTGCTATAAAATGTATTCTATAATATGTGGAATTTTAATTGTACTTTTTGCAAAGAATTTTGGTTATTGTGTAAGCCCTGTAAATATCAGTGATGTCTAGAATTAATCTTTTTCACAGAGTTACCTGTTGGGAGTAAGGCTGCTCGTTAGTTTCTGATTGCTTAGCCCCGAAATAATCACACAGAAACTGTATTAATTAAAACATTGCTTGGCCCATTAGCTCTATGTTCTTATTGGCTAACTCTTACATATTAATTTAACCCATTTCCATTAATCTGTGTATCGCCACATGGCTGTGGCTTGCAGGGTGAAGTTCCCAGCGTCTGTCTCCGGCAGGGGCTGCATGGCTTCTCTCTAACTCCACCCTTCTTTCTCCCAGCATTCAGCCTAACTTTGCCTGCCTACCTAAGTTCTGCCCTGCTAGGTCCAAAGCAGTTTCTTTATTCATTAATGGTAATCACAGCATACAGTGGGAAATCCCACATCAGTTACCTGATCATGCTTTTCAGAATCATGTTTTAGCAAACTCAAGAAATCATCCAGGTATACTAACACATGCCTATGATCCCACCACTTAGAAGTATGAGGCAGGTTAGTCACAAGTTTGAACTCATCATGGACAACATATGAGACCTGATCACAAAACAATAGTAAACCGAAATTTTAATAAAATCTGCTTTCTCTGTCCTCTCTTAACTGGTGCTGCTGTGATGAGAGAGCTCATGGCACCAAGAAGTCTCTTAAAGTGGTACATCCCAGACACTGGGGCCTGAGGGTCCTTCGTACCTTTAAGGTTTTTGAGAATCTCAGAGACCTTTTGTTTGGATTGTGTTGACTGAAATTCTAGTAAATATAAAAAGTTCCCAAATGGCCATTATGAATACTAAGCAAGAATTCTATCACTGAGCTATATGCTCAGCCCAGATTTTCTTTTTTAAAAGATTGCACCAGGACCAGGTATGGTGACTCACACTTTTAATCCTGACACTGTGGATGCAGAGGCAGGTGGATCTGAGTTGGAGGCCAGCATAATCTGAATAGTGAGTGCCAGGCTAGGCAACACTAGATAATGAGACCCTGTCTTGACAAACAAAACAAAACTAACAAAAATTGCATCAGTGTCTTTCTGTAAACAGCCAGGTAAGACCCCAGCTTCTCAGCCTGCTAGAATTACAAATCTGTAACACTTATTTCCATAATGTGAAATTGAGTATCTTGGTGAGCTGAGCAGAGGAGAGTGGTTTAGAACAGTAGACGACACAGGACTGATTAACGTCAGATTATGTCACGTCACTTTGTGTGAGGATTAGAGCAGAGGGAATTTAAGCACAGTGCTGAAACTAGCCCATATAGAACATTTCTCCTGGAACTTTATCTTCGGTGACTCCATTTTGATTGTTTGTTCTCTTAAAGCATGGTTGAATAGAAGAGTTCAAAGTGTACGTTCCTGACTTGTTCCCAGCTGTTGGTGGAATAAATTCACTCTCCATTAAGTATGGTGCTAGCTTGTAGTAGATCAAAGGTGTGCTTATTAGACTTTACCAGCTTATAATCCAAATTATGCTGAGAGTTGTGTTAAATGTTTCTTTTGTGCTATAAAAAATGACTTTCCCCCTATTCTATTGAATGTGAGTTATATTGGTGGATTTTTAAAATGTAACCCAATTTTGCATTGCTTAGCAGACCCTTCAGTTGTGGTGTCTTACTTGGTTTTATATGTACAATATAGTCCTATAAGTCATTCCCATTAAGATGTCATCAATGATTAATAAATATTTAGTGACTAAAGACAGTGTTGACCCTTAAGTGTTTTTTCATTTTGGGTAGCATTTGAAAAACACTGACAACAAAATACTAGCCATATAGTAACCCTGGTTATTTGAGACTTTATTCAGAGATTACTTCTCTACAGCTTTATTAGAAAGTGGTGGTGAGTTAGAAGGAAGGAAGTAAGAAACTCTACAATCTGTCCATTTTTGTATCCTGTATAGTTGACACACTTTGATGATCTACTTACCTCTTACACTTCAGGAAGAACAAACTAAAGAGTGGAAATGCTTTACTATAGATTGTTAAATTGAGAACATAGAGATTAATAACTTTTAGTGCTGCTGGGATCAGATAAGGTTAGACCCATCTAGACCTGCACTCTGCCTTTTGATTGACTTAAGATCTGCTGATAGGGACTGTACACATTTCTCTCTCTCTCTCTCTCTCTCTCTCTCTCTCTCTCTCTCTCTCTCTCTCTCTCTCTCTCTCTCTCTCTCTCTCTCTCTCTCTCTGTGTGTGTGTGTGTGTGTGTGTGTGTATTATACTTCGCCACGCACATACCCCTAACTATAAGGGTGAAAGGTGAAGTCTTAGGAATTTCCCATACTTAAGGGAAGATATTTAGGTTGATCTTGGTAGGATACCAAGCATGGAGTTATTAAAGACAGCAGCGACTACCTAGTTCAATAAAGGTAGCATCTGTCCTACTGTGTAAGCCTCTCTTTATTTAGTCTCTAGAAATAGAAGGCTAATAAAGCTTAGCAGGTGAGAGTGTAGAGATATAATAAAGTACTTTTTGTATGGTTTCAGGGACACAGCTACTCTACAGGTGTACTGGGCTACCATGTGGACATCGAGGAGTGGGTTTAGAGAAGAAGGAGGTTTAATTAGAAAAGGTGTTTTTTTTCCCCCTCCTGGAAAAACTAAATTTACTGTTAAAGTGCTCAAAACTAGGAAAATTAAAATATTGTTTATAGGTTTTCCAGGTAAAAGGCTTACTATATAAGATGATAGAATTATTAAATAACTTTTTCTTTTATTCCTAGATGGTATACCTCAAGTTTACTATTTTGGCCCTTGTGGTAAATACAATGCTATGGTGCTAGAACTGCTGGGACCTAGTTTGGAAGATTTGTTTGACCTATGTGATAGAACGTTTTCTCTTAAAACGGTTCTTATGATAGCTATACAACTGGTAAGTAAAACAGGGTGTTAGAAGTTGCTTGAGCAACTACATAGTTCTTTGATCACAAGTTTCCCCCGTTCCTCTGTCTTTCCCTTCCTTTGTCCCTCCCTTGCTCTATTTGTCAGTCTCTCTATCTATTTTGATTATTTTTTTTAGACTCAGTCTCCTGTAACCAGAGGTTAGTCTCAGACTTTTATATAGTGTATATTGGTCTTAAACTACTGATCCTCCTGCCTCTGCCTCCTGAGTGCTAGTTTTATAGGTGTACATCATCATGCCTGGTGTTTATAAATTTAAGTAAAAAGTTTTATTTAAGCTTTTTGACCTTTTCGTATGGAACATTTGACTCATATAATAGAAATGGTTTTTGCTTTTTATATTGTCTTTCTAAGATGCATAGAATGTAAAATTACTGAGTCAAGTTCATTTTAGTTGTATCTAAATTAATATTTTAATTGCTTTAAGGACAGGATGCATGCTTCAAGGGTTGGTGTTTTTATAATACATGTAAGATGAAAACTTTGAACCCTCAGAAACAGAGATCTTAATCTTGGAAGTTGACTTTTTTGACCCAATAAAAGATGAAAAGAGTTAATGAGCAGTATACTTCAGTATTTAAATTTCTGGGAACCTATGAGGAAACATTGGAGATGAGCTTTAGACAGTTTTGACATAAATGCAATATAAGGATGCTAAAAAGTCTTGAAATTGTTTTATTCACATAGTTATTAATTCTACTTCTAGAGATTTATGTTGGAAATATTTAGGTTACTTATTGTTTTATGTACAGGTGTAGATAGAACTGTAAAATAATGAGTAACACCTTATGGTGTGAGCTAACAGGGTGAATTGGGTAACAGTCATAAAGTCATATATAGCTGTTAAAAACTGCATTAAAAGAATTTCTGTGACTTAGAAAGTGCTCATAAGCTATTGTTAATCAAGGCATGGTCACAGGAGTGTGAGCCACAGTTTGCTAATAAACAGATTGGAATGGCCCGTGGACTCTATGTTGACATGGCACTGGTAACCAGGTTTGCCACAAATGGAACATTTGTATCTAAAGTTCTGTTCTTTTGTATGGTAAACGTTGTTTGAGAATCTGGAAAATGGTTAATAAAAATATGCTATATTTATAGTTTATTTATTTATATATAAATATAGTATGTGTATATATGGTTGATACAAATATTTGTGTTTATAATAATAAAATTAATATATGCTTTATTATTATAGTTGGAATTCAGCATTTTCCAGTTTTAAGATTTTAAAGTGTTTAATGCTACGAAAAATGAAATCTCTTATGAAAAAAATACTGAATAATGTTAATTTTTGATGCCAATTTTTTTTAACAGGTAAAAATCACATTTTAAATTTTATTTGATTATAAAAATTACCTGAATGTTGAACTGAGGAAGAATATTGTTAACTTTAAGAGTGTGTCTTTAGTTTTGAATTTAAGGTTTTTATTTTTAATCTGTAAAGTTTTTTTTTTAACTTTATAACTTAGCATGAAAACAGTGATTGAGTTTGACTTGCTGCTAGGAAATGCATTCCTAAAATCCAGACACTTTCATTTATCTGTGACCATAACAGCAAAGACAGTTTAAGTCATAAATGGATATGTGCTCTTTGAGGAACTGAAGACTGACATCTTTTTGACTTTAAAGGGTTGAAACAATTTCTAATTGTTTTCTTTATAATGCTACTTTTATTGTAAAAGTTGTAATGTTTTTGTCATGATTTTGTTTGCTAGTGAAAATCTAAAATAAAAATCCTTTTCTCTTTTTCCACTAAGATTTCTCGCATGGAGTATGTCCACTCAAAGAACTTGATATACAGAGATGTGAAACCCGAGAACTTTCTAATAGGACGACCAGGAAACAAAACCCAACAAGTCATTCATATTATAGATTTTGGATTGGCAAAGGAATATATTGATCCAGAGACAAAGAAGCATATACCATACAGAGAACACAAAAGCCTTACTGGAACAGCTAGATACATGAGCATAAACACACATCTAGGAAAAGGTATGTAGACATGGTGCAAGTATGGAAGCTTGAATTCTGCTGTGTCAGCAGTGTTGGCTGGGTTTCAGGGTTTGCAGATTAAAACAGCTCATACTGTAATTCTTGTTCACCACATGCCCATAGTTTTCTTTCATTTATATTTTGATAATACTTTAAAAATAAGGTGTGTATATGGTAAATGTTTTCTATGATAGCTTGAAATGCCCAACCTTGATACAATTAGGGAACCATTTGAATATTTCTTTTTTTTTTTTTTTTTTTTTTTTTGGTTTTTCGAGACAGGGTTTCCCTGTGGTTTCTAGAGCCTGTCCTGGAACTAGCTCTTGTAGACCAGGCTGGCCTTGTTGAATATTTCTTAATAATATGAAGTAATGCCCAGTTTTAACTGAATTCAGGTTATAGCTCTTATACAGCTTGCCAGGTTAGTAACAACCTTACTAATTGGGTATAATGCTAATAACATTAGAGCTGGTACTAATGCTGGCTAGAATATTTTTCTTAGCTGTATGGCTTTGGACAAGTTATTAACTTTAAAAATATACTTCATATGTGTATAAAGAGTAAAATATCAACCATATAGTGTTTTTATGTTTTTGTTTGTTTGTTTTTTCAATTCAGGATCATAATTGCTACAGTGTATTATTTGTTTTATAGCTTTAGTCATTTTTAAAAAAAATCAAGTCTATGTCCTGTCCTTTCTTTATCTTTCTTTATAGGTCTTAATCTTAATAATTTTTCGGAGCAAGGGCATTTTAGAATGTTCTTGGTTTGGGTCTCTTAATTTTTTTCTTCATTAGTTGTTGGCATGCACTTTTAATACACATCTATGGGAAGCATGGAAGTCTGGGCTTTGTATTGTGTCAGGATCATTTGGTGTGATAACCAGCTGGGTCTTTTCACTTATTGAGGTGATGCGTGCTTAGTTTCTCCAGGAAAGTGTATTTTCCCTTGGCAGTGAAAAATCATGTTGTATGTTGATCTTTGAAGTTATGTGAGTATGTGATTCTTTGAATTTTTTTGAGATAGGGTATAACTTTATAGCAGGAATGTAAACTAACAGTAGCAAAATCACACTTATGAAGTAGAAAATAATTTTATGGTTGGGGGGTCACCACAACATGAAGAATTGTATTAAAGGGTCACTCCATTGGAAAGAGTAAGAACCACTGACATACAGTATAAAATAAGATGTCAACAGGACCCTAGGAGCTGTCCAGTCAACTTCCAACTTCCAGTCTATGCTTCCCCTCCACCAACTTTTCTCAAAGACTTCATGTCTTTGCTCTGCTGCTCAGCTCTGAATTATAGCATTTGGCTTTGTTGCTGGCAGCCTGCCTGCTACTAGCTTCATGATACCTTCTCCTTTAAACATCTGTACTGTGTGAGAAATGGAAGTCTGCCTCTGCCTTGAAGCACAGCTTCAGACATAAAATGATAAAAGACAGGCTTTATTGAGATAATATTTTTGGCGAGTCCTTTCAATAGCAAACTTTCCTGACAGGTTAAAAACACAATTGGGTGTTCTTCTAAAACCAGTCACACCCATTTTTGCATGTGCATTGTCTGAGAAATGCTCATTTTATGGGAACTGTTATAGACTATTTCAAAATAGCTAACAAAGTTTCACAACCATTTTATTGTAAAATATGACATCACAACTTCCTTACGGGCTAATGTTTTTTTTTTTTTTGTGTGTGTGTGTGTGTGTGTGTGTGTGTGTGTAAACAGTGGTACATGTAGCAGCTTTCTATTTGTAGAAAAGGCAAAGTAAATTTTTGTCATTGTTAGGAAAGGCCTTCAGAGCTTGGGAGAAGTGGCATTTAACTCTTGTAGGAATGTACAGACAGCAAAAACTATAAGATTTACTTCTCAAGACCTACTTAGCAAGTCTAATGTAGATGGGTAATGAGGAAGTGCTTGTTTGCCAGAACATATGAGTTCTAAAGTAGCATGTGTTTGGATGCACTCTGTACATTCTGTCATATTGTGATGCTGTGGACATGGGTATTTCATGTTTCTTAAATTTAAAGTACATGGCTTGGTGAAGAGTGAGAAACCAATAAAAAAGGAAGAGCACAGAGAGAACGTGACTCTTGAATGTGATTTTTACTTTCTATGTATCTGTTTGAAGCCTTCTCAACATTCCCGAAATCTTAACAACCCAGTTTTCTCCATGTCCCTTTCCTTTCCTTCTTTTCCACGCTGCTCTTTCCTTCCTTCCATTTTTTATTTCTTTTTCTTTTCTTTGCTCTTGCATTGCTAGAGGGTCAAACTCAGGCCCTTGCACCTGCTATGCAATTGCTGAATTGACGAACTGCCTCCCCAGCCTGTTAGTGATTACCTTTAAGGCATCAGTAATTGTTGCAGGAAGGCCACTTGTTTGTCCCAGCCTCCCAGAACCGAAGTAATCACACAGAAACTGTATTAATTAGATCACTGCTTGGCCTGTTAGCTCTAGCTTCTTAATGGCTACTTCTTATATTAATTTAACCCATTTCTATTAATCTGTATATTGCCATGTGGCAGTGGCTTACTGGCAAAGATTCAGCATGTCTGACTCCGGTGACTCCATGGTGTCTCTCTGACTTACCTTCTTCTTCCCAGCATCCAGTCCAGTCCTCTCCACCTACCTAAGTTCTGTCTTATCAACAGGCCAAGGCAGTTTCTTTATTCATTAATGGTAGTCACAGTAAACAAAGGGGAATCCCACATCACCTCCCCTTTTCTGTTTAAATAAAAAGGAAGGTTTTAACTTTAATATAGTAAAATTACATATAACAGGTATCAAGCAAGACTTACAATTACAATATTTATAGCTACTTTATCTTTTATCATAACTAAGGAAAATTATAACTATAAATTCTTCAACTCCATCAAAGATTTCGGAAGGATATATTATACCTAAGTAAACAGGAAGTGCAGTGTAAGCAGCCTCCAAAACTCTAGAATTGACAGAGACATGCACTGCCTGGACAGTCATTCTGCCCAGAGTTCTTCTGTACTGTGAGGTATCCATCTTCAGCCTTCTGGCCCAAAGTATCCGGCAGACTTTTCCTTGAAGCAGGATTTTCAAAGATAGTTCAGTCACTTTTTTTTGTATCCTGCAGAATGTCTGCAGACTCTTTTATGAAGCAGGAACCCCGAAGGAGCATCTCACCTTTAGGCAAGTTCAGCAATCATTTCTCTGCAGGTATTGTATGTCCAGCTAAGCAGTTCAGGCAAGAGCAGGTTCTTACTCATATCACTAACCAGCTCCATAAGGAGCTTCTTCGATGCCCGTCTTCCTCTTGAAGTAGCTTGGTGCTACCAGGAGCAGATGTGTCTCATTGTCATAAAAAATCTTAAGTTTTTAAACATTTTAAAATGCCATATTCTGTAGTGTTTGAAAGGTTTGAAGAATGCCTATCCATCTGAAATATATCTCTATACATCTAGAAAATCTAACTAACATGACTACAAGCTTGACTATTATAGATGATTATCTATTAACCTATATTTCTTAATTATACATTACATTTTAAATGAGCTACACAATCACAGTACCTTAAACAATGGCAGAAATATACATATAACAAAATTGACTTTAAATTTGTATCAATAAACCAAGATTCATACCAATGCAAATCTCTATAACATATCCCCCTTTAAATGTAAACAAACAATTATAAACAATATTTGGTAATATGGACATAGTTCTTTCGTATGGTAATAGTACTTCCTGCTATTTGGGGGTGCTGTTAATCAGGTCTTTTGTGGTGTATCCTGTGTGCTAGGTTCATCTCAGTCAGCAGTTAGGCAAAGTGTTTTCTTTGTGGTGGTGTTCATAGCAACCTTTTGGGGGTCTTGTTCCATGAGACCATATTGGTCTGGAAGCAGTCCACAGGTTCTCATCTTCTGTGGAACCAAGAAAACCTCTTTTCCAAAGCAACATATACTTAGACCCAAATTTGGAAGTCATGATACCTTTATAATATATACATATAATATACATTGTTTAGCTTAGCAGCCCATACAATGAAATGTCTCTCTGTACTTAGCTCATTCATAGTCAAAAATTCAAAGATAACACAATAATATACATAATCCAGACTTTCTGTGAATTTTCCATTTTTACATGGCTTATTTTTCTTTTCTCCTTTTAATCTATGACTATCTGTACTCTGTCTCTTTAACGACATTTTTTCTTAAACCGTTTACTTTGTTAACTCTCTATACTCATTTTCTTCTCTCTCTCAAGCCTATGTACATTTATCCAACACTGTGTCTCATTTAGAGTTCTTTTATGTCTGAATCTGTCCTTATTGTGTTATCTGTGTAATTCTTTACTGTCCTTTTAAAATGGTAATCCCTTCTTGAAACTTAAGCTGCTGCAATTCTAGGTCAAATACGGTGCTGTGTGCTTGCCCCACCTAGTCTAAAACTTGTCTGCACCATTACACTGATATATATGGTACTGCCTGCTTGCTCCATGGCAGAGCTTCTTGCACCTCTGAGCCTTGCACCCCATTTCCAGGCACAAACCTGGTCCACATTGCCATCAAGCAAGTTGCAGCATGTTGTTCACAAAACCCCATCCAAATACTTGGTATCCTGAGAGAGCCAGAGGTTACGCCAGCTCCCAGAAAGCCTTCATTTCAAAATGGCTCAGCATTTTTCTGCTGCTGCTCCTGAGTGTGGAAAACCTCTCTTAAGGGAGCTGCGGCAAGCCACCAACAAACAACAAAAAGCTGTGTTAAACTCTGTTTTTTTTTTTTTTTTTTTTTTTTGTCTAGAATTCCTTTTCAAGCCTTCTCAGGTTTTACGTGGATTTAGTTGGCCAATTGGGCACCACTTTGTTGCAGGGTGGTCACTTATTTGTCCCGACCACCCAGAACTGAAATAATCACACAGAAACTATTAATTAAATCACTGCTTGGCCTATTAGCTCTAGCTTCTTATTGACTAATTCTTATGTTAATTTAACCCATTTCTGTTAATCTGTATATCACCATGAGGTCGTGGCCTACCAGCAAAGTTTCAGCATGTCTATCTCTGTTGCTGGCTCCATGGCGCCTTCCTGATTCTGCCTTCTTCCTCCTAGCATTCAGTCCAGTCCTCTCTGCCTACCTAATTTCTGCCCTATCAAAAGACCAAGACAGTTTCTTTATTCATTAATGGTCATCACAGCACACAGAGGGGACTCCCACATCAAGTAATTATTTCGGTTGTTTGCGTTTCTCTATTACATGAAAATTCAAAATAGAGACTTGGTTATTGGACTATTATATAAACATTTTTCCTTTTGAGAATTAGCAGAGTATCATATTTAATCAGAAAGAGGTATTTCCACCTTACTATAGATGAATAGTGTAAAAACCACATTAAATAGCTTTTTATTTTTATAATATCTGTTGATCTTAATATGGCATAAGGTCATTTATGCTCAGAAGACAAACAGGGTGATTTAGTTATATTTTTGTTCAAAGTGAACACCTCATAAAGCTGTGTGACAGACGCGGCTTTCCACTGTGACTTGTTATTTTTATGCTGACTTGTTTTATGTTAGCTCTAATTAAGTGTTGACTGTTGAATAGCTTTTTAAAGATGGTTGCTTTGAGACTCATTGTTTTAGTTTTTGGATCACTCTTCTCCCCTTTTATATCTTTTCTTGTTGAAATAATTTGAAGTTAAATATTCTCTCTCTCTCTCTCTCTCTCTTTCTCTCTCTCTCACACACACACACACTAATCAATCTAGAGAAAACACATTGTATTTTTATTTTTTGTGACTTTTTTTTGGCTTTGAGTTTTGTCTTATTTTTGCCTTGTTGTATGTATGTGGTTCTTTGTGGAGGCACCTAGCTTTTCTTATTTGGGTTTGTTTCCCTTATAAGCCAAACTTACTGAATTTTATCTAAACTGAAAGAAATTTTAAGAGAGATCTTGTTTAGGAATTAAGTGAATATATGTGCTGGGTTCTTTCTTAGAAAAGAAATGTCCCTGTTTTAGGTTTTTTTGGATAGTGTTGGGTTGTGTGTCTCTTGAGGGAGCTGTTACTGCATATTGTGCTACATAATTGTTTTGTTTCTTTTATGTTGAGATGGTCTTCCTGTGTAGCCAGTGTGTTTGGAACTCACTTTCAGCCCAGGGTGACTTGGAACCCAGTTGTTTTTATTAGGCTAGGTTTGAATTTAGCAGTCTTCTGTTTTTGCCTTCGGAATGCTGGGATTACAAACGTGTAGTCTCATTCTCTGCCCTTGTATTGTCATTGGGAAAACGTAAAAGCTCATCTTTTTTATGTAGTTTGAAAAAGCATGAGTTCAGTGAGTTTTGTGGCAAATGTATTTCTGGGTATTGTTGGGTAGAGAAAACTAATAAAACATTTTATAAAGAAATATGAAATAAAGCCATCCCAAAACATGTGTTTTTATTTTTAATTATGTGTATACATGTGTGTTGTATAATAGTATTTACGTAAAGTACAGTTATCTGTGGGGCCAGAAGATTATCTTGGATGTCCTGGAGGTTATAGTTGGTTGTGCATTGCCCAGTGTAGGTGGCGGGACTTGAATTCAGGTCTTTTGAGAACAGCAAGCTCTCTTAAGCATTGATCCATCTGTCTAGCTCCTAAATATAGCCTTTATTTATATGTGGTAGATTTTTTTTTTAGTTTTATATTTAGAAAAAATAAATTTTACTCTCTTGAGTTTTTATTCTTTGAGTTCTCTACCAGTTGGTACTTGTCTTTTGCCTTTGTTGTTTTTTTGGTAGGAAATTAAGTAATAAATTTATTTTTTATAATATATACATATACAGTAGAAAGATTCCTGCTTCTCAACAAGCTATTTGCCATGTTCTATGTTGAAAGAGATAAATTTGATTCAATGAAAAAAAGTTTTGCTGGTATAATTATATAATTATATAAAATAATTATATATTTAGTATAATGATATAATTTACATATAATTTAGTTGATATGGATAATTACAGATATTTGAATAGTACTGTCATAACTAATTGGGGAAAATAATATTGAATTTTTAATGGAAAAGCATTGCAGGGAGTTTGCAGTAAACTTTATTTCATTGTTAGGCTTTCCCAAATGCACATAATGCACAAAAGTGCATAGAATCCTAACCTGTTAAGCACTGGTAGTTATTTTACCTTTCTGAGCCTACACTCCAGATTTGAGATTATCTACTTTCAGTGAAGTTATAACTTAAAACATCTGATATATTAAGGCCCTTAAAATTCATAATGTTGATGTAATGCATATATTTCTAATGAGTAATAGTTTAAATGAATTGTATGAGTTAAATTGCTTTGAACTTATAATAAATTTTAACTGTACTTTAATAAATTCTTCATTTCTAATTTTTAGAAATTTGCATAATAAATTATGACTTTCAGGGAAATACCCAATTTCAAACAGGCCATTTCAGTTAATTACTTTAGAAGAAATGTGGCCAGGTTTAATAAGAACCTAAGAACCTGTGAGAGATCTTTTTCATGAAACAGAACTCTTGCAAACTTGAAGGGTTTGAACTCTAGTTCGAAGAGAAAGCTTTCTTGTGACTTCTATTACTTCCCACTTGGTGACATTTTTTTCTCGGTGTCACTTGGTAAAAGAACACAAAGAAAGCAATTATGAAGGTAGAAGGGGTTTAGATTAAGTTTTAGTAGTTGGCTTACTTTACTAGCTTATATTTATGGCTTGAATTTATAATGCCTTGTAGATTATGAATCTAATACTATCCTTTGATGGAGTGATACAGGTGAGGTCACTGTATGATAGAAGTGGCTTTTTGTGCTGTTTCTTTCTTTAATAAAGAATCCTATTGTAAGGCTAAAATATATATTATGTGTATGTATACATATATAATATAGTCTATGTGGAGGGGATGTTGGGGTGCATTAGGAAGGCCAGAGGACAATTTAGGGGACTTAGTTCTTTCAAGTCTTTGTCAGCTTATGCTCTCTCTCTCTCTCTCTCTCTCTCTCTCTCTCTCTCTCTCTCTCTCTCTCTCTCTCCCTCTCCTCCTCTCCCCTTCCGTCCCCTCCCCTCCCTTCCCCTCTTCTCCCCTCCCTTCTCCTCTCCTCTCTTGTTCTGGTAACTTTTTATATTGGTAAATTTGTATATTTTCTGAGTTTTGATACTATTGTATAAAGATGTTCTTAAATTTTTCTGATTGTTCATTGCTAGTATAGAAATCTGTCTGATTCATATATTGATTTTTTATCCTGAAACTTTGATAAATTCATTAGTTTGCATATTTTACAGAGTACTTAAATTTTTCTGCATTGTTTGTTTATATTGTCGATAAAAATAGCATTTCTTTTTCCAAACTGGAAAGCTTTAAAATTTTTGCTATTATACTTATTATTTTATGCATGCATATGTATGTGGGGGTTGCACATGTCATGGTGCTCATGTGGAGGTGAGAGGAAATCTTTGTGGGGCTTATTCTCTCACTCCTTTATGCGGACGCTGGAATCACCAGGGCTGCTCCACTGCGCCGTCCTATTTGTCTCCAGTACACTCGAGTAACTAAATGATGTTTTTCTTGCTTTTTTTTTTGTACTGTCAAGAATTTTTCCTTTGGGTATGGCGGCGCACACCTTTAATTCTAGCACTTGGGAGGCAGAGGCAGGTGGATCTCTGTGAGTTTGAAGCCAGCCTGGTGTAAAAAAAAAAAAAAAAAAAAGAGAGTTCCAGGACAGCCAGAGCTGTTACACAGAGAAACCTTGCCTTGATAACATCCCCTCCAAACAAAAAGAAAAAAAAATTCTGTATGATAATGAATAGAAATAAAGTAGTAGATACTTTTAGTTTAGGTCTTGACCCTTAGGCTGTGTTTCTTATAATTTAAAATTTAACTTAGGCCAAATCTATTGGCAGTAAGATTACAAAGTCAAATCCCGTCTAGGCTAATAAGTGTAAGTTAAAGGTCATTTTGGAAAAGTTTATGAGAACTGATTTCAAGTAAAAAGCAAACAAGGGGAGAAAAAAAATGGAAGAAGAGCTGGGAGTTTAGCTTGTCTAGTATCCCCAAGGCCCTGGGGACCATACTCAAGTACTACATAAAATGATTGAAAAGACTAAGAAATAAAAAAAGAATATCACAGGTTTTTCATAGTTGTCTTTTGCTAGGCTAAATAAATTTCTATAACTTATTTTGCTGAATTTTTATTTAAAACAATGTTTTATGGTGCTTAGGATCAAGCCGAGATCAAGCTGGGAAACAGTCATTGAGACATTACTGTGGTTGCTGAGAATTTTTATGATGAATGCGTGTTAGATTTCTCAAATGCTTTTTATGTCTCTAAGATGATCATACAATTCATGGTTTTTAAATTTTAATTACATGTGTGTGTATGTATATTATATACATGTGAGTGTGCAAGTATGCAGTACACGTGGAGTCTAGAGCAGGTCCTCAGGGCTTTCCTTTATTGCCTCATGATAGTCTCTCATGGAACTTAACACTTGCCTTTTTAGCTAACAAGCTCTTGGGTACTGTTTGCTTCTGCTTGTTTCTCCAAGTCCTGAGTTGCAGCAGTGGCAGCCATATGTGCTTGCTGGGAGTTCAAACTCAGGGTCTTGTGCTTACAGACAGAGCAACCACTCTTATGCACTGAGTCCCCATAGGTTCTTCCCCAATTTCCAGAGATTTACCTTTGAAAGTTAAATTAGCTTTATATTCTAAGGGTGAAGATTACTTATTCAGATAACATCGCAGTTACCTTCTTAAGAATTGTAAGCTTGCTTATATTTTCTGTAGTTTTTGTAGCTTATAGTGATTTTGTGTTTGAAACAGTATAATATGATGGGTTGAGAACTCTTATTTCTAAGAGTTTTTTTGACTTGATATTTCTTGGCTTGTAGTAGAATTTATCAGTTATGTCTTATATTTAGGTAAGGTTTCATTTGTAAGATTGTATTAAAATGTTTAATATCTATTATACACACACACACACACATAAAACAAAAAAATGAAATGTATGCCCTGGCAATGCTGAAGTATGCATGGGCAGCCCGTATGTGGTGGTTCTGTTGAACTTGTTCATATTGGCTTTCATGGTCTAAGTTGATGAGGATGACTGACTAGGTCTCTTCCTCGAGAGAGCAGCAGATCTCATTACATATGGTTATGACCCATCATGTGGTTGCTGCTGGAAATTGGACCTAGGACCTTTGGAAGAGAAGCTAGTGTTTTTTTTTTTTTTTAAATATTTATTTATTTATTATGTATACAATATTCTGTCTGTATGTTGGCAGGCCAGAAGAGGGCACCAGACGTCATTACAGATGGTTGTGAGCCACCATGTGGTTGCCGGGAATTGAACTCAGGACCTCTGGAAGAGCAGCCAGTGCTCTTAACCACTGAGCCATCTCTCCAGCCCGAAGCTAGTGTTCTTAATCGCCGAGCAATCTCTCCAGATATACATACTTACACACATGCATGCATGCATACATACATACATGCATACATACACAAACATATATAGTATATAATACACATGCACACACATAAATGAAGACAGATAAGTAGTCAGAATCCAGAATCCAGAATATGAACATAGATGATCAGCTGAGTTTTGAGAGTAATGCAAATACAGTTTAGGGGGCAGGGAAAATCTTGTCAAAATTTAGAATAGCCGAATTGTCATTATTGACCAAAATGGATCTATTATTTTACTCTATACCTAAAGCAAAAATAAATCTACTTCAATGTGTATAATAGGTTTAAATATAAGAACCCAAATGGTAAAATCTGTAGTTACAAAAATAGAAAATCTGTGTTCCCAAGACCTAATCAGAAATATTTTGAATTGGCCATAAGCCAGTAGGAATTGTAAGAGGGAAATTTTGCAATAAATTATACTTCATGAAAATAGAAAATACACAGTTCATGAATGATTTACAATAGTAACATTTGACGTTCAAGAGCATCAGTCATCAGTAAAATACTGTTAATCCATAGTAAGCTTATATGTCATAGCAATTGGCCTGGATAAAATATAAAAGACTGACGATACTAAACTTTTAAAAGTCTGGCAATCTCATATTGCTGGTGGAGATCGGAAACGGCACAATCTCTCCACACTGTACTTTAGAACCAGTGTCCCATGAAGCTGCGTATGCACTGCCACATGATGTTGTGATGGACTCCTAAGTATTTCCTCAAGTTGAAAGAAAATGGGTGGTCATACCAAGACTCAGAATGTTCATGATATCGTCCTCCCACAAGAGCTGCACTTACTTAGGTGAATAGGCAGATTTATTGTGGTTGTCTTCATGAAAAGCAATGAGCTCTTGATGCATGGAGCTCTATGCAAAGCATGGTGAAGGAATCAGATAGGAATCTGTATTGTATAAAATACCGTATGAAAAGAATCTAATCTATAATGACAGAGCAGGTAAGTGGGATCCTCGGGCTAGAGGTTGGAGGTGGAAAGGGAAATTAAATAGCAGAGCTATTTCAAGTCTCCGAGAAATTTCTTGATCGTAGTGATAGCTATGCAGGTGTGGTGTCAAGGGTATATTTTACTACAGTGAGCAAAGCTTTTCCCTCTAGTAATTATCAAACCTGACTGTACTTCACTATCATCTACAAGCTTTTCAAATGCACCTACCTCTGCTCCACCACATACAACAAGTCAGTTACTAGCAAGAGGCCAGCTTCTTTGAACTTGTAAAAGTTCCCACAGTGCTTTCAGTTCTCATCTGGAGTTTGTAAACAATATTTTCTTTATATTACTTTTCCTTTTTAAGTCTCCGAGACCCTAAGCCATTTTACTGGGTTTTGAGAATAAAGAGCTCTCCTATAACTTGCCGTCTTGGAAAATGATAGAAACTGATTAACAGTATAAGCATTATTTGTAAACTCAAGCAAGTGCTGTGGGAACGCAAGGTAGAAGTTCATTTTGCTGCAGATCAGTACAGGGAAGTTTGTTTTTCTGGAAACATTGAGCATTGTTCAGATAATACACAATAAGATGGCTCATTTGAGAAACTTATCTTGCATGCTGCACTTTCTTAAGTATTTTTCTTCTCATTTGTATTTTAAAAATCTCGTCGTATTTTAAAAATCAAGGAATCTCAATTTTTCAGTGACAATATTAAAATATTTTTGTGTCTGTCAGAGTCTTAGTCTGTTACTGTCAGTCATTTATATTCTACATATTTTATTACCAAAACAAGAAAACAAAAACCTTAAAATGACAGTTGTAGTAGCGCTTGGGGAAACAAATATTAGTAAAGGAGTTATTAGTGTTGCTGTGTCTGACATGATTGTTATGTGGTTGCAATACTAATTCTGTTTATTGTTAATAGAGAATGTGTGATATGGAACTTTGGTCCTTCTATGTGTTTTGGAAATTCAGAGTTAATGCTAAGCACTTTCAGCTCCAGGGTTTCTCATACTCTGTAGCATGTTCTGCTCTGACTTTTTAAGATGGATCTATAGGATACAGAGATCTCAGTTTGACCATTTAGCCCCCTTTCCATTCATTCACCTCTTAAGTTCCATGGATAGGCATCTAAACAGGTAAATAAATTTTCAGTAGCACTGAAGATATCATATGGTATATTTTAAAGATGACGATCTGTAGAAAGAATTTATATATGATTTTGGTATTTATAAATAGTAAATCCGTATTTTGCATTTATGTCATAAATTTAGAAATAATCTCCATTTTTGCATATTTCACTGGTAAGAGAAAGTGAAATTTCCTATTCTCCTCTATTTCAGAGCAGAGTAGAAGAGATGACTTAGAAGCTTTAGGGCATATGTTCATGTACTTCCTGAGAGGCAGTCTTCCTTGGCAAGGCTTAAAGGTAATTAATTTTTGTGTTTCTTTATTGGAGTTCATAAAATCTTAATGTGTATTAAGACCTTCTGTTACAACTAAATAGTTTTTAAAACACCACATTCTTGCACTCCTCTTTCCACTTTAGGCTGACACATTAAAAGAGAGGTATCAGAAAATTGGCGACACGAAACGAGCCACACCAATAGAAGTGTTGTGTGAAAATTTCCCAGGTAATGGACAATGATAAACTTCATGAATTGAAATGTGCTTATGCATAAAGAAGGCTAATTTTCATTGCTTAAGTTTATAAGTACTTTTTTGTATACATTGAAAAACAGGAGCACTATAGAAATGTGATTTAAAAGTTGTCAACAATTACTGCATAGATCACAGAAAGTTTGTATATTTGTCCACAAGATGACATTATATGAAGAAAATTCCATCTTTTAATTACCCGAAGACTGACTAAAGCCATGTTTTCTTCAATGATTCATTCTTAATAAGTTGAAATACATGCCGAAGAATATGTGATATCATTTAGTGCACTGTTAGTTGTTTGAATCTCAATGTCAAAGTTGTTAAAAAAATTACTTTTATTTTTTTAAGTAAAAAAATATTCTATTTTTAAAGTACTATAAAATCTTACTGATTTTACCAATTTTATGGAAATTTTATATTAGTGTATACATTTTGAAAGTAATTCTCCTCAGAAGCAAAAATAAGGTTTTTTAGTCCTAAGTTAAGAAATTGTTTGTTAGATAGAAGCTTGTTGAGTAACCCAGGCCTGTCTGTGGCCTTGCTTTGTTCCCTGGTCTGGCCTGGGATTTGCTGCCTTCCTGCTTCAGCCTCCTGAGTGGCCTGTACCACAAAGCTTAGCTGTTGGTAATTACTAAATATATGATGTTATTTGCATCGCAACATGAAGTATAAAGAATATTAACTCATTCAAGTTGGAGGTCTTATATCACTTTGTATTCATGGCTCTTCTGTGTAATGGTTTCATAATAATAAAGTCAGTGTTCTGAAAGAAATAGCATATGTTTCTTTATTCACTGTCAGTAAACTTTATTTTCTCTCTTGATGTAACTTCTATAAATGGCAGATTAAGCAATATTGGTGACAGACCTAGAAGTTTTAGGTCTAGATAGATTGAGTGGCTGTATTATGAAGCTTATAAGCAATTTTCCGGGAAAAAATGGAGGTGCTAATATAATTAACCCTGTAATTATACAGCAAGTGGAATAACGAGAAAGTCTCTCTTTGAGGAAAGTTACCAGGGCACTATGTTACATATGAATTAGTGGGATCAGAGGTGCAGCGAAATCTTCATGTCTGAGATTTCAGCACTGGTAACCTACTGTTTCTTTGTATAATGTTGGGAAACTTTTTTTTTTTAACTAGTTAACAATTTTACCCAGATTTTTGTTTTTCTTTACTTTTAAAATTATAAACTTAAAAGCCGGATGGTAGTGACACACACCTTTAATCCCAGCACTCGGGAGGCAGAAGCAGGCAGATCTCTTGTGAGTTTGAGGCCAGCCTGGCAAGAGCTAGTTCCAGGATAGGCTCCAAAGCTACAGAGAAACCCTCTCCCGAAAAAACAAACTAACTAAATAAATTTTATATATATATAAAATTTTATATGCATATATATATGCATAGAAATTTATTACCCAACTGTTTGATTAGAAATTAAAAGAAAACTCTTAATGTGTTCTTGCATCAGATTTTTTTGAGATGACTTCACTTGTTTTGCTAGTTCAGTTGGTTAAATATAGCTCACGGTGAAGATTAGAAATTTTGTTGCATGTTAGTAAGTTAGTGTGTGTTGCTAATGCGGAAGGAAACACAGAAAACTAGTGCAGATGCTTCATGTGAGCTAGTTCTAGCAGTGGTTTGAGTAAATTTTAAAATATGCATGAAGTATGCCTTGTGATTAGACAGTTGTATCATTGAGCCATTAATTCACCCTCTAGTACAACTCAAGATATCTATTAAAATATTTAAAAAATGTTTTAACCTTTGGTAATAAGTGTTGCAAACAACTAAATGACTCACTTCCTTTCCTCTTGTTTCCATTCTCCCTTTCTTTCCCCCTTTTTAAATTTCTCTATAGTTGAAAATTTTAAATTGAAATAGGATTTTGTTAACTTTTATTGAGTATTATAGAGTTACATAGTCAGAATAACTTTTATTTCCTTTCTAGAAGAAATGGCAACATATCTTCGTTATGTACGAAGGCTAGATTTTTTTGAAAAGCCAGACTATGATTACCTAAGAAAACTTTTTACCGACCTGTTTGATCGCAAAGGATATATGTTTGATTATGAATATGACTGGATTGGTAAACAGTTGGTAGGTACTTTATGCTGTTAAAGTAAAAGATTATTTGTGATATTTTAATAGTACAGAATATTTCCATTGAAGATTGAGAACAGTTTGTAAGGAATTCCTTTTATTTCTTGTTTGGGGACATTTCTTTGTGGTCATCATACTTGGAATTTTATATAAGCTCTGCTACTGGATTTTCTGCTTTTCATAAAAGGGTGATGAGTTATTTTGGACTTTCTATCTTAATTTGTTTTTAATATTAAATGTGATATTTCTATATAGTATTCTTATGGTAATATAGTATTGCTACTTCTCTATAATAACCTATGTTCTGCTTTAATCAAAATTAAGAATTTTAAAAGCTTCTGAGTCAAAATATTAAATATCTAATTTTGTTATTTAAGTAGTATTTTTTAAATTTGTAATAATGTTTTTTATTTATATATTAGCATTGGATATGAGATTTAAAAATACATATTTATTTTTAATGTGAGAAAGTACCTTAAAATTAATAAAAACAGTAGAAGACCCTTCCTATATACAAAAGTCAATACACTGAAAAGTGTTTAAATGTCTTAAAAATACTTTAAAAAGTAACTGTGGTCTTTTTACTTTACCCTAAAAGCTTTTATCAATTGCTTGAGAACAGTGTTGCCTCTTGAAGACTTAATTTACTTAGCAATATCATTTATTGATTCATTGATTCTTTTAAGCAGCTAATGAAACTGTTGTAGATGGGACTTCTGAAGCAGGCCATTCCAGCAGTAATTGTTGTTTTCTTGTAGCCTACTCCAGTGGGTGCCGTTCAGCAAGACCCTGCCCTGTCATCGAACAGAGAAGCACACCAACACAGAGATAAGATGCAGCAGTCTAAAAATCAGGTTTGCTGTCCTTTGGATATGAAATCTCTACTTTCATTATTGAAATGCACATTTTTCTTCAATGGGTCACACATTATACACACATGAAAGGATTGAAAGTACTTGTGTTTTCAGAAAGCTTTTAGTTTGCCATTAATTTCAGAATTATTACCAGTTCCTAATTCACGCTACGAATTAGTCAAAGCCAAGCAATGTTTGGTCCTGTTAGGATGGAAGTGTTAAATTATCCCAGCTTTTGCTCTTTCTCTCTGTAGTTAATTCAGTGGGTTATTTATTGAATTTCTGCTGTTTAAATGATCTCTTTTTTTATTCATATGTTGAGAAATACAGAGGCAAAAAAGACAATCTGTAGAAGTGCTTTAACCCGAGTGACTGAGTGGTGCTTAGCTAGAGCTCACTCGTCCTTGGAAGCAGACGAACACGAATGTGTTTTCACTCTGCATAAATTAGTTTCCTAAGCCCTATTTTCTCAACTATTAAGTAGTGGTAATACTTGCTAACTTCTAGAATATAATTTTTAATTAGAATTCTAATAGAATAAAATAAAATAGAATATAAATTCATTCTCAGTAAATCTGAACTCAAGGATGGTGTTGTTCTTATGAATTTTACATTAAATGCACAGATGATTTTGAAGTAGAATAAACTATCACTTGGAGTATATGCTTGGAATATACCACTTGGAAGATATGCTATATGCATTTCCATATCTAATATAGAAAATGTTGTTTCTTGTCATAAACCTGCAGAGTAAGTGGACTTCTTTTAGGCAAATAATGGAATAAAGACATCTTAAGAGTAGTGAGCAGAAGACAGGAAAAAAGAGAGGAGAAAAGAGAAAAAGGGGTGGGGAGAGAGAAGAAAGACAACAGAAAAGTAAAAAGCTAAAAATCAAGAGGTTATTTGTTTTAGGAGTATAGGTCAGTCTAATTTGCTTGGAACAGAGCATAAATTAGAGATAAGGCATGTAAGAGTGATTTGAAATAAGAGTAGGATTGCGAGTGAAGAGTTCATGTTTCCTGGGGACAGGCATGGGCAGCTGTTGAAAACTTCAGCAGTTCACATCTCTTTTGCAAGAAGATTCTCTTTTTATTTAGATTCTATCTTGCCTCTATTTCACTTCATTTATCCCGTTAAAGTCCAAGTAATGGTTAAACAAGATGAAGACTAAAGGCTAAAATATACCATTCATTAAAACATATAGCTGGACAAAAGCTCACTTTAGGGCATAGTTAACAATATCTATGGTATAGCTGATTTAGAAAGATTTGGTTTTAGAGTTTGACACAGAAAAAACCACACATGAAAAGTCTCATGAACTAATCAACTATAAGTAGAGTTAGTTGATAACTTGAACAACCTGACAAGATAACTATGTAAGTATAGGGCTCGGAAGTTGAGAGCTGGTGTTTCTGTTTTCTAAACTAGAGTTGATTTCTTGGATGTTCCTGGAGGAGTCTCAGTGATTGGTACTCCCTAAACTCCTACGCCCAATTTCTTGTAGTAAAGCTTTGTAGTAAAGGACACCTTCAATGTTGAATTGCTTTATAACTTAAATACTTTTAAGCTTCTAACTTCCTACTTATCACAGACATAGATCTTTTAATATAAACTCTCTAAGGGTGGGGTCTGTATTTTCTTTGTAGTTCTTTTTGCCCCAAATGCAGGGAAGATTTTCTATGTATGTGTAATGTTTCAGTAAATCCTTTGGGATAGGGCTGTGTATGGGATTTGAGACCTGAATATACAGTCTCCTCATTAAAGAAAAGTTATGTGCATAGAAAAAGTTCAAAATATCTTTGCATCAGTTATGTTTTTGTTTTGTTTTGTTTGTTTTATGACAGACCCCATGGTTCACAGTCCAAAAGAGGAAAAGCATGAGTTCCTTAAAAGGGCTGAACATTGTAATGACTGCAGACAGAGCAGTCAGTGGTTGAAGTTCAGGGGAGCTACAGTTACATATAATATGTTAGGTACGTGTTAGTGTTTATGCAGAAAGAGTTCACATAGGTTTTTAATATTTTCTTACAGAGGTCTGTCACCAGCTGCCACAGATACCTGTCTCGTTTTTAGCATCTTTTTCATTTTCAGATTTTGATTTCCTATAATTTATTTAAATGTCAGCTCCCAGTCCACTAATTCTGGCTGTGCAGTTCGCGAGTGATGAAAAGACAGAACTCTCACAGTGGTTTTGATGGCAGACTTCATGCCATGGCCTATGTAATTTTGCACTATACAGTTTAATTTAGGAAGCTTACTCCCAGAATGTTTTTTTTTCATGTCCTTCTACTTATATTTAACGTCTGTTTTAGAAAGGGTTACTCTGGCCTCCGGTGTACTTAGGCTTCCTTTAGCTGAGCATATTTGGCACTTTGTGGCAAGGTTTTGTGGAATTCGGTAGAAAAAGAAAAACACAAGCACTAGAGACTTTAGGATATTCATAGTTAGTGTCAGGAGCTTGGTACCATTATTGAAGCTGACTCTGGCTGAAATTGCCACTGTGCTCTTTGCTAGGTCTGTGACCTCAAGACGGTGTTGAATGTCAATGTCTTTATCCATGAAATGCAGATTTTATCTAACATTACTAATTCAAGAACCAAACTTTAAGAACTCTCCCTTCTGTCAGTGTTTTCTGCGTGTTCCTGAAATAGAGAAATTGCAATTAAGAAGCCATTCTGATTTTACTAGTCTAATACTAGTAGCCTATTCTTATTCCCATAGAGATTTACCAAGCCATCTCAGAAACTCCAAAATTTTCAGTCTGTTTCATTAAAGAAGGCTCTTTAATTAGACCCAAGTTTTTAAAAAATTAAAGCCACAAAGAGATTGTGGGATTATGATTTTTAAAAATGTTGTTTTGTTATAGTCTCATAGTATTGTGCATAGTGCTTTTTACTTTTCCAAGACCTTTTCTGTTTTCTCCTGTTATATCTGCAGTAGAAACAGAGTACAATAAAAGAGAGAAACATCTCCTAGGATCTCAACCTTTTAAGGATTTTTTTCTCACATGCTAAAAGTAGTTCCCATGGGAGAAGCTGTGCGGACTCTGTAAGACAGCACGGCGGCTCGCAGTGCGCTCATGTCAGTCTGCTCCCTGGCTCGTGGATAATTCCTTATGAACTTGTGGGATCTATGGCTTCCCAAAATTTCTACTTCTAAAATTTTATGATTCTAACTTCTTTTTATTGCTGACCATTACTCAATTTATCAAAAAAAATATCTTTCATCTTCAGAGATAAATAACTATGTATGATTCAGAATAGAAAGGATATTTTAAATTTCCTTTTTTACATTTGTTTTGTATATTATAAGGATGAGATGTTTAACATATTGGGTTTTTCTTCTTCCATGCATGCCACATGCATTAAATAAATGGCAGTCGGCAGACCACAGGGCAGCTTGGGACTCTCAGCAGGCAAATCCCCATCATTTGAGAGCTCACCTTGCAGCAGACAGACATGGTGGCTCGGTACAGGTATTTTCTGATTTTTGCATGAGTGATTATTCCCCAGATTTATACAACTAACCTTTTTTTGAGCTCATGGCATGATACTCTATCCTTATGAAAGCTTGTTGCCGAATTCTATCCATAATTCTATTTCTTTGTTACTTAACCAAAACCAAAGTTAACATGGTCCAGGAAGACCACTAAGGATGCTACACTTTAGTGTGCCGTGGTTTATTTTTTGCAAGTAC
This sequence comes from Arvicola amphibius, assembly GCF_903992535.2. Classification (NCBI taxonomy): domain Eukaryota; kingdom Metazoa; phylum Chordata; class Mammalia; order Rodentia; family Cricetidae; genus Arvicola; species Arvicola amphibius. Next base: position 129,290,682 of record NC_052051.1, read on the forward strand.
ATCTAACAGTATTTAAGTCATATCACGGCAAGTTATAAAAAAATGAGTGTGGTTAAGTATGCATTGAGCTAGATTTTTAAATGTAAAGTTTAGTATTTTTATTAATGCTTTAAATAAAACATTTACAAAACTTTCTCCCCTTTTACTGTCTTTGCTTCCTTCAAGTTTCATTCATAGATATCTGAACTTTTTCATCTGTACTACTTGGCCCTGTTTGCACTGCTGTGCTATACATTCATACTCAGTAAGCTGTAGTTTCTACACCTTTAAAGCACGTCGGCCAGCAGCTGCTCACCACTGTCCTGGCCGCCAGGTATAACTATTTAGGTGTGATTATAGAGACTGCAGCCTTATAGGGCTTTACAGTGGCTCCTTAAGGCAATCTGAATACTAGCTCAGAGTAACTGATGACTTCTGTCACAACCTGTTTCAATTTGAAAACCTTATGTTTTGGTCTCGTTCCTCTGCATATTTCTGCTTGAACAATTTTCCATCATATTTGATCAATTTTGCATTCTTTTTAATTCATTATTAATCAACATAATCTATATTGAATCATTTTTATTTAAATTCTAAAAATCAGTTCAAAATTAAGCCTTAGGAGCTATCTTGTTTTCCTCACTGTTACATTTTAAAGTATGTAACTACCCATTTATATATAAAAATATATAGATTTTTAGTAATATGCAGTAAAAATATTTGAATAGTTATATGAACTCAGGAGTGACAGACACAGGCAGGAGTGCCTGTATTCATATCATTGGAGAAGCTAAGTGAGCAAAGTATGTTTAATCTGCATAAAATGTTTACCCATATTTTTGCTTGCTTCTGAGTCCTTTTGCTTGTGCTATGCTACATGTTTTGCTAGTGCTCAGGGAGATCTGCAGCAGTGAAGGCTCTAATAGAAATCTGTCTTGCCATTTATAGGGTTATTTTGAATCTGTTTTTCTGGCCTGTTGCTTCTCTTATGTGTTTCCCAGGATGAATTATTTTGATGTTGTTCCATCACATTGGCAGTAGTGCTGTTTTCCCTTAGAGTGCTTGTACTTTTTTCCTGTCTCTCCCAAACTTTTCTGTCTGTTGAGACTCCTTCCAGCTTCATTCTATTCTGTGTGATCAGTTTACCCAGTAGAATTCTAGTAGGAGAATGAATGCATAGATCAAAATAAGAAATTATGCTCTTTTTTATTGATTTCTTTTCTCTCCTATCTTTTTTTTTACATTTTTTCTTTTTCTTTTTACATCCCAACCAGTTTTCCCTTACTCCGCTGTCTTTTCAATCATAAACTGACTTAATACAGTAAACATTTTCAAAAGTTTAATGAGTAATTTACTAATACCTCAAGTATGTCATTGCCAGAATTATATCCCACTGCAAAATAATGTATTTATTACACTTGCAAATTATCTTATGAACATTCAGAATTACTTGAATTATTATGATTATATATACTTAGACTAATGAAAATGTAATTAAAACTAATGAAATGAAAGTACCTAAAGGCTAACTATTGTGATTATTATTATTGAGTACTATAGCTGATCCTAAATCAGGGTAGAAAGGGAAGCAATGTGTTATTCTCATGGTCTTATAAAGGGAAGTGGTGCAGAGATTTTTAAGAACCTTTTTTAAGAGGTTTGTTTTGGCCTCTTGAAGGATCAAATGGTGTGTGTGCGCGCACGCGCGTGCGTGCATGTGTGTGTGTGTGTGTGGGTGTGTGTGTGTAAAATCTTAGCACATTAGGCAAGAGCTCTAATATGATGCTGCAAGCCCAGCCTTAGCAGTTACCTTTGACAGACTTTTCCTAGTCAGTGATAACCCCCATTACTGTAGTTTTTTTTATGTGGAACAGTAAAGCACTATTAACATTCTAGGTTGTTTAGAGTTGACCATCATGGAATTTCTTGAAGTTTTGACTTAAAGAAAGATAGTGCTTATTTCTTGTGTGTGGTGATACACGTGTTCAAATGATTGTGTGCCCATGTGCATACATGGAGAAGCTGAGCCATATTCCTACCCCTGATGATCTTTTAATAGATGCTGAGTAGCAGAGTCTAAACTTGAACTTTCTCCTGTCCTGATTAATTATAATTTAACAGACCAGATATACATGTTACCAAAATGATGATACTGTTGTTGAGTACAATAGATTTGGTTCAATTTTTGTATGCTGTATTATTTATCAGTGAAAGGAGGATGATATTAACAATATTTTCACCTTGATTTCGCTGTGAAAATTTTGTAAAAAGTATTTTATAGAGAGACTGAGGTTTCCAAAGTGCTAAGTACAATTGATTACTTTTTAAATCAGTGAAGTTACATTTTATTCATTTCATAAAACTGAAGAATAAAGACATAACCAAGAGAAAACATTGTCAAATTCACTTTCTTTTTTATATTTAGTGAAATATAAAAATATGTAGCTATTTATTCAATAAACTCTTTCTGCTAGAAGAATGAAGAATAAATTAGTATATCTGAAGATGTTATTTTGAGTCTGTTCTTGCCTGTGTCTGTTTTGGAAAGCCACTGGATTTAGTGTGCCTGTCTCTGTTAGTCCATAGAACTATTGCAATAGATATGACTGGGAAAGAGACGTACCCACTCATAATTTTGGCCCTTTATTATTTAGAAATATTTATGTAAGTTACTGTTACTTTGTTACAAACTGTTAGTTTGTGATAGTTACTGCTCTAGACTCATGAAGTGAAAAGAAGAATGGAGAGACAGGAGACTGTGATAGGTAGGTAGCAGAGTGCTAGGAGAATATTCAGAGAAACAAACCTAACATGGCCTGAATTAATGATTCAAATTTTCATGTAAAAAAATACTCTGAATACAAAAGTATCAGTGGTGATTATCAGCTGAAGAAGGCGTAGGGAAAAGAGGAGTGTCTCAGGCAGAGAAAACAGCATGCATAAAGTTGGTGAGGAGAGAGATACACTTAAGAATTGAACTCAGTAGATAGGGGTGTTGGTAAGAATTGAAACTGGGAGGCCTGTGGGTTGTAAATTAAAGATATACTAGTCCTTGTTATTAGTTTTGTATTTTATTCTGAAGATACTGGGGAAACATAAAGAGGATTATGTAAAGCTAGTCATAGTGGTGCATGCTTGTAACCTCAGCCAGAGACAGCATCCCTAGGAAAGCTAATCAGCTAGACTAACTAGATTAATGAGCTCTGGATTCAGCAAAAGACCACTTTCTCAACAAAGAAACTGGAGAACAATTAAAAAGATACCTGATGTCAACTTCTGGCCTCTAGATATGTGGGAAAACATATACACAATCATGCACACCACCCTCATACATGCAAAACACACACACACACACACACACACACACACACACACACATACACACACACACACACACACACAAAATCTGTTGTCTATGTCTTTCTCATTTTCCTGGTTTGTTTGTTTGGTGATGTGCATTTGTGATGGTTACATAGGTGGCTGTTATGAATACTTGGTCAGTAAGCATAGGTGCTCAGGTACCTGTAGTATTCTAACTCAGATTCCTGTGGGTATGTACTTAGAAGTGGTACAGTTAGATCATGTGCTAATTCTATTTTTGATTTTTGAAAAATACTCATCTTGGTTTTTACACTGGTTGCACTACTTTACGGGCCCCAGAGGAGTATAAGGGTTCCTTCCTCCCGAGCCCGTCCTTATTAGCTAATTGTGTTGGGTTTTTGCTTTCTTTTCTTTTCGTTTTTCTTTTAAGACATGATTTCACTGTGTAGACACAGGCCAGCAGCCTCAAACTCTCAGAGTTCTACCTGCTTTTGCCTCTACCCTGCCTGGCCTTGTTTACTTGATCCTAGTGGGTTCAACTCAAGATGAGATGGAGTTTTGATGTGCTTTTCAGTCACTGTTTCCTGACAGCTAAGGGTTTTTGGTACTTTTCCTATGTTTATTAATCATTTGTATTTTCTTGTTTTTAAAAATGTATTGATTTGCAGTTCATTGATAGGATGATCTGAGCTTTTGGTCTAATTTTTTTAGGTTTTTTAAAATATAGATTCTAGATACTGACCCTCATTCAGGTGCATAATTGACAAGCATTTTCTCATGCAGGCTGTCTCTCTATTCTGCCAGTTTTCTTTTCTATGCAGAAGACTGACAGTTATTGGATGTTTATTTCTTGAACTGTTTTCCCTTTCTTTCCTTGTGCAGTTTCATGACTTTAGATTTAACATTGTCTTTTAATCCATTTTAATTGATTTTTGTGCAGAGTTATTGATATAGATCTATTCTTATTCTTCTGCATGCAAACAAGCAGTTTTCTAAGCACTGTTTTTGGAAAAGGCTGTCTTTACCCCAGTGTCTGCTGTGGCTGTGTGCATTCATTTCTGGACCTTTTATTCTGTCCCACTGGTTTGTGTGTACATTTTTTTGCCAGCACACTGCTGTTTTTATTACTAATCCTTGTAGTATAATTTGACATCTGTACCCCCACCACTGCTCTTAGTGCTTGTGATTACTGTGGCCATTTGAGGCCTTCAAGCTTCCGTATGAGTTTTAAAACTTTTCTCTTTCTGTCAAGACTGTCATTGAAATTTTGTTGGAGATTACATTGAACTTCCAACATTTTGGGTCATATAACCATTTTAATAATACTGCTTTTGTGAATTTATGATTATGGGAATTCTTTCCATTGTCTAAGCTTCTTAAATTTCTTTATAAATTTTTCATTGTAGTTTTTCATCTTTTTGCTTAGTTTTATGACTAGATATTTTTGCTTTGAAGCACTTGTGAAAGAAGTTTTTCCTTTTTTTTCTCAACAACTTTGTTATTGTATAAAAGAACTACTGATTTGAGTGTGGATTATGTACCCTGCTACATTGCTGAAATTGTTTCATAGAGTAAGAATTTCTACTAGAATCTTTAAGGTCTTTTGAAGTATAGAGGAACTCTGTTGTCTGCAAATGGGGGTAATTTGATTTCTTCCTTTCCTGTTTGTATGCCTTTTTATTTCTTTTAGTTGCTGAATTGATCTATCCAAAACTTTAAGCACTGTATTGAATAGAAGTAGAGTTACCAGACATCTTTATCTCGTTCATAATCGTGTTTAGAGGAAATGTGTTCAGTTCTTTCAATTTAGTATAATGTTTGATATTTATAATTTTTATGATGTTGAGGGATGCTCCTTATATTCCTTGTTTGTTCAGAAATTTTATTATAAAGAGACACAGAACTATGTTAAAAGTCTTTTCTACATTTAGTAAGATTGTCAATGATTTCTTTTCCCAAGTATATTACGTATAGTGCTGCATTTATTTTATATGTATATAGTAAATCTTTCATACATTTCCTGTAATGAAGTAAATTTAATCATGGAGTATTCTTTTTAATATTTTTCAATTCAATTTTATAAGTATTTTATTGAGAATTTTCACATGTATGTTTATCGAGGAAATTGATTGACACTTTCCTTCTTCTGTTGTTTCCTTATCTGTTTTTGGTATCTGTAACATTTTCTTCAAAAATTAATTTGGGGTAGTTTTTCTTCCTTTTCTGTTTTAGAAAAGTATTTGAGAAACACCAGTGTTCATTTGTTCTTAGTCCTGGGAGAATTCAGTAGTGAGTCCCTCCAGTCCTGAGCATTTCGTTGTTAGGAGACTATCACTGCTTCTATCTTGTTGCCTATTTATGTTGTTTAAATCCTCCTGATTTAATTTTTGTAGATGGTACTATATAAATATAATTTACTCATTTCTTCTAGACATTCCATCATTTTAAAATAGAGGTTTTCAGAGCATTCCCCAAGGATTCTCTTGATTTCATTGTTATCGTAAGGTTCACCTTTTCATCTCTAATTTTATATTTTGCTCTTCTATCTCTTTGTTTTGATTAATTTGGCCAAAGGTTTGTCAATCTTATTTATATTTTCAAAGAAGCAACTCCTTTGTTTCATTGATACTTTGTCTCATCCTCTTAATCTCTTCTTTTATTACTTCTTATCTTAGCTGAGGCTTCTACCCCATGAATGTTTAGTTTGTTTTCTTGATCAAGTCCTAGAATTTTTTCATGTTGTCTGTCATGCTTGCTTATTTTTTCTTCATTTATGTTTGAATGTAGTATTTCTTCAGCTTTTCTATGTTCTTTCTCCAGCTTTGCCTGGTCTATGGTGATGCTTTCTACCATTTACCTGAGTTCCAGAGTCCCCATCACCTGCCCTACTGATTCTCTGTTCCTGCTGGCCTTCTTGAAGGTTGCTGAGTTTTGTGTCTGCATCTTGGATTGATTTTCTTACTGTGGACTTGATCTTCTAGGAGCCATTTGTTGCCTTTAGAAGTAGATTCTGGATTCTTTTATCTGACATTTCAACTGTTTCAGTGGCTTATGGTCTCCTGTCTTTACTGTGCTGCCTTGCCTTTTTGTTTGTCTTGTGACTGCTGTGTCTGCTGCTTCTCTCTGCGTTTGTATTTCAGGTTGTTCTTAAGGAGCAGCTCCTTTGACCTCAACCCCAGTACTATTCAAAGAGTAGAAAACATACTGATTAACAGCAGCAATTAAAAAATATGTGTGGTATAGAAATGTACTTAGTATCAGTTAAAGCCCCCTGATGCACACTACCATTGACTATAGTACAGAAAATGGCAAAAATAATGTAATGTTCTGTAAAATTAAAGGAAGGAAACAAAAAAAAGAAGATAACAGAGGAGAAGCAGGGTTAAATAAAAGAGGAAAAGGAAGAAGAGGGAAGACTATTATGAAGAAAGAGGAAAGAAGAGCTAAAAAATATTGCCTAATAATGAGAAAATGTATAAAGAAACTAGACAAATGTAAGAATTATTATTAAAAATAAAAACATAAAAGCCCTTTTTAAACACATAAAGTAAAATTAAGATACTGCTGAAATCGCATAGTAAGAGGGAAATGGAGAAGCATAGAGGGAAGAAGATGGAATCTTAGAGTACCTTTGTGGGTACTAAAGTTGGAGTCATATTTGGTGGTGTAGCCACTTGTTAGTTGCCCATACTCTTGCAAGTATCCTGTAACTCATGTTCTCATAGGACTCCAATCCCCTCCCCCCATGCCAAAAACAAACATGAATGTAGGAGGTCTGGCTGGGAAGAGGAAGGAAATGAGCAGAAGTGAGAGGGGAATGAGAGTAATAGGAATGAATATATATAACTGTGTAAAAATGGCATAATGAAACCTGTTTTATGCCTAATTAATATATAATAACCTTTAAAATATAAATTAAAAGAACATAAATAGATTTTTTTCCCAGTCCATAAGAGCAGAAGTTTCATCAGAGGACACAACATTAAACACAGGTACAGTTTGAAAGGAGAAGGACTTAAAATGTGGTTGTTGGGGGAGTGGAAGTAACAGGAATTGTGAAGGTTATTGCGAACTAACCTGCTTGTAGGTGGCCATCAATAAAAAGCTAGCTCACTTAAAAATAATGGAATTGGCATTTTCAGGAAGAGGCATGAAGGTAGGTGGGGATCTGTTGAAACTGGAGAGTCGCTTTGTTTGTTTGCTTGTTTGTTTTTTTTTTCTCTCCCTTCTGAGTTGTTCTGAACCAGGACTGGATGAGTGTGAGGTACCTGACAAAACTATTTTTCCTTTTAGTACCTTCTTTTCTTTATGTGGCAGTAGACTCTGTTAGCCATCTTAGCTTTGCAGTTTGTGAACCACATGGATTCTTTTCTGGTCCCATCTGTTTTATATACCCTGGGATGTCTAGCTGTTCTAGTGAGAGATATCTCCGTAGTGTATTGGGGAGCTGGAGAAGCAAGCATGTCATTCAGACTTACACAGCTAGACCAGTCTCCCACTGTTTGCTTGTTTATTGAGACATGGTCTTTTTATATAACCCTGGTTTTTGTGGACTTGGATGCATTGAGTAGACTGTCATTGAACCCACAGAGAATCAGCTTGCCACTGCCTGTGCATATACCACCACACCTGGAAGTATGTACTCTTTGAAAACCTGCCCGGTATTGGGTTCTGTCATAGGTCGCAGATTTCAAGCAGTCTACTGGTACGTTAGAGTTCTCAGTCCTTGTGGCAGTGAACCTTGTGGCAGATATGTGGTTTCAGAGGCTAGCTTATCAGCTGATGACTGGCGTGAGCTTCTTGGAATTCACAGTCATTCTTAGGTGATAGGCAAGTTCTTAGTGATTGAGGGTAGTTTACTGGCCACCATACTCTTTGCTGCCCCAGCTGAGGTTGCTGACTCTTTCTTTAAGACTGTCTGCTGTAATTATTCCTCACTTAAAGTTGTGTTGGGTTAGTTCCAGGCTCCTCCTGGACTATGATTGCTCCTTGTTATCAGGCTCCCAGGGTAATTTAGTCTTAAACACCAGGTTGCCTCTTAAACTGATACCTGGCCTCAGCCCTCTGAGGTATGGGAAGTGGCAGAAAGGACCTCTTCTACACTGAGAACTTGTTACACCAGAGGAGGCACTAAACTCTCAAGTACTTTCAAGGCTGTGGAGACTGTGTGCTTGTTCGTTGGGCAGGGTTGCTGGTTTCTTTTCACCAAGGTCTCTGTCTCCTTGCTTAACTTTAGATTGCACGTCTGTGCCCCTCTTTCCCTGGAGAGCTGTTCAGGGGCTCTGTCTCTCTTCCCCTGGAGAGCTGTGCAGGGCCTTACTTTTGCTGCATCTGTGTTCGGCATTGGTTCTCTGATTTTGTATTTGCTGTGTTCTTCCACTGTATCTCTTTGCAATGGAGTCTAGGTTTGTTACCGTGCTCTGTCTTCATGGTGTCACAAAGAAGCAGCTTCAGCCTGTCTGCTTACCCTGGAAGCTTAAAGATTACTTTGGTAAAGACTTGATTAAAGGGAGAGAAGCATGAGTCAGAGACACAACTATGAAAAGTCTATAGCTGACGCTGGGTGTGGTAGCTCATGCCTATAATCCCAACACTTAGGAGGCTGAAGGACAATTGCCACAACATCAAGACCTACAGTCTGTGTCACAGGTGTCTTTAAAAAAACCAAAAAACTTGGTAGGGCGTGGTAGTGCTAATCCAAGTGCTCAGGAAGCAGAGGCAGATGAATCTCTGTGAATTCGAGGCCAGCCAGGGCTACACAGAGAGTTCCAGTACAGCCATGGCTGCTATACAGAGAAACCTGGTCTTGAAAGACCAAATTGAAAAACAAAACAAAAAAGTCTATAGCTGAATTGCAGGAATGAATAGTAGAGGTGAGAGAAATGGAAATATTTGAAATATAATAAAAAGTAGAATTTAGTTGAACTGGGGGCTAGGAATTAGGAGCATAGTTGCCACCCCAGTTTGATGTGTTCCTACCTTGCTGATCAGGTCTCTAAAACTAGGTTTTAAAATATCCTGATCTTAACAGATAGTAGTAATCTCCATTTCCATTGTAGCTGAGCCTTTCATTGTGGTACAACTTCATTTAGCTTACCACCACTGAAGATGGATTCTACAGTGATAGTTGGCAACTATAAGCAAAAGGAAAAAGAAAAACCTTAAAGATACTAGTGTGCTGAATGACCTGATTGCTTGGGAATTTTTTACGGTTGGAAGTTTTTTATTTGAGCCTTAGGAATGATGTATTTTTGAGAATCTAGGCCAAGACAGGTATAGAATCACAAATGATCTAAAAGACATGTGCAGTCAGGTACTGTTAAGAAAAATGAAAGAATAATATAAATTATTATAATAAGTAGTCTTATGTCTTCGCATATTTAGTGTTGGATTCAAATACAGATAATACTAACATAAAAATGATGCAAACAGAAGTATCCTGTAGTGGCAGCAAGCACACATGGCTAAACAGAAGAGTGATTTTCACTTGCAGACAGCTCTCAGTTGTGCTTATTGTGTATGTGAGCTTTCTAAAGCTAGTCTTGGTCTTCTGTATCCAGTCATTAACAATTCAGAGTTATAATGAACAAAATTGAGTGACTTATAATTCAATCTTTTCTCCATAGTTTTCTGGGGTACCGATATCTGCAAAAGAGTGTTTATAGAAGGATGTAGTTATTGTTTCTATTATGTAAATAGTTCCACCCTCATTAGTTTAGGAAGTTTCCTGGTGAGTCACATTGGTATGAATCAGTATGGTTAATTTATTATGATCTTCTGTTTTAATAACATTTTACCTATCCAAAGATTTGAGTACTCAGAGAAATTTGCTACAATTCATGTCTCTTCTAGTGAAAGTTAAATTGAAAATCTGCCTTATTTTGATTGAAAGAATAAAGACTGCTTATGGTGAATAAAGAATACTTGTGGTCCATGAGAAACCCATTTTACTGTGGTGTCATCTTTTAAAATGACAACTATCAATTATTCTCTAGTTTCCAGAGTATGTAGTGATTTAAGTGTTTACTAGCGTTGGTTCAGTAAACTCTGAAAAATATTCTTTTAATTGTATCTCACATATTAGCATGGTTTTTAATGAACGTCTTAGAGAATGCTGATATGTGTTTTAGTATTTTTGAAATAGTTAATGGATAGCTGGCTATCTGATTCATTAATATTGTAAGCCTGTGGTATACACTTGGTAGCCATGTCTTTCAGAAATAAAATAGAAACCAGAAAGGTAGTAGTATAAGTAATTTTTATGAATTTTTATGTGGAAAGTATTAATTTTGCTTTTGAAAATCATTGCCCATGAGCCAGACATAGTGATACTAGCAGTAGGGATGCAGAGACAGCCTGGATGGCTCAGCAGACTCCTCTCTCAACCATCTTCCCCACAGATCCTTGGTGACAGAGGTGCTGCTTTGTCTGAGGCCTCCTCTGTCTTATCTGACTATGAGAATGGCTTTTGGAATTGCTAGTGGGCTTTCTTCTCCTGTCCTCTGAAACTTCGCAGTGAAACTGGAGTAAATTGCTTAAAATACTAACTACGATACAGTTGGTTTCCTTTCTCCCTCAAAGTTGGAATGTCATAGCAGAATGTCTTAAAATGTCTTTAAGCATTATAACAGTAAATTCTAAGACACCTGATTATATTCTGAAATGCCAAACTTAAGATCATCTGTCATTTTTATAAACTTCCCTGAAAACAAGTCAGCCTGAAAAACAACTGATATTTCAACTTTCTAGTTTAGTCATAATTCTAGAAATGTCAGCTAAATAGACCAATTTTTTAGAGTTTTTAAAAATGTATTTGCTTAGTTGATTGATTTGGGCTTCCCTGTAGCATTGTACCTTCATTTTTCCTTTGTAAAATACCTCTTCAAATGCCGGCTGCTAGTGCTGATGGCCACCACTGCTTGATCTCTAGCTATATATACTGGCCATTCCAGCCTGACAGCTAAGTAGACACTATTTTCCATTTCATAATTGAGGACCCCAAGATTTAGCAAGATAAAGGTATCTTTCTCATGCTTGCTTAGCTGCTAGTGGTACAGCTAGTTTTGGATATGAATCCATCTTAATATAGACTCTAGATAAGTCTGTATAGAGAGAAGAGTGATCAACTGATGCCAACAAATACAGAAATTGTGTAGAAAATGAGGAATGAACAAAGCTTACAGAATACATTTTTCAGACTTAACTAGCTGTTTTCAAGGGAATTCTCAGTTTGAAAGTAAAGACAGAGCCGACCGGGTGATGATAAGGCAAAAATGATGGGTGAACTGTAGGGATAAGGGAAATGTGCCGTGTGGCCAGCTTTTCCAGTTTAACATTAAGAGGAAAGAAAAGAGTAGGGTAATTAAATGAGCTTGTAGGGTCGTGGATAATTTAGGAATTTTGTTATTATAATCTTAAAAGTCTTAGAATATCTTTTATGATGGTTATATTCATGCATTCTGACAAATAAGTAGAGTGTTCTGTGTCATGTTATTAGAGAGAAGATGAGATTAACTGCTCTCATGAAACACAGGTTTTTTTCTTTGTTTTTGTTTTTTTTAAGACAAGGTTTCAGCTTTTGAGCATGTCTGGAACTAGTTCGTGTAGACCAGGCTGGCCTCAAACTCAAAGAGATCCGCCTACCTCTGCCTGCCAAATGCTGGGATTAAAGGTTTGCGCCACCACCGCCCAGCATGAAACAGTTTTAATAGAGGCAGATTATTAACAACAAAATAGATAAATCAGGAATTAACATCAAGACAAACCAAAAACATATGAAGAAGCCCAGTGTTTATGTGTCTTTAATCCTAGCACCTGGAAAGCAGAGGCATACAGGTCTCTGTGAGTTCAGGTTCCAAGATAGCCAGGCCTACATAGAGATACCATGTGTTGAACATAAAAACAATTGTAAAATCAACACAAATAACTTATACAAAGAGTCAAAAACAAAATGCAGCATTAAAGATTGTTTCTGTTTGAAAATTTTAGGCATATGCTAGAAAAAGCCTGTCATAGAGGTGCTCTCTGGGAATCTGAGACATAATAAGACCACCCCTAGGTGTCTGGCTAGAGTTAGAACCCTAGCCAGTGACAGTGGACAGTGCTAAGGCCTGACTTGTGTGTTAGGTAGAAGCAGGTGAGCTAACAAGGTATTAGTGAGTTAGGCAGACTGTAGGTTATATGGAACTGTAGCATGTGGGGTAAGGAATACAGCTTTTTATTATAAGTTAAATGAGAAGCCAAGGGAATTATCTCAGTGAGATTTTATACCTCAAAAGGAGCACTCTGGTTGCTGTGTGGATAATGTATTTTACTTGTAATGCAAGTCAGAGCAAAAGACTAATTAATAGGCTTTTTTGTTTGTTTGGGGTTTTTTGTTTGTTTGTTTTTTCCCTTAGGAGAAATCACATGGTTTTGGTACTGGAGTTTTAGTGGTAGTAAGAGGTAGCGAGAACTCATTAGATAGGATATGTGTTTGGGGCAGTGTCCCAGAGGACCTGCTTACAGATCAGATGTGGGTCTGCACACTAAACTGTATGTATGGACGGTACTGTTGTTCCTTAAAATGGGCAGTGTGAGTTGAAGTCTCAGTGATAACAGATTGCAGGAGGGGAAGTCAAGAATATGTAATGTGCCAAAGAAGATGGGCACACAAGAGGAACTGATGGAAACCTCAGTGTAGGAGGTAGTGTCTAGAGAGAAGCAGAAAGTAGAAGTTTTAAGATGGAAAGGAAATAAGTCAAAAGCACATGTTGGATGTCTTTGATCTACTAATTATTTTGTGTTTCTCATATTAACTTTCTAACTTAAATGCCTTAATCTTTACTTAGTATATATGATTATGTGTATGTGTTTGATATACATAAATATTCTTTCTCTTTATTAAACAGGTTGTAAGTTCTACAAATGGAGAGTTAAACACAGATGATCCCACAGCAGGACGATCAAATGCACCCATCACAGCCCCTACAGAAGTAGAAGTGATGGATGAAACCAAGTATGTTTTGTTTATTTCATTATTTTTTTTGGTTGGTAACTTTGCATTTATGAACTTTATAGTTACATACAATTAGTCCACATATTTTTTTCTGTAGGGAATAGAGCATACAAAAAAATGATATAATTGATTATCTTAATCACTGCTTAAAGTGCTACTACTTTAGTGAATACTTAATACAAAAATTATAATTTAGTAACTGCTCAAATTTCTTTTAAACTTAATAGTACATTTTTGGCTTTTAATATTAGGAGCATTGCATTGATGTTACATCTGTATTATTACTTTTCTATAAGTTTAAGTACTTGGCATTATAGGGTGCTGCATTTTTAATGTTACTTTATGATTAATTTTTAAGATGTAAATTATAAGTAATGCTGCTTGGAAATTAAGCATGCAGAACAATGTGATCACTTAATTATGAGCTATTTTTGATGATCTCTCTCTCTTCCTCTTTCCCTTTTTCTTTTCTTTTTGTTTTTCTGTGTAAAGCTGCCAGAAAGTATTGAATATGTGGTGAGTTCTCAAGTGTAGGCAGGCAGAAATAGCTCCATTGACTATAATTTCAAAAATTTAGCACCATTTAATATAAACAAACAAATTCTTAACTTAGAAATTATAATTGGTAAAACCGAAAATTAATTGATGACAATAACATTAGCTCTGAAAAGCAAGAAATAATTGTTGAGGAGCTGTTTTGCCTGCTGCAGCTTTTTTTGTTTGTTTGTTTTTGTTTTTTTTTTTTTGTTTTGTTTTAAGTTACATCGTTTGGGGCACTTTTTAACTGCATAGATGATATGCCAATTGCTTGTGCTTGCGCATTTATTTTATAACATGGGAGTTTTAAGTAGAAAGCTAAGTTTTGAATTAAACTTTACATTTCCCTGTTTTCAATATTTGAATACATGTTTCCCCCTACAGTATTACTAAAATCTTATTTCATTTTCTAACTAGTACTTTAAACATCCTCTAATAGTTCTTAATGATATTCTTCCCAGTAGAAATGGTACTTGATTTTAGTCATCTTCTGGTATTTGCCTATAGTTGCAATTCTATGTTTAAGTGCTTCTCTTAATTTCAAGACAAAATTTGAGTCAGCTTTGCAGTGAATAAAGCCTTAAATAGTCAATTTTAAATCCTGTCAGTCATTTTACCTGCATCTGTAAAAAACACTGATTTGCTAGCTGAAAACTGAGAAAACTGTATATTTTAGGTATGATGCTAAGGACAGTTATGACATAGGGTGGTTGTGTGGTACTTTTTTAGGCTTGTTTCTTTTTTCATAAAATGCTGCTAATAATATCCACCTTGTAGGGAGTTGGAAAATAGTAGATGTGGTGAGGCTCAGCTGTCTGTCACATACAGGCACTGTGTAGCCATTACCACACCATTTATTTCCTCATCTCTTGCTGCTGGTGACCTTCTCATCTCTGCTCCTCATAGGCTGTTGCTTCTTCCATCTCTGTCCCACAGTCTTGGTTAAGCCTGGGTATCTGTGCTCACTTCCTTCCAGAGAGTTACTTTTGATCTAATCTATCCATTCTCCATTTATTCATTCAATGGTTACACTGCTCAGATTTCAGTTGCATTAGTAGATATTAGTACAAGGTAAAACTTGAAATTTGTAAAGAAGAGGATCACTTCCTGACTAGATAATTAGAAAGGGGACTGTCAAGAATGACATAATACACGGTTCACTTAGTTGTGATGCCTGTGAGCTTGTGTGCAGACAGGCTGGCTTTTCTCTGCAGAGGCATTGGAGGATAAGGGTGAAGAAAGCAATGGGCTTGCTGTTCCTGAAGGGACTGTTCTCCATTCCTTGGAGGATTGTGTCCAGATTTCTTGATATGACATCAAAACCCTTGATAGCTTGCTTACTCTTACTATTTCCTGTTTCCCTCCAGCCTCAGTGTAATTCTGATGTTTTGTATTTTACTACTGTTTCGTTAATCTGCCAGTTGTTTTTCTTTATGCATCTCTCACATCATGATGTCTTTCTTAATGTATTGAAAATAAGGCATTTTTTAACTTTAGATCCCCAGTGGTTAAAATAGAAAACCACAAAAAATTATTAGTAAGTAATTCACTAAAGCAATTTACCATTCCCATGAAATACATTATTATATAATACAAAGAAGTAAGGTTGAAAATTCTTCTAAGTGAAGAAACAGAATAATGCCATGAATTATTTAGCTCCACTTCCATAAACTATGAAAAGGGCAGTGGTAAAAGTATGGCAAATTAAGCAGTGGTTGTCTTTGGGAGAGAAGAAAATGGGAGGGACTGATGATAGCAGAGCTCCTTAAGGCATTGGTTCTCCACCTTCCTTCCTAGTGCTGCAACCTTTAATACACAGCTCCTTCTGCTGTGGTGACCCCACTGTGAAGTTTTTTTTGTCGCTACTGTTATGAATTGTAATGTAAATATCTGATATGCAGAATGAATGAGGCGGCTCTGAAGTTAGGTAGTTGTGGTGTCTGTACAATTCTGTAAATAGACTATTTGTCTCTGCATTGTACACTATATAAGGGCAAATTTTATGACACGTGAAACTTTATTCTAGTTGAGTTGCAAGAATCCTCAGAATTTCTTGTCCTTAAAGCTCTTCATTAAAACTCTCTTTAAACAATCCAGGCAGTGGTAGTGCACGTCTTTAATCCTAGCACTTGGGAGGCAGAGGCAGGTGGATCTCTGTGAGTTCGAGACCAGCTTGGTTGACAAAGTGAGTTGCAGGACAGCCAGAGCTGTTATACAGATAAACCCTGTCTCAAAAAACAAACAAACAATAAATAAGTAAATAAGAAATCCAAAGATAAGGAATTGCAGTATGGGTGTTAATTTTAAGGTAAAATACTTATTTGCCAGGAAAATACTAGTTGTCATAAAAGGTATTTTGTATATGCTCTTTAAGCCGGCGCTGGAGAGAAGGGCTTCTGAAGTCCTGAGTGGGTGGTACAGGCTGGATGCAGGAATAGTCTCCACCAAAGGTGATGCAGATGAGTCATTGTAGAAGGTGTAGGGAAGAACCTCAGATCCAGGCAGGAAATCATGCTTCAGTTTGATTGAGAGAAGTAAAGTGTGTAAGATAGGTCCACGAAAGCAGCAAATCTAGATGAAGAGGACGGTGAGTGAGGTGAAATGGAGATGTGGTGTGAGCAGCAAAGCCAAGCTTGGTTCACTTATTTTTTTTTTTTAATTTTTTTTTTTTAATTTTTTTGCTTTTTTGAGACAGGGTTTCCCTGTAGTTTCTAGAGCCTGTCCTGGAACTAGCTCTTGTAGACCAGGCTGGCCTCGAACTCAGAGATCCGCCTGCCTCTGCCTCCCGAGTGCTGGGATTAAAGGCGTGTGCCACCACCGCCCGGCGTTTTGGTTCACTTATTTGAAGATGGATTCTAATGGCATGGGCTGTTAATTGCCAGTTTGTTTACTCTGGTGTTGGATTCACATTGCCTCACTGTTTCTCTGGGTTTGCTTTCAGTTCTGAAAGCTAAAGTCCTCCTCTTGTTAAATAACCTTCCTTCAAATGTCTTATTAGGTACAGAAGCTATGCCAAGCATTAATCTTGAGATTCAGATTCAGACTCAGCATTTTAAGAATGTATCCCAGGCCAGTTTTCTTCTGAAAAGCCTCTCAGTGGTGCCGAAATGTGCATTTTGTAGGCTACAGTAGTTTGTAGCCCATGGGTAAGAGCTCTAGATTCAAAGCATACCTGTAATTTTAACTAGATCTTACTGTAGGGTTTGGTTGTGTTAATGAGGCAAATCCTTCAACAAATACTAAACGAGTGGCAACTTTTCGCTCATTTGATGGGCTGTTTCTGTAAACTCGCTATTACTAGCTTCTTCCTAGTGTGAAAAGGTAGTAAGTCAAACAATCATTTCAAAGCAACAGTAAATGCAGACAAAGACAGTGCTGTGAGAACAGCCTCCTTTTAGATTGAGTGCCTGGAAGCAGAAAATAAGTGAGAGGGTGATTTCTTCATCACCAAAACTGAATCAGCTTGGTTTCACATGGCTTGTACCTTAAAAACCAGCAGGGGTTAACATTTTAATTTCCTCCTTTAATGCCACTGCTTTGTGGGCAGATGCATTCATAGAACATGTATCAATGCTGCCCTCTGGTGGTAATTGCTTTAATAGTATGCCATCCTAGTTAGTGGGATTTAGTCTAAAGTTATGAGGATAATGCTTTAATGTAGTTTTGAATTTAGAGAACCTGTGCCATTAGAATTTTTCTTAAAATTGTATTTAGTTTCAAGTAAATGATTGGGCATACTTTCTTTATGCCATAATACTTTCATTAGAAAGAAAGATTATTTAACAAATGGAAAGAACTTTCATTACCTAAAGACAAAACCAGAGAAATAATAGAAGCATCTGACTACAGCCCCAGTGTGGACAAGCTAGCAATTAGCAGCCTATTTATCAAAACTTGTATTGCATTTCATTTCCCATCGTAAAAAGCTTCTGTAATATAAATACCTTTTTTAGTAGAAAATTTTTGAAGGAATATACTTTGGAGCTTGAAATGTCAAATAAAAATATATAGAAACACTTAATCAGGAAGGAATAGGGACTTCATATTAAACAGTACTGAATTTTCATTGAAATATCACTTATATTGAATATTTTAAATATTTGGTCTATTTCTTTTATATTTTTGTTGTGAGCCTAGCCTTTAGTGGCTGAGCCATCTTTCCAGCCCTATTTCTTTTCTTTTAAATAACTTTCCACTTCTCACTTTACCTTTTACTCTGTGGATGTTTCCTAGTAATTGAAAAATTTACTTGATAATATTTTACCCTGTCTTTTTGAGCAGGGTCTCATGTATTCCACACTCAACTCAAACACTGTGTGTCAGAGGTTGACCTTTAACTCCTCACCCTTCTATCTCTACCTCCTGCTCAATTTATGTGACACTAGTCACACTAAAGATTGAATCCAGGCATCTGCCCACTGAGCAGGGTCCCTTTGTGTTTCTATATTTGAAAATTTATATATCTGAGATTTGAGAAAGTATTAGGTACATATAGTTGAAAGTAAACGGGACTGGTTTTCTAATTCTTGAAACAATCTTTTATACTTAGTTTTTGTTTTATGGCAGTAGCTCTAATTTAGGCCCGTGAATATTTCATTTCTCCTCTCTCTCTCTCTCTCTCTCTCTCTCTCTCTCTCTCTCTCTCTCTCTCTCTCTCTCTCTCTCTCTCACACACACACACACACACACACACACACACACTCACACTCACACATATACACACACACTCACCCCTGCCCCTGCTCATTTCAGCCTTTTCTGGGTGGTTACCGCAGTGAGGTAAAGTTTACATTGAACATGTTTTTACTTAGGGAAAAAAACAAGGATTGAATATATAGTTTTTGAATTTTATATTTAAAAAAAAATAGAACAAGTTTAGACTATATAGTTTTTGAATTATAAAATGAATTCACCTTGGCTGTGCTATTTTACATGTTAAGTATAAAATTACTTTGATAAAAATTAAATAAGTTAAAATAAGTTTTGACTCTTAAAGAGCCAAAAGGGTAAAGGCAGCTAGATAAAGAGTTTAGAGTCATTGTCAGCTATATTTAAGTTTGAGCCTGGGCCATTTGAGAGTCTGCCCTCCTGCCTTCCCAAAAGAAACCTTAAAACAAGTGCCAATCTTAATGTTGTACTTAATCTGTTTTCTCTTTCTTTTGATAAATACAGTAAGAAATATTGTTAATCAATGTTATTTTTTGTTTCGCTTTGCATTCTGAACTTATTTCTACTAAAATGAAGTAGGGTCATTATTGCCTTTGTAACACTGGCTTCAGGAATCAAAACTACCAGAAAGAAAGGGAGCAGACTATATAGATGAACCTTTATAAAAGCATTGAATATCCTGAGTGAAATGTGACAACAGATCATTTGAGAGTCAGAGCACTGTAGTTCTTCACCTCTTGAAGCAAAGCCTTTTGGACTTACTGGCTCCTTCTTATGTTACACAGAATGTCATGCTATCCTTAAAAGGCGTGCTGATAGGACATAGTCATAATAGCTGCCATAGGGTCACTAATACCAATGCTTCGCTGATGTGTTCACTGTCTATCCTGCACGAGCCTGTTGCTTTTTATGACCATCGAAATCACTATTATAAATTCAGTGTCTGATAACTTCAGTGATTTTCTAATAATGTTTTCTTCATCTGCAGGTGCTGCTGTTTTTTCAAACGAAGGAAAAGGAAAACCATACAACGTCACAAATGACTGGACACAGAGATCCTGGGGAGTTACTTACATGTTCATATGCTGTCTCGTGATTAAAATCATCTCTGTAGTGACCACATATATTTTCAAGGACTTACTCTTGAAACAGAAATGTCATACTTTCACATTTCATTTTGTGGTTGTCTTACATTCATTTCTCCTCCTAATTTAACTTTATGGAAGCTTTAAAATTTTATCAAATGTGAGTGCTTTGCCCATCATTGAATGGAATGGACCAATGAAGTGGTATTGATGAACACAGTTCCAGAGGACATTTTTCAGAACCTCTTCTGTTACAGAAAACAATACAGGTGTCTAAGTGTCAATTAATTGCACCTAATTTGATTTTTTATGTCTTATATGAAAGCATAATCAAACAGGAATTTTCTTCTCAATGGATAGTGCAGCAGACAAAACAGTTGCCCAAATATTAAAAACAGCTTTCATGAGAAGTTCCTATTTTGTGACATCTGCATTGATTTCAGTATGACTTATGGTACTGTTATTCATGACTCATATTGACATTCTCTCTGTGAAATCAAGGTACAGTCACTGCCCAGAGGTACTGAGGAAAAAGCACTATGGGACTGGCAAGCAGTGGTGGTAAATAAATCAGAAGAAATGTGGGAAAAAGAGCTCAGCTTCTGTTGTGCCACTGTGTAAAGTACAGCTGCAGAAGTGGCAGGAGCACCGATTTGTATAATGTCACTCTATGCTTCCAAGTGATAATGTATGCTAGATAGCAAAAAAATGAATGCTGGAGAAGTAATGTATGTTGGAGTTGGAAAAATACACTAAGGAAAGGAAATAAATGTGAAATTTACTGCAGTGTGTAAGGCTGGAGCCCCTTGAAGCCTGCTGTTGGATGGCCGCATCTCCCAGAAGCAGAAGTCTGAGGATGTGCCATACAGTGGTGGCTGTTTGTTATGTAGTACTTCAACTAACGGAAAGAAACATACTCCCAGCAGAAACCACTGGGTCACTCTGCTGCCCTCTGTGCACATTAGTCTCTTGTATTCAGCTTTGCTAGTTCTCTGGACTCTCCTGTCTTGAGCATCGTGTTGATGATGGGAGATGGTTTGGCGAGGGTGGGCCAGGTGCTTTGCCTCCATAGTTTTCACAGTGCTGCAAACGAACAAGGAACAGTTCTGTTAGTAGTAAGACCTTCCTTTGCAAGTGTGCTTTGTTTGAAGCCATAGAACACAGGCATGCTTCTGTTTCTCAAGAGTGAAAACAAAAGACTGGCTAGGAAGATACTGTTGATCACATCACACATCCTCTTTCATTTATGAAATTGTTGCTCTGTCCATGCAGTCTCTTCTCTGTCGTAAGTGTGAACCTTCAGGTATGCTTATTTATTTTTTGTCTCAAGGTAACATTTAAAATATATATTAAAGGAAATGAATCCACCTTTTTTTACTTCATTATTGAATTTGCAGGTATTTAATTGTATTTTGTAATTTATTTTTCTTATTAGCCAAAAGTTCAATGAGTTGCTTTTGATGAATTGGGCACCCATATGAACATCACGAATCAGGACATTGTTTATCATTGTTTCTTCTAATCCAATGAGCAATCTTTTTTTCTTGATTTTGAAGACCTATATTCAACCTAGAAAACATTTGCTGTATATTTGGTCAGCAGTTTCCATTCTATTGATATACTGTCATGATGTCTAAACTTCAGGAGTTAAATACTGAATTTTTGGTTTTGTTTGCTCTGAGCAAGGTAGATGGATGTTTTGGCCATTTATAATGTGAAACCACTTCTTTACAGTATTTGACCAAATTTGTGTGTCTATGATATTTGTAAATACATGCGATATCTGTATTTCTTATCATAAGCCTATTTAGTTTTATTCTCAGTAGGGTTTTTTGGACTGTACAGTGTTTATATGATCTGAACTCCTTATACATAAGAAGGTGTGTATATTAATCCAATTATGGACTTAAATATTTTAAAAGTATGAATACCCTTATTTGCTGCAAAGGCCAGTGTGTAGACATTTGCTTTTTAGCAATATTTTTAAGTGCTCCATTTTAGTGTCAGAGAATAAGTCTTTGGCACACAGACTGGTCAGTAATAGTAATGCAGGTATGTTCAGGTTAAGCCAACAATGTTTTGCATTTTTATGCTTCTTTTCTGTCAACACTAATGAAATCAACATTGCCTGAATGTCTGAATACTGAAACACAGCCCTGTTTAAAAGTATGTAACTGAAAAAGAAATAAATAAAGGTAGTTTTTTTAAACTCGCTCTTTCCCCTTTCCTCTAACCATGAGTGAACTAACGCGATTCACTGCTGCACAGTGGTTTAAAAATTAATTTCTGTTGGTTTATTTCTGTAAGAGGCAGAAGGAACCTGCTTTTGTTACGTTGTTCCTGTTTTTTGTTCTTTGTTGGAACACAGTTGTGAGGAACACAAAACAAGAAGGATCTAAGCTTTTGTTTGCATTTTTTAATGTATATTTGTTTCTGAGTTAATAGAGCAATTAGTTAAAGCCATCTTCTAATAACTTAAGGGAATAAACAATGATTTTTATTCCTTTTTTGAAAGAAGTCATGCTATTTATGGAAGTTTGCTGTTAATTAATTTTAAGTGAATAAAGTCATTGCAGATGGGGAACATATATTTGCAACAGTAATTGGAGTTCTCATTATGTTGGCCCTTGAAGCAGTTTTACCAAATGGTATTGATGGAGTCTTGTTTACTGAAGGATTATGTAGGGAAGATGCATCGAGCACCAGAGACTTAAAAAAAAAAAAAAAAAAAAAAAAACAGGAGAATAGAAGCCTGTGGATCAGGGAGATGACTCAGCAGGTAAAAGTGCTTCCTATACAAGCCTGAGAGCTTAAGTTCAAATCCCAAGAACCCCTATAAAAGTCAGTATAATTAAGCATGCACCTGTTTCCCCAGCATCGTGTCCTGTAGTGATTGGAGGATCACTGAGGCTTGTTGACTGCCAGTCTAGCTCCAGGTTTAGTAGACACCTGCCTCAAATCAGTGTGGAAAGTGATAGATGTTACCCTCTGGGTTCTGTGTTTGTTTTAGTCAGGGTTTCTGTTGCTGTGGTGAAACACCATGACCAAAGCAACTTGGAGAGGACAGGGTTTATTTGGCTCACACTTTCACACCACTGTTTATCATGGAAGGAAGTTGGGAGGAATGCAAACAGAGCAGGAACTTGGAGGTGGAAGCTGATGCAGAGGCCATGGAGCAGTACTGCTTATTAGCTGCTTCTCATGGGTTGCTCAGTCTTAGAACCCAAGACCACCAGCCCAGGGGTGCCCCCACCCACAAAGGACTGGGCTCTACCCCGTCAATCACTAATTAAGACAATGCCTTCCAACTGGGTCTTATGGAAGCATTGTCTTAATTGAGGTTCCTTCCTCTCAGATGAATTTAGCTTGTGTCAAGTTGGCTTAAAACTAGCACAGTATGCGTGAGTGGGTGCACCCACACTTACGTATACATACAGCACACACAGCACATATACACACAGAAGCAGAGTGAGCTGAGGAAGACACATGGTCTTCAACAGGCTTTATCTAGGAAGAGCAATGTGAGTTTAGAGTGGATTCTAGTCTCCATGACTATATTTGCATTAGTAAGACTCTTTCACCTGCAAATGATAACTTAACCTAACTTAAGCAATAAAATATTTAACTGTAAAGCCCAGTAAAACTGGCTCCTGATAGTTAATCTTGCTGTTCAAACGGACACCTGCCCTTCTCTTGTGCCATCTATTGGCCATACTTCCATCTTACTGTTAGATTTTCAGTGTTAGGGCAAGTGGCTGTTCAGCAGCATGAGACATTGATGCTGCTGTATGGTAACCAAATGAAGACAGAAAGAACAGTTCTGTTCTCAGCAGGTGCGACAGCTTTCCATGTTCACTAGAGTCAATACCTGTGGACAAATAGCTGCTGTTCTCCTGATGGTTGGACCTGAGTCGCGGGTTCATGTTTAGGAAACACTTGAGAAGTGACATGTTAAAGGACAGTAAGACATTTGACCATGGTTACATCGGATGCTTGGAAAACAGCAACAAAATACTCACTGTGTTTAAGTGAGTAGATGTAAAATAGGTATGAATGGATGCTCTAGGTACATTAGGAATGTGGAAGAGTAGGTTAAAAGAGAAATGCTCCTAATTTAGACTGGGGTGTTCACTGGAGGGAAATGAAAGGTAATTAGTAAGTGGATTCATTAGTTATATTATGGCTGATGGAAACGGAAGTGTGGAAATCAGAGATAATGAGCTCCAAGTATCTCACTTGGGTGTTTTAAAAGATGGTGACATATTTTGTTTAGACATGAACGTGGAAGGGGAAAAGATGAGAAGGTCCCCAAATTTGGTGTGGGATATGGTAAATTTGAGGTGTATTTAGTGTATTCAGCGAAATACATGTTAAAAAGTACAGGATATGAGTCAAATATAGAAGAGATTATAAATGTAAAAATTAATCTGCTTAAGCATGGTTATTGAAGCCATAATAGGGATTAGATCACCTGATTTAGAAGAAAGTAAGCTAGGTTAGGGTCTCCTATGAAACATGCACGTCTTGATAAGTAATGTACTATTCAACACATGCATTCTCCCCCTTTGTGTGACATCATTTTGGACAGGACTCGAGGCTTACAAATGTGTCTCTATTGTCATGTTTAGTTGAGATATTTGGAATTAGTTTTTAATTTTGTAGGGGAGTAATAAGAAAACAGTGTAGTTTGGGGACAAGTTAATGATTGGCTGAACATAGAAAAGGTATGCAGATTTGCTAGTATCTAACGTTCTATTTGGCCTCCAATATCAAAAAAAGCATTTGCTTTGTTTTGTTTTTGTTTTTAGCTGAATGGTCATGGTATACCAATAGGTATCAAAGATACTAACTTTTGAACTTGTAATATTTATTTAACACTATTGTGGATTAAAATTCTTCCTTGAATTCTTTACTATTTTGCTACAAATTTTGTACCTTTTCCTATTTTATTGCAAACTTTGTAGTGCCTGTATACACTGTATACCACTGGCATAGCACATTTCCTAGCCTGCTTGCCGTTGATCCTGCGCTGTGACCTGTATTATCTCATTGGATGTAAGGAAACTAATGTGTGAAGCCTGGAGGGAACAGATAGGGGAAGTTAATAACTATGAAGCAGTGAAGTGCCGGTACCCTCTCTCCATCTGAGAAAAACACAATAGAGCACAAAGGCACAAACTCAGGTTTTAATCTTAGCATTATCAGTTTTCAGAGTTTTATAAACACATCTTCAGATGTTGCTAACATAGTGCATGGTTGTATTTGAAAACTGGCTTCAGGTAAAAAGGGAGTCTCAAGTCCCTTAGCTGGTATGTTCCCAGTCAGCCTTTCAGGACTGTACTGATGGGTTAAAAGAGTTCAAAGCTTTTTTTAAATTATTTATTATGTATACAATATTCTCTTTGTGTGTATGCCCACATGCCAGAAGAGGGCACCAGACCTCATTGCAGATGGTTGTGAGCCACCATGTGGTTGCTGGGAATTGAACTCAGGACCTTTGGAAGAGCAGGCAATGCTCTTAACCTCTGAGCCATCTCTCCAGCACCCAAAGCTTATTTTTCTAAGTACAAATGAGTATAACATGACTATAGAGCTTCGTTAATGTTGAAAATAAGATAACTAGTTTGTCTCTGCCTAGCTTTTACCAGAGCTACAAGTTAATAAATTAACTTCTTTGTGAGACTGTATAGAGATCATAACCAAAGAAAAGGACTGTAAACATATTATTAGGCAATATTGCTGGGATATGAAATTTTTATTCTTTTAAGCCATGTTCTCAATTTATAGCCTAAGCTGGCCTTGAACTCATGATCTTCTTGCCTCTGCCTCCTGAGTGCTGAGCTTGTTACCATTGGCAAGCATAAAATAGTTTTGTTAGAACAGTTGTTCAGAGGGTTTTGGTTAGGTTGTAGTTTCTCTTAATTGGGAATCATTCTATGCTTGTTGCCTAGGATGGATTGGCAAACTTTTAGGGGAGGATAAAGTTTAGGCTTTATAGGCCAAGAGGCAAATTCGAGGCTTTTACATACTTATCCAATATATATTATTGGTGAAATTCAAAGTATGTTAATACTTGAATACAGTTTTGTTTGTAATACAGGTCTGCAAATGATAAGCACTTGTTTATTATTGAGATGCTGTTTCACTTAGCTGGAGTTTAAATTTGATCATAACAATAAATCACTTCCTAACACAGCTGTCAGATATGCTCCCCTTGATTGTACTGTGATGTTGGTTAGGTATGGAATATGCCCTGTACTTACGTTGCAATTCAGACACATAACTGGTTGAATTCAGAAACTGCAAGCACTGCCATCAAACAGCTGTTTAGGAAAGTCGCTGTACTCAGTTTTCCTTCCTGACAGAATCTAGTAATACTTAACTCTTTACTAGTTAAACACAAATGTTTCCACAAAATAACTTAAGCATAAAGTAACTATCAGCTTTAGACAGCCAGCATTCTCAAGCTTTGCAAATGTATCCAGTAGTTTTCCTGCTATACACATTTCTGCATTATCTATTGCAACATATCAGTGTACTTTAGGTTATACCAAATTGATGTTTTCTCAACTTCTTTGAAAATTCTTTCTTGTAGTTCTGTTCAATGTATTCACAAAATGGATTGTTAAGTCACTTTGATCTCAGTATCACCTTCTTAGGTAAAGAACTGGGCAGTATTGGTAACACCTATTGACTTAAGCCAAGGAAAACTACTCAAAACCAATTGCCTTGGTTTTGAATCTATGATTGGTGACCATAGTATCTTCACAACTTACTGCTGCACAGCATAAACACAAACATGTTCCTTTTCTTTGACCTTTGCAGTCAAGTGCAATTAACTCCGTTCCATTGCTGTAGCTTTCTTTTTTAAACAAATGAGCTACCCAGGAGGTTCTTTGATTCTTTATCTCTCTCACGCCTCTGTGCACCCAGGGTGAAATACTCTGCTCTAGTGTTCTAATTGTCCTAATTATTGCTTTCCTTGGAAATTTTGTGATGAGTGCTTACTCTGGTAATATAGAAACACATTCTTTTAATACAGGTAAAGTGTCATGCATAATGAACACAATGCTCTGCCATGTGATTGTATTACAATCCACATTCCACTGTGCCTTAAAAGTACAATACTTAAAGATTACTTTCTTTCATGATGAATATGCACTGGTAATAAAAATATGCCTGACAGTATGTATGGCACTTGAAGTACTTTGAATTACAGTCATTACTGAGATTTATAATGTTTTGAACAGCAGTGCAAAGCCATGAAAGTGCCACATATGGTCTCTATCACAACTATTCAGCACTGCTTTTGTGGCATGAAAGCAGCCGTATACTATATGTAAATGAATGATCATGGCTGTGTTCCAATAAAGTTTTATTTATGAACACTGCAATTTGAATTTCATATAATTTTTATGTGTTTTGAGATGTTCTTGTGATGTTTTTCAACTATTTCAAAATTTAGATATCATTCTTAACTTATGAGCTAACCAAACACAGGATATGGGCTACGTGGGCTTGCAGACCACATCGAAAGGATTTGGATGTTTGAGTAAAATTGTTTTATCTAATTGAGAGACATTGCTTACTGAAAGGTGACTCTGTTTTATGTAAAAGAAAACAGCATTTTGGAGTGGTACCAAGAATTACAGTGTAAAGACCATCCCAAATGTGAGAGCTAGGAAAAAGTAGACAAGGTAAGCCAGACTCCTATGTGGACTTAGATGAGAGGCAGTGGTGATCCTGAAAAGACAAATCAGTTTATGACATTAGAGATCAAGCAGGTAGCCTTTCCTGCATTAGGTGAGTGCCTCTAACTCTCATTCTCTGCCACAGATAAATTTGGATCCAAATTTCCTTTAGCTTTTAAAAACTGCCAATTTATTTTTCTTAGCTTTAGTTTTCTCAACTTACGTTGCAGATGGCAGCTACTTTGTCATCTGGTTCTGAGGCTCAGTGTACTTGTCATGTGTCTTAATACTGAGTATAAAGTGCTCTTGCTCTTCGGGGTGAGAAGAAAGGTTGATATTTGTTAAATGTTGGCTTATCTGTTTATTCTCTTGGTCACTGGCATATCATACTTCTAGTGATATTTAAAAACTGATTAATTTTATACCTTGTTCAGTTGCCCTGGGCCAGGCCACAGGAATCATATGTTTAGGGCACTGTTTGGCCACCATACCACTAATGGAGCATGTCAGTGCTCTTTTGAGACAGTGATGACCCTCCACCCCTTGATCACCTATATGTGCTGCAGTCCGGGCAAATGGGTGGCTCCCTCTCCCTACTGTTCTCATTGTTCCATCGGGAGAAAACGTTCTTGGTCCGTGTTTATTCCTAAAGATCACCGTTTTTATTTCTGACATGGAGAAACTGTCTTTATTACACCTGATCTTCCACAGACTCATCATTTGCCAGTCTGTAATTGTACATTCTTCCTTTCCTTCTAAAGAGACAGTTTTTATTTCTTGTCTCTAGTCTTCTTGTGTTCCAGTTGCCATCTGACGGTCTCTCAGGATGTATTTGTTGAGGTGGATCTGAAGAATTCATTGACTTTGTTACCCACCTATGAAAAGTCTTTTTTTCTTGCCCCCACCCTTTAGATGGAATATTGTTCGTGATTTAAATAAAATCAGCAGAAGGAAACAAAGCCAAGTCTAGGGTTACAGTTAGTCAGTCCTCAGCCTTTGCTTTACTTCTGGTGCTGTGCATAGTTTATAAAACCCTTGTGGTAAATCCCAGCTAATTGGGAAACAGAAATCACATCACTTCCCATTAAGTTGCCGTATAAACTGTTATTTTTCATTTTTGTATACATTTTAAAATCTGAGCTTCTTGGAGAGAAAGAACACTTCGTTTTGCAAGCTTACTCTTTTTTTTCCCTTTTGGGATCATGAATTATAGAATTGAAATCTGAGTTGTGTTTTTCACTGAGAATTGGAAATGTTAAGATCAGGTGCTAACATTGTCTCGAGAGCAAACATTTCTTGATTAGTCAGTTCCTGTGTGTGTGTGTGTGTGTGTGTGTGTGTGTGTGTGTATTCCAAACGAGTAACCTCAGCTTTTCCTTTCTGTGTTTTCTGGGAGGTTGGATTTTAACATTTGTCAGATTTCCTGCCCATGGAAACTTAGAGGTTGGGTGTGTCTGGGTCATTTCAGTTTTTTTTCACTAACATTTACGTTTGGTAATTTTGTGTGTGTGTATGTGTGTGTTTTAATACTTTAGGTAAATATTTTTGAGTCTCTGGTTTAGGGGGTGAAGGTGTTTCTCCACTGATGCAATAAGCCAAATCCAGCCGAATTAAAAAAGCAGGTTTTAGTAAATAGAGCAAAGCAACTTCTGGGTGATTCTTGGAAAGGCAGGAGAGAAATCATGTGATAGGTCTATGTTCTGAGTCTTAAACTCTGTAGGTGTGGTCTTGAGCAGCTTGGGGAAGGAGTGAAAGGGGGCAGGGAAAGAGAGAGGAAGGAATGAGGTAGAGCAAATACTTTTTGCTAGATAATGGCTTGTACTCTTTAAGTTGATTTTCTTGGGTCTCAGATTTTGGAATACATTTTCATAATCCCGTCTCAATTTCTTCTCATCTGCTCAGATGCTGTAGTGTGTTCTAACTTGAGTGTCCTGCTTTTCTTTTGGGGAATGTATGTTCCTAGTATGCTTGCTGGCTCCTCCCTTCTCAGTGTGCATTTCAGTCAGAAACTCCACTGTGCCCAGCATCACCAACTGACACCACGTTTCCTATGCCACCGTATGCCTATCTTCACGAGTTTTTGCACTATTGTGAGTACTTGTTGTCATACTTCTTGTTTAGTTTCCTTGAGTGAAACTCATAGTTCTCTCTGGTTCTGGCAGTATCATAGCAACTAGTGAGGTATGTTTAGCTCATATTTTCATCTCCATTTGGGTTTGTTGTAGAAATCACTTTAAATGTCCATTACACTCTTACCAAGACTTCATGAGATGGCATTCATTCTTGCTATATGATCTTGAACCACCTTGGTCTATCTAGGCTTTTGTTTTTGTGGAGACACTTTTGTATTAATATATAATATCCCTCCCCACACTGTTCACACCTATATTTCAAGTTGGAAATGTGTTTTTACATGCAGTAATTCAAAAGGATTCATGAAGAATGCATAATTTTTGAAAGTTATAAAAACATTTCTACTACCAATGCATTTCTAAATACAAAACTGACTAGCACGTTTGTTATTTCTGATTAGCTAGAGAAGTTTGTTTTCAAAACAGACAAAATTCATTCTCTAGGTGTGAATGGCATGAACAATAGTCTGCTTTGAACAGGAGCGTCCACAAAGAACAGTGATCCATTCTGGCATCCAGGTAGGCCCAAACTGACTGCCTCAGAATCATCTGCATCAGGAGCACAAGCGCTTACTGGTCCCACTGCCACGGTGTGACATCTACCCTGCCCTCTCCATGTGATATTTACTAATGGGTAGTGTGATCTGCTTGAATTTGCACCTTTCAAGTAAACTCATAAAACCAATACAGTGAGTGAATGAGGGAGCAGCACATCCTGAGCTTAGATTCTTTCACAAAACCTTGCCCAAGAGGAGCCCCATGGGGAGAGGTTCAAGGAGGATGATTCATTTTTAGGGTCAGTGAAGTTAGGAGGATCAGCAGGCATGAGCCCAACACCACCAACAGTGATGTGGAAGAAAGAAGGAATGAGGTCAGCAGAGATCACTAGGCTGGGTCTCCAAACTCAAGGAAAAGTGCAGAGGAAAAAGGCTGCTTAGGCCCTGGGGACTTGTCTCTGAAAGGGGTAAGTAAATCATGCCTAGTATGGCTTAAGGTCACAAGACTTAAAAATATGAAATTAAAATTTTATGTCATAACAAAATAAGTTTTAAGCCAAGCTCACTAAGGACCAATCATATTTGCTAGTTTAGGCGGATGAAAATTTCTATTTGTGTATATGTCTACATGGTAATACCCATAGGAAAGCAATTCTGGAGGGAAAGTCTAGTTTTAGGTGTCTTTTTTTTCCTGCTTCTATGCTATGTTTATAGTGAATTAAATGTGTGGTGCTAATTAGAAATGGTAGTTTAAAGCCAAAAAGAAAGCGAGAGTAGATCAGTAAGCAGATCAGTAACATCTCTCGTTTGCTGATCTGAAGTTTCTCCCTTCGTACGGATTTCATTAGAAGATACTGTTTTCTTAGAACAATTAAATAGGCAGATTTATACATCTTTCCTCTACCTTTGAAGAGATATGCTACTGAGTGCATTATTATTATCTAGCTCTTTGTGATAGTTAAAGTTAATAGTGATAATTAACTTGACTGGGTATAGAATCACCTGGAAAACCAACATCTGGACATACCTATGAGGTATTATCTAGATTAAGTTAGCCTTGGGGCTTGCCTTTAAGGGATTCAGAAAGACAAACATGAAATTCTTTCTCTCTCTGTCTCTGTCTCTGTCTCTCTCTCTCTGAGACAGGCAAATAGAAAAGGGTTTTAAGAAAGGACAGAAAAGTATAAGGGAGGGAGAGAAAGAGGTAATAGAATGGATACATCATAAAAACATCGTAATTAAATATATTTTTATGTATGCTAGCAATATTTAACAATAAACAGTATAAACCTAAAATTATGTTGGCATCTCAGAGCCTTGTATAGGGCTGAAATCAATAAACGCTTGTTTGTTGATTTGTTTTATTGTAGAAGCCTAATGAAAAAGAATGCTTTTCAGTTTCTATAGGGAGCAGATAGAATTGGATTTTGTTAGAAAAAAAAAAAGATTGATTGACAGAAGCCCGTTAAACTGGAAATATAATCTTGCATCACTACTGAGAGTGAGATGGTTGATAAAGAGGTGGACCATTCTTAGACTCTAATATATTACGATGGTCTGTTTCCTTATAATTATACATATATTCGCTAATCTATAACTGAAAATATGCATTATGGACATCCTTTAACATTTATCCATAACAGATTTGGCACTGCTTGGTGAAATGTATACATATTTTCTATTGATTTTCTACCATCTGTAACTGGAATCATGTCTCCATTTTGTAGAGATTATAAGGAATTCTGGAGTCCATCTAGAAAGTGACAGGCTGTAACCTTTGAGAGGCCTTCTAGAGAATTTTTTTAGAGAAATAAACTACATCTAAATTGCAGCAATACCCAGAGCTTCTCTCTTTACCTTTCACCAAGTGGAATGAACCATCACCAACTGCCCTAAAAACGTGCCATTGTCTTCAGCTATAAAATGTCTCCGGACTTCGTAATATGACTCACAAACATTCAAGACTGAGGGGTTATGTCATTCTCATGTGGGCTGTACTGTGGCTTAACTTGTTTTGGCTTAAGTAAATCATATGTGATATTATAACTCTAGGTTCATTTTTATAGTGCTGAAATGTAAGAACTTAACACAAAGGATATACAAAGAAGATTGTCTGATAAGTGGACACCAATTTCCATGAAATATAAATACACTGAATGGAATTTTTTTTTTTTACTTAAAAACTTGGCCACCAAAGAATTATGTTGATTATTGACTCCTGTATTTAGGGTCCTCAGACAACACGACATATTTTCCATTGTTTTAATTGTGTCTTGAAATTGAATCCAAGGACCTGCCCTTAAGTAAAGGGGACTAAAATTGCTAAAGACTCAAGTTCTGTAACTTTCCTAAGACTTAGCATGTATTTTAGAATGTGAGAAAGGGATATAATCCTTCTATATTCACAAGCCAGTGTGAAGACTGGTGGGCCAGTGAGAGGGATAGATAATAAATAGATAATAAATCATATCTGAGTAGATAATGAATGGCAACAGTGATATGCACTCTGATCATTCTCCTTGACGACTGAGGTTTCAGTTAACTACTTATATCATGTCCTCTGTTGAGACAGCCGTAACCAGATAGCTCTGCTAGCCTGGAATTAATGACATAGATCAGGGTAGCATCGATCTCAGAGATCTGCCTCACTCTGCCTCCTGACTGTTGGGATTAAAAGCTTCTACATATGTTTGTTTGTACCCGTAGACAAGAGTTACTATAAACTTTGATCAGAGAAGCTTCTTGAAAAGTGTAGCTATCAAGGCAGAGGTGCACAATTAATCAGTGTTGAAAAGGAGCTACTGAGTGCTCAGTTTTAATGGGACATCTGTATCATCCCCACCCCCTCCCGAGGCTCAGAGAATGTTCCTGCAGAGGGAAGGGAAGAGGCAGAGGATGGAGAGAAGCGCTGTGACACGCTGTTTTCTGGATGGATGTGTTTAGTACACAGAGAAGCTCACAGCTGCCACAGTCACCTGCACAGGGTCAAGCTGCCAAAATTCCAGCATCGGTGGGAGTGGTGCTCTCAAAGCCCCGTCTCCTCATGAGGACATATTGGCACCTGATAGCTGTTTTGGGAAAGAGAATTGTTGAGGTTTTGGGGTTTGTTTTGTTTTTGACAATGCTGCCACTAGTGGGTTTCCTGTGTTCCAATGGATAACCACTGCACATACCGGCATTACTAATTGAATTTAGAAGACTATCAAGAAAGCTTAATAGAAGTCCAATGAGCAATCCTGTGGGTTCATCTGACTTCTCAAAATAACATAGAAAATCAAATAAGTTATTTTTACCCAAGAGATTAATTTGTTGATTAAAGAAGCATATACATAACCATTTTATTAATGTAACCTTATTGGTTTTGAAAAAGCTATTTTTGACTTAAAGTGGCCATACATGCTACAATGTACATGTTTCAAAATTTTTTATATTATAGAACACAATAACTCAGTTAAAAAGGCACAGGGCAGAGGATAGGAAGAACAACGCAGAAAAACAGCCAAATGACAAATAGGGGCAGGTGCCACCACGAGCAGCCAGCAGCATGTTTAAATTCCACTGAACAGCCTAAAGACACAACACATCTCATTTTTCTTTGCATGAAACTGGTCTGACCTTCACAGACCTGACATCACGGGACACGTTATTGCCCTGGTTAACACTCCTGCATTTTTGACTAGTAGAGAAGCCAATACTCAGCAGGAATAAACATAGTTAGACATTGTTGGGGAGGGTCCCCAGGAAGAGTGTATTTTAAGTAGGAACCCAAATGGAAGCGCTCCGAGTAAAATGGAATTCCTAACGTAAAGGTCAAACCCGCCTAAGAGAGACTTCCCGTTAGACTGTGGGGTTGAAATACCAATTCTCGTTTTGTCTTAATAGTTAGTGATGCATGGTAGCTGAGGTGACGGGCTTTGGCTGAGTGCAGCCTGCAGCATTATTTCATGCTTGATTCAGCAGAAATGTGGATGACGTCTGTAGGACTGTGATAAATGACCAGATTCCCTTTTCCTGAAGCTGAAATGGATGACTAAAGACATCATCAACAAGTTGGCTGTCAAAAAACAGTGTACATACTTTTTAGCAACGGTGTATTAGTGAGGGTAGTGTGGAATACTTTAACTTAAAATAGAAAATTATCAGAAATGCTTCTTTTTAAAATTTGTCACTGGATACTTCAAATTGATGCCTCAGAAAGTTTTTTTTTCCCTTGTATCAGAACATGTATGAAGACCGGAAAAATCCCTAATGTCATGTCCAGAATGGAACATGAGCCATCAAAGGTGGCCCACGTCCTTTGGACTTACTTACACACTTTAATTTTCCCCTGACCAAATGTGTGCATTTCTCAAACATATTGAGCTCCAGGTTTGCACCAGTCACCCTTCTAAAGATATATAGAGAAGTAGAACTTAGTTCTTGCCCGCAAAGCTTTGAGGAGAGCAGGGATACGGGCCACAGTCTTCAAGATCCGTGCTTTAATCTACTTACAAGGCCCTGTTGCCCTAGAAAATAAAATTAGCAGTGTCGAGAGAATTTGAGGTTGTGTAAGAGATCCTATGGGATGCCATCCAACCATGCCACAAGGGAAAAAAGGAGGAAGTTTTAGGGGGACCTACAGTATGAGGAGCAAAGCTTGCCAGTCTCGGGGCCTATTTTTAATTTTGTAAAAGATTTGGAAACTGTCACCCATTCTTACCCATTCTTCAGGTTCATAGAAAGAGTTTTGCTGGGTCATGTGTATGAGTGCTTGGAACACAGTAAGAGCACCTTGCTTTTCCTGAGGTCAGTGCATGCTCTTGCTTGTTCGTTTGTTGCTTTCCCTTCTTTTTCTGGCCTAAAAACTATGGATTCTAAAATCTGAGTGGGAAAGGGAAAGGTAAGCAAGTTTTAGACAAGGTAAGCTCTCTGGCTAGCTGTAGGAAGAGCTCAATGATATTGCTATGCACTCTGGATAAGGAAGATGTGTATTAGTTCTTTCAACTATTGCTGTAACAGTTACAAGACATGCAGTCAGTGGATTTATTACTGCTGATCACTCTGAGTCAGAACCCTGAAGTGAAGTCAGTTTTGCCGGCTACAGTACTGGAAGTAGGGGGCTGGCTTCTAATGTAGGAAGCCTTTGAGTGGGGAATATGTGTAAGTGCTACAGTTTTGAAGGGAAAGGGAAACTGGCAAAGATATTCTGGCAGTTGGGAGCCAAAGAAAACCACAAAGTCACCCTGCACAACAACCTCCAGACCTCACACAAGAGATACTGGGAAAGACCCGGCTGCCTCTGCTTGGAAGAGAAATAGCAAAGAACTGACCAGGAGGCAGGTTTTATATAGAGTTTCATGGGTTGGGGGGGGGGTGGGAAGGCTTTCCAGGGTGACAGGGGATTGGTGGATTTTTGTGCCCTGGTCTTTTATTTTTTTTGTAGGGTGGAACTTGGCTGCCTGCATCCTGAGGGGTTGAAAACAGCTCTTATGGGCATTAGAGTAGGCTAGGGGCAAGACCTGGACACTCACACCTTGAGGGGCTCACTGCATGCCCCTTCAGCATCTGGAAGATGATGACACTTCTGAGCCTGTTCCGGAGTTATGTTACAGTGATCACATTAACTTTTCCTCTCTCTGAGATCTTCACCACTTCTTCTAAAGGATACTGACTCCCAGGTGTCTCTGTTACTGTTAAGTTGCTATGATAAAAAAGGCCAAAAGCAACCAGCGGAAGAAAGGGTTTCAGTTTATAACTCTTAAGTCACACTCCATCACTGAGGAGAGTCGATATGAGGACCCAAAGCAAGAGCCTAAAGGCAGGAAGTGAAGCTGAGACCCTGGAGGAATGCTGCTTATTGGCTGGATCAAGTTGACAAAAACTAGATAGAACAACAGGCCCTACCTGATTAAGATCCTGGTTAATTATAGATCATGATATTTTAATTTAATCATATCTCTAAGTCTCTGTCATTGAAGGGACACTAGCTGACTCAACCATGTGGTTCTGGCAGGCCTTGCCCTTGTCCCTCATTCGCCCTGCCTTGCTAAAAGCCATTAGATTGCATTCCTAATGCTAGTCACCAAGGTCTAGTCCCTTATGTGGCCACTTCCTCTTCTTGACGCTGACCACTAAGATCCAGCAATCAAATTATTTAAGTCCAGCAATCAAAAAGCCCCCTTTGGCTCACCTAATTATCATGCCCAGTTAAAATTAAATACCTCATCCTAACATGGGGTTCCTATTTAGCCTTTATAAACCACTGTTTTCCTATGTGCCACCTCTAACTTCCCTCTATCAAGACAAGAGGCAGTCCTTCGTCCTTCCCCCAGGACAGATATTCCTACCCCCTCTCCTTTGCCCCCTTCCCCATCTCCCTCATCCTCTGTTTCCTGTCTTTGTCTCTTATTCCCTGCCCTTTGTCCCTCTGGAACAAATAAATCTCCTTTGTGATGAGAACTTGGTCTTTGAGTCCTTAGCCGATACTTTTCCTTTCAATCATCATATAAATTAAAATTGATAGCCTCTGGAGATCACCATGTGACCCTGTTTGAGCCATTATCCAGTCAAGTACCAGATGTAAAGAGAGAGGAGAGCAGCATTGTTTGTGGTGTTGCTGTGTTTTGTCCTTGATTTCTAATTGCTCCTAACGTGTTTGTTCCCTCACACATAAGTGGAGCTGCTTGATAAAGAGAGAAGGCCACTGGGGACATTGAGCAGTTGGCACTTACGTGACTTCCTAGAGACATAAACAAATGCCTGCTCACTCCAGATAGAGTACCATCAACAGACCAAAGTAATGATGCCACAGAGGTGCAACTTGGCCAACAATGAGTTTATTGATCTTACAGTGTGTGTCGGAGCAGGGAGGTTGCTTCTAGGAACATTGGTGACTCAAAGGCAGCTGCATCACCAGAAAGCATGGGTGAGGAGCCGCTGCAGCTGAATTCCTAAAGCTCCTTGCAGAATTGCAGGAGCTTGGATGGTCAGAGTCTCGTCTCCTTGGCTGTTGCTGCTGTTTAACCCCTTGGGTGGAGTCTTATGAATCTTGTAAGTTTCAGGAGAGACTTGTAAGTTGTGTTGATTTGCTGAGTCTTTTTGTGAGGACAGTGATACCAACAGAGCTATGTGCCATTTCTGTAAGTCAACAGAAAGTCTTAGTAGTTGGTCTTGAACTGAGAATTCTGGCCTTTTCTTATATAGGATTTATCTACTAACTGCAATTAAGATCTCTTAATTTCACTTAAATGTGGACAGCAGGCCTGTTGTGACCAAGCCTGAGCAGAATAATAACACACTAAAACCCTTGGGAAGGTTGAGCTTTTTAAAAGAATATCTTTTATTCTTTGAAAGTTTCATACACTTATATGATGTATAGTGATTGCATCCACCTACCACCCCCCTCTTACCCCTTAGTGCTCCCCACTCCCATCTCTCTACATGCTCCATGTCTTCTTTATTGTGTTCTTCTGTTACTAATAACACTCTGGGTCCAGTTAGTGCTGCTCACATGCGAATGGGTGTGTGTCATCCACAGAGACCTGAGCAACCTACCTCTGGCCACATCCCTGGGAGAGTGACTCCTTCCTTCAGTATCCATCAACTTCCATTAGATCCTCCCATAGGCGTGGGACCTTGGAAGCTCCTCCCTTGACTGTGAGTGAATTTTGAATAGTTCGATCATGCATAGATAACCACAGCTATTTGTAAGTTGATCGGTGGTGATACTGAGCACAGTGCATTTGTGCTAAGGGGACATTTGAATAGACTAGGATCATGAAGAAGAAACAAATTAGGCAGAGGGGCAGTTAAGTGCAAGGGATATCATATTGCTTTGTTTTTAAAAAATCAAATTAAACCTGAGCTCATGTTCATACAGGTTAATAAGATACCAAATATCAGCCATGGATTGGAGGCTTTTTACCAGCTCTAGAGTTAATAAATCCTTGAAAATTAAACCAGGCCAGAAACCTGAGAAGGGGTTTGGTTTTCACTGAGCATAGTTGGCCAGACAATGCTCAATGTTTCCGAGCCCATGTGGACCCGAAAAGTGGGCTCCCTCCAAATATTCTGTCAAATGAAGCCATGACTTATTTTACAGTGCAATTTATTCATGATGATGGCGTCTTCACAGCAGCAGCAAGGACAGTGTAGTGCTTTTACTAGGAGAAGCCAAGAGAGTAGCTTTTCTTAATTGTATATCATTTTATAATTTGTCTCAAACTCTTGACACAAGCCTGGCAGGTCTACATTAGTGAATAGGTTGGTTATAGTATATACTTGTAAGTATTATAGCTTAATTACAAATAATTTTGGGAGCTCATGTATGGGTTCACCAGATATTGTTTGTTTATTTATTTATTTATTTAATTTTAAATTATCAATTGTATAAGTCACCTAAACTCACCTACCTCTCTGAGCGCTCATAGTATATATTATCTCTGTTTCTTATTTAGGAATGTTGATTAGACACGTGCTGTATTTCCTTTGACCAAATAACAGGAGTTTTTTTTCAAATATTTTAATTTTATTTTTGTGTTTTCAGGCATAATTTTGTTTCCTTTGAGTGCCTCTATTATAAGCCTGTTGTATAAAGTTACAGTGTGGCTCTAACAGTTTTTTGACTACCTGTATTTTTAAAATTTTTCTCTGAGTTCCATTATATGTTACTTGAAACTTTTGTGTCAGAGAAGTTATAATTTTGAAAATTCATTTTACTTAATATTATTTTATGTGTGCCATACTTGGGTACTGTTCCCCTCTTATTCGTGCTGTCTTCTTTGTTTTTTTTTTCTTTGTTAGTGGTGGGGGGTTGCCTCCTCTGTGACATAATCTTCTTTTCTTTGGGATTTTAATAAATAACTTCTTTTAAAAAGCATATTTTGATTGTTCCTCAGTTTTAGCACTATTTCCATTTTCTTTTATTTCTCTTTAATTTTCAGACGGTGTCACTTATATTCTAGGCAGGCCTCAAACTCAGCTATGTACCCGAGGATAGCCCTGAACTTCTGACCTTCCTGCCTTCACTTCCTCTGTGTTAGGGTGACAGGTGTGTACTGCCATGCCTGGTTTATGTTGGGGATCAATCTCAGGGCTTCATGCATGCTAGGTAAGTTTTCTATTGACTGAGGCCACACCCCCAGCCCCAGGCTTTATTCATTTATTTTAAAACTTATAAGGGCTTTATTTTTCCTATCTTACTTCTTGAAGAAGTGTCACAACCAGATATTCTCTTTAGTAAGGTTTCATAACTGTGTTCACGTCCACTGTGTTCTGAGACTTTCCCATAAGAACAGTCACGTTAGTCTGGCTCCGATGCCTTGGCTAAAATCATGGTGGGCAGCAACTCTCTCAGACTCCTTTACCTGTTTCTCTGCTCTCACACTTCTGCAGGGGTGGCTGCCTCAGGCTCGCCAGAATCTGCTTGGATCTTTGCTCTATGCGTTTCCCTGGGATCACGTGTTCATGGTGATCTTTATTTTGCTCCTGCTCTTCCCGTCTGCGGGATTTCCTTTCTGTGCTTTTTCTGGCATCGTCCTCAATAGTTTTGTTGTTTTGCTGGGGCTTGAGGTTGTCCTCAGTTCTGCTCCTAAGTTCCTTAGCCAGTTCTGCTCCGTGAACTCAACTCACCTTTTTGTTCATTTCTTCTCTCTCTTGGATACTCAACAGCTTTTTTATATCTATCATCTATCTATCTATCTATCTATCTATCTATCTATCTATCTATCATCTATCTATCTATCTATCTATCTATCTATCTATCTATCTATCTATCTATCTATCTATCATCTGTCTGTCTGTCTGCCTGTCTGTCCGTCCATCTGTCCGTCCGTCCGTCTGTCCTGTATCTCTGGGTTTAGTGTTGCTCCCCTAACATTTTTGACTTTGTTTCATTGCTAGTGGCTTCTCTTTTCATTGTCCCCCATCCTTTTATTACAAGGTTCTGCTTTGGCAAGCCAGCAGTCAAGAGGAATCACCATATACTCTTCTTGACAGTTTTGAGTCACGGAGTGTCTTTCCGATGGTGTATGGGCACCATCTAGATCCATCTTCTTTGTCCTCTGGAAGGTGCTGGTCTGTAGCAACATTGGTGTCTTTAGATGTTTAGATGTGCTTTTGTTCAGATCAATACATTTCAACTGCCCAGAACAGGAGGGAGGCTGTTCTCTGTAAAGAGTTCCATTGGGCTAGGAGCCCAAGAACCAATCCCAGTTTTTTTTTTTTTTTTTTTTTTTTTTTTTTTTTTTTTGTTTTTGTTTTTTGTTTTTTGTTTTTTGTTTTTTGTTTTTGGACCAATCCCATTTTTGTTTTTTTTTTTTTTTTTTTTTTGCTTTGAGAATTTCATACAATGTATTTTGATCCTATTGATCCCACAACTTCTCCCAGACCTGTTCCTTCCAGTGTGGGGCTGTCCAGTGGGAGCATGATTGGCCTACCAAGAAATACAAACTCAGACCCTATGGGCTATTTACATGACATCCCCTTCCAAGGCCCAGAGATCATCATGGAAGGAGGGGCAGAGAGGTCCTAAGAAGCAGAGGTCAGAGAAAACAGAAGTGGAAACAGTGTCTTCTGGACAGGACAAGGCTGTTGCCCTCATGAACTCAAAGGTGCTATGATTGGCTTCCCAAGATCAAGGCCGCCAACACCTTAGCAGAGATTCAGAAGGAGTTCTTGAGTCCCCTTCCCAGAGCTGTGGATACTCGAATACTTCTGGGGAGAAGTATTGTATTTCAATAAATACTTGATTCAATAAATCAGTTTGTATTTCCTGTCCTTAGGCCCAGGACTTACCTGCCACTTATTCCTGTCCCCTGGAAGAGAGGGTGACTAAGGCAGAGAGTAGCATTTTTCTATGAGTATAAACATAAATATTTAGAAAACAGTTTGATTTAGCTAAACAATAGTGTTTGGTTCCCTCCAATGTAGCTAAACAGTAGTGTTGCAACCTCCTCTACTATGGGTTTTAAAAACATGGTTCACAGTATGTGTTCTTTTCTGTGGAGTAGACCTCAAATCATGGCAGGGGCTATTTCGTTACACCCTAGGTTCTTATTTATATAGCTGTGTACGACCTTTGATGCCTTTTATTTCCCAGCAGCCTTTATACATGCTATTGGAATTATGAAAGCTATTTGGCAAGAAAGAAGCTTCTAGCTCAGCTCCAATCAAGATGGGATGTGTGGTATCTTTAGGAACAGGGTCTTATCATGTGGTTCTGATGGGCAGTCAAGAGGAACGATAGGAGCTTAAACTGTTTTGGAGGCTTCTGAGGCCTCCCTGACCAAATAGTCATGAGAAAATAGTCCACCCCTGACCATGAGGTTTCCAGGAGAAACTTCATAAATATGAAAAGAAATAATTTGAAAGGAGATACCCTCTAACCACAGGTTTTTGTAACTTCTTTGTTAATGCCTGAAGCTGATTTTTTTTTTTTTTACTATTATTTACCCTTAAAGTACACGAGAATAAGTCATTTGGCAGATAATACAGAGGAGGGCTAATAGGAGTGTAAGAGACAGTTTGAACTTTACACTATTGCTTTTGAACCTATTTGCACTAAAATTTTACAGTATGAGTAGAAACCAACTCTGAGTTTGGAAGTCTCTCTGTCTTACAAGAAGTGACAGTAATATCTATTTCTTCCTTCCTTCCTTCCTCCCTTCCTTCCTTCCTTCCTTCCTTCCTTCCTTCCTTCCTTCCTTTCTTTCTTCCTTCTTTCCTTTCTTCCTTCCTTCCTTCACACACACACATATATACATATATATATATACATATATGTATATATATATAATTTTTCCAGACAGGGTTTCTCTGTAGCTTTGGAGCCTGTCCTGGAACTAGCTCTTGTAGACCAGGCTGGTCTCGAACTCACAGAGATCCGCCTGCCTCTGCCTCCCGAGTGCTCGGATTAAAGGCGTGCGCCACCACCGCCCGGCTCACATATATATTATTGAGCTCTACATTTTTCTCTGCTCCCCTCCTTGCCTCTCCCCTCTCTTCCCCTTCAACCCTCTCCCAGGGATGTTATATATTGTCGAAAGATTTTTATGCATATAACGAGATGATCATGTGGTTTTTAGTTTTCAGTTTGCTTATATGGTAGATTACAATGACAGATATTCATATGTTAAACCATCCCTGCATCTCTGGGATAAAGCTAACTTGATCATGGTGGATGATGATTCTAATGTGTTCTTGGATTCGATTTGCCAGTATTTTATTTAATATTTTTTGCATCAATGTTCATGAGTGAGATTGGTCTGTAGTTCTCCTCCTTAGTAATATCTTTATGTGATTTGGGTATCAGGGTAATTGTAGAATTGTAGACTCATAAAAAGAGTTTGGCAATGTTCCTTCTGTTTTTATTGTGTGGAACAATTTGAGGAGTATTGGCATTAGTTCTTTGAAATTCTTGTAGAATTCTGAGCTGAAATCATCTGTTTTTTTTGTTTTTTTTTTTTTTTGGTTGGCAGACTTTTGATGACTGTTTCTATTTCTTTAGCAGTTATAGGTCTATTTAATTTGCTTACCTGGTCTTGATTTAATTTTGGTAATTTACCCAGAAAGTTGTCCATTTCCTTTAAGTTTTTCAATTTTGTGGAGTACAGGTTTTTGAAATATGACCTGATGATTCTTTGTATTTCCTTTGTGTCTGTTATTATATCTCCTTTTTCATTTCTGATTTTGTTAATTTAGATATTCTCTCTCTGCCTTTTGGATAGTTTGGATAAAGGCTTGTCTATTTTGTTGATTTTCTGGAAAAACCAACTCTTTGTCTCATTGATTCTTTATATTGTTTTCTTTGTTTCTATTTTGTTGACTTCAGTTCTCAATTTGATTATTTCCTGCTGTCTAGTTATCTTGGGTGAGTTTGCTTCTTTTGTTCTAAAGTTTTCAAATATTCTATTAATTCACTAGTGTGGGATTTTTCCGCTTCTTTATGTAGGCATTTAGTGCTAAACTTTCCTCTTAACACTGCTTTCATTGTTTCCCATAAATTTGTGGTCATTTTCATTGAATTTTAGGAAGTCTTTAATTTCTCCCTTTATTTCTTCCTTGACCAATTGATGATTTAGGTGAGCATTGTTTAATTTCCATGTGTTTGTGGGCTTTCTGAAATTAGTGTTGCTGTTGAATTCTAGTTTTAAGCCGTGATTCGATAAGATACATGGGATTATTTAATTTTTTTCTATTGAGGTTTGTTTTGTTACCAAGTATGTGGTCAATTTTTGAGAAGGTTCCATGAGGTGTTGAGAAGAAGTTATATTCTTTTATGTTTGGATGGAATATTCTATAGATGTCTGTTAAGTCCATTTGAGTCATAACATCTGTTAGTTCCCTTATTTCTCTGTTAAGTTTCTGTCTGACTGACCTGTCCAGTGGTAAGAGTGGGGTGTTGAAGTCTCCCACTATTAGTGTGTGGGGTTTAATGTATGATTTAAGATTTATTAGTTTTTCTTTTACAAATGAGGGTGCCCTTGTATTTGGGGCATAAATGTTCAGCATTGAGATTTCCTCTTGATGGATTTTTCCTGTGACTAATATGAAATGTCCTTTTTTTCTCTTTGGATTGATTTTAGTTTGAAGTCTATTTTGTTAGATATTAGGATATCTACACCAGCTTGTTTCTTAGGTCCATTTGATTAAAAAATTTTCCCATACCTTTACTCTGTGGCAATATCTGTCTTTG
Source organism: Arvicola amphibius (assembly GCF_903992535.2). Lineage (NCBI taxonomy): Eukaryota > Metazoa > Chordata > Mammalia > Rodentia > Cricetidae > Arvicola > Arvicola amphibius. Next base: position 129,334,261 of record NC_052051.1, read on the forward strand.
AGGTTGAAGTGTGTTTCTTGCATGCAGCAGAAGAATTAATTCTGTTTTCATATCCAATCTGTAAGCCTGTGTCTTTTTACAGGTGAGTTGAGTCCATTTATATTAAGGGATATTAATGACCAGTGATTGCTATCTCTTGTTAATTTAGTTTTAATTGTTGTTGATGTTAATTTGTGTGTTTTTCCCTTCTTTAAGATTTTTGCTGTGAGATCATTAATTGTCTGTATTTTTCTTGATGTAGTCAACTTCCTTGGGTTGGAGTTTTCCTTCTAGTATTTTGTGTAGGGCTGGGTTTGTGGCTAGGTATTGGTTAAATCTGGTTTTATCATGGAATATCTTGTTTTGTTCTTGTATGGTGATTGAAAGTTTTGCTGGGTATAGTAGTCTGGGCTGGGATCCATGGTCTCTTAATGTCTGCATAATGCTGACCAGGACCTTCTGGCTTTCATTGTCTCCATTGAGATGTCTGGTGTAATCCTGTATATAAAAAGTCTGCCTTTATATGTTACTTGGCCTTTTTTCTTTGCAGCTCTTAAAATTCTTTATTCTGTATGTTTAGTGTTTTGATTATTATGTGGTGAGGGGACTTTTTTTTTAATCCAATCTCTTTGGTGTTCTCTAAGCTTCTTGTATTTTCATAGGGATATCTTTTTTTAAAGGTTGGGAAAGTTTCCTCTATGATTTTGTTGAATATATTTTCTGTGCTTTTGAATTCAATTTCTTTTCCTTCTTCTATCCTTATTGTTCTTAGGTTTGGTTTTTTCATGGTTTTCCATATTTATTGGATTTTTTTGTTAAACTTTTGTTAGATTCAGTGTTTCTCTGACTGATGAGTCTATTTCTTCTCTTATATCTTCAGCACTGGAGAGTCTCTCTTCCATCTCTTGTATTTTGCTGTTTATGCTTACATTTGTGATTCCTGATTGTTTTATCATATTTTCTATTTTCAGAATTCCCTCAGTTTGTATTTTTTTTATTATCTCTATTTTGGTTTTCAAGTCGTGAATAGTTTTCTTTCATATGTTTCATTACTTTTTCTTGGTTTTAAGTGGTTTGTTGATTTCTTCCAATTTTTTGTTTGTCTTTTCCTCCATTTCTTTGAGGAAATTTTTCATTTCTTCTTTAAGGGCCTCAAACATTCTCCTAAAGTTATTTTTTAGGTCATTTTCTTCTGCTTCTTTTATAGTGGGTGTTCAAGATCGCTGACTCAATCCTCTCCTGTGGAGCTCTTCACCTCAGGCCTGCTCCAGCCTAGGTCACTGGTCCAGTCCTGCTTCTGCAAATGTCCCTAGTCTGGATTTGCTCCTGCTCCCATAAAGTTCACCATCCCATTCATCTTGTGGCAGAAGGAATTGTGCATTTATTTTGTTTAACAATCTATCACACTTTGGTTTTTCTGTTACGCTTCTTAATCTTATTTTGTTTGGTTTACCATAAAGAAAAGAGAGAAACATTTGCTTAGCTGCCTTTCAACACGAGGATAACTAGAATGGCTACCAACAGTGACACACAGAAGGTTTCTCATGCTGATGAATAAGACAATACCACTTAGCTTTTATGTCTTAAAGCCTGTATGATAGAGCTCAGGTAGTGACTCTCGTGTGTGGGAAATGGCTCAAGCCTCAGTGTGAGGATGCTGAGGACTAGCATGGGAAGCCATTGCTTTAGTGTAGATGAGATGTTAGAGTTAGCACTGAGGGTCAGGAAGGCTCACCTGTTCTGAATATGATTTTGAGGGACTTGGTGATGGGTGGTCTGTCGACTAGACTTTGACACATCCCACCTGGAATCTGCTCATCTTCCTAAAACTCTATGGGTTATTAGATGCATATTTAAAGTGCTCATTGAGCAGCGATGAGCTGTTTAATTACCTGCGCCATTTAGAATGTCCTTGAGAATAAGCCTTCAAGTATGGATTCAATGCTTCTGCATCTGCCAGGTTATAAATAAAAGATACACGAGTTTCTCATGAACACCATTAAAATCTGTTGATTAAGAAGTTTTACATGGGGTCTGGGGAGATGACTCAGTGATTAAGAGCATTTGCTGCTTTTGCTAAGGACCTGGGTTTCATTCCCAGAACACACATGGCAGCTCACAACCATCTGTAACTCCAGTTCTAGGGGATCAGAAGTCCCCTTCAGGCCTCTGCAGACAACAGGCACACATGTGGAACACATACACATATACAGGCAAAACACTTATATATAGAAAATAAAAATAGTGGTGCTTTTTTTTTTGTGATTCTTTCCTGTGTAGCATACTTTTCTTTCTTGTTAGGGAAAGTATAAATGGATTAATATTATAGTTAATCTTAGAGATACACCGTCCTATGTTTAGCAAGCTGGAAACCTATGCCTCCCACACTCTAATATCTTCTTGGGAAATGTTTATTGCTTGAACGTAACCTATCTTCTGCTTCAGAGGTCCAAGCAATGAACTGAAAATTATAAAGGCCAAACTCGTCAAAATTCAGTGCTGGGACTGTCACAGAAATTTATTTTTAATATCAGAAAAGAGAGTTCCACAACTGACTATTAAACGATCCATAATCACGGCACATGACAATGTAATAGCCAAACTTGAGATGCAGACGTGGCATTTATTAGGAAGCAGCAGGCAAAGTTTTGTTATTGTTATTTTGTTACTGCTTTTCTTAGTCTTTGTGGGTCACATTGTAACATGTGGGCCGTATGAAAAAAGGCTGCAGGTTGTGCTTGGCCCCTATTTATGATTAAAAAAGAAAATACACATCAAGCTACAGTAAGGTTTATTGTAGATTTTTAAAGGTATTAGCAGCTTAGTTGATAGCTTTATTTTTGTTAGGACAACTCTCTGCTTGACCACTTGATGGCAGCATGTACTATGCGCTAGAAATCAACTTTTTTTTTTCTCCCTCCCCTTCCTTTCCTTTATGTTGTTCAGCCTCGTTTAACATTGGTGGTGGAAAAGATTGATAGCAATGCAAATGTATTTATAACCACGAGAGATAGTCACCTTCCACCCCAATTAGCCTTTGCATTGATTTACGGAGGAAAAACATCCATTACTGAAAAAGTCTTACAGATTAGTGTTGCATTATTTCGTTACAGTTGAAATATCTGCAGGAGGAGTGATCTCACGGATCTCACTTTAATCTAACCAAAACGTACTTTCCCAATAATTAAAAAAAATAAAGAGATCTATCACCGAGAATGCTGCTCTAGTTTTCCACTTCTGCACCACAGTGTTTCCCCTTAAAGCCGCATACTCAGCTATTTGAATATATTCTTAATAATGAGCTTGTGACATATTTTAGATCTTTAAAAAGATTTATTCATGAGCTGTTGCTTGCATAAAGCCATTGATCTACCAAAAAAAAGAAAGAAAAGAAAATCTCATTTCTCAACTTCTTTGTGAGAATATAATTATGATCTGAACTAAAGTCTTTTTACTTTTTAATAGAAAAAAAGCGTCTGCCTTTTGAAATACCCTTTTGTACCCCCAAAAGAATGGAGCCGAAGCTGAGATGTTTCCTGCAGAGAAAAACTTGCCAACAAGGATTCCATAAACATGCTGGCAACTCTGCTCTAAGGGAAGGTTCACGAGGACTCCTGTTCGGGATTTACATGGAGCAAATTGGGGGAGATTTACAAGGCAGTTACCATTTAGTGTTTTTGGCTTGAGAGAAGAGAATAGGGTTTTGTTTGTTTTTTAACCAGCCTCTGTTCTCTCCTGGCCCCTATTCGCCTTAAAAAATAATGACATTTGGAAAACTTTGGTGGCTTTCTGCTTTCTGAGCTGTTAAGGAAGAAGAGTCCTCTAATTATAATTCATTACCATTTGAATTTCTATGTGGGGGCAAGGGGAAGGCACTCGACAGTGGGGTTGTAAAGGAAGCTCTGCTGGGGCCACCAGGGCTGCATAAATGGCAAGACAGTAACACGGGAAGCCTCAGACAGCAAGCTTCTATAAATACCTTCCAGGCTGTGTATAAATATTCTGGGGCAGGAGACTCCAGTGCTGCTGTCTTTGCAGGCTCAAGTCTGTTTTTCCTGAGCTTTGTATATATTTACTTACACACAATTGTACATTTCCTTCTGTTTATATATACTTGGCTATTCTGGGCCTGTGCGAGGGAGATTTATGTTCCACATATATTCTTCCTATAGCTCATCTCATGCTAGCTTTAAAAATGTCTCTATAACAAAAGTAATTCAAGATTGCTCTCGAAACCTTAGAAAATATGAATGCGAGATATGAAAACACCAGAGAATAATATGTTATTATGCTGTTACTTGAGTGTTATAGGCTTCCAGTTACATGAATGTGTTAATACATACCGAAATACAAATGTATATTCATTGGATCATATATTAGTTTTGTAGAAGTGTTCCCAATCCACATGAGCACAGTTTCTCTTGCTACGCAATCTGCTTATATTTCTCTTCTAACACAACACTCTTTCATATCTCTTATTACGTCGACTATTATATAGCTTGATCCCCTTGATAGCAAACCTGAAAACGATGCGGCTAACGTCAATCAGTGGCCTGATTGTACACACATAAGAGTTTATGCGGGGGACCCAACTACAGATGGCCTGATGACAACAGGAGATATTTTCAAACTTGTATAGGAAGCTTAAATCCTGATTTGACAGGCATAATTGTTGATATGTCCCATCTCAGATGAAATCAATATGGGAAAGAAAAAGGAAATCACAGCCTTGACAGGTCTTCCAATCTGGAGTAGTGACTGTCTGTGAAGTCCTGTGAAAGTCAGCAGTGTAGGAAGGGAAGGCTTAAGTGAACGCTGCAAAGAGGGGGTGCCCGCTTTGGGGAGGGGCACCTTTGTTTTCAACGTCCTTGGTGCTCTGGAATGTCACATGTCTACAACAAAGTTCTCATCCCTGGTGAGGAAAGAAACTATGAATCTATCCAAATGCCAACTGCAGAGTGGAAGCAGAGCAGAAGAGTTGACACAGCCCTGTGTGCCTGTGTGTGCACTGGCGTGTACATTCGTGAATCCTGGTATCTCTGGTTAGCACAGCACAATCAAAACCTGGCTCCGGGAACTTGATTCTGTGTGTGGGACCTCCTGATCTGGGGCACTTCACCTTGCTGCAGCCAAGCTGACTGACCCCATTATGCTCATCTGGGTCTCATTTAAGGCAGAACAAAAGAGTCTCAGAAAGAAGGAGGAAGCAAAGATTTGTTAGTGGTTTGATCTGGTGTTAGGCGAAGAGAAAAATGTTGAAATGATTAGGGGTCCCTACCTACCATAATATTTTTGAGCTATCCATAAATTCTGAGGCAACTTTAAGGTCAATTAAATCCTACAGCCGGAAGAACCTCCTTACGCTTGAGAACCACTGAGAGCTATCAGATTTGTATTTTGCTTGTCTGTTCCCTGTGTCATTTTCCTATGTGCACAGATCCATCCCCTGTCACATTTTTTTATTTGTTCAATGAAAAATTACGTAGAGAGCTGAAATTGACATTGATTTTTAATTTATACAGAAATTATTGCAAATATTTATCAGTGTCAATTAAAACAGTTGCATTGCTTACAACATATAGGAAATCAAATTCCATAATTGCATTTCACACATGGGGAGCAGTGTTGGCTTCGGGGTTTATAGACCACTTGTGTTTAGGCTCTGGGTTTAAATGAAATCGTGCTACGTTCTTTTCCTCTCCCCCAAGACTGCACATGTGATGGTGTGACAGACAGGAAACACCCACATGAGGTTAGTACTAATTAGTCACACAAATGCAATGCCCATTTTTGTTTACTTCCTGTGGGTTTGAAGAAAATGGCCCCCATAGGAAGTGGCACTATTATGATGTGTGTTTGTTGAAATTGATATGGCCTTGTTGAAGGAAGTGTATCACTGTGGGGGTGGACTTTGAGGTGGTCTCCTATGCTCAAGCTATGCTCAGTGAGATAGTTCACTTCCTGTTGCCTGAAGGTCAACATATAGAGCTTTCAGCTCCTTCTCTAACACCATGTCTGCCTGCATGCCAGCATGATGATAATGGACTAAACCTTTGAAACTGTAAGCCACCCCAATTAAATGTTTTTCTTTATAAGAATTGCAGTGGTCATGGTGTCTCTTTACAGCAACAGAAACCCTAACTAAGACACTTCTCTTTCTATGCCATAGCATTTAGAATTGCCAAGATAACAGCATTTTAACAATAAATCTCTTCCTCTCCCTTGACTCCCCCCCTCAAAATATGGTGAGACAACCTCTATTTATTAAGTACAGAGATATTCCCCTGGAGCCTGTTTTATCAATGGGCATAGGAATGATGTTTTTATTTTCTTAGGGAACATGGGAACATGACTTAAGAAGTCACTTGGGGACTTCTGCAATATACATACTGCATTGGCAACTTTGATACTTGGAGAGTTCTCAAAGTATAATAGTTTGCTTTCTGTTGCTGCTACAAAATGCCTGAGGGTTTGCAAAACATGAATATAATAATTTGTTTAACTGATAGTTTTGGAGGCTGAATGTTCAGATAAAGTGACCTTATATATACCATAACACATGAGACGACATCACCGTGGCAGTGTGTGTCAGTGGAGCAGGCCACACAGAATGCCAGAGACTTTCCTGGACAACCCCACTATTTTTTTTTATAATGATCTACTCTAACAGGAATTTCATAACAACTATATTAATTTCTTTTGTATGCGATGCCTCTAAAGATTATATCGCCCCTAAAGCCCTATGAGGCCCTGTCTTTTTAAGTTTTCACCATCATTGTTATAGTAGGGACCAAGCTTCCAATAGAGGAATCACTGGGGATATGCTCAAACCATGTCCAAACCATAGCTAGTGGTTTGTTTATTATAAAATGGGAAGATAATATCATCTAGGGAGCAAAGTAGACTTGTGGCATTGTTGAATAAATGAAAACACTGATCATAATAGGAAAGTGACACCATTAATCTTCAATGCTTTCAGCAAAAATGCATTCTTGTTTTGCTTTATTATATTTGAATTTTATAACTATAGAGGACATCTTTCTAAACAAAATTTCTGGAGGCTATTGGCATTGTTATTTGATGTCTAAAGTCCTAAAATGGAGAACAAGTAATAGAGTACATTTGAAAACATTCCAGAGAAATAAACCTGTAGCAAGACTCACATAGACCAGCTATAAGCAAAGGGGATACACACAAACACACATACACACACACACACACACACACACACACACACCAACTACTTACAAACTGTGTGCATGACTTAAACCAGTAATATTGGGGTTGCAGTGATGTCTCCAGGGGTAAGAGTACATACTTCTCTGACAGAGCACCTGGGTCTGATTCCTGGCACCCATGTCAAAAAGGGAATCTCAACCTTGTGTAACATCAGCTTCAGGAGTGCCGTCACCTTCTTCTGGCTTCTGCAGGCACAGCACTCATGTGCACTGCTCCTCACGCCAACACACATAATTGAAAAGAGAAGAAGTCTTTCAAACAATAATACCATCATGAAGAAATACAGGGATGCAACTGGAAACATAGACTAAATAGTTGGTTTTTGAAAATATCCAAATTGGTGTTTAGAGAAGAATCATGAAGTTCAAAGACTCCCCCTTCCCCCAATCCAGAATATTTGATATTAGCATTATACCTAAAATTCGAGCAATGGAAAACCTCTGTATTATGTAGCTTGTTTCAGAAAACAGAGAAGTATGAGAGCCACTTAGTCTGTTACCCTGATTACATAGCCAAATGGAAAGTATAAGAAAAATTATGAGCCTATTTTACTCATAAACTAGGATCAAAATGATAAATTCTAAGTAAAATAATTTCAGAAAACTTAGCAACCTAATAAAGCCAGTAATAGCTGGAGAGTATTTCACCTATCTAAATACAGTGAAAACCATGCTACTACAAAATATGTTGGAAAATGAATAATGTATCTAATTTAATGCATAAGTGATCTTTCAACACCTGGATTGGAAGTGAATAGGGTGTTAAAAGTCAGAGGAAAAGTCACAGGTCGTTGTGTGGCTTACCTAGAGAAGGGTGCTACTCTCCCCATGGAGACGGTCTGGTCTTGAGGGCCACATTAGATAGACCATGGGAGATGGGAGACTGGAGAGCAGAGAGGGCAAAAGTAAATCTTCAAGGTGGTATATCCTGGGTTCACCAGCATGGAGGGACCAAGTTACCTTTATCATCGACATTTCTCAATAATTTGTGACAACAGTATGCCAAAAACACGCAAATATATCTGTAATCGACATAGAAGCACCAGTCCTAATATATCTCCACAGTGTTTGAGGGGAAAGTGTGTATAAAAGACACACACACACCAGGCACATTGAGTTTTAGATTCTAGGATGTCTTGGAAAGAGGAGATTAGAACTTTTCAAAATAGAGACAGACACAGAAATAGCCACAGGTGAGGTTCAGTGGTCAGTGGAATTAAAGCCCTCAAAATTTTCAGATAAACTTTTTTTGGGGGGGGGTTTGAGACAGGGTTTTTCTGTAGCTTTGGGGCCTGTCCTGGAACTAGTTCTTGTAGACCAGTCTGGCCTTGAACTCACAGAGATCTGCCTGCCTCTGCCTCCCGAGTGCTGGGATTAAAGGCGTGCGCCACCACCGCCCAGCTATTTCACCTATAAAGCAGCATATTTAGATTCTTAGGAACTTAAATATCTGAAAAAATGGGAAGAAAAATGAATGATCAAGCAAACTGTACATTACAAATTAAGAATATGGTCATTAATTATCACATAGCTGGAAGAAGTGGAAAAATAGTAAACCATGCAGAAGATTAGTAGGGGCCATGAAAGTTAAAAATATGAAAGCCAAATACAATGCAAGGTAACAAAGAGAACCTAAAATAAATTAGAGAGGAAGTAAGAGCTACAAAATAAGCATAATTAGAGACTTGAAAGAGATCTTAAATGATAAATATTTTGTGGCCCCAAATTTTATAATTTTGATATGAGTAAACATAAAACTGTTTGTGTATATAAACTCTCTACATAACAAATACATTATGAAGTAAAAAAATAGAAAGTAGCCTGATGTATAAAATCCATTGAACTTTGATAAACAATACTAACATAATGACTATTGAGGTTAAAATGTTATAATTTGTGTGTTTTTTAAGTTGGCACCATTGAATCTGTATGTGGGAAGGCCAATCCATGCATCGTTGAAAACTGTTATTCTGCTTTTAGTAGCAGAAGAGTGAGCTCAAAGCAGATTTCACTTAGAGAAGTTGTGCTGCTTGGCTGTGTCTGTCAGCTTGGCACAACCTGCAATCCTTTGGGAAGAGAGGGAGAGTCCCTACAAGGCTCTGTCTAGGTAATGTTGCTCTGTGTACATATCCGGAGCGGGGTCTTGTCCTGATTGACAAGCAATGTGGGAAGACCCAGCCTAAGAGCGGACAGCACAGTCCCTGCTTTGAGGCTCTGGACTGTATTTGAGTATAGGAAGCCAGCTGAATACTAAGCACGTACGTATTCCTTTCTTTCTGCACTTGACGGTGGATTTGTGGATGTGACTAATCGCTTCGGGTTCCTGATTGGACTTCTTGGCAGTGATAGAATACAGCATGGAACTATGAGCTAAAGGAAACCCTTTCTCCTCGGAGTTGTTCTTTCTGTGTATTTTATCACAGCAACAGAAATGAAGAAAGGGTAGAAGGTATTCAACCAAATATAAGTGTGTAAATAGTTTGGAACGTTAACAAGCTCAGGAAGTATGGCTTTGAAAGAAAATAGCTGATACAGTTTAGAAATAGGTGCCATGTATATTATACATATTCTGTTGACTAACAGAACAACAACAACAACAACAACACACACACACACACACACACACACACACACACCTTTGTCTTAATAATGTTGGAATGGCACAAGTCGCAAAAGTTGGAAGGGCTAACAGGAAAAATAACTGCAATCAGGATTTATCTATAATTGCTGTTACTTGTAGTTTAGCACACAAAGTCCGTAAGTGAACTAGGAATCGTGTGTGTGCAATAGAGGATGTGTCAGGTGACCCTAATGACAGCCGTGATGACTTTTGCAGACATATATAATGGAGTAACAGCCGTGTGGATGCACTCTGTTCTGTGAAGCACAGCCCCCACATGGATCTACAGAAATGGTCTAACGCTTGCTGGTTTTTCTGGTGGCTTTGAGGGGAGGGGGTGGCAGAAGTGAACTGACTGCTTCTACAAGTCATCCTCATTGGAAATAGCTGGACCACCAATGCCACCTCGGAAGATGAGAGCACTTTGCAAGGCTCAGATAGAAGACCCAGTACTTATGTCACCGGAGGCCTAAAATGAGCTAGGAAAGAAGAATGAACCCAGGAGCCTCAGCCAGAGCAAGAGAACATGGTTGTGCATGAGAGGCTGCCTTCTTTGTTTTCTCTTGTGTGATTGGTAGAGGGTGCAGGACAAATTCCAGCACAACCCAGGCAGTTCTAGGCAAGGGCAACCATTGTGTATGTGGAGGAAGGCAAGGTGGGGTGAGGTTTCTCTGTATATCACCTGAAATGGTGAAATCTCTCTCTCTCTCTCTCTCTCTCTCTCTCTCTCTCTCTCTCTCTCTCTCTCTCTCTCTCTCTCTCTCTCAGTAGAAGAACTAAAACAAGACTATCAAAATAACACTATTTGGCCAATATACTGAGAACCTTTGCCTAATAACAGCAGAATGTGTAAGTTTTTCAAATGTTGGTAGAACATATATCACACATGCCATACCCTGGGCTGTAAAACACGGACTTCAATACATCATGAAAGAATTGAAATTTTCCAGACTGTGTTCTCTGAGCTCAATGGATTCAAAGTGTAGATAAGTTTGTCACAAAGAAAATACTTCCAAGCCCTTAGAAGCTAAGGGTTTTCTAAATAAGCCTTGTCCCAATGCAGCAGTCTCAAGGAAATCAAAAGTGCACACAGAGATGAATGAAAAGAAAAGCACATGTGTGGGGGGATGAGGAAGCCCTGAGTGAGCCAAGTCTCCAGTCTCTGTGTGCTCTGGACATGGGCGTGGCATGACGGGATCTCAGGGCCTCAGACTCGCGAAGGAACGGCAAAGCCTTCTGCCCAGGAATGAGGCTCAGACAGAAATGGCAAAGCCTTTCCTTCTGGTTCAGGTGTGGATATTGACAACGTGTGCAACAAATGTCCACCATAGCTTTCTGCCCCTGGATAGTTACAGCTTGAAGGCTGCTCCCTTACAGAGGCCACTTCTACTGAGATCAGCTAAACTTGTCTGCTTAGATCAGCTGCACCATCAACCCCGTCTTTTGTTTACCTGTATGTACTAATCCTGTCTCCTTGTTCAACTGTATGAGGTAACTCCGTGGCTCAGTTCAACTGTATATAATAAACAACTGGACGTCCCGTTTGCTGGGGTTTCTCCATCTGAAAGCCCAGACCACCTAATCCCAGCTCTCTGTGTCTCTGTGCTTGTCTTTTCTTCATTCTGTCACTGTTAGGTTCAAGTCCCTGAATCTGGGCATGGAAATAATGTACATCATATCAAAATGTGGGTCCACAGCTAAGTCACTGTGAAACTGACCACACTAATCCAACTGTCACGTTAGGTACCTAAACTTTTATATGAAAAGCAAGATAAAGAAGAGAGAAATCAACCCCGAGTAAGAAAGAAGGGTGCAGCTCTGACTAGAAATCAATGGTACTGCAAACAGAAAAATAAAAGAGAAAAATCAATGAAACGAAGACTTCCTTCTTTGGAAAGATCAATAAAATGACACACTTTTAGCAAGGCTGACTGTTTTAGAGAGGATCTCCAAAGAAACAGAACTGCTACAATGTATATTAAGGCAGGGAAATGAAGTCATTGATTTAAAAGGATTGGCTTACACAGTTACAGAAAACAATGATTGCAAAATCTGCAAAGTAGGCTGGAAGTCTGGGAACGGGGAAGAGTTAGCTGCTGGAGCTCAGGTGTGCGGGCTGCCCACTTGCAGAATTCCCCAGGCTCCCCGAGGTCATCTTCTCCTCTCCTTGGCCTTTGCTTGGTTGAAGAGTTTGCCTCTTTCAAGTTGCAATCTAATGTTTTCAAAGCCCAGTAATTTAAATGCTATTCCTACCCGAAAACATCCCCACTATAAACATCCAGAATAATGTTATATCCAGTCTGGGGATGTTGTGGGTCAGCCATGTTGACATATAAAATTAACCACCACATTGATAAAGAAAACATTTCAGTAGACACATACTCATAATCGGGAAGAGAAAAACGGGTAGATGTCACTACCAAATCTACAGACATTAAAAAGATGACAAAGGGCATCTTAAGAAGAACTTGGTGCAAATTGGGCAAAATTGATGACATGAAATACTTCTTTGGTGGCCGTGACTCACCCAATGTGAAACAAATGATTTCGGCAGTTCTGAAACTATTAAGGAAATTGAATTCATAATTGTTCCCCTCCAACAAATCACTAAGGCCAGATGTTTTCACTGGTGACTTTACCAAACATTTAGAAAATAATTAAAATGGATTCTACATAATCTACTACAGAAAACAGCAGAAGTGGAAACATGTCCCAGTTCATCTTATAAAGCTACAAAACTAGAGGCAATAAAAAAAGAAAAGCCACATGATAATTTCCCTCATAAATATAGATGTGAAAATACTCAACAAAATATTAGCAATTATAATATAGCAATGTATAAAAGACATTATATCTCATAACACCTTGGCTGTATTTTAGGAGTGAGGTTAGCTTAGTATTTGGAAGCAAAATCTGTAATGTAGTGTTTTGTCAGATTAAAAAAAATCACAGGATTATAACAATCAATGCAGAAAATATTTCATAAAGTAAATTTTTTTATGATTAAAACGCAGAAAAATAGAAATGCAACAGCATTCTCAACTTGATGAGCATGCACAAAAGCTTTGCCACAGGCACTATAGTTCTTGCTGAAATCATGCTGTCTTCTCAAAATCAGAAATAAGGAAAGGGTGCCTGCTCTCAGGGTCATGTAAGAGCACAGAAGCTTCTGCCACTAAAGTGAAGCAACCCTAGGAGACAAAAGGCATGCAGATGGGAGCAGAAGACACCAGATTGCTCCTACTTGTCTATGCAGAAACTCTCACTGAATCTACAAAAATAAAATGCGCCAAAACAGAAAACAAGTTTGGAACTCAATTGAGATCAGCAAGGCCACAGGATACATGATAAGTACACACTCAAAAAATTAATTCTATTTTCATAAACTATCGAACACGGACACGGACACTTATAATACAGTTTGTAATTGCTTTAAAAATGAAATACTTCAGTGTAGACCTAAGAAATCTTATACCAGGATAAGTACACAATGGTGATTCTCAAAATGAAAGGTCTTCATACGTGGGAAAATGCGTGCCAGAATTCTAAGTCTTAAAAACATTGTGAAGACAACAATTCTCTTTGACTTGATGAACAGGTTTAATGTAAGCGCTATTAAACACATTCAGGAATGTATCATTTGCAGTTCCAGACAAGATAATCCTAAAATTTCTGTGTAAAAGAGAAGGATCTATGGTAGTTATAGGAATTTTGGAAAGATGATAACAAAGTTGGAGTAATTTCATCCATTGAAGAGTAATATCCTCCCATTACTCCACGCCATGTGGCATTTCTTCATTCAGGAAGAGCCTTGTGAACAAGTGGAGAACTGAGAAATACACTGACATATCAATCAATGCTCAACGGCGTCTGGACACGAAGTCCGAAGCAGTTAACTAATGCAGCGTTTTCAGCGAACGGTTCAGGAATACTCAGCATGTATGGACTGAAATAAAATCACAAAACCCCTCATTCCAACACTCGTACCTCATAAAAAAAATAAAATAACTCTCAGGGTTCAATGTAAAACATAAAACTATAAAACTTTTAGAAGAAAATGTGAATAAATGTTTAGGATCCGGGACTAAGAAAGCATTTTAGATTTTTCACCTGGGCACACTGCATACAAGGAGGAGTGGATGCTTTGGGATTTATTAGTATAAAACACCTCTGCTCTGTGAGAGGCTCAGAGAAGAAGGCAGGCTACGGAGCGGCAAGAAACACACAGCTCTAGTATAGGGCGGTGTTCGGAGCAGAAAAACTCAAGGATCCGACACGGGACAGGTTACAGAGCAGGAAAAGCACACGCATCTGGGAAAACAAATACAGACAAGTTAGTAGTATCTAACATATATGGAGAATTCTCGAAGCTTACCAGTGGAAAGGCACACAACTCATTCCACACCATGGGGAAAACCATACATAGATATCTTCCCAAAGAAAAATGGAAAATGAGCGTGTGAAGAATTCGTCAGTATCAGCGACCAAAAGAAAAATGAAAACAAACCCTGCAATGGTACCTCACTGCTAGGGCATCCGGACAGCTTCAATAAATATGACGGCTGGGAAGGCAGAGAACCGCCTTTCTGGAAAGTACTCTGACAGTTTCTTTAAAGAACTAAGTGTACAAGCAGCTTAGCAATGATCCACTTGGAAATTTAAGCCAGAAAAATGAAAACTTCAGCTCACAGAGAAACTTGCTTGTGAATATTTATATTGAAAGGCTGTGAACTGGAAACAAACCACGCAGCTGATTTAAAAACAACAACACTTCAATACAGCCAGGCCCCATAGTGCCAGCTGTATCTCCAGAGAATGGGGACAAGCCAATGACAGGTTACAGGCCAGTTAGGTCCATGTGTATTACTTCACCGAAATGGCAAATCACAGCCGAGCGCTGAGGGTCAGGCCTAGGGTAGACACAGTTGCTATTGCAGAAGGCAGCATGAGGTACGGTGCTCCAGGTCATGCCTGCATCTAAGTCAATGCTATGATATTATACTATAATGCTATAAAATATCACAGTGGGGCTAGAGAAGAGGGGAAAGAGTGCAAGGCTTTGCTCTGAAATCTTCATTTTCAGTTGAGTTTTGTATATGGCGACAGAGAGGTTGCCTTTCACTGTTCTTCATGTGAAGCCCGCGTCCCAGAACTAAGTGTTAAGGAGGCTGCTTGCTCTTTCTCCGGGAGTGTTCTAGCACCTTGGTGCATGCTCCTATGCTGTGGATGCGTGGGCTCTCTTTTAAGCTTTCTGTTCTACTTGGCTCTGTGTGCGCGCATGTGTGTGTATGCTGTGTTTGGTTACTATGGCTTCCTAGACACCTGTCTTGCTCTGGCCTGTTACACTGGCTTCTCTAGTTTTTTCATTAGTGTCTCACAATTTTAATTAATTCTGCTTTATATCAATTGTATGAGTTTTCCAATGAGTTTTCCTTCAAGAGAGCTTAGCTATTATGGTTTCTTTTATTTTCATATATAATATAAGTTAGTGGATTTCTATCCACACGTTTGCTGGGATTTGTGTGTGAGTGTATGTGATATATGTGGGTATACAGTATACATGTGTATATGTGTGTGCTTCCCTGTGGGGTTGTGTGTGCAGGCCAAGGTTGACATTGGAATCTTCCTTTCTATCATTAGCCACCTTATTTATTTACTTAGTTATTTATTTAGGTTTTTAGTCATTTATTTGACACAGGTGTCTTACTGAACCTGAATCTTCTTGTTTTTGTGAGATCAGTTGGCGTCAATGAACTTCCTGAGACCTACCCGTCTTCAGGCCCCCAGCCCTGGGGTTATAGATACACACTGCCATGACCGGCTCTTCTGTGATCTCAGGGGATCCTAACTCTGGTCTTCACGCCTGTACTGCAAACACATTACCAAGTGAACTATCCCCTGCCCAGTTTTCAGGGATGTTGTCTGGAATAGCAGCGAATCTGTGGACCTTCTGCGGAAACCTATATCTTCAGAATAATAATCTTGCTGCATCTCTACACGCTCTTGAACTTTTTCTTTCAGTAGCGTTTGGTGGACATTTTTGTTTTCATTAGACTTTTTTCCACTTAAAACTTTCAGATTTAAAAGTATCTTTGTTTTGTTCTACAGGGGATCATGTATCCTAGGCTGGCCTTGAACTTCTATGTGACCAAATACGACTCTGAGCTTCTGATTCTCCCATCTTTACTTCCCAAGTGTTGGTCATGGGCATGCTCCACCATGCCCCGTTTTTGTGATGCTGGGGCTTCACGCACGCTATGTAAGCACAACGGGGTTACATCCTCAGTCCCAGTGTTTTAAAATATTTCTTAAATTTTGAAAACTTTAATTTTATTTGCTTACTTCTGCCAGATAGACGTTTTATGATTTTTTTCTTTCAAACTCTTTGTTTCCATTTTGTCCTTCGCAGGGCTATCGTGACCAGCAGTGGTAGAGTCCTCTGTTGTGAGAATAAGAACTTTCAGTATCTTACCATCAGTCATGATTGCAGCACTCACAGACATCTTTTAAAACACAACAGGCCGTCCTATCTATTCCCAGTATTACAGTAATTTTTATCATGAGTAAACGCTTAATTTAATAAAATCATTTTCTTGAATCTACTAAAATGATCATATGATTTTTCTAATTTAATCTTTTTGCATAGTCAATTACATTGATTTTCAAATGTTAAATCAGCCTTGCATTCCTAGAATAAGCCCAATTTGGTCTAGGGAAAGAAAAAAGAGATACCAGCCCCCTTTTTTCCCTTCCTGAGGTAATTTATACCCTAAGGAAGGGAACATTTGGTTCCTGAGCCTAGTGGTCTCCTTTTGGTCAGAACTGGGTCACACAGATTCCCGGATGAAGCACCAGTAGAAGAGGGTAGAGTGCCTACGACAGGATTAGACTAATCCTGATTCATCTCTTGAGGTGTGGGTTGGAACCACTTCCTCAGGACCATCAAATCCCATGCTCGCTTCACAATCCGTATTCCATCGGCTAGTGAGTTAGGGAGGTGATCAGAATTATAATGATCGGAATTTTGAACAGTTTAAGAAGATACTATATTGGGAGGCAGAGGCAGGTGGATCTCTGTGAGTTCAAGGCCAGCCTGGTCTACAAGAACTAGTTCCAGGACAGGTACCGAAGCTGCACAGAGAGACTCTGTCTCAAAAAAAAAAAGACACTGTAAGACTGTCATAAATATAGATATGAAAGCATCAAATGTTAGGAAATCAATCCAGCAACAACAACAGCAACAAGGAAAATCATGGTACAGTTTATCTGAGAAAAATGTCAGTTAAAGATTGGGACCATGCTCAAAATACAAAGTCACAGAAATGGAGTAGAATTGATTGCTCAGAACCAAGCTCACATGTATATGAGATCCCGACACTACACAGAAATAAGCTTACTCAAATCACCCTGAATAAAGCGTTAGTTTTTTGTGAAATGATATTAGGAGAACAATCCAGAACACAGGGAGGGAAGAAAAACAAACGTTTTGATTACGAAATTCCAAACCTTCAAAAGGATAAAAATATATCAGAAAACATCTCTATGATTTGAATTGTTCAAGAGTTACTAAGATGGCAAAGTATAAGACAGAATATAAAGTAATGAACTCGATTATAGGAGACTTTACACTCCATTCAGTGGAAAGCAGTATCAGTGATACTGTTACCGTGGAGTAGACTGGGATAGGTTATTTGAGAAATAAAAAAGTGACAAAGGATTAATGTCTACAATATAGGGAACCTTTAGCAGTGGTTCTCAACCTTCCTAACGCTGCGACCCTGTAATACAGTTCCCCCGTGTTGTGCTGAGCCCCAACCATAAACTAATTTCATTGCTACTTCGTAACTGTGATTCTGCTACTGTTATGACACTTAATGTAAATATCTGATATGCAGAGTATCTGATACATGACCCCTATAGGGGTTGCAACTCACATGTTCAGAACTACTGCCTTAGGGAAGCACAGGGCGGCAAGAGAGACATGGGGAAAGCAGATCTATCTGTGGACATATGAATTAAAGCATTTAATCTGGTGAGCGTTCTAGCTTAATTTAGTATGTGTGGGTTCTTAGTCACCCATGCCAATCTTGTGGTCCTGTGTTCACGCTCCTAAAGGGGTATATTTAAGAATATTTGGTTAAGTGTTATTTCTGCAGCTGGGCATAGAGAACCACCCAGCTTCCTGTCTTAAAGGAGTACAGTCTTGTAACTTTTGGCTACTTCCTGCGTCTTCTGTGCCTTTCTCCTTCCTCAAGGAAGGAATGTATCAATTCAGAGGGAAATGTGTCCATATTAGACAAATGGGACCTGGTTATGAACTCCAGAGTGTGGGCAACACAAGACTCTGCGTCTTAGGCTATAAATGTATTATCGAAGCCCAATAAAAATAAGATTAAAATAAGTAAAAGTTAAAATAATAAAAATAAAAACAATAAACAATAATGGTAAAATAAAAGTATGAAAAACAATTATTAGCAAAGTTCTAGTGATTCTACCTTGTGTGCTGGATTCTGGCTAAACATGATTAGCAGTTCAAAGAAATGAGAGTCTGTTATATAATTATTTAATTAGTAGAACCCACTATATAATCAGCCCTAAAACTACTGGAAACAAATGAATACCTTCTTCCAAATTGTAGTTTGAAATTACTTGTGGCAATGCTACCAGTGTTTGGGGCCTGGTTGCGAGGTATCTGTGTTCTTGGCTTCTTATTTAAAGAATTGAAATAAAGGCTCGTAGAGATTGCAAAGTAGCACAATACTTCATCGAAGCGAAGGGTTGACACAGACCATAAATAACTGTGCTGTCAAGATTGACAGTAGGCCACATGAATGAGTGTGCTCCAAAGCCCTGAGAATGGTTTGGGGTTTTCTTTAATGGGATTCATGAGAAGGGGAAGTCTGATGGCCAAGTACACGGTTTGAGTGGTTCTCTTATTTGACCGAGATGCTATGTAACTACTTCTCTATGCGCACATTCTTCCTAGAATCCCTCTTACTGTAGCCATATGCCATCCAGTTATGCATGGTATTAACGTCATAAATGAGAACCTCCATAAAAGTTTACATTGGGAACACACACTTTGATTTAGGATTGGCACATTGCCTGCCATATCTAGGTGTGCTCTGGGATGTATCTGAATAGAAATGGGGGTATTATCAAGGGGTTGCTAAGGAGAATGAGCTCTTTTTATTCTTTAAAGCAGGTATATGTGCAGTTCCATGCCTGTGAAAGTCCTAGTTTGCTAACAGGCTGCTAGGAGCTGTGTGTGTGTGTGTGTGTGTGTGTGTGTGTGTGTGTGTAGTATGCACAGGTCACAGTCTCAAGTGTCCAAGTGCATCATTAGAAAAGGGTTATGTGCATAGCCCAAACTACGTAAAGTGTTCTTAGCTATTTCCTATGCTTCCCGCCTCAGCAGTAATCCTTGTTTATTTGCACTGTGTTTCAAGCCTTTGATTTCTGGAAGCTACAACTGATGACCCTTGTGATTTTTACTCTATTTATACTTCATTTTACTCTTCATTCTCTTACTCCCTATTAAAAAGAAATGTTAACATTTAAAAAAAACTTCTATGGTCTGCCTGAGAGATTCTTTAGAGACGTAGAAACAACAGGACATATGTGAAACATCTTATAGAACAGAATTGGAAATGATGGAGACACTAGCTCACAAGATTATGGATGTCGAGAAGTCCTAGGGTTTTCTACCTGCTAGTTGGACACTCAGGAAGGCTGAGAGTCAGTGGTATATATTGAGCCACAGCCTGAAGATCTGAGAGCTAGGGACAGGATGAAATCTTGTCTCACCTCAGCATCAGGCAGAGAGAGTCGGTGACCAACCATCTGCACAATTCAAACCCTAGTAAACTGGATAAGGGCCACCCACCCAGAGATAAGCCTTTATCCTGCAGTCTGCCAGTTCGATGCTGGCCTTTTGTAGAATCATTTGATATATACACACAAAGAAAATACCTAATCAGCTATCTGGGGGTCTTCTGGGCCAGATGAATTATCACACAAAGTCAACTAATATAACATGGTGTCCTGACTGGTTTTGTGTGTCAGCTTGACACAGCTAGAACCATCAGAGGAAGGAGACTCAGTTGAGGAAATGCCACCATGAGATCCAGCTGTAAGGCATTTTCTCATATAATGATCGATGGGGGAGGGTCCAGCCCATGGTGGGTGGTGCCATCCCTGAGCTGCTGGTCCTGGATTCTATAAGGAAGTAGGCTGAGCAAGTCACAGGGATCAAGCCAGTAAGCAGCACCCCTCAATGGCTTCTGAATCAGCTCCTGCCTTTAGAATCCTGCCCTGTTTGAGTTCCTGTCCTGACTTCCTTCAGTGATGAGCAGCAATGCTAAAGTCTAAGGCAAATAAACCCTTTCCTCCCCAGCTTGCTTTTTTGTCATGGTGCTTTGTGGCAGCAATAGAAACTTTAACTAAGATAACATGCTATAGTGGCTGTGTGAAACTATTTCCCCCCATTTCTGTTGAGAATAAAGTTAGTAGAAAAGTTAGATTGAATTGTGTCATGGTGTGAACATATTTGTAACTAAAGATTTGATTGGTGAATCTAAGTTATATTGCAATCACTTTGTAGATCATGCCAAAGTTCATTCTGATGTTAGAGGGCTAGACCAAGTAGGCTTTTCACGTAAACTGTCTTTTTGAGTCACTGGGGAAAATTTCCTGTCTTCTATACGATGTAAGTCAAGAGCATTTCCTCTTGCTTAAAATCCCATTTAAATGTTTGCTTAATTACCTCACGGCCTTTGGGGTAAGATCAATATAATATTTACGTATTGCTTATATTTTGTGTGCTAAGACCCAAATGGGATTTTATCAACCCTGGGTAAATTTCGATGACTTGAGAAGTTCTCTAATATTCTTCTTTTAAGGTTTATTTTTATTTATGTATGTCTGTGTGAGGGTATGTGTACAGGGGTGTGGGTGCCTGTGGAGGTCAGAAAAGGGTGTTGAATCCCCTGGAACTGGAGTTCTTATAGTTGGGAACCACTGGGGTGTGAGTGCTGGGAACCACCCTAGAGACCACTGCCAAAGCAGTCTGTGCTCATGACAAAGAGCAGCCTCTGCAGCCTCTGCAGCCTCTGCAGCCTCTGCAGCCTCTGCAGCCTCATTCACTCATACTGTAATGGAAACAAAAGCGCTTGCTGGTGCTGAGTAGGGCTTTGCTGTTGGGAGTTGTGAACCCCCAGATCCTGAATTTCTTTTTTTTTTTTTTTAAATTTTTTTTCTTTTTTTTTTCATGGTTTATTTTTTTTTATATTTAAAAATTTCCATCTCCTTCCCTCCTCCTCCCCCTCCCTCCCCTCCTCCTCCCCCTTCCCTCCTCTCCTTCTCCCCCTTCCCTCCCCTCCCCTCCACCCATACCTCCCCTCCTTCCTTCTCAAGGCCAAGGAGCCATCAGGGTTCCCCACTCTATGCTAAGACCAATGTCCTCCCAACTCCCCCCAGGTCCAGGAAGGTGATCGATCAAGCTGAGAAGGCTCCCACAGAGCCCGTCCATGCAGAAGAATCAGAGCCCAGAGCCATTGTCCTTTGCTTCTCAGTCAGCCCCCGCTGTTGGCCACATTCAGAGAGATGGGTTTGGTCGCATGATCCATCAGTCCCATTCCAACTGGAGTTTTGTTTTTCCCTGATCTTAGTGCCTACAGCTGCTCTGAGCACGAGACCCTCAGGAGTTCCTAATGGCAGGGGAATGGTTTCTGGTGCATTTGGCTGGGGCGTGGCTATCCCTATAATAAGCTGCCCCTGGACACAATAAAGGGGGGCATTTTGGGGGGCATTCCTGTTTCAAGGATGACCTGTGTCTCTGTCTCTGTGAGTCTTTGTGTGTTTCAGTCTCCAGCCCCTTGCCCGGTTTACGAACTGTATGGTGGCGCATAGAGCACAGATGGGCGTGGTGCACCGTACTCTGCTACTTGCTATGTGATGTCAGCCAACAGAATCATTTGGGAGCTGTAAAGACAGGCAGAAACTCAGGCCTCGCCATCTGCTGAATTAAAGCATTCTAGCAAGATTCTCAGGTGATGCTGACATATACCATCTGAGGAGCACTGCGGACCATTTCCTGGGATTCAGGCAGTGAGGTTGAGAGAACTGAAGCTGTTTTAAAACCAAATCTGTTTCTGCATGGGTGTCTGTGGTTTGCAATAAGCCTATCGTATTCATGCATCGATGAACATATGTTAGGGTTTAGTGTATGGTATATGCGGAAGTTTCTGTTTATTAATCGTGCTATAGTATGGGGTACAGAATGCGAACAGGACAGGCTAAGGCATTGCTGATTTTGAATGAACAAGAGACTTAGGCAGAAGCCCAGTGGCTGGAGTGAAATGCGCTTTTGGTCTCCTGGGAAAAGTTTCAGCTCAGCAGCCTGGCAACAGCATCACAAGTCACAGAGAAAACCAACACAAACCTGTACAGAGTCTATGGCCTGCAGATATCCGAAGAAATCCAGCAAGAACGAGGCTTGCTGGGTGACGGGTAGCCAATTTTCTGGGTTCCCAATGTGGTCTGGGCTAATTCCAACTCTCTCAGTGTTGACAACTGTACCCAGGTCACTCACCTCAACTTTGTGGCCTGGGAGGCCGGACAGAGGGTAGAATCTGGAGGCCAGGGATAGAAAGGGCGTGTGCAGGTCTTGTGGAGTCTGTTCTGTTGTGAGCCTGTGTTTGATGACAACGCTGTAGGAGAGGTTTCAGGTATGTGAGGGGAGAGAGACGGTTAGGTGAATCCTCACTGTGCAAAGCAGAGAACTGTGCCAAAGCTTACTCTCAAGGGATGGTAAAAAAGGAAGAGCCCCAGGCAACATCTTTTTTCTTTTTTTTTTAAATTAAAGTTTGTTTTTCCTCTTAGTTTCCTACCTGATTATTGTATTACCTCCTTTCCACTTCTCTGTCTTCCCCCCTTTGACTTCTCCAATGTCACTCACACCCTCTACAAATTCATGACATCTTCTATTTAAGTTATTATTCTTACAATTGCACACTCACACACAAGCACACACACACACACACACACACACACACACACTGCAATCACTTACAGTTGCTCCTCTATGCATGTGGTTAGAGCTGACCACTTAGAATTGGAAAACCAATAAGGGGGCCTATTGCTGAAGCAAACTGGTTGTCTCTCTCTAAGCAGCCATTGGTTGATGTAGTTCTTCCTCTCCTCAAAGAAGAGAATTGCGACTTTCTCCATCTATTAGACAGGCCTTGTTTACACGACCGTATTGAGATTTCATGGATGTAGAATTTCTAGAAGATGTCATGAATGTAGTCATGTCTAGAAGACACTTTCTAGCATCTGGTGTCCTAGCCCTCTGATTCTTGCTATCTTATCCCTCTTGTCTGTCATGTTTCCTGAGCCTTAGGTTTAGTGATTTCAGTATGGATAGATGTATCAATTGGCACTGGACACCCCACAATTGTTCAACTTTGCTATTCTGACCAGCTGTAGATCTTGGTAATAATTTCAATCTGCTGAATAAAGAAGCTTCTTTGGTGAGGGATGAGAGCTATACTTACCTGTGGGTGTAAGGGTAATATTTGGACCACAGTTAGAAACTACACTGAATTAGCAAAATGGCAATAGTAGTTCCTGCTCTAGGGTCTATGAGCTCTCTAGTGGTAGGTAGTTGACTGGGTTTGTAGTACAAGTCATGAATTCCTTCCTATGAATGGTTCTTAAGTCCAATTACACAGCCGTTGGTTACTCCTAATACGTAAGTGCCACTATTGTTCCATTAAAGATATCTTGCTGGGTCAGTTGTCTTGGTTCACAAGTTTTGCAGTTGAGGAGAACACTTGGCAGCTTACATAGCACCTTCTGATGCTGAGAGAGCTGGTCCTGGGTTAGTTCTGCCTTGATTCCTCCAAGTCTTTGTCTGAAGTATGTGGTGTCTTCAGCATTAAGGGTCTTACCGTCAAGTTCTGAGAGGCAAACAAAGGCAATAACAATAGCTTACATTGTTTTAGAAGTTTCTAAACTCCCCTTATAAAAGAAATCATTCATTTGGGCCTTGCTTATAGGGTCAGAGGTTAATTTCATTATCTTCATGGTGGGAAACATGGCAGCACACAGACAGACATGGTGCTGGAGAAGTAGCTCAGAGATCTACATCTCACCCTACCAGTAGCAGGAGTCACCTTGACCGGCTTAGGCATTTGAAACCTCAAAGCCCACCCCCAGTGATACACTTCTTCCAACAAGGCCACACCTCCTAATCTTTCTCAAGTCATGTCACTCCATGATGACTAGTAATTCAAATAGATGAGCCTATGGGAGCCATTCTTATTCAAACCTCCACAAAGATTCCCCTGTGTGCATGTACTATTTCTTTATCCATTCTTTTGATGATTGACATCTAGGCTGGTTCTATTTCCTAGTTATTATGAATAGAGCAGATATATGCATGATTATGCAAATATCTCTGTGGTATGTTAACTTAGGGTCCTTCAGGTGCCCAACAATGGTACAGCTGTGTCTTTGGGAAGTTCTGTTTCCAGTTTTCTGAGGAACCTGACGCTGATTTTCACCGTGACTGCACTAGTGTACTTTCCCACCGGCCGTGAATAAGGGGATTTTTGGTGGTTCTTCCTAAGTCTCCGTGGCCGTTCCCATAACTACCTGCAGACAGCTGTTTGAACTCTAATTCCTGATACATGTAGCACCATGCTGAAGGGGAGGTTTCCTAGGAGGCTTCCTGTCTCCATATGCGTGGAGGAGAGCACTAAGCTATCTATTTACTAGAGGAAGTCTGAACTGTCTAGATTCTTCTCCTTCACTCCACGGGCTTTTCCTTTTCCTTCAGAGCTATGAGTTAGGAACCTTGAGTCTGAACAGTTTTCTTTTGCTTTCTGCTCTGTCCTCTTACCCCGAACCAAAGAAAGGCTTGCTGTGTCCTGGGCAGCGCATGGTTCCTTATGTCACACAACACTCCTTTATTCTATGGATCACTGTAAAAATTCTCTCACAGTTGTTCCTGCTTAAAATAGCAGATATAAAGCTTTAAGTGTTTCCCCTCAAATTTTTCCCTCTTGCTTGTCAGTTGTAAATTAAAGAAAGAAGAAAAAAAAAATCCCTGAAAAAAGTATTTTAGAAATTCATTCATATGTATATTAGTAATTAGTGCTATAATCAAAAGGTCAGGTCCAAGCTAATGACTGTGCTTGGGAATAAGTCAGAACAATAAAGGGGCTATGTGGCAGGATAACCGGTGTCTTCACCATGCTCATCCCCACAATATATATATGCTGTAGGGCATGATCACAATCCATGCTGTGAACCTCATGTGTGCTGGCCTTTCTTCTTGGCATTCACATGCTAAAGATCAGACATGGCATCCTTCATTTCTACAGCAGAAACAGTGAAGCCTTTCATAGTTAAGGGTGGCCTCATAAAGAAGCAATGCAAGCCAAGACTTTCTTATTATCGGGCAATGATGTCTTCTGAATTGAAACAGTCCATCTGGGAGGATTCAGGAAGTTGTAAAGGGACGTTCATTCATACTCAGGAAGTAAAAAACTGTCAGGCAGTCCCTACAAGACTGTCCCTCCCTAGCTTGAAGAGAAGAGACTCTCTGACCTGTCAAGTTCCCCTAAACCCTGCAGAGAGCTCCAGAGTTCCAGCTCTGTGAGTTCTCACTCATTCTGTCGTGGGCTTTTGGGGACATGGTTGACTTTGAATCGTCCATGTTTCTGTAATTATCCCTCACCCACACTCCTGTAATCAACTCCAGGCAACTCCCTGGTGCCCCACGTTGAACTTTGGTGGTATTGTTTCTTTGGTCCCTTGTTGGTTCCCTATCTGAGATGAGCAGACATTCACATCTCCGCAAGAATACTGTCACATAACACCCATGCCCTTCCTAAATCACAAGAAAAGGTGTCAGCTTGGTGGAGACCAGGTGTCAACGGGACCTGATTCTGTCCTGGAGGCCGCAGTCCATAGCTTTCTGCCTCTATAACTCCTAGGCTCTGAAGTACATCTCTACAGGGTTGGGCTGGAGCTGGGGCTGATAATTGGGATAACTGATAATGCTACCCTGGGAGGAGAGTTCAGATGTCTCTGTGAGCGGTAAGGGAGGCAGACAGAATTCTTGTTTAAGGTTGGTGATGTTTTTGAGCAGTTTCCACTTAGGCTCACTTCAGAATTTATCTCATGAATGTAACTTTTGGATAGCAACAGAAACAAATCTTCCTCAAGGTCAAATGGCTGTGGTGACTGGGACTTTGGTGAGCAACTTTTCCATTTATTTAAGCCTCCAACAGATGTCTGCTAATTGCCACTTCATTCCATGAACATTTAGGGTGTATGTACTGCAGTAAACCATTTTGGTTAATAATGAGAGGATTTATGTGTGTTTCACTATTCTTACCAAGTTATGAGATGCTATATTAACTAGGAAACTTAGTGGAAAAAAATTGGTAGGAAGGAGGCTACAAACAATATCCAGCACGCATATAAGAGCCGACGTGAAGAGCCAGGTGATTTTGGTGAGCAGGTGAGGCTGGGATTTCATTTTCTTTCCACCATCGTGCTTGTTCTGCTATAAGCTCCATGCTGAGAGGAAGCCCCTTCCTCCTCCCCAGCCTCTGACTTCATGAAGCTGGAAGTTTGTGAATCACCTCCTCCAGGAGAGTCAGCTGTGTGCATTTAACTCCTCTCACGCATCTGGATCGCTTTGTTTTCTAGCACGCAGGAGCTACATCTTTTCTTCCTTCAGCAACCCTGGCCTTACCTATTGCATTTACTCCAGCCCACAGGACGAGGGCTTGGATTGGAGTCAGCGAATAAAATAGGTTGCCTTTGGATGGCATCTTGTCATGCAGCAAGCAGAAGCCCATATTCCAATCTGAAGCAAAACAGGCACGGTATTTCCTGAACTTATCGGATCGCCCTCAGGTTAGTACGTGTGTCCTGTTCTAGGTCATCATAGCTCCGTGGGCAGAAGAGCAGTCAGTAGGTGAAGAACCAAAGACTGTGCAGACCAGACACACGAGTCTTAAAAACCATGGCTTTTTAGAGGTGCAACATACATTTCAATGGACAGTCCCTCTCCCGTGACTGAGGCCATGTTCTTTATGAATGGATATCTTTGGTAGAGTCTGCCTATCTGAGACGGGGAGCAGGGGTCTTATTGACACCAAGAGCCAGTGGTTTCAAAGTGGACAAAACAAACAAACACAAAAGGCTTTGTTTACACAGTTTATTAGGAACAGAGCATAGTGCTAAACAGAGGAAAACAGGTCTCAAGGTCCCATGCATCTTAGGACACTGGTGACACCCAATGCTCCCCAGCCTGTCAGGTGATGATTTTGTAATCCGCTTCTATCATCTTAGTTTGTCATCTGGGTTGTTTTGGGACCTGGAAATTCGCCAGAGGATAAAGTTCTGCTGCATAAAGAGCATGGTTTGGTTTTGTAACCTCTTACTTATATGCACTCTAGAAATCATGGGAGTGGATGATGTAATTTAAAAACAAACAAAACCCCCCAAACTCCTTTGTGCTTGTTGTTACTGATGCTGTTTTACTGAAACTGAATTTTGCTTCTGGCCACTGTGTTGTATTGGACATCAGTGGCGTACAGTTTTAGAACCAATCTGGCAAAGACCAATGGATAACTGAATTGTTATTGTGGTAATTCGGGCAGCCTCCTCCCAAGCCCTAGGGATTGAGCCCAGGGACTTGCATATGCTAGGCAAGCACTCTGCCCACCAGTAGCAGCTCAGAGATTTCTTTGTTTTTGTTTTTGTTTTGAGACAAGGGTTTGCTGAGTTGGTCCGAGTGGCTTTGAACTTGTATTGTTCAGAGTGACGGCTCACACCTGCAGTTCTCTGAATTTAGCTTTCTGAATGGTCAGGATCTCAAGCATGTGCCCAGGCCAGGCTTGCTTTTCCTTCCTAATGACTTGGTTTGGGGATGTATGGTTATTGTGGTTAGTCGTGTGTGTGTGTGTGTGTGTGTGTGTGTGTGCACGTGTGTGTTGCTTTGTGCCTATTTTGCTTAAGAATCTCCATTTTAAGAGCTAATCTGCACTCACTCTAAGTTTCTAGTGTTGTATACATACCTAGAAACACATACTAAAATAAAATATCAATTTCACAGAGTGAAATGAAGTGTTGGAGACTGAGATGATAGCCCAGTAGACTGGGGTCTATGTAATTAAAATCCAATGTAGCTATTAGTCTCTAAGTCGATCTATTTGGCCTGTGTGAACCCAGATTTCTGCACCTTACTGCACTTAAATGGGATCTAGGTAAGATATTTAACACATGTATTTACTTTGATTAATTTATTTATAGATTTCTAAATTTTATTTTTATGAATACGGGCATTTTACCT
Organism: Arvicola amphibius; assembly: GCF_903992535.2. Lineage (NCBI taxonomy): Eukaryota > Metazoa > Chordata > Mammalia > Rodentia > Cricetidae > Arvicola > Arvicola amphibius. The sequence goes on from NC_052051.1 coordinate 129,362,474, forward strand.
GCATGTACATGCATGCCTGGTGCCTGTAGAGGTTAAAACAGGACACTGGATCCCTTGATACTGAAGCTACAGAAGTGGCGAGCTGCCACGGGGGTTCTGCGAATTGAACCCCAGGTTTCCTGAAAGAACAAACAGTGCTCTTAACTGTAGAGCCAACTCTCCAATTCGAACTTAATACTTGGAGCCTTGGTTTCTCCATCTAGAATATTCAGGGTTTTTTTCATGGATACTTTCAAGATAGATCTAGATCCATAAGTGATATTTTACTAGCCTTAATTCATAATGTGTGTTATAGACAAGAGTCAAATGCAGCCAAAACTGATCAATAAATAAAAATAGAACCTTGTGCTTTCCATAGGAATGTCTTTTAGATTTTCCTGAAATCCATGGATAATACTATGTACAATGAGGTGACTTCAGCTGTCTAAGCTGTCATCAATTAGAAAGTATAGTTTTCTAGTTGGCAGGGTTCCCGTGATTCACTGACCATAAGCAGACCCACAAAAGGAGAAACTTCAATGTTAGCCATGGAGCTAAGAAATAGGGAAGAATGACCCAAGAAGCACAACCTGGAGGTCTGGGTTGAGTTAGATTTCCCACATGAATTCTTCCTTTACAGAAAGAGATGGGTACTGTCCAGAGGCCCTGTGACTTCTGACCCTCTTCTCTGCTTTCCCTACAGATTTGTCTGTGGCTGTCTTAAGCTACTGCCTTTATATTCTTCACTTTCTGCAATAAAATGTCTCCTGAGCATGGAAACTGGAAGTTCTCCAAAAAGCAAAGACCCAAGTAAGGAACTAAAATTTAGCCAGTAACCGGAGGTAGAGATAGGTATATGACTTTATATTACATATACTCCTACAGATAAGGTTTCCAAAGCAGAGAGGGTGAGACTATGCACAAACAATCCATATTAGAATACACACATGTACATATGTGCATGCACACATAAAGTCCTAGTTCACAGTGACTCTCTAACTGTGCTTTTATAATTATATTCAATTTTTAGCACTTTGGACATGTGTATAAAATGTAACCATATGTATGTATATACCCACATATATGTTATATAAATGATATATGTATCACAATCAGTAATTATTTCATTGAGCAAACAAACCACAATGTCAAACATTTTAGACCTTGGCTGTCTAGTCCACCAATGTAACCGTCTTTGATTTTTGAAATATTCGGTGTAGCACTCACCCACTTAAGCTGTTCCTCTTTGTAGTTCCTGCTTTGAGGACTTTGATTCCAAACTCTATCACAACCAAATGTCTTCCCTCTGAGTGAAGACTAGTTTGGGAGTCCTTCTGCATGAAAGTCTGAAGTCTTGACTTTTGGAGGCTTCCATCCCATCCCACCCCTGGCACTAAGAAGGGCTTAGCCACATTCTGTCCAGCGTGTCTAGGAAGTTGAAATAAATTACATATAATAGTTCCAGAAAAGGATAGTTGTATTTCAATTAGAATAAACCATTTCTCAGTATTTTTCTATTTCATTCTAATAGTCAATGACTACATTCCCCTTACTCTTCTTTCTTTAATCTTTAGCTAATATTGCCTGTTCATTCTTCCAACAAAATTTAGTCTTAATTTTGTTGAGCTCCCAAACAAATTGCCCCTGAGACTTTCACTGTGTGTAGACTCTATGTAGTCGCTATATGTAAAGTATGACTGCACACACTTTTAGAAAATATTCTCCAGCTATCCCCTTCTCCTCCTCATCAGAGAATTACTCTTTCTCACACATACAAATTTCATAACCTAAAGGTTTGGCACTTATTCCTAAGATTCAGTTACAAAAGTTGAGTATATTTGAGGGCAAATACACACATATTCAATTCTTTATCACCTGATCTTTTTCTGTTAATCTATCAATCTGCAACCTATTTTTTGAATGCATTTAATGACAGATAACAGTGTAACCCCCCCCCCCACACACACACCAAGCACCAGCACACATATCATCAACTGGAATGTAACATCATTTATACTTTTATTCCTTGAATTGAAAAATAGATGGAGGGCTGGAGAAATGGTTGGGTGGTTGGTAAAGTGCCTTCTAAATAGTATGATGACCTAAGTTTGAATCTCCAGCATCTACCAGTGGAGTCTGTGCAGGAGGGTGGAGACAGGAGGATCCCTGGAACTTATTGGTTAGCCAGCTCTGAATCAGTGTGCTCCACAGGCAGTGGGAAACCATGTCCCAGCAAATAAGGTGGCAAGTCACCAAGGAAGACACCAACCCTCAGCTCTGACCTTCACACATGCATGTGTAGTATACAGTACACACCCCACATGAAGATTGGCATGCACCAACCAGCCGGGAGCTAACATGTTTCCCATTTTCCCAAGGCAGACACCCTGAGTGTGAGAAAGCTAAGCTGTCACAAGTGGGGTCACACAAGCCAAAGGGGATTTAACAGGGATATCATTTAATATTAGATTTCATGCCTTTGCTCATCAAAGTGTGAGGGAAGTCAAGGTGTCACTTCTAGAAAATAGGACTTTTTCTTCTCAAAGAGAACGTGTTATAGAGTAGATGTATTTTAAGGTTTCAAGGGATATGTTTGTCTTAAGTTCCAAGAAAAAGGTGACTTAGACATGCAGATTATGATAATTAATAGTGATTGCCAATTTAATTGAATTAAGACATGCTCAGGTAGGAACTGAAGAAATGGCTCAGTGGCTAAGCGTGTTTGCTGGTCTTGCAGAGGATCTCAATTTGATTCCAAACATCCATGTTGGGGTGCTCACAATGGCCTGTAGCTATGGTTTCTGGGAATGTGGCCTTTTTGGGAATCTGCATACCTCCAAACATATATAGATGTATGCACATGACTTTTAAAAAGAAATCCCCAAATGTTTAATGAAACACACCACTGGGTGTGTCTGTGAAGGTGTCCTCAGAGGCCATGTGACTGTGAGTGGCCTGAGGAACTCATTAACCCTTTGGTGGACCTAGAATGTGATGATGTTAGTGGGAAGTGGCAAAAGTCAGGAGGTGGCCCGAGTTGGAAGGGGTCGGTCATAGGGAAATGGTGTCCTGGACTTCTTCCTACATTCCCTTTCTCTCTGATTCTTGGCCAGCACACAGTGAAGACATTTGTATATCACATGCTCCTGCTGCCCTGAAGTTCCCATCCGAGCATGGGGCCAACTAACAACGGACTGAAACCTGTGACTCTATGAGCCCAGATAAACCTTGTATTCCCTTAAATTATATGTCAGATCTTTAGCCACACAGTGACAGAAATCTATCACAAAGGAAGAGCCTGGAGAATTCATTTACTCTTTCTTGACACAGGAAGAGAGTCATAAAAAAGAAGCAAGAATGTAAATTCATGACTCACCTTGAGAATGTTTTCTGTCTTGGGTCATTTGTTGGAGCAATTCTAAAGAGTTCACATGACTAGCAAGACAGACAGAACCTGAGCAACACAGCATTTCCTTTTTCCAACCTTCAAACTCATCAAGGATGCTAGTTGATATCTGATCTTTGCTGTGGGAGTCTCCCCTCCTCTTTGCAATCTTGAGAAATAAATATTTCCTTACAAGTTTTCTTTTGGGTTGTTGAATATTTGCTTTGATAAGAATCACTGAAGATGTGGGAAACCCTCCATTACCTTGCCGAGTTCCATAAATAAAGTACACATTCCATAAATATTTGTTGAACTGAACTATGTTTAATCAACATCTGTTTAAGGCAAATAAATGGAAAACATTCCTCACTGGTGTCCAAGCCACTTCTTCTGTTTGACTTTGAATAAGAGAGACTCATCTCATGCTGTAGTCTAAAGAAGAAACTATTTTTAACAATGACAGCATCTTCTGAGACTCACCTTTTAAAAGAGTATCTCATTCAAATAAATTAATACTTATGAATATTAAAACAGGTAATAAATCACAGTCTGTAACTGGGTTGATAGAGTTAGTTTTTTAAAAAATTTAAATTATTGAAATTATAATCTGTATGTGAGTTTATATAGTTAGGATTTTTTAAAAAAAATTTTAATTATGTGTGTGTGTTTGTGTGTGTGTTTATGTATGTAGACCAGAGTACAACATGAGTACCAGCTCCCCTTTTCTTAGATACAGACTCTCACCGAATCTGGAGCTTTCTACGTAAACAAGATTGCTAGCTGTCAAGTCCCGGGGATCTGTCTGTCTCTACCTCCCCAGGGTCTGGATTACAGGCCTGTGCCACATTATCTGGCTTTTTTGACTTGGGTGCTGGAAGTCGAATCCATGTAACTCCTGCTTGTGTATCAAGTACTTTACTGGCTGAGCTGTCTCACCAGCCCTTAGGTCTCCCATTCTTTTTGCTGGGTCCTTTGATATGGTCTTCATATCTCCAGCATGACTCTGGATGTAAAGAGATTCCAGCCCCTCTAACTTGACTGGGTTATTGAACTTCACGTTCTTGGCGCTCAGGTTTTTTTTTTTTTTTTTTTTTTTTTTTTGCTTCCCAGCTGCTGTTTCCAGCTGTGCTTTTTGTGGTGAGACCCTGTGCATGGTCAGCTGTCAGCTTAGAAGAAAGGTCTGTTTACAGATCTCAGGCTCTTCCTGTTCTGCTCTTTGAGATTCTACATTTATATTTCAGTTTGCCTGCCAAGATTTGCATCTCTGCCTTGTCGGTCTACCAGGACCACTGCTTCCTTTGGAAGGCTTTCTTTATCCCTCGCCTCTACAGCATGGGAAATGTTCTTAGGTGGGAATAAAAAGCCATGATGTCTGTAGACTTCCTTTGCTGTCACACAGGCCCTGGAATATCCTGCCATTGACACTCTGCAGTGCCTCAAAACAGTTTTCAATGGTGTCCAAGCTCAGCAATTGCTTTGAGTAGGAGAATAGGTCCAATACCATTTGCATTGCCATAGCCAAATTTAGAAACCCAAAAGAAAGTTGTTGGGTTTTTTTTTTTTTTTCGGTCAGAACCTATTGAATCTTTAATGAACTAATTTCAAAAGTCATTTAGGGGCAGAGACATAACTCAATTGATAGAGTACTTGCCTGGCATGCATCAAACCCTGAGTTCATTCTTAGCATGGCATAAAACTCAACGTGGTGGGTTTTATAATGCTTATAATTCCATCACTTGACAGTTAGAAGAAGGATTGGAAGTTCAAGGTCATCAGCAGCAGCATTGTGAGCTTGAGTCCAGCCTGGGATATGAGACCCTGTCTCAAAGTGGGGAAAAAGCCATTTTGTGTTTGATAGTTATAGATGCATATATTCTTATATAGGTTGTCTGGGGCTTGTGAGCAAGTGTCTGCAGAGGTCTAGACAGTGTAAGTCCAATATTTTAAAGTTGGCTAAACCAAGTATTACCCACTTTCTTTATCATATCCTGGTACCAACTCTCCCTTCTAGAAAGTGTGCACATCTAATTATTCCACATTATCATCAACCTTTAAGATTGTCTCTCACTTCAAAATGCTTGCAGTCCAATAGATATAAAATTATACCTTGCTGTGTTTTAATTTACATTTTGCTAATGCAACCTCCCAGCTTTGGGGATGAACCCCTTCTGATAACACTGTTGGTTACCTAGATTTCCTCTTGCTTTTTATATTCTTTGCTCTCCCTTTTAAAATAATCCAGCTTTTCATTCTCATTAGTCTCTGAGAATGCCCTCTGTCTCCTGAATACAAATTCTTTACTGAGCATGTGCCTTCCCCCAATTTGCAACTTGATTATGGTTGTGTTTGCAGAAGCTTTTAATTATTCTGTGGTAAAAATAGCAATACAGATTTAGGGTTGTATCCTGTTTAAGAAATTCTTTCCCTCTTCTACCTCCTACAGACAATCTTCTCTGCTTCATTATTCGACCTGTTACAGATTTTTATTTTTAGTGCGAGGTAAAGAGCTCATTTTGTCTTATCTCAAATTCATGAACAGTGTCTGAATCCATTTATTGACTGGTTCTTCCTTTCCTCTCGTGTAATGTTTCTTGTCTTCAGTCTTGTGTGACTGTGCTAGACTGAGATCTATAATGACAGAACTCTTGCTCTGTTTTGGTCACCCACATTTCCCATGCACCAGAGACAAGGTTTAGACACAGAAGCTATTAACATTTACTAGTGAATGAATAAAAATGGGGATGGCATCTCTGGTATAGAACTTAAGCAAACATGGCTTCTAGGGCATTTAAAGTTGTTCAGTGTTCTTTCTGTATTCTCAGATGCAGTCAGGTCTCTGATGGGTGACAGATACCCAAGGCTTTCTCACCTGGAGCAATAGCCACAGAAATGCCATCTGTTCTACTGAAAAGAAAAAAAAAGTGTTCCGTTTAATTAATTGTTATCGCAGAATTTATTACGTAGGCTTTTGCAGTGATATCCAGTTATAGGAAAGTAAGGATAAAGGATGAAATTCAGTTGGTCAAGTGTACCAAGTACATTTCATCCTTTCCTCTGTGTGTTCATGTGTGTGTATGTGTGTTCATTTGTGTGTATAAATACAGGTGTGCATGCTCACAGTACATGTGGAGATGGTGACTACCTTGGGTATCCATCCTCAGGCACTTTCTACCTTTTGTTTGATAAAGATCTCTATTTGGCCTAGGGATTTGCCACATAGGCCAGGAAAGCAGATGCACAAGGTTCCAGGGAGCTACCTTTCTCTGCTTCCCATCTAGCTGTGTCTGGGCTCATAGGTGGGCTCCAGCACACCTAGATTTTTAAAGTATACATGCATATATATGTATATATGTATGTATGTACACACACATATACTAGCTTTTTAAATCAAAATATGATTACATTATTTTCCTTCTTCCTGTTCCTCTCTCCAAATTCCCTCTCAAAATCATGACCTCTTTTTTAAGTGTGTGTATTCCTAGATATTTAATTACATCGTTTTCATTCTGTGAAATGTTTCTAGTGTATGTATGTGTGTATATGTATGTATGTATGTATATATGTATATGTATAATATATAATTGTTGTGGAATACAATGTTTGTTTAACTAAGTAAAGATGTGTTGCATTTGTTTTACTTCATTTGTTTAACTAAAGCTCTGTTGCTATTTCACCTTGCCTGCCTAAGGCACTTGATTGATCTAATAAAAAGCTGAACAGCCAATAGCTAGGAAGAGGAGGGATAGGTGGGGCTGATGGGCAAAGAGAAAGGGGGAGCCAGCTAACCCATCAGGTGTCAGTCAGCTGGGGGCCAGCCAGCCAGACATGGAGGAAGCAAGAAAGCCAAATGGATAGTACATAGATGAGATAAACAAGCCTTAGGGCAGCACATGGATTAATAGAAATGGGTTAATTTAATTAAAAAAAATAGCCTAAGGTAAGGTTAAGCATTCATAACAAATAATGTGTCCCTGTGTCATGATTTGGGGGCCGATGATCCAAGAAAACCTGCTACATATAATAAGATATAATTACACACACACACACACACACACACACACACACACACACACACACACTATCAGGGCTAACTACTTGGTATTGGAGAACCAACTGGGGACTCTTCTCTGAGGAAGACTATTTCTCCTGCTCTCCGCATTCATTAGCTGCCTGTAGTTCCTGGTCTAGGGTTAGGGTCTAGGAGATTTTCCCCTCCTGTGTTAGCCTGTCCATTAGCTGTTGTCCCTGTTCATGTTCAGTTTAGGCATCCACGTTATTGAAACTCCATGGGTGTAGCTTCCCTGACTTGCCTAGGAGATTGGGTTTCATAGGGATTGGGTCTCATGAGAGACGTCCTGTTCCATTTGCTCTTCCATCTTTCTGCTACTTCTTCTGGAGTATGCCCTGAACCTTAGATGCAGCAGTTGTGATGTAGATGTAGGTGCTGAGGCTGGATATCACATGATTACTTGTTCTCTACATGTTGATCAGTTGTGGTTTTCTGTAATAGTTTCTGTTCAAAGAGAAGCTTCTCTGATGAGGGGGGAGAGCTACCCTCATCTATGCGTACAAGGATAAATATTTATGTTTGTTGTTTTTTTTTCTTTTTTTGGTTTATTTTTTTCTCATTTTTTATTAAAGATTTCCATGGTTTATTTTTTTATATTTAAAAATTTCCATCTCCTCTTCTCTTCCTCCCCTTTCCCTCCTCTCCCCTTCCCCTAAACCCCCCTCCCTCCCTTTTCAGGCCAAGGAGCCATCGGGTTCCCTACTCTATGTTAAGACCAAGGTCCTCCCAACTCCCCCCAGGTCCAGGAAGGTGATCAACCAAGCTGAGAAGGCTCCCACAGAGCCTGTCCATGCAGAAGAGTCAAAGCTCAGCGCCTTTGTCCTTGGCTTCTCTGTCAGCCTCCACCGTCGGCCACATTCAGAGAGTCTGGTTTGGTCTCATGTTCCATCAGTCCCAATCCAACTGGAGTTGGTGATCTCCTGTTAGTTCTGTCCCACCATCTCCATGGGTGAACACGAAGGTTTTCTCTGTGTAGCTTTGGAGCTTGTCCTGGAACTCACTCTGTAGACCAAGCTGGCTTTGAACTCACAGAGATCCACCTGCCTCTGCCTCCAGAGTGCTGGGATTAAAGGGGTGCACCACCACCACCGTGCTAAGGATAAATCCAATTTGTGTATTTATATCTGAAGATTTGGAGTTAGGAACCACAAATAAGAGAGAACATGTGACATTTTTCTTTCTTTCAATAATATCTTTTATAGTTCCATCCACTTACCTGTAAAGTTCATACTTGCATTTTTCTTTGCAACTGTATGATATTCCATAGTGTATATGTACCACATTTTCAGTATGCATTTGTTAGTTGAAGGACATTTATGTTTTTTTTTTCATTTCCTAGCTATTGAGAATAGCTCGGTAATGAATATGACTAAAACTATCTGTGAAGTAGGATGCTGAGTACTTTGGACAAAAGCCAAGTAGTGGTATGCTGGTTTATATAGTAGATTTATTTTAGCTCTTTGAAGGTTTTCTGCACTGATTTCCATACTGGCTGGACCAATTTGCAGTTTTACCAACAGTGAATGAGGGCTTCCTTTCCCTGATATCTTCTCTAGCATTTGTTATCAGATATGGATCTAATTTATTTTTCGTTATATGGACACCCAGTTTTCCTAGCACTGTTTATTGAAGATGCTTTCTTTTCTTCAAGGTATATTTTTGGCATCTTTATTAAATATTAAAATATTAAATGGATAAAGTTATATGTATTCATGTATGGGTCTTCGATTTTCTTCTATTGGTCTACATGTCTTTGTGGTTGTGGTGGCTGTTGTTTGAAAACGATTTGGTAGGAGCTTCTGTGACTGGACTGAAATGGTCCTGGGAAGATTTACTAGTTTATTTCTTCATTGCTCTGACCAAACACCGGAAAAGATGCAACTTAGGGGAGGAGGACTCATTTTGTCCCATGGTTGGAGTGCACAGTCCATAACAGCAGGGCATGCACTGCAGTGGGACTGCTTAGGCTGTGACAACAGCAGCCCGAGCCTATGTTCTCATGTCTGGGTAGAACAGGAAGCAGACAGGACAGAAAGCAGGCAGAGTTGGGTTATGAATCTCAACACTACTGTCCTGCTCCATCTCCCCCAAGCGACCCAACCTGTCACCACCTTCCAAACTAGCACCACCGGCCGAGGACCAAGAGTTCCCACACACAAGCCTGGTGAGGGACAGTTTACATCCAATTCATCATAGAAACAAACTGCAGCTTTAGTTTTACATAGCCCATGTCATCGAGGAGAACCTAGGAAAAGCATGTTGGCATCTCAGTTAGAAAGTCTTACTTTAGTGAAACCTTTCTGTCCGTTGAGGTCACCGCCACAATGGCACGGAAATCAGCATCTTGGGATAAGCTGGTGTCCATCCAGTAGTGTAATAATATAAATGGTACTTTGAGCTGCCCAGTGAAGTCCCTCTGCTTCCCTTAAGCAAGCACATGCGTGTGTGTGTGTGTGTGTGTGTGCGCGCGCTCACACACACACACACACACACACACACACATTCACTTATGCACAGTGTGACATAAGATGAGGTAATTTTCTAATACATATCAACCGCTGCTGTAGTCCCACCTGGTAACGTACCTGTAAGATGGGCCACTGGTGGAAAGAATGTGCAAGGGGTCCTCTGTCCTGCTCCAAGACAAATGGCTATGTTAACAATCTACATCCACAGGTCTTAGGTCAATAGGTAAGATGTATCCGCCCCCTGAAGGAAGTGACATCATTTGATCCTTCTCCAATTTTCCCTGGCAGGAATCTTCAATTCCCTCTGACAGGAAAACCGTGAGTTCCCCTGCTGTGAGACCTTCTAAATTCTGCCCTCCTTTCTAACTTCCTATGGAGGATGAATAAGATTGCCCCATCCCCACCCTCAATTCTTTCCCAACTCCTCCTATCTGAATACACTTACAATGAGTATCATAAAGCTTTATGTTTCTCTCATTTAATTAACCAGAAGATCTTTGAGCGTCAGGATTTAGCTTCATTTGGCCTGACGATTGCACGCTCAGGACAGTGCCCAGAGTCGAAGGGAGCAGATTGTGTGAAGTCGAATGAGACGGAAGCATGGTGCGGTCTACTGCCTGCTGGTGGCACGGCATCCATTTCCTGTCACCTAGACTAGCAGGCTGTGATTAATCAGCTTCCTTCCTTCTCAGTTTGTCCATGGGCTCTTTCATTTTTGTTTGTTTTTATCTGTCTCCCGATTTCAAATGTTTATAGAAACGTGTAGACTAGGCATAAATGTCACTTTTAAAGAATGACAATTTATTTAAGTCTCCTTCTAAGCCCTAGCCTGGGCTGAGTCACTGGCTGCGAGTGTCAGAGCAATTTGTAACCTTAAGCAAGTGCTAAGTTCCAAGTGACATCTGGGAGGGCACGGTGAAGGCTGCAATGCATCAGCACTGGTACACTGAGCTCGGTGCAGTATCAGAGCGAGGGGCTGGTCACCAGGCCATCAGAATGTGGCGGGGGCAGTTTGCGAATCCAGCTCAGCAAAGCAGCGCTTTGTGGGATGCAACACTGTCTCCAAGTAATGACGCTTTTTTTGAAAAGATGGGTAGCCAGTTATTAGACACACATCAATACATAGGATGCTGAAAAGGGAATTGTAAATAGAACGGCATTTACTTTTACTCCTTTTCCCCCCTTTGCTGATGTGATATTTTCTTTGATGGATTATATTTCTGGGAAAAAGGAGGTTTTCAGATAAGTAGCACGTTCTTTCAATTTGAAAAATATGAAACGTGTTAAGAGCTCCCGGGGATTTGCCTGAGTGATCAGGTCTGGGAGCTTTGTCTGTCTATAAGACATACATTAGCTTCTCTGCAAGAGTGGATTGGTCCTTGGAGCCTACAGGAAGCAAATGTTGACAGCAGCGCTTAAATCAGTGAGCCCGTCTTTACTGCAGGCCTTTCTGCCTTGTAGAGACATTGTGGCCATGGCTATTTTACACTCCCCACACCGACTGCAGATTACATTTTCCAGGTGAAAGGAAGCCCTTAGAAAATATTACATCCCTGTGAGAAATTATGTAGCCTGTCTAGAGACCTAGTCCCAAACAGTTACCAAATGCGGCAGCCTTCAGAGGCCACTCCACACCAGGGCTCACCCAGGCGGCTCCAGTTATCACCTGGACCAGTTGCTAGGCAGGAAGTGCAGAGCTTTGAGTGGCCTGTTGTGTCCCCTCCCCACCCGCTGTGTCAGATGGATTTTAGGTGCTGGGACTGGCAAGGTTTTTCTTTCCTTTTTCTTTATTTTTCTTTCTGTTTTTTTTTTCTGACATAGTTCATCTAATATATGCCACCCTGTTTTGAAGGAAGGTTCAGGACACTTATCTTGCTATCTCTCTCTCTTCTTCCCTCCTAATTTATAGAGTCTTGGAAAAACCAGGTTCCCTGTGTGCTCTAAGTGCTGACTCTTCCTTTTTGAGGGCAAGCAACGTCTTGGTTTTTGCTTACCTCGCAACACCATCATTTTTAATGCTCTGCTCGCTCTTTCAAATGCCTCGGGGAAGTAAGTTGGCAGTGAGCACGGGGAGAGGAAGAAATGTATAGAAATGTTTGCTGGGCTGTATTATTTATGAACATATTAGGGGTGTTTATTATCCTCCCAATAGGTGGACAACTTCAACATCTTAAAACTGTTATTTTGATATTTTGTTCTAAGCCACAGCTTATATCAGAATTTTGTAAACACTGTAAAACCTCTAATTATGGCACATTAATAAGCATAACACTAATTTACTGATATGACTAAACTATACACTCTTCACAAAACAGCAAAGCCATAGGATTTTAGCGCGGTTGATAAAATTCACATTTTAATTCCTTTAAAATGTTTACTTAATTTCCAAATATGCATCTCTATGTGGGTTTGTGCACTTTAGTACGCGTGCCCTCAAAGGTCAGAGACATCAGATTCTTTGGAGCTGGGGTTGTTGTGAGTCACCTAATATGGATCTACTGCAAGAGCAATGTTGGGACCATTTGGAGTCCTGGCCTCCAGTTGCTCTTCCCTGCTAGCGATCTTTACTTTCCTTCTGATTTGAGTTACTGAAAGCTGTGTCCAAGTTGTTTACCAGCTCTGCTTCACGAGCACTTGTTGCCTTGGCCTTGAGGATCAGAGGATAAGGTTTTCACCTGTTGGCCCACTTGACTGTTGGGTATATAAGCCTCCATGGTGCTATTGAATAAATGGCTTCTTACCAGTGACTAGAGGTCCGTGTCCCTGTCTCTCTGTCTGTCTGTGTGTCTTTGTATCTTTCAACCTCCAGCCCCTTGCCTGAAGCTCGGGAGCTGTATGGTAGCGCATAGAGTGCAGACAGGCGTGGTGCACTGTGGAGCAATACATGCTCTTCATTGCTAAGTCAGCTCTTTAGTCCCCTACTACATTTTTAAAAACACCCCTGACGCTTTACCCAAATAGTTGCTTGGTTTGAGCAGATTGATGTTAATTAGGTTTCAAGGAGATGTGGGTCTTTACTCACTCGAATGGTTTGGGGCACTGTTTGGCACTTCAGTCTAGTTTATGCATTTAGTAGTTTGGATATGGTTTCATACTGGTAGAGCTTCCCAAGCTGGGCAGATATCCTTTGTATCTTGCTATAAGAGTGTTCCATGCCATGGGAAGATACAGTTGTGCAAAAGGAAAAGAATAGGAAGCAGAAGGTCCTCAAAGTGACACTATGAGCAACATTATTGGATGCACACCTTACAGTTGCTGATTTTTTTATTTGCTCTCAACTGAGCAAGGTGCTAATATTACCATGTTAGACACGAGAGGATGAAGCTAAAGCTAGGTAAAATTCTTGAAGAATAGGAAGATGAAAATCAAACAGCCCCAAAATAACTTTTCTCACACCAAAGCCCTCTTCCTCTGCTAATTGGAACTCGGCGAATCGTTTCCTAAGGTGAGGTGGCCCTACTCTCCAGAATGCTGCCCGCCTTGCCTCTCAGAATTCATCTCTGGTGACAAGACAGATATTGTGCCACATTCCTCAGGATTGAAGCTGAGAGTTCAGTAGGGACAAGAAAGAATGAGACAGTTTTAGAAATGTCTCCAAGGCTGTATTACTTAAGAATTTATGTGCCGAATTCATTTTCTTTCCAGTGAGTTGAAAAGCTTTGATGCCTCCACTATTCCTTTGAATTTTCTAGGTTAAGAAAACACGTGAAGCAACTCTCAGTGCGACCTCAGGTGTTACAAATAGTTTGAGCATCCCCCATGAGGCAAAATTTATGGCAAATGTGATCATGGCAACCTTCTAATTTGGTTGTGGAAGCATGAGCCCGGGCAGCCTGTAAACCAGCCTGGTTCCCGGCTTGTGGTGGGACTCTTCTGTTCAGGCTGTTTCTCAGCAACTCCTGCTAAAAAGAATCAACCGTCCTGTGGGCCAGCCTCGGGTGGATAGTGTCCCAGGTAGAACTGATCTGTGGCTGTTAAGTGACATGTTGAACGCCACCTGCTCTCTTCATGCCGTCACAATTGTGCTGTTTTAGTTCCGGAGCAGCCAGCGCCCCTCGGAAAGGACATAGAAGATGCAGGAAGGCGAAGCAGCGATGGAGCCTCCAGAGGCCGACGAGCAAGTGGTAGACGCTCAGGGATATTTTTGTTCTTCCTTACAGGAAAGAACATGAAGCGTGTTTACTCCGATGTCGAGAGCTGTGCCTGTTCTTTTTTTTTTTTTTTTTTTTTTTTCCCCTCGGAGCTATCTGCTTGGAGCTCACCACGCTGGCAGCTGCAACACATTCATTTTTAATGCGAGCCTTAAATAAGGGTGATTAGTTTTGGCTGGAAGTTATAACGAGCTTTTAAAATTTATAACTTTCAGATGTTAACTTTTTATTTATTGATTGTGTGGTACCCAGAACTGAGCTCAGGGCCGTGTGTGTGTATCAGGCAAGTATTGTACTGCCAAGCCACACAACCCCACCCAGCTCTCTGTGTGAACTTAAAAAAAAAAATCCTACTTTGTTTTCTCAAATATATCGTTCCTCCTCATTCTCCAGTCCAAACTCTAGAATCCAAAGAGTCCTGCAGACTGTAAATAAGAACAACAGGCTCTAAATCTGAACCTAAGCATGGAAGCCATGGGATGTAAATGATTTCCACGCTCGCTGCGGTGTCAACAGATAACACCGTATACTGGATGTCTCCACGTCCAGAATTTTAAACTCCTGTTTCGACCTGCTTTCTTCACTTTAAGCTGTGAACAACACTCAAGGCAACCTTCAAGAAATGTGTTCTGAGGAAATCTAACGATGTAACATAACATTGCAGCAGATACAGGGCACATGAAGAAGCCTGAGGGTAAACTTTCACGAACTTGGTTTTTGGGAAGTCACTCGGTCTCTTTGTCTTTTCCAAATCGTTAGGGTTGTACTCAGCTCCATGTCTACAGCAAGTCTCCTGGGAATTCAGTACTCCAAAGAAACCTGTGTTCAGGGTCACAAGCTGGAAAAGGAAGATTAGACAGTTGTATACATATGCCTAAAATTTCAGTATCGATTATTTTGTCTTTAATCAATATTTTCTAGAAATTTCTAGATGCTAGAAACCAATGCTGTAGTTGACTGGATGTGTCCTCTTCACTTCTGTCCAGGGATATTGTCCCAAGGAAAAAAGTCAGTGGAAGTTTGTTTTAGGTGTCTCTTTGTAAATTTCCTGAAGTTTCTATTTATATTGGATTTTATTAGAACATGTTTCTTAAAAGTTGACTTAAATTTGTTCACAGCCTTAACACGAGTTCCATTTCGGAACAAGTGAAATTGGTGCAAAGAGATTCAAAGTGGAGTTAGTCCACAGAATGCCCCATTAACGCTTTTATAACTTTGGTTCAGCTAAGTGCTATGCCAGTTTCTTTTATGGGTACAGAGATGCGTAGATAAGTGAAATCCTACAGTGGCTGATCGTATGTCATCTCAGAATCACTAAGAAGAGCCAGCATGGTTTTCCACTTATAAAACAGGTACAAATTGGGGCAGAACCATATTAAAATGTATTACTGGAGAAACATAAGAAGCAGAAGTGTCAGCTTCCAGCTTCCACGTTCTCTCTGATTAATACTGGGCTTGCTTTGGTCCACTCTTCCCTTGTTGCTTCTCCCCTTTGGGTGATTAATGCCAATTGTGAAATCCACTGTAATGAGAAGACTGGGAATCTAATGCGTAGCTACCAGATTGTTCTCTTCATGTGTAGCCATAAAATGCTTTTGTCTTTGGGTATTTTGTGATATTACTGACACACTTCTAGCATATAGCATTAGATTATAAAGCATTATATATAGTTTTCCCCAGTATTATGAGGGGCACTTTAGTTCACGGTGTATTTGGATTGTTTAAGATTCAAAGTAAGGGGGCAGGAGAGGGTAAAAGCACTGGCTTCTCTTTCAGAGGACCCAGGTTCAACTCACAGAACCTACATGGTGGCTCACACCCATCCATGACTCCTGTTCTAGGAGATCCAATGATCTCTTCTGGCCTTTGAGGGCACCAAGCACACACATGGTGCACATACATATATTCAGGCAAAACATTCAGTCACATAAAATTAGTAAATCCAATACGATTAATGTTTTTATTTTGAAAAGAAGTATCAGAGTGGAATATAAGAAAGATTAGCCAGCACTGAAACAGGCTTCAGATTTGCAGGCATAGTGTTTTATATATTAACATAACCCTGGGTGCTGGAGGGATGGTTCCCTGGTAAAAAGCTACTGGAAGATCCAAAAAGAACACGGATGCCAGGCATGCCAGACAGTCCACAAACACCTGCAACTCCAGTTTCAAGGACCTCAATGTCCTCTTCTGGTCTCTCTGGGCGCCTGCACTCATGGACACATACCCTCACCCAGACACGTAATAATTAAAAACATTTGTATGTTTATGGAACATGGTTAATATAATACATTTCTATGTTTGTGCCGCTCTGTGGTTGTCCTTTCTTTCTGGGTTTGATAATAGAATATTGCTGGATTAGGAGAGGACTTGGAATGTCACCTCCTCTTATGTTTTCTATAAGCGTCTGCAAAAAAAAAAAAAAAAAACCAAAACAATTAGTGTTTCTTGTTTAAAAGTGAGGTGTGGGGTCTTGATTAAGTGAGCAGAATAAAGATAAGCAGAACAATTTCTTTCTTTTTTTTTATAGAATGTTTTTGTAGAATAGGAGACTTTGAAGCCTCCCTTGAAGCTCATGTAAGAATCAGAGGGAGAAGCGGGGAGAGTTCAGGGGTTAGAAAAAAGAGGGTGAGTTCTGAAATTCGCTTTTGTCTTCTGTGCTAATGACCTTGGCTTCCTCTCCACCCTGGCTCTCACCAGGAAGGCCAGAGGCTATCACTATAGCAGCTGCCTGTAGGGACACCACAGGTCTTGGCTGGGAAGGTGCCATCAGGACACTCGGACCCCACTGCTCTAAACCCAGAAATAGCTGTTTTGTTAAAACACAGCATTTCATAGCGGTTGTTTGTCAAATAATGTCACATGTTTCCCCCATTTCTAAATAGCTTATTTAAGGGGTCCTTTTCCCATGTTTCCCCACGGATGCTGGAAATAATGTCTGTATTTCCGCTAGCTTGTATTCTAGTTGTCAGAAAGTCAAAACACAAACACTAGCTGAACAGACTCAGTTACATCTTAGCATAGTAATTGTTAAAGTAGTTAGTAGGAGAAAACCAAACACACACACACACACACACACACACACACACACACACACACACACGGCATTATTATTATGCATATGCATTTTTAATGCCCGATTCTCTGTGTAACCTTAAATTACAATGCAGGTTAAATTTCCCTTGCTGATTTATACACATAATGTAAACTCCAGACACAGTTAATGATATTGCAGCGTAAAACTGTTCCGTTGCAGACTAAAGACCTTGCTTAGCACTGCAAAGCTCTGAGTTCATTTCAATGTGATCATTGAGGCACTATGCAGAGATTATGCATTTATTGTATTTTTTTTCATGAATACATGAATGAGTAATAAGTTCAACAAACAAGAGTTTCCTACTGGGAATGTCAAACAAATCATTCTGCAAAGTGCTCTGAATTTCAATCAATCACTCTCCCTAACACTTGCCCCACGGCTTCCTTCTGCGGCAGCAGAGTCAACCCTTGGAATCGGTGCAGACTTGGACGGGAGGTACAGGTCAACCGAGCCCGGGGTCCTCGGTCTTCTCACCCTAGCAGGGGTCACCCTGGTGGCCCCCATCTCCAGTGGCCTGGAGAACTGGTGAGTCATAGTCCCACATGCTTGCGAATCCTCAGGCTCTGGTATCCAGGAGCGCTAACAGATGGTCCACCGGAGAAAAAGTGTCCGCTGGAGATGAACGAATTGACCGTCACAACACCAGGAAACAGGAGGGCAGGTTTAGCACGTGCAACCCTGGATGATTGGCTTTAACTAGGCAGCACGAAGACACCCGGGCAAGGACTCAGTGTGGTCACTGGAGTCTTGAGGGTCTTGAGTTGAAGGCTAACCTCTGCAGTAGAGCATCCCTGACCTCCTCTTGGGAGTTCACTATTAGGATTAAGCAGAGTTTTGATCCGCATCAAAAGTGGGGAAGATGAGTCTGGCGGGGGGGGGGCGGGGGAGGGAGGGGAGACAGTTCTTTATTTAGAGTTCTTTGGGCACACATAGTTTTGGGACGAGCAACTTTTTGGACGAAGTTATTTCTTCCTCCCACTGCTACCCACTTTGACCTGAGGCAAACTCTAGGGCTGAGGCTCCCTGGGGAGAGATGCCTGTTTGAGGTGCATCGTCTATAGCTCGAGGCAGCTTGCTTGGCCTGAAATTGGCCCACCTACGAAGAGCACTTGCTATTCATCACCTACCAAATCAATGAATATGTAACAAATTTGGAGTGAATTCCAGAAGCTGTGATAATCAGATTTCTACTTCAGTATAAATGAACATCCGAACTCCCCCGACCAATTAAATGTTACCGAACAATGCAGTTGCTTATGTTTTATTTACAGCCTCCAAAAGGAGAGCATTATTCTTTATTAGCTCTAATTAGACTCTCCTGGGACAGGACCTATCTTATAGCTGCTGTTACTTGTCAGTTTTTGTTGTATGCAGCACAGTGGTTATTTAATAAAACCTGGATGTTTCTCCTTCCAGTTCTCAAACATTTATTGTAAAAAAAAAATCATGTAAGTTGGAAAATTTATCAAGATTTATTACAAAGATGTCCTTGGTCTGATATAAATAGATAACATATTTCATTTCATTTTCTATAGCTGGAAGTGGCTGGATCAAATGTGTCAGTTGTTTTAATTCTTGGGAACAGACCTAAGCTCATCCATTTGTAAGGTTGGGGAGCGCTTCCAGTTGACATGGGCTCTCACATTCCTACAGTGGGAATGATTGTCCTGGCCATGCCGAGATCAAGGATGATACCCTTGTGAGCCTCCATCTTCTTGTTTGTAAAATGTAAAGGTGTCCAGATTGGTGCCCATGACCCTTCTGATAGTGTGACAGAGATTTGAGTGCACAAAGTCGCAAGAGGTTGAAGTCCTCGGTCAATGGCTTACGCTGCCTGTGCCTAGGGAAGCTCTCTTGTGAAAAGACAATCGTGAGGATTGAAGACTCAAATATTTGAATGCCCCTGCTGTGGTGGCTAATCCTTACTGTCAACTTGATAGAATTTAGAACCAGCCTGGAAACACACGCCAGGTCTCTGCTAGGGTTGGGAGTTCAGCTGGGGGAGGAAACATCTCCCTGGAATGTGTTTGGAACCATCCCAATGGCTAGGGTTCCAGACTGAATAAAAAGGAGAAAGTGATCTGAGAACCAGCGTTCATCTCTCTCTCTACTTCGAGACTGTGGATGCCTTGTGACCAGCTGCATAGTCCTGCTGCCATGACTTCCTGCTGTGATGGCTGTATCCCTCAAACTGTAAGCCCCACTAAACCCTTTCTTAAACTGCTTCTCGGCATGAGTTTTCTTACAGCAATTAGAAAAATAACATACCAGGTAATTTCTGCAAGCGAGTTCTGATTCACGCTTCCTTTGGTTCCAGCGACGTCTCTTATTTATTGAGTAGTTAATGTGTTACTGGCGGGAATGATGGCTAAGTCTGATTTGCATCTTATAAAAATATAACAAGAAATATAGGGCGAGGACACTGTACTCTCCATTTTAGGAATGTGGCAGCTGTGGCCCAGTTGAGATAAATTGTGTGTGCTGGTCAGCTACCGAATGGGAATCCAAGTCCAACACAGCATTCAATTTCATCTCATCCTCTCTGGAGGGCTCCATTGGGAGCAGACCAGGCAGGCCTGCAGTGCTCTCAGACGACGAAGGAAGGAGGGAGAAGGGCTCTTTTTAATATGCACAAGTATGTGCACACGTGTACGCAAGCATGCTCCTACATGTGTTGCCAGTAGAGGCTGATAGCGGGTTAATTTGTTTATCACATCATCTTATTTTTTAAAGACACTAATTTTTTTTAAAGCAGTTAATTATCTGGTGTATATATGTGTGTGGTATACATGCACAGGTGTGAGTGTGTAAATGTGTTTGCCTGGAGACTGCAGGGGTGTTTGGGTGCCTTCCTCTAACACGCTCTGCCTTATTCCTTTGAGGCAGGGTCTCTCTCTGACCTGGAGCTGGTGGTTTTGAGCTATGATGGTAGTCAGCAAGCCTCAAGGATCCTTCTATCTTTGCTCCTTCAGTGCTGGGAGTACAGGTGGTCATAGGAAGACATCTGGCCGGTCACATTGGCACTGGCATCTGAACCCCCACATTCACGGCTGCAAAGCATGTGTTCTTGACCATCAAGCCATCTCTCTGGTCACCACCTTATTTTCTGAGTCAAGGTCTCTCACTGAGCCTGGAGCTTACTGATTTGGCTAGACTGGCTGGCTGGCAAGCATCAGGGAGCCCCACCCTTCCAGCACTGGGGTGACAAATGCATACCAGTACAGCCAGCAGTTGGCATGGGTCCTTATGCTTACTTACATGGCAAGTACTTTACCAAGGACTCCATCTCCTCAGCCTAAGGAGGGATCTCTAGACACCTCTGTTTGCCTTCTTGTCACATGGCTTCTGTCACTTTTGCCACTGATGTTGACACTTGGCTTTGCATTTATCCAGTTCTATCTGAGTGAGTCCCCTGTCACACAAATTCATGATGCGGCCTTGATTCTGAATGCATTGCTAGTTCAGGTTGCTGGTATTGTGACATCCCTCTGGTTTTGCCCCAGCTGCCCTTACTGTACTGTTACCTTTCACTGTGTTTGCCTTTTCTTCTTCTTTGTGGTCTCGGCTGCTTCCTGGGAACAAAGGGGAGAGCGGCTACCTCCCTCTGACTCACATAGAGCGCTCAGAATTTCCTGTGTTCCAAGTCCTCTTTATAGTTTGTGTGTGTGAGAGCCAGAGGCTACCCAGTTCCCTCTTTAGACCACCCACCAGCACATCCTTAATGGCTCCAATAGGCTATTGTGACCAACACATTCATTTCTGACCCAGAACTCCAGCAAGGCCTAAATTCTGGTAACAAGAGAAAACCTTGGTATATTGTCTTTCTTGTACATAATCCCTTTACACCCATGTCTTTGAAGTCCATATTTGATGTCTCAGAGGGGTGCCTTACTTTCTGACAGGCACACAGTACAGCTGGTCCTACTAGGTAGGTGACTGACAAACTCAAACCATTTGTTTTAGCATTAATTTTAAATAAAATTCTGCCTTCAATACCCTATCAGCTCAAGTCTCATGTGATTCTATTAGCTGTTACAGAGATGCGATTAACAGCCGAAAGGCCATTAGAGTATCTAAACTGGGTTGACATTTGCATCTGTAAACCAAATAGACCTGATATTTCACACTCTGTCCCAGCTACAGCGTGAAGGAGAAATTTATTTCTTCATCAGCAATTACAACAGATGTTCACCTCACTCTGTAGTGTTTCTCATTTGCCCTTTTCCTTTCTGCTATTTGGTGAGGTCCTTGCGTGTCTGATATCTAGGAGGATGTATATGTGTTATCATAGTGGGAAACTAAAGGACAGGGTACTATTTTACCTTTGTGCCACTGGGATCAACATCAGAAAGTTCACTTGTTTGTCAGTTGGCCCAGGACAAGCACATAATATCCTGGTTTGGGGAGTGGGTGGCAGAGTACCTTCCCTGCTTTATGATTGACAGGAAGCAGAAACAGAATGTAGTGGTTTGAATGAAATTGGTCCCCATAGGCTCATAGGGAGTGGCACTATTAGGAGGTGTGGCCTTGTTGGAGGAAGTGTGTCACGGGGGAGAGGGGTGGGCTTTGAAGTTTCAAATGTTCAAGCCAGACCCAGTGTCACTCCCTTTTTCTGTTTCCTGCCAATCCAGATATAGAACTCTCAGCTACCTCCCCACCATGTGCAGTGCTATACCCCCCGCCATGATGGTGACAGATTAAACCTCTGAACTGTAAGGCAACTCCAATTAAAAGTTTTCCTGTATAAGGGTTGTCATAATCATAGTGTCACGTCCCAGAAACTCAAACCCTAGAGAGGACTGAAGATAACCACAAGGTTCTGCCTCAAGTGAAGAGACCATGTCTTACACTAGGTCCCACCACTTGATGCTTTCAGAATCTTTTAAAATGGGGATATGGGGGCCAAACATATGGAAATAAAGCCCCCAACACGGAACCTTTTAGGATGAAGCTTCATATCCAAAGCAGAACAGGGTCTTTATTGAAAACCAGGGCACTGGAAATTTTAAACATACTTCGTTACTCTGAAAAGAGGAAAGTGTCCCATGATTTGACCTCACCCAGCTGTGAAGATAAGACACATTATGATCATATTCCCCATAAACTTAGAGATGATGGATGCACATGCCATTATCGAGCAGAGTCTAGACATGGGAGAACTTTTCTATTAGCCCCTCTGTGTCTTTGGAGCAGGGCTTTGTATCTATCTGAAGAGTAGCTGTCCCCTGACGGTGCTACTTCCTCCCCCATGATTCCATCTAGATTTCTTTTATGTATGTGTAGATTTTGAGAACCTTCTACAGTACTGTTTTCATACAACCACTTAAAATTGGTCTTAGTTTTAGCTGTCCCTCCCCCATATTCTTCTTCCCCCCCCCATTTGATCCTCCTATTACAGATCATCTCCCCCATCTCCCCATTACTATTCATTCCATTCCCATTCTTAGGGAGATCCTTCCCTGCCCCGAGTCCCTTTCTCTATACCTAACTTCTGTGGCTATACCATTTGTAGCCTGCCTATCAAAGACAGCTAACATCCACATACAAGCAAATACATACCATATTTGTCTTTTTTGGTCAGGGTTACCTCACTTAGGATAATTTCTTTCTAGCTCCTTTCATTTACCTGTGATTTTTATGATGTTTTTTTTTTATTTTTAAACTTTTTGTTTGTTTGTTTCCAGACAGGATATCTCTGTGTAGTCCTGGCTATCCTAAAACTCTCTTTGTAGACCAGGCTGGCCTTGAACTCAAAGATCTGCCTGCCTCTGCCTCTCAAGTGCTGGGACTAAGGCACGCACGCCCACCACTCATGATTTTTTTTAATAGCTTAGTAATATTCTATTGCGTAAATGTACGACATTTTCTTTATCTGTTCATTCATTGGTGGACATCTACGGTGTTTCCAGTTTCTGGCTCTTATGAATAGAGCAGTAATGAACTTAGTTGACTAATTGTCTCTGTAGTAGGCTGTAAAATCTTTAGGCTGTATCCCTGAGTGATATATCTGTATCTTGAGATAGATCGATACCCAGCTTCCCAAGAAATCTTCACATTGATTTCCGTAACGACTGTACAAGCTTTCACACCCACCAGCAATGGGTGTGAAAATCCTCCTCACCAGCATGAGCTGTGTCAAATTTTGTTGTTGTTTTTTGATCTTGGCCATTCCGACTGGTGTAAGATGAAGTCTCAAAGTAGTTTTGATTTTGATTTTCATTTGCCTGAAAACTAAGGGTGGTGAATGTTTCTTTGCATTTTCAGTCATTTGTGTTTCCTCCTTTGAGAACTCTGTTTAGGTGACCACCCCAGTTTTTAACTGAGTTGTTTTCTCGATGTCCAGTGTTTTTTTTTTAAAGTTCCTTATATATTTTCAACATTAGCCATTTCTTGGATGCGTAGTTGGTAGAAATCTGTTTGCATTCTTTAGGTTGTCACTTTCTCCAAATGATGGTGTCCTTTGCCACGTAGAAGCTTTACAGTTTTATGAGGTCTCATTTATTAATTGTTGATCTTAGTGCCTGTGCTCTCGGAGTTCTGTTCAGAAAGTCATTTCCTGTACCACTGAGTTAAACACTATTCCCCACTTCCTTTTCTATCAGATTCATTGTGTCTGGCGTTATGCTGAGGTCCTAGATCGATTAAGACTTGAGTTTCGTGCAGGGTGACAACTATTGATGCATTTGGATTCTTCTGCAAACAGCCATCCTGTTTGGCCAGCACCATTTGTTCAAGATCCAGTCTTATATCTCCTCTTCTAAAATACCTGATAATCTGGGGGTGTAAGAAAACAGATTTCCCAAGTGATGTCAAGGAGTGTGGTTTTTACTTGTTTAGCCCCAAGACTTAATTAAATATGTGTCAAGAGGAAATTGATATTTTCTTTGGTCATAGGAAGTAATATAGTTCTTGTAGAAGGTTGGATTTTTCTGCTTTATTCTGACAGCATAAAGAACCTACATTTATGTTTCTCACATGTAGCATCCATACCAATCACCGGTGGATCCTGTTTACGTAGCGGCTCTGCTTTCTGGGATCTATTGGCTAATGTGAGTCTGCATCTCTAACAGTTTATCAGGTGATGGCTGTCGTGCCAACCCCTGAGCCTTACTCACACAGTCCAGTGCCAGGTGACCACTTAGAGTGAATGCAGGTTCTTTCCCTTTCCCCTAACATTTGCTGGCTTTTTCAAACTAATGATTCTGTTTCATTATAGTCTCCAGAAATAGTTGATTATCATACCAACATTTAGAATCTGTGCTCTTAATGTTTATGCAAATCAAACTCTAGTGCAGATAAAGGACAAACTTGACAGCCAGCCAGAATTAATGTTCAGGTAGAACGCGTGTCTTCCTGGGCCTCATTTCAGATTAACAGGTTTCCTAAACTGTCAGTCAAGTAATGATTATTGGTCAATGCTTTGTAGCAGATGAATTCAGGATAATAAATCTGAAAGAATACCAAATCTGACCTGGAGATTGCACCCCGAGGACAGGTAAATGACTTCCAGAGAAGACAGAACTGCTTCCTGTTAGCTGGGTGTCTGAAATCAGGTCATAACTACATCAGTGGACGGTGTCTATGCCTGCGTGACTTACTGTGCCAGGAAGAGCTAAATCTAGACTTAGAATCTCCCTACCCTTTCAGTGCACTTTGAGTTTAAAGAATATTGAGTGTGACTGAGCACATACCATGTCGACAAGAACCATGACAAATGTCATCCGGGGAAAGCACAGACTCATGTGTCAGTGTCTTTGCATTCCTGCTCTTACATCAGGTGCCCAGAGTTTCCCTGCTGGCCAACACCATGACATTTGGCTTGTGGAGCCGTCATAATGTATCTGTGAAAAGATGGGCGCGTATTTTAGTCATCTAAGTGTGACCCCTGAAGGTTGCTGATTTTTGTGTTTTAGGAAGCTGACAACAACAACAATAATAAAAATAACAACGACTGATAAATGACTTGGTTCATAGGTATTTCCATGTGCTACTTTGACTCTGCTTAAAAGTGCCTTACTGGAAGTTCAAAGAACACAGGGCAATTTTTACTGTAATTGGCTCAATGGGCACATGGGAGCTTACTGAGCTGGAGAGAAGCTGGGATAGTCAGTCGGGGACCAGATTCCTTTTATGTCTCTGGTTAATGGCAGTGCACAGATCCTTATGAACAGTGCTGAGTGTTGAATTATTAAAGGAGATGGTTGAGAAATAGTTTTAAATTTTAATTAACATGTTCTTCTAAGTCTTTTAAAGGACCTCCAAATTCAGCACTCAACAGAAGACCAAGCATTTTCATGGTTGTCACCAACATTGTCTTGGTAGTATTTTAAAACTTAAGCTTCCCCATCTCCAGGCTGAAGCTGGAGGCTTTTTGCGTGACTGTCAATGCTGGAACAAGTGAACCCACCAGAATGTTCTCGGCAGATTCCTGACTCCCTTATAATGAAATTAAAAAAAAAAAAGAAATTCAGGGTGAAACAGCTATTTCACTGCTTTTATTTATTAAGAACCTGTCTAGATGTTTGACATTTCCATCCCCAAAGCTCCCAGGGTTCTTTTGAGGGGGAAAGAAGCAAATGTTGAGTGATTTGCCAGATTCTTTAGAGCGGCAATTTTTGGTCTAGATCTGGCCCTACCCTTGAATAATTTAACACTCTTGCTGCACTAGCGGGAGGTGGCTGAGGAGGCCCGCACAATGCTCATGTGTGAGGCTGAAAGTCATATATTCTTTAGTCGTCAGGCTTTCCCCTTGCTTTCCAGTTACGGCTGACGGCAGGGGGAAGGCTGCTTCTGGCACACGATCCTATGTTTCTTAAAGCGCTCTGGAGGCAAAACAAAATATCTTCAAAGGCTTCCTCTGCGGAGTCTATTTCGGGATTAAACACTTTCAACTCCGGGATGACTTTAATGAAGCCACGTCTCCTTTTCTATCAAGGTCAACGTCTCTTCCCATTCCCCAGGGAATTCTAGGGACGTGTGTGAGTCAGACTCCATGAAATCACATGAGAAATAGAACGGTGTTGCTAGAGCATCAGATCCAGGCCTGGCTGTTTCTAGAGATGACTGCAGTCCTGGGCGACAGAGGAGCCAGCAAGAATTAAACATACACGCATGTGTGTTTTTAAGGCAGTTTTCATTGAGAGATTGGCCCCAGAGTCAGGACATCTGAACTCTGCTGTTCATGTCTTAATCTTGGGCAAGTCATTTATGGACTTCTGTTCTCCCATTTAAATAATGGAGCCATATGATCCTCTGTGTCCCCTTCGGCAAGATGGTTCTCTACTTTCCAGAAAACGAGCCAGAAAAATTCTCTGAAAACTTGTTTCAAATGTTCACAACAATCTGATCAAAACCAACGGTGTAAAAATGTAATCACTGATAGATGCATATGGGCTTTGGGTAATACGTGTTTCTTAAATGCTAATCCTCAGTAAATTGCTTGATCATTTGGTATGCAGCATGCTGTAGTGTATTACATATTGTATTTGTATTTTATATTTGGAAGTGCCTCTGAACATTGCATATGGCAGCTCTGGCTCTGTCGGTAGCATTCCCCATGCAGCCCATATGTGAACAGCATCACAGTCCTTGTATGGCAGTGTCCCTTTTCCTCTCTGGAATGTCAGTTTTGATTTGTGCAATGAATGCACGTCTATTTCATAGTCTTGTACTTTCCTGCATTATATTCATAAAAAGAAAATAGTGTTTGGAGTGGTACTCTATGGCTAAAAGTTGTGTTTGAAATAAACCCCCATCTTTTTGTCTCTGCCTCAATCTCTCTGTCTGTCTCTCTCCTTCCTGTCTGTCTATAAAGAGTTAATAAAATCTTGATAAGATTATTTTCCAGAGGAAAATCTATAATATTGTTAACTTTCAGGAATGTTTATATATATATGTATATACACGAACATATGTATATATATTAACTTCTATATTATTGAAATTCAGTTAAGTATAATTTCAAATATTTTAAATTTCAAATCTCTAATTTTGATTTGGGCACATTTTAATTGTAAATACTTATTTTGCATACAGATATTATGTCTGTTAATAATTCACATCTTTTTGGTTCCAGTCCCTATGATCTAATTGAAGTAGAATATATTAGTAAAATGCTCTGCCTGCTTTGTGTGAGAAGGCATTGGTTTTTATTGTTGTGAGTCAGCTAGATAGCATCTCATTTTCAAAGAGATACACAGGACATATGCTTGCACATTCTGTGAACAGCTAGCAATCCAAAGGGGAAAAGCATTTCCATGAGCAGAGCGAGCTAAAGGCAGAAGACCTTCGTCACGCTAACAGGGCTATGCAGGTCACTCCAGCCTGTCCTCTGGACGGTGTGTATTCTGCGATGCTTTCAATTGGAAGCGGGCTCTTGGCAGAAGGTCATTTGTCTTTAGTCAATGACCTCACCAGTTCATCTCGGTTATTTTCTCTAGAAAAATCCTCCCCTGCTCAGAAAAGAGGGCTTACAGGAGACAAAGAGGACCTTCTCTCTCACTGTGGCTTGGTGTGTTCAGTATGTGCTCAACTGATTCTCATGCCCCTTTCTCTTGGGGTGGAGGGGGAGGCTAAGCTTTTTTGCTTGACTGTTTGAAAAAAAAAAAACTCCAATATTTTTTCTCTGAAATGGTTTATATTAAAGTTTTCATAATACCCTTCAGTTTCTGTGTTAAACTGATGCTCAAATTGGAAAGAAAGTGGGAAGCTTGGCAGTTTAGATAATTCGCTTCATCTGGTGGCCAGCTAAGTTAACAATCACATCATATGCCAACACTTAGAGGAGATGAAAGGCGCCCCCGGGGCACTGAGGCTACGCTTCAGGAGTGGAAGGAAAATACGGTTAGAGTTCTTTGTCTCATCCTTTCATTCTATAAAATGGTAAATTATTTTGACCGAAATCCTGAAGTGTTAAAGGAGCAGTTTAAAGGCTGCGCAGTTGCTTAGCTGTGAAGCAGAATGCAGATCGGTGATCAGTATGCTGGACAGAGAGTGTTGAGCCCTGTGTCAGCAAATGATGTCTTGTATTCCCCTTGCATTGAGGGCTGCAAGAAGTGGTGATGTTGTTAGCATATGAATAGCATCAAAGCTCTCTGCTGGAAGATAAATGTCCCTCTCCTGACAGAGAGAGCAGCCTCCTCTCATGGACTAGCGTGCCCCCTTTCCTGGCTGTGCACTTTGTTCAACCCCAGGACAGTTTCAATCCAGAACAGGCAGATAGGCAGGCTGAAGTTCAGCAGCAGCAAGAGACTGGTACAGGACCACACATGTTATCACTAAAGGGCAAATATTTGTACATCAAATTGCTGTCCTATATGAAGGGCAGGGAGACTCTCTCTCTCTCTCTCTCTCTCTCTCTCTCTCTCTCTCTCTCAAGTTTATTGGAGGGTATGTTTGGGAGATGAGAGTAAGATTTTTTTTTTTTTTAGAGGTCCTACAAGATGCTCAGAACCTGATTACCATTGCTGTAAACAGGGGAGCTGATCTAACCGGGTGACAATAGTGGATAACTGCTCTTCAGCCCCGAATTCAGTCATGAGTCTTTGCTGCTGGATTCTTCAATCAATACTGACATGCTGGCCAGACACAATTTAAAAATAACACAGCGGTCCTATTCTTCTCTGTGGTGCGTTTTATTTGAGCAAGATAAGCGGCGCTCTTCAAGTCCTTTCTGTTTCCTCCTCTCTGGGTGACCAAGAAATGCTACTGCTCGCTCAAAATGGAATTTAGCTCAGCGGCAGAATTACTGGGGCTTTTCAGAGCCCCAGCTGCGTCAGATAGGCTCCGGGATGATAAACTGTATGACAGCCCATAGCCCAGCAAGTAATTCCAGATGCCTTGGATGTTTAGTCTATTAGTTCACAGGGACCCGTTAGAAATAGTCTGTTTCCATTAGCGTTCCAGTTATTATTGGCCAAGATGCTTAGGGTATGATGCTAGTCGTTTTGGGTAACAACGTTATTTAAAGAGGAAGTCTTTTCCGAAAGGGACATGGCTGGGATTTCATTTCTGAGCTCATATGTTATGCTGACCAAAAACGTCTGTCAAAACTTAGATCAATGTCATGAGATGTGTTTTCATTTTTATGACTCTTGGAGTCTTAAAAAACAAAACAAAACAACCTCCTCCCCCCAAACTCATGTTGCCAGTTGTTATGTTAACATTCCAGCAAAGTTTAGGTTAGTGGAATTCCAGCCCATGGTTGAGAAATAAGCAGAACCCGATGTTGACATGATTGACTTCCAGTTACGTTGTGTGGTTTCTTTTGCATGTTTAGAGACATATCTGTTTACAAAAGCAAAGAAACAACACATCAGTGTTTATAAGGATCTGACTGTCCTATTGGCAGAAGGCTGCTTCATCATGGTTGGAGCGGGGTAGCTTTGCTCCCTTCTCGTCTCCCACCCTGGACGCAGTCACTGTTCTCACAACCCCAGTGAGTGACAGACAGTGGGAATCTGAGTCTTTGTCAGTCATACTTGTCTGCCGGTTCGATTTTGGGTTTCTTTCAGATAGGAGGCTGGACTGAAAAGGGATGATGTGAAGACTTCCGGGATATGTGAGGGACACCAAGTCCAAGCTCCAGATGTTCTAATTAGCTTTCAGAAGAAATGAGCAAAAATTACAACAATGTACCCAATTCAGCTCAAATTTCAGAGTGAGGTTTTAATAAGAATTAGTGTTCTTATTTCCAGATATCTGCATGTTAGGATTCAGTTTATTCTATTCTTATATTTAAGATCCAGTTTCATCA
Source organism: Arvicola amphibius (assembly GCF_903992535.2). Taxonomy (NCBI): domain Eukaryota; kingdom Metazoa; phylum Chordata; class Mammalia; order Rodentia; family Cricetidae; genus Arvicola; species Arvicola amphibius. The sequence continues at coordinate 129,392,377 of NC_052051.1, forward strand.
GGTTCATATATATATATATATATATATATATATATATATATATATGTGTGTATGTATATATTATCATTCTCACTCCCACTCAACCCCCCATTCTCTCTCTCTCTCTCTCTCTCTCTCTCTCTCTCTCTCTCTTTCTTTCTTTCTTTCTTTTGACTGACCCACAACTTATTGGGAAATGTCTTTTCCTTCAGACTGAATTTTTTTCTCTGAAGAAATAGCCTCTTTTATAGCTATTCAAAGAAGTTGGAAAAGATAGTTTATTTCATTCAATAATAGCTAGGTTAGCATTTATGCAGTACAAAGGAGCCTGCTTCAGACTCTACTAATTATTTTTTATAATATGCCTTGGTAATTCTTTACACATCTAAAACAATCCTTTATGGACAGGTTAGGAGGTTGGAAAGAATCATATCATTTTACTGATAAAAATGATAATCTCACTAGGTTGAGACAGGAGGATCACAAGTTTGAGATTAGCCTAAATAACACACAGTGTTGCTGTGTGGCATCAGATATGAATGGACTACGTGTCTGAGATGCCAAGGATCGCTGTTTATCCCAATAGTTAGCTAATAGACATCACACATAATCAGTAATCTGAAAGCTAACAGCAACAAGATGGCCAGCGTAGCCTCTAAAAATAAGAACTATTATACGAGCAGATTAAAAAAAATCACTTTGCCATGTGTTGTTTTGAGACTACACAGAGTATCAAAATATCGTTTCTAGTACAGTCTGTGCTACTTAATTTTGAGTCAACTAGACCTGAGTTAGAATCTTTGGGGAAGAGTGGCTCTCAGTTGAGAAAATGCCTCCTTTCACAGGGGTCACCTAAGACCATCAGAAAACACGGATTCATAACAGCAGCAAAATTACAGTTATGAAATAGCAACAAAAATAATGTTATGTTTGGGGATCACCACAGCATGAGGAACTAACTGTATTAAAGAGGCTGTAGCATTAGGAAGGCTGAGAACCGCTGTTCTAGAGAAGGCCAGAACGCTGACAAGTTCAAAGCAGCTGGCCCCTTTTCTTTTCTTGAATAAAGTAATCTTTCTGTCCTGGAATCGAGACTTGGGCTCTTGATAGTTTTCCAAAAGTCTAGTCAATAATGTATGCTCTCCCATTCAGCTTTGAAAACCTTGGTTCTATGCTATGAATTTTACTGATAATTTCCTTTCTCAGGTTCATGTTACCCCTCTCTGATTATGCAAACATTCTTTTTGAAGTCTGGAAGCAAATTGCAAGCTACAAACTTATAAAATGTGTGTGTGTGTGTGTGTGTGTGTGTACACATGCATGATGTGTGTGCCTGTGTGTGGTGTATATTACATTTCCATACCTAGAGGGATTAACAATTATAGTTGAATAGCAGTTTCTAAGGAATCCCCTGAGTGTATTTAAAATGTTGGCTATGTTATTTCCAGTTGTCTTACAAAGTATTTCCTTTCTATTTCTGCAGCGTGTTACTTCATAGTAAGCACTTGAGAATGACTTCACTGCATGCTGGCCGTCTGGGAGGTAGACTTCTTGAGGAGCAGCTGGTTTCCTCATCTTCACATTTTAAAAAGTGTGTGTGTGTGTGGATTTTCTTCTTATTAGGGTAGTGTACTCTGTGGGAAAGAGAATTTTTTAGGAAGTAAATAATCAAAAAAGAGTACATAAATATTTATATATTTATGCAGATTTTAATGTCATGTGTGTGACAAGAAAATACCTCAAGATTCAAAGTGTATATCACATACATTTCCAGTATTGTACTATGTATGTATAGTATCACTTAAGTAAGTTTTTGTTTATAACATGGAAACAAATGCTTCAAATATGAAAATGCTTTATAGTAAAATTGTTTTTCTCATTGGTATCTGGGAGAATCATGTGCATAGAGAATTTTAAACAGGTCCTAGTGAATGAAAATCAGTAGTCATCTATTCGTTTATTTATTCATCTTACTAAGCATTTGCTGAAGATACCATGCATAAAGATGAGGATAAGCCATAAAACATCAAATGGCCCCCTGACTAAATAAAAAAAAATGGTAAAGTCTTGGATGTAGATAGGGCATAGGGCATTAGGTATGCAGAATTTTGTGAGATATGAGGAGAAAGCAGTGGCTATCAACCTAACTTTAGCATCTCCAACGCAGCCCCCAAGTTGATGTGTCTGAGTCGCATCTCTAGCTATTTCTGAAATTAGGTTCCTGCTTAAAATGTGTCCAAATAAAGGCCACTTTGGTTTTTTTCTGACTTTTGAGAGGTCACTATGCCCCTGGCACAAGGGTGGTTTGTCAGCACTCAATGCTGTCAAATTTTGGATATGAAGTAGGCAATAAATACTACTTAAAACAAGATGTGGGCACAGGTACATCTATAATTTCTCAGAGTAAGAATTTCAGTAAAAACACTAAAATAATGTTGACTGTGAAATACAAGGAAAAAAACCATTTTTTTCTGAGCCAGGGTTTCTCTGTGTAGCCTTGGCTGTCCTGGTAAATTACTTGGCATGCAAGTGTGCAGACTGGAGTTTGCAACTCCAGAACCCATATGTAAAAGCCAGATGTTGGGTGCACATCTGAATTCCCTGTGTAAATTGTAAAATGTGAGGCAGGAACATGCACCTTCCAGGAAGCTTGCAGGCCAACTGACCTGGCCTACATAGAACAAACAACGAAGAGGCCCTATCTCCAGGCAAGTGGAAGATGGGAGGAATAACCTAACGTCATTCTCTGATCTCCACATGTGAGCTGTGGTGTGTGCAGACTTCCCCCCACCCCAACACACACACACACACACACACACACACACACACACACACACACACACAGTTAAGATGATGTTCAGCTCTGACACGTGTGAGGTGACAGACATCAAATCTAGGGATGGCGGCTGAGGAAGAGAAACTTTCCAGATGCCTTTGTCTATCTTTAACACATCAAGAAACAGGGATGATTGACAATAGAAAGTGATAGGCCTGAAGCATGGGAGAAGGAAGAACAATGGGGGCAAAGCACAAGCTCAGGTCTGCTCTAATGGTCCCTGTAGGCTGTCTACTGAATGGAGGAGGACATGGTGGGCGACATTGGCGGCAGGAATGTGACTTGGTTCCTTCTTTCTGACCTTTTCAGTGCCCCTCAATAGAACCATGACTTGATCCTGGACTAGGGCACAGTGTTCCATATGACTTCTAAGCCAATTTAGGAGCTGGGAGCAGCAACTCAGAGGCCCAGTGTGACCAGGAGAGAGGAGTCAGAGTTTATTTTCTAGCAATCTAAGTTCTCAGGCAATCCCAAGCTCCCCCGGCAGATATAGAAGAAGGATGATTTAATGGGTACTGACCATTGGACACAATATGAGAGTGACCCTAGAAGTAGACACCATGGGGCTCTGCAATTATGGTGGCTGCACTACAGGAATGTAAAATGGGGAGAATGGAAGGTTTGTGTGCAGTTGGAGCCTTTGCTCTCTTGTTGGACCAGTCAGCACATCCTTGGACATCCTTTCTTAGTTCTCTTTCCTCTGGATAGTGAGTGCCACCTTTCAGATACTAATAAACTGTTGCTCTCTCTCTTCAACAACCCAAATGTCTTAAAGGGATGCAGTAAGTCCTCAGTCAACTGGTTGAAAAACTCAGCCACATTTTGTAACACTTTATGTCACTTCAAAAACATTAGAAAGAAACAAATTACCCTTGCCACTCCCTTGCTATTAAAATATACTTCTCATACAGATCGCTCAGGGCAGCATTAAGCTTGAGACTACAGATGCATCCATCCATTCTAGCAACTTGGAATTTTACTTACTATTCTGAATCAGGACAATTTCAAATGTGGCTGTGCATTATTTTCTCTGACACATCTTCAACATCTTCACCATAGAGGGGAAGCCAGCCCTTTCTCAGCAGTAACTGCAAGTCTGAAGAAGTAGAAAAGCAATATGGTCAAATCCAGCTAGTTTAAATCCAGAGGGGAAAATAGAGAGTTACTAATTTAAATTATAAAACTCTATTATTGGTAAATATTACCATAGTTCTTAACCTGTAGATTCATTGAGGCAAGTTTTCTATAAAAATTGCCTAGAGAATATGGTAGTGGGATTAGGTTGGGTAAGTTGTTAGAACTCAAGGTGGGTCAGAAAGATCTTTTTTTCTCTTGTGGAGTACTCCAGTAACAGAAGACAAGAAACCAATGGGAAAATAAGAGACATGTCCCCGAGAATTTTCTTGGAATTTAACAAAGCTAATTATTCTCCTGTGTAGATGTTTAGAGCTACGTTGATGACATGGAGTTCTAAGGTTCCTTTCTGATTTTGTTTGCATGTTGCTAGGTTCTTCAGGGCACAGGCCTAATATGCTTTTATTTTCTAGGTTTGACTTATTTGGTTTCCCAGTCTGGAGATGTGGAGAGATCTGCACATCTGCACGTAAACTGTACGACTCATCACTCAGCTCCGAAGAGAAAGCTGTTGCCATCACGGTCAGGGCTAAAGATAAGCACAGAAATCAAATTCTCTGGGGTAAATACTAGTTGTTAAACATCACATCGTACCCCATATGTATGTGCATTCTATTACATCAGTTAAAATCCCTGCAAAAAAAAAACAGTAAAATTGACTCACCTATGTGGGCACAAAAGCCAATCTGCCTTTTGATTGATGTAGAAAGATAGACTGGCTCTTGATGGCATCTTTTAGACAATTTTGCTGTGTTAACCCGAGGTAGTAGTTACAGCTACAGAATAAAAGAGATGTGGCCCTGTCAACTCATGCCTCCAATGGAGGAAGATGTTTGAGAACACATACCGGGTTGTTCACTTGGTATAGAGTGGGCACAATCTTAGATAGGCTAGCCTACTTCAAACCTCTTTAAAAATGCCTTCTGTGACCACCTTAATTGCACCCCATGACTCTTGTAATTAAATTATTTCCCGAAGTATAACAATATCATAATTGTTTTGCTTCTACTTTCCCCTGACATATGGCTTGGAAAGACAATGTCATTTCTATCTCATTCTGCAGTAAATATCAGTCCCACTGAATCACTGGTGTTGTGGCCTTGAGTCGCAATAGTATGCTTTAGGTGAGCAATCAGAAAATGCTAACAAATCATGTAAAATATCCTATAGTCTATTGTTTTGCTTTTCCTGATGGTGGCTTTGCTCTCAGTCAGGCAGCCTAAAGACTGGAGATGCTGTGTTTGGATTGCTATGAACGAGCACCTGGAAAGGGACCGGGTCGTGATAAAGATTTTATATTCCTTCACACTAAAATGGGAAGTCACACCATATTCATAACTCCAAAAAGTCACGAAGGTACGACACAGTTGGGATGGCTAGTAAGACACTTGTGTCCCCGGTTTATCTGACTTGATAACTATGCCTTGAATTTTATTACCCACAAAGCACTTCAAAAGTCAACCAATAAAAGGAAAACAGAGTAACTGACACCATTGGCTGTGGCTTCTGTTTCATTATGCCTAGCAACCTTCAAAATACAGGAGCGGAAATGTTAAAATGAAGGCATTAAGGTATATGGGGGGACCCAGAAATAGTCCTACTATTTTGGAAAATGAAGTTCGGAGTATCTATTGTGGGAATTTAATAAAACTTTTCATCTTCAATATGAGATAGGCCATAAATCAATGAAATTTAAATAGCTCTGCTCTCTTGAACACCTGCTTATCTGTCTTGAGAAAATTCTGCAGTGGTTTAACCATCATTTTACGACATTAAAAAGTAATGCTCGCTAACGCACTTCTTGAAAAGGCTATTAAAGTTAAGGGTCTGTCAGCCATTCTATTAGAAACCTGATTTCCAGGAGTTTAATATAAACCAGACATCACATGTAATAAACCCTAATACAGGAATCTGAAGCTGGAATCATCATTTTCTCTATTTAAAGACCATTTTCCCAACCAAGACTGTCTTTAGCCTTGGAAAATATTTTTTGGATAAGTTGTAATTTTAAAAATTTACCAAATGCTCTTTTTTCCCCCCGTCCTGCGATACTTTACCTCTGATTTAAGATATAAGTCCTAAGGAAGAAAGTCTCGCCTAAAATAGCTCCTGAATGGAGTTAATCTGTGTATTAGGAAAAGAACTCTCAGCAGACTTTCTTGCTTCTTCCTCTGTAGGAGAACTTGTGGTCCCTGTATGGTATCTTGCTTCTACATTTTGGCTGTGACAATGACCACAGATGTAGTGACTTAGACTATTAACTCTTGTCCTTCTGTTCTGCAGATTAGACATCCAAAGTCTTCACCACTGGACCAAAGCCACTGGATCAAGCAAGGCTGACTTTTCTGGAGGTTGTGAAAGGAGGGCTATTTCCAGGTTTTGTTTGGTTTTAACTTTTTTGTTGTGATTGTTTTGTTTTTGACACGGTTTCTTTCTTCTGGGTTACTCCCTCCACCTGCAGATTCATGATTACAATCCATGCTTTCACCAGAGTGCAGCTGAGGCTACGAGCCCACCTTAGGCAGTTATGTGAAAGACATGGTAGCCATCTACGATCTAAGTCTTAGATGCCCTAAGCGTTCGTATTTGCGTAGAATGAGAGAGAAGATACACAAATGAGCGTTTTGGAAATCTATAGCTCTTGAATAGCCCCAACCTTAGCATGGGCTTCACTTTTCTACACAACTGAGTCAACAAGGAAAGATCTGAAGAGAAATCAACAGGCTGAGCTTATTTTAAAATTAAGTTTAACCTAGGAGACAAGTCAATGGCCATCTGAGTTTCAAAACTTTCATTGGCCTGAAAAACAATGAGTCAAAAAAAAAAAAAAAAAAAACTGGGGAGGGAGGAGTATGTTTTAGAGGGGTGAAAGAAAGAGATGTAACAGGTGAGTACCAGTTCCTGCTCCCCATGTCCTATGATGGAGAACTGCTGAGAGAGAATGCTCGGGAGTATCCTTGGGGGGAATCACAGTCATTCTCTACCACAGTGCTCCTCCAGCACAGTGCTCCTTCACTACCGTGCTCTTCCCCCACTGTGCTCCTCCACCACGGCACTTCCTCCACCACCATGCTCCTCCACCACCGTGCTCCTCCACCACCCTGCTTCTCCACCACCATGCTCCTCCACCACTGTGCTCCTCCACCAAAGTGCTCCTCCACCACTGTGCTCCTCCACCACAATGCTCCTCCACCAAAGTGCTCCTCCACCACCGTGCTCCTCCACCACCGTGCTTCTCCACCACTGTCTTCCTCCACCACAGTGCTCCTTCACCACAATGCTCCTCCACCATGATGCTCCTCCACCACAGTTCTCCTCCATAATGGGGTAGTCATGGTGCTTGGGTCTCCAATATGCTGGTGTTTCCACTCAATTGAGGACGTGCCCTCAACCAGTGGCCTCCTGGCCTCTCTTCAGGGACTCTGACCCTGCCATTTGGTGCCAAGCCTGACCTTCTCCCTAAAATCTTTCCATCCTTACAGCTATCATGTTGCCAAGACTAGTACCCACTGGCTTGTTTTTCCACAAGACTAAGTTCTGCCTCTAGCTTGAGATGCAGCCTTGACCTCCTTTTGACCACAACTGCTGTGCTCTGACCTGTAGAAATACACCTGGGATATGTTTCCTCAATTATGTCGGCCACTTATTGATTGATCAGGACTGATTTTTCAGCACCAGCTAATCAGGATCAATTACCGCAGTAAAGGTTTAACTTTAGTGTGTCTGGCTTCTTGTTAATCAGTTTTGACTCTTTAGCCCCAGCTGAACAGAGATCATAGTTTCTTAATAAAAAAAAAAAAAGAAATCACATGAACAGCCCCAGTGAGGAGTCTTTGCTCATCTCTGAAACTTCATAAGCTAAGCCTACATTGTCTGTACCCCTCTCAACATTTCTGCCTTCCAACTTTCTGTAGCAGCTCACCAAGCTATGAGACTCGATGACTTTTCTAGCTCGCTGTTCCAAACACTTTCACAGCACCCCACGAACACAGCCTGGTCAGGTCTGCCGCAGTGTTATTCACTCTTGTGGGTACCAATTTCTGACCTAGTTAGGGTTTTCTATTGCTCTGACAGAAGAAAGACTGAAACCAGCCTAGAAGAGGAAAGGGTTAATTTCGTCTTCCAGCCCCCAGGTCACAGTCAGCGACTGAAGGAAGACAGGGCGGGATCTCCAGGTAGGGCCCTGGAGCCAAGAGCTGAAGCAGAGGCCACAGAAGAATGATGTTTATTGCCGTGCTCCTCTTGGCTTGCTCCGCCTGCTGTCTTGTACAACTCAGGACCGTCTGCCCAGGAGTGGTACCACCCACAGAGGGCTGGGCCCTCCCCGGTCCATCATTAATTAAGAAAATGTACCATAGACTTGTCTACCTACAGTCCAGGCTAATGGAGGTGCTTTCTCCGCTGATAGTCCTCTTCCAGATGACCTCAGGTTGTGTCGTAGTGACAGAAAACTAACCAGCACTGCCACAGTTGTCCCCAGATGTTGGACCTCTCTTTTCTTGTCTGATGTCTAGAAGTTCCTGGATGTGTTGCGGAAGAACCCGTGTGAAGGTGTGGATGTTCTTTGCCATATTATTTTACTTTGGTTGACTATAAAATGCATATTCTCAAGGAAGCCACATTGTATATCAGATTTTTTAAAAGCTTAGAATTCTAGATTGCTATGCTTGTCAACATAGCAATGATTAATGGCTCTTGTAGCCAAAATGCTACAAGGAATGAGGTACAAGGAGTGTAAGAACGAAAGGAGGGATAAAGCAGGTGGTGGTTCAATTTAAGAAAAAAAGCATAATTTAACGTTTCTTATTATCGAGTTATATTTCATAATTAAAGTCAAATTTGTTTATTTGTTTATTTTTTGAGGTGCTAAGAAATAACCATGTACATATTCTTGGAGTAAAATCTTTTTTAAGAGCAAATAACAATCAGATCAATGTTGGGAGTGTCACCTGTTTGGAATAGATATCATTTTGTGAGAATTCTCAGGGGCAAACTTCTATTCCAACATGGCTATAACACGGAAAGGTGACATACATAAATCACCAAAGGGAACACTCTGCGGCAAAGTCTAGGGGACAGCAAGCACAAGCTTCTGAGTGTCCCATCTCCCTTTCTACCCACCAGAGTCACACATGGAGCAGTGACTATGGCTCCACAGGGGGAGCTTGGCCATCCACAGATGCTCACAGAGGCCTGTGTTGGAACTGTTGCATTGACTCAGCCACATAGACACAGGCAAGCAATGCCTGGGGGAATGACTCCAATTATCTGTCCTCTATCTGCTTGTGGTCACATTGATCAGGCACAGAAAATCACAGTTACCAGAAGCCACATTTTCGCATTAAATATTTCGCCAAATAGATGAACACGGCTTGAAGCCTCAGGCATATGAAAACAGTATGTCGGGCAAGATGTTCCCAGGCTTCAAAGGCCTTGTCTCAGAAGCCAGTAGAGGGCCAGTTCTCCAGAACACAGGACTTTCCTTTGAGTGCAGGGTCTGAACAAACTGAGCCTGGCAAGATAACTGCTCATTTCGCAGTCCTCTTTGACACATGGAACTTAACTGAGGCGGCAATACAGTGATGTTTATACCAAGGAGCCTTCTAATTGAGTCAGTGAAGAGACGACGGTAAGACAAGAGTTGTTTTGTTTTTGTTTTCTCAAATAGTGAAAATGGATCATGTTTGTTCTTGGGTTTGGCTTGCTGATGAAGTTGGGAGAAGGGATCTTGCTGTAGGGTGAGCACAGGACTGTTGACGGGCATGGCTCTTGCAGGGGCATACCCTACTCTCAGATGACAAACGGTAATGAAATGTCCCCACCACAGAGCCATTAACTGAATATCTCCATCTATTTCTGGTAGGCCAGTGAGTCTCAGTCCTGCGTCTGTGTTATAATTCCTTAGCATGGGCTTCTCGAGACCCAGAGCTATCTTCAGTGATCCTGGCTCACCTGCCCAGGCTATCACTTGAGAACTGATATTTGAAAGAGTTCTGGGAGTGATTTTTGATGTACAGAACCTAAAGACCATGGGATTGATCTAGAGAGGGACAAACTTAGGTAAATAGTAAGTTTTCAACTTGCAAACTGCAAACAACATGTCTTCCTCTTGTCCATCAAACACAGTGAGTCCTCTCCCCTCCGTTGTCATGACATTTCTTGACCGGCTGTTAGACTTAACTGAGCCATGGAATCGGCACGGATGAAGACTGACTTCCATGTTCAGCTTGTGGGTAGACATTTTTTTAAACTGGGTTTGGATAATACCTAGGAATTATTCATTCTAATATACAGTCAAAATTGAGACCTATAGTCTAAACAATTGATATTCCTCTGGTTTCAATATTAAGAAATTAGGTTAGGAATCTCAGGGAATAAAGACCACAGTGGATGCCTGTGGTCTCTGTGCAGGTGACAAGCGATCTAAAATGTGTAGATAAGAAACCAGACAACCTTGGAGAAGGGCACACCCTGCCGAAGAAACGTCAGGACAAAGAAGGTGAGAGAGATTGTTGCGCTCGACGGACAGGAAGGGAGACTGTGTCGCTGCTGTGTGTAGTATGTGGGAAACCATCGTCTACAGGGTGCACGCTGGAGTAATAGTGGGAGGAAACGGGAAACTGGAGGCAGTTCCTTGTGGGACTGACAAGGAACGGTCCCAGAGCATAGGTGGCAGGAGTGGTGTTCGCAAAGCCCGTTTCCCCTGTGTCAGCGGGACGACAGAAAGATGATCCTGCACATTCCACTCTTAAGTCAGATAGCCAGTGTTTTTTTTTTTTTATTTTTCCCCCAGCCTTTTCTTTATAACTGCCTGAAGATTTCATGCTTCCTCCCCAAGAGTGGCTCCCACGTCTCTAAAATTCAACCACGTTAGAAATTGCTTTCCCAGCATTACCTTGCGTTTTGTCCTTTAAAAATAAGGAATTATTTTTTTTTAAATAATTCCTTCCTAGCCACGTTTGCCTTATCGTTTTTCTTCTTATTCCACTTGCTTAATGACCTATTTTCTTCAACTGGAACCTTCTCCAAGTTTCCTGGTTCTTCCTGCCCCATCATTTACCAGAATATTCTTACTAGTTATCTGCAGATTGCTAGCCCAGACTCTCACTTCTGTACCTCCTATTTAACTTATGGCTATGTTACTAATGCTCTCCAGACACCTTGATTTCTGGAGCTCATAACAAGTTGCACACATTGATGGTTACCAGGAGAGCAGAATTTCTCCACTGGCTTTGACTTCATTGAATCAGCTATCAGATACCTCTTAAATGTTTTTATATGGAGACCCTGTTGGCAGTGGGTCACATTTAGGTTTATCATAAGAAATCCTGACTTTTAACACAGTTGCTTTCTACTTTATTCTCTCTCTTTCTCCCTGCAGCTCTTAGATTTTGTTATTTGAATCTTGGAATGTGAAGTTGCGTATGCTTAGTTCCAGAGGGAAGGATACGTCCACAGGTCATGAGCAGAAGTCTACACTTTGTGTTTTAAAAATTGTGTCCATCTGGGACAATATTTTATATGATTTGGTGTCCTATTTAGCATTGATCCCAGTTTCTACATTTCAATAATTTATTCTCTGAAAATTCTAATAATCCCATTTGAGTACCTATGATGCCCAACTTTTCCTTTCAGTTTTTTTTTCCAGGAAGGTAAAGATTTCCCCAGAGTTCAAGGGAGATGGAAAAGTAAACATTTCATAGAGAAAGCATTGGCTCATTTCTGTCTCACATACCTCCTCTGTCCCCCTCAACCTTCATGATGATTTATTGACTTGAAAAACAAGGGTGGAAATAAACAATGGAGTCACGTTTGTGTGGCCATGCACTGTCCATACGGCCACCATGCAATCTGGAGGGCACGTATGTTGAATAGTCTTGCATGTTTATCAACCATGTGAATTGCAATGTCTCGGTGTGGTAAAGGAAGTAAGTAGGAAGTAAATCCGCTGCCTCTTAAAAGGGCCCTTGGATGGAAAGCCCCCTGCTCTTAACAGGAAAGTGGCTTGTTTGGGTGGGTAATTCGATTCCTCTGGCTTAGGTTATTATTACAGGGTTGCGTTAGCGTGTAAGCCTTGAGCCTTATGGATGTGATTGTACCATTGTGTCATGACTTTTGAGTTGTTTGAAGTTAACTGCTTATTTTATTAGAAAAATGTCCGGACTTTTGGGAAAGAGCCAGCACATCTCAAATTTTTTGTATTGTGAATAATGGATGTCTTTTCTTTCCCTCCAAACAAAGCTAGTGTAGATTTTATTGATCTTCACCAAATTTGCAATCTGGAGAGCCCTCAATTCACACAGATGTCTGGTTCTGGTCATGGGAGTCTACCTAGTGATGCTGAATCAGCCAGTAACCATGAGCTTTTAATACATACCCCGGTCCCAAAGGAAGCTGTAGTCTTGAAGCCTCCCAGCTACTGTGTCTGGCACTCCTCAGTCCTGTGGGCTTTTCCTTCCCCTCTCCAGGGAGCTGGCACCGAAATAGTTTCCATGCCATGCAAGACAGGCAAACACATTATTCTGGATCAAAACAACCTGCTTTCTTTATTCCAGGATCTTTCTGCAAATCACCAATATCTGTCAGAAACATGAAACCTGCAGGCTCTATGAAAAGCGTTTCCGTGAGGACTCTTGGAGCCTCTACTTCTGGCTGATCTGATATAATTTTACCTGGGCCCCGCTCTGCATCTATTTACCTTGAACTTTCCATACATTGTTTACAGGCTATTTTGGGAGCCACAGTGGGGAAATTGCCCATGTGCGGCCTGTGTCTTGGGAAGACCATGTGTTTTTAGTTCAGCTTCAAACAAAGCAGTGCCGTGGATGCTGATGTGAGGAACCGCTCTCTCCCTTTCTCCTCACTCCTGAGTCCTGAGCCAGGCAGGCAGCGCTCTCTCTCTCTCTCTCTCTCTCTCTCTCTCTCTCTCTCTCTCTCTCTCTCTCTCTCTCTCTCTCTCTCTCTTTCTGTGTGTGTGTGTGTGTGTGTGTGTGTGTGTGTGTGTGTGTGGTTTCTACACACTGGAGGAGAGGAAAGGCTAAATACTAACATGCTCTCTGGCTGCCTGTCAGAACAATGGTAAACGACACACCTGTCGGCTCTTGGCAATCAGAGGTGGTTAAAATGAATAACATTGTTTTCCGGGCTTTCTTTCCTTGATGAGCATGTCACCTGCTACAATTCTTTCTCCTTTGGTTCCACAAAGGCTTAAATCTCCCCCTAAAGGTACCGAGGGAATTAAACAGTTTTACTGTTGGTGCTAATAAAACAGCTTCCTTTAGGGAAGGTAAGTTTTCTTGTAGGACATGATTCATGGCTGTCTTTCCATCCTCTTTCCCTACACAGGTCCCCCCCACCCCCCAGCCTCCCAGGCAACTGACAGGAGTCTGCTCTCTTTCCTAATCTCCGCTGAGCATCTGTAAGCGGTTTCCTCCTGCAGCCACTCTGGCTTCCTAGAGGCAATCCAAAAGCCCCTTCAGCTAATGGCTCATTTAGCGATCAATTTGTCAAATAATGTTCACAGATGTTTTTCTGATGGAGCAGCATGCAGGGCAGGTAATGACTGAGTGAGTGATCACTTGTGATAGGTGACAGGATCAAGGCGCTGCCTCACCACATGGCTCAGAGGTTGAAGTTGCTGGTCAACCCTCAGAGAGGACAAATTTCATTTTATTTTCAAACATTCAAAGAGCCCCATGATTCCATTTCAACGGCGACCTGGGCTGCCAACTAATCAGTTCCACGCTGGAAGAGCCGCACTGGTATGATATGTAGGTGCAATTTAAGGCAGTGTCTCTTTTGATTGAGCTTCCTAGTTTGGGAACTTTTGATCAGAACTCTGAGGCTGGGTACATAAAAAACACACTCAAAATATTATGCTCGCAATAACATCAGAGTTGCTTCAAACAGTCTTGATACCTGTTGACACTTTTCAGCTTCAAACGCACTTCAGAATCAGCCCAAAGAGGCAGTTGTTCTTTTTTTTTTTTTATAAGAAACATGGAAAGCTTTGTAGCCATAAAGGTCTGGACAAATGGAATCCTGCTGAACTACCCCTAAGCCAGACCAGGACTGGGAGCCAAGCAGCCTGAGATTCCTGCCGCAGTACTAACTACACTTTCTTTCATGGCCTTGAATTGTTTCCATCAGCTTGGAAAGCGTTATAAAACCTACAATCAAGTTAGTTTCTGGGGCATTGTGTTTTGAATACTGTTTAATAGGGTGTGACAAAATCACATACTTTCCCCACATGTCCCTACCCTACGAGCAGGTCTTAGGTGGTGCTGGCCAGAGCGTCAAGTGCTGGGATCAGTGTTGGAAGCTTTGGAATCAGAGAGAAAGGAACACAGACAGCTGGAATGCTCAGAGGATGAGCAGAATTTCAACTTTGCTCCTCACCAAATTCTCCATCCTTTGCTCTCAACCCGGTTTGGAATTGGCCAGAGATAAACACATCTAATTATTTCATATGCGAAGAAGCAAATCTTGTCTCCGAACAGAAAAGATGAACTTGAATGCAGATGGACGGAAGACATTTAATGAGAACATTAATAAGCAGAGATGGGCTGGCAATCCGCAGCTGCAGGTGTTGTAGAGTAAGGATTTCTGCTCCCTTTTGATGAGCAGAAATTGAACGACTCTTCCAACTTGATGCCCCAAACCATTTTTTCTTCCCTCCTCAAATGAGCAGGCTCATTTATTTTAATGAGAGTTTCTGACTAAGGAGAGAATGCAGCTTAGCTGTGCAACTGCTCTTAATCCATTTAGCTGCTGTCTGAATGCTCCCTCTTTTGTGGGTGTGCTGTTTTCTAAGGCTGTATTGGATGGCAAAGGAACAGCTTTGACCAGGGCTTGTTAAAATGGCTAAATTTGCATACTCTGGTCATTTCATTGATTGGCATGCTTGTGACAGGGGTGGTTTAGGTGATTTACAGGAGAAGGGAGGCAGCTCTAATAGATCACGTGCTAGAACAGGTGACCTGGTGACCATCAAGGTGTTTGTGAGTTGTGCTGGCTTTCAGAACTCTGCTCAGAGAAGAAATAGTGAACTCTCATCTACCATGTTTAGTCTGGAAGTGGAGGAGAAAAATAGCTAGGGCAGTGTCTCCTTAGCATGATCACTGTGTGCAGCGTACCAGGAGGTTGTAATTCTTCATTAGCTTAGATGCTGAAGTTTTTACTTAGAAATTTGACTAGGATGCATGAATAACTTCTCCTAAGCACTTTGATTTGCCACACGCTGGACTCATTTGTTGAGTTCTGCGCTAACACTTACAGGATGTTTAATTCATTTCTTGGAACAGGTCTGTGTGTCAGGTAAGGGTGTTCTTATTTTATAAGAGAGGTATCTAAAGTGGGAGAGATGAAAAAAAAAGCTAACCAGTACAAGCAGTATTGGAGCTGAAATCTCTGAAACTCATGTTGCTATAATTTTTAATTAAAAGTTAGGTCTTCCATCTTGTTAGATGGAACGGGGAATCTCACCGCGCCCTACACATAGACAAAGAACTATAGGCAACTAAGGAATGCTGAGTGGGAGAAATAGTCTTTCCAAATGATGATGGTTATTCAATACCAAGTGGTGAACCCTGAAATTGTATATAGACAAGTCACATTATATGGACAGCGCTGTTTGCATTTACATATTTAGTGTGCACATGCACACACACATACACATTGTAGAGGAATTGAACTTGGATTCCTCTACATTGCATGTACTAAATTATTTCTGGATTCTTTCCCTTTTTTTGTAAGACAGAGTCTTTCTGTGTAGCCTATGCTGACCTAGAACCCTGGATCCTACCACTGCAGAATCCAAGTGCTGGTATCATTCAGAAACATGAATTTCTGAGCCTTTAGCTCAGTTTTGTCTTTATAACATAGTGATTAGAAAACCAGAGAGCTGCAGAGATGGTTCAGTACTGAAAAGTGCTTCCTGCTCTTTTAGAGGCCTGGGTTCAGTTCCCAGAATCCATACAAGGTGGCTATCAACTGCCTTATAGCTGCAGTTCCAGAGTATCTGATAACGTTTAGCCTCTGAAGACCCCTGCATGAATGTGCTACACATGAACTCACACAGCTGCACACACACATTTCTAAAAAAAAAAGAATCTCTAAAAAAAAGAAAACCAATGAATATCTTTAAATCTTCTCAGTCTTTGAAGTTGGCATATTCTTAATAACTCGGTAAGAATATTCTTATTGTTTGGTTTATCTTCTTTTAAACTTTCAAGGCTTTCTTATTGAGGTGGAAAATCAATCATTGCAAATGTATGCTTCTATTTTCTCCATTTTATTTATTTAAACAGGCTGTTCATGGTGTTGACATTTTTGTCTAAACGAGCTGAGTGGTTGTTGTTTTTATTTTCCATTTAGTAATTTTTCTCATTTATTTTATCTTTTTAAATTTTTTCATTCATCTTACATACGACCACAGTCCACTTAGTCTTCAGAGTTGACTTTTTCACATACTTTGTAATATCTCCTAGAGTTTATTTTAATATTTCATTGGTTTTGTTTTTATTTAAAATGATTAAAATAATTAAATTTTGTTATAAGAAATCCATAAAATTTAAAAAATGTCCAGGAAAATGTTTAGAGTTTTCTTCACTGGCACAGTGTAGAAGAGGGCATTGCTTTTTCCCCAGGAAATGTGATAGTAGCTGGAAGGCCCTGTATGATCACCAATCACGCTGTGGTCTGTCTTCTTAATTTCAGGTCACTGAGAACTATATCATGACTGGGGGTTGAATCTTGTCATTTTTTATTTTAATGTATATTCAGAAAATGATACAAGCTTCATGTTTTTATTCTCTTAATATAATGCATTGCAGAGTTTATTTTTTAAAATGATAAAGCCTCCTTGCATTTCTGGTACCCCTTTGCATCCCACTATATCGTACCATATAATTGTGTGTATGTGTTTTCATGAACCCAGGTTACTAATATTAAGAATTTTATATCTATGTTTATGAGATATTTTTGTCTATAGTTCATTTCCTTGAAATTCATTTGTCTAATTTTTGGTTTAAGTTGCAATTGGTAAATATATTTTTACCTCTATTTTCTGAAAGATTATGTGTAAGATTGGCATTAATCTTCTTTTAAAAACATTTCATAGAAATTACTAGTATAATTGTATTTGTAAACTTTTCTTCCAAAAATGTTCCCAATCACCTAGCTTGAGTCTTTTTGTTGAATTCAGTTCTAATCACAAGCAAGCAGGTAGTAGCTCTTCCAGTGTTGGCAAACCAAAGCGGCTTGTAGACTGGGTTAAGAAATCCAAAACCTGACAGCTCAAAATCCTGAGTGTTGCAGAATATTTCTTAGACTATGCAAAGGTGTGTTGCATTTGTTTAATTATGTAAAGCTGTGTTGCTATTTTACTTTGCCTTCCTAAGGTACCTGATTGGTCTAATAAGCAGCAACAAGCCAATAATAAGCCAATAGCAAGAGAGGAGGTATAGGTGGGACTTCTGGGTGGGGAGAGTAAGTAGGAGGAGGAATTTAAACTCAAAGAAAAAAGAAGATTACAGAAATACACCAGCGGCCATTCAGCTAGACATGGAGGAAGCAGGAAAGTAGGAGATACAGAATAAAAGAAAGGTTAAAAAAAAACAACCAAAACCAGAGGTAAAACATAGATGAATAGAAACAGGTTAAATTAAATCAGAAGAGCTAGTGAGACAAACCTATGCTAAGGCTGAGCATTCATAATTAATAGTAAGTCTCTGTGTCTTTATTTGTGAGCTGGTTGGCAGCCCAAAGAAACTGCCAACTACACCTGAGTACTAGAGGCTTGTCCAGTCCTCCAGGCTTTAAAGGACAGTCTCTCACAAATCTAGGTGAAAGAGGCTTGTGACTTGGGGCTGCTAGTGCAATGCTCAGAACTTAGTAGCAGCCGGTAGTGCTGCAGTCAGCGCCAGCTGATGTTACAGTAACAACGCCTTGGGTATTGGGCCATGGTTCCCAAGAACTGGAATACAGCTCTGGGGCCAAGGGACTTGCTTCCTGGCACTCTTCTAGAGACACAGATCTGCAGTGTCTCATTTTTGATGTCACAGTCTTCTACTTTCCAGATGCTACATGTTCCATCTCTTCTTGTCTTGATCCCTGCGTCTTTTGTCTCAGCTGCCTTTGCTTCCTGCAGCTTCTAACCCTCATTCTGCTCGCTGAGACTCTTGAGCTACCTCTTGGCTGTTACTGCTACCGCTGCTGCTGCATTTTGTCATTGCTCCAGAGCTCAGCCCCCTCTGCCTATGGAAAAGATCACAAATAGGCAGCAAAAGTACTAGGAAGCTCTTCATTAGGATAGGAATATTGTCACAATGCCAGGGGAAGATGGTATGGAATAATTCTGTATTCTGTCAATTATGTTATAAATAAATGCTGATTGGCCAGTAGCTAGGAAGGAAGTATAGGTGAGACAACCAGACAGGAAGTAGAGGTGGGGCAATGAGAACAGGAGAATTCTGGGAAGGAGGAAGCCCATTCCTTGCAGTCCTCCCCAGACACTGAAGAAGCAGGATGTGACCTGCCCCGCTGAAAAAGGTACTGAGCCATGTGGCTGACATAGTTAAGAATAATGGGTTTATATAAGTTATAAGAGCTAATACGAAGCCTGAGCTAATGGGCCAATCAGTTTATCATTAATATAGACCTCTGAGTAATTTCTTTGGGGCTTACCGGCTGTGGCAACTGGGCAGGACAGAAACCCCAACAAGCAGGCCCTCATGTTACAGGAAGATCAGGAAGATATCTTCCAACTGGCTCAAAGTAAGCTTGGTTACATAGCCAGAAGGAGGGATAGGGCAGGACCGCACTATGCACATTATGTAAACGAAGAGTTGTATGTTCACCAATGACTACACAGGGTAGGTTTCTACCAGTTCCAGTCCTTACATCAAGCTGCTCCTAGGCCTCAGCCTGTACCAATCACAGACTTTCTGTTGAACTCAGGGCGGCTAAACTGAAGGGCTCCTCTCCTTGCATGAGTGAGACTGGCTGTAAATCAAGCAGGGTTATCTGCAGTTTGCCAGACACAGCTTGTCTGGAGTGGTCATGACTAGGACAATGATTTCTGGAGCATGCCTTGTAGCTTCAGCGGTAATGTCCTTTCAGCTAGAGCGACAGATTCCTTAAAGGGCTGGTGGAAGATTTAAGCTAGCCAGGCTGTGTG
Source organism: Arvicola amphibius (assembly GCF_903992535.2). Lineage (NCBI taxonomy): Eukaryota > Metazoa > Chordata > Mammalia > Rodentia > Cricetidae > Arvicola > Arvicola amphibius. Next base: position 129,411,504 of record NC_052051.1, read on the forward strand.
GGACACGGTGTGATTGTTCGGCAAGGAATGTCTTGGCTAGTGGGGAGGGGTACGACATCAGCCACTCATGCAGTTGAGCATCATTCAGTTCAAAGTATTTGAAGAAGAAAAATGAAGGTGTATGTGTTCTAATAAAGAAACAGAATAGCAGGTTTGAGATAGGCGCTCACAAAATTATCCATTAGAATGGGCTTTATCAGGAGAAAGCCTCATGATCACGAGGTGCCATGATCAAACCTTGAAGAGGGAGAGCATTTAGGATGGATATAGCATTGCCTCGGAGATAATGCCATCAGGGCCTTGAAGGGAGGGAGAGACTTTCCTCCCATTTTATCAGAAGAAATAGCTTAACATAGAAGAGTTAAGACAGCTGCCAGACACAGGATGAGGTGGCGAGGTATGAGGGGAGCTGAAGGGCAGAGAGACAGCCTTCGGAGAAGCTCCCCAAGCACAGGGGAGTTTCTGATTTTATGGATTTTTAGAGGCTGGCAGGAAATTTTATGACACAGGAGACACAGTTTGACCCAGTTTATGTGACCAGGAGTCAGGTGGTGGGTGAGAGCATCTCGCAGCTATGAGGTGGAAGGGCGGGGCTGCTTGTATCTTCCCATGGAGACCTGAGATCTGTGTGCTCTAATCTTCACAGCAGCGGCTGTCAGCAGCAGGGGTTGTGGCTTGAGGGTCTGTAAACTAACAGTGTGAGCGTCAAGGAATTGCCATTAACATTCCAGTACTGAACAGTTCCATTCATCCTTGTGGCCCAGGGAGGGCTGACTCCTCCCAACCTGTGTCAGAAGGATTTTCCTTTTATAGAGCTACTCATATTTTCAACTTCTTCTATGTCAGTTTGGAACTTATTTTTTCACCAAAGAATTAATGCAATGTATGATTTATGATATTCTTTTAGTAAATGTTGGATTTGAAGTGATAGCTCTTTTCAAAAAATAAAGCATTTGTTGGCTTACTTCCCTTTCTTCCTCCCCTCCTCTTTCTCTCCCTCCCTTCCCTCCCCTCTCTCTCTTCCTCCTTTTTTCCTTTCCCTTCCTTCCTTCCTTCCTTCCTTCCTTCCTTCCTTCCTTCCTTCCTTCCTTCCTCCTTCACTGGGAGAGTTGAGCTGATAATTAATTTTATAAATAATTCCAAGAAAACGGGTTTGGCTTTCCTCATTATCTGCACTTGGTCTTCATCAAAAGACTGAAAATTGATCCCCTCTCCCCATACTATTTGTTTTAGAAAACAGATAGCAATGAGCCAGATTTCATTGATTTCTGTTCTACTTACTATTTTTGTTCTACTAATAATATATTTAGTTTGCTATTCCTTTTTTGTCTTCTTAAGGTAGATCATGATATTATAGTTTTCTTCTTTTTAAAATTGTGAATTTCCTTCCAGCTACTATTTCAAGTGCATACTACAAATTTATATATGTTTTATTAGTCAATTAAATTTTCATTTATTATTACACACTTTCTTTTTCTGACTTCTCCATTGGTTTTTTGGTTAGTTAGGAATATGTAGTTTAGGCCGGGGAGATGGCATTGTGGGAGGTATTTGTTACACAAGTCAGAACATTTGTTGTATAAGTAATTTGAATTCAAAACTCCATCACCTCTGTAAACCAGACATCACTGAGAATGCCTAGAACCCAATGCTGCACAGGAAGGCAGATAGCTCCTGAGATGTTGCCAGCCAGTTTTCCTGAAATCAGGTTGGTAGAGACCTGATCTCAAAAAATAATCTGGAAAGCAATTGAGAAAGACACTCCCAATGTTCTTTTTTGGCCTCCACATGCATGCATATATGTATAAACCCAACACATACCCCCCCACACACACATACGCATACTTGCACACATGCATATGCCCAGCACACACACATACACAGTCTGATTTCGGAATGGTTGAAAAAGCATATTGCTATTTATTCTATTAATACTAGATGTTGCAAGCTGCAGGGTTTCAAATGGCTTTATTGGACTATTGATGCTCAGCCCGTGTTCACTTAATCTTTTATATGAACTTGGGGAGAATGCTGTTCAATATGGTTTCTGTAAATGACAAATTAATTTGGTGATAGTGCTGTTCAAGAGTTTTATATCCTTGTTACTGTTACCAATATTTTTACACATTAATTACTAAAAAGCACTTTTTAAGTTTCCAGCTATAGCTGCAGATCTTTTTCTATGCCTCACTTTAATTTTGTGGTTATTGTGATTATTTCATAGAGTTTGAAACTCTGTTATGGAGAGCATTTGAATCTATTTTGTGTTCTTACTACATTGATATTAATATATATGAGATATTAATTGTAACTATGAAATATTCCTTCTGCATCTCCAGTAACCCTGTCTTGGCATTTACCTTGTTAATATTAATAAAGGCCCACTTTTTAAAATGCTGTCTGTCTATATAGAATATCTTTTCTTCATTTTATTTAAAATTGATCTTTGTTTAATAAATCATAGAATATAGAATCTTCAGACATGTAGGTATTAATCATTCATTCATGGTTCACAATTAAAGTCATTGCTGTTTACTTTCCAACTTTTATTTTTTAAAACCCATACTACTTCAGCCATTTTAAGTCGCTGCCAGGCAAGGGTGATGAATTGGTTAAAGAGAGGTCATTGCATTTCCTTTGTCTTGGGGTTCTGAGAAATGGAGAGGAATGTGCTGGTCTGCTGGTGTAGCCAGCGGTGTCAGAGGTAAAGGAAAAGGTTAAAGAAGCGTGCTATATTGACCCTGGAGAAACAGAGAATTTTTATGTCAAGTGATGTGAGCTAAGAGATGAGAGGGTTAAATTTATATAGGGTAAATGATTTAAAGAGATGGCGACAGAACTTCTTTTTTTTCTTTTCTTCTTTTTTCTTTTTTAAATAAGGGACACATTTGAATTGCACAAAGATACTGCTAGAGACTTTCGTCACTATCAACAACGGGGTTGATACTGACGGGGAAGTCAGTTTCTTTGGCTGCATTGTGGTGGCTTTGTGGTTCTGTGCACAAGCTCAATGCTGTTCCTAGCAATAACAGAAGCTGCTCAGGGATGCACAATCAAGGGAGCTTTGAAATTAAGTCAGAGTTGGGACTTGAAGTCATCTGATTATGGAAAATTCTTGCTTGTCCGAAAAGAAGGTCAAAGTGCCTACACATGATGTCATTTGTAGGGTTCATAACTTCAGCTGTATTTGTATTATCTGTGATGATTTTTCTAGGGGTATTGAGAGACTAAAATATGAAGTACTAAAGAGACATAAGCAACCGGGTAAGTAACCAGCCAGAGGCAGACAGGACTAGAATTGGCAGCAAGGGTCACAATGAGAGAAAAAGCGAGCCACAATCAACAGCATTCTCCCGGGGTAAGAGGAGAAGGAAGATTAGGATACAGCATAGGTTTGGAGTAAGACTTTAAAGGAGACAATGAGTTGGTATTTCTTCTCTGATATAAATTTTAATGGGATCTCTTAATACCGCCGAGCTCTGACAATTCCTCAGCTATTGGTGACATTGTTCAATCCTATTTCGTTGAGTTTAAGTTTTGACTTACATAAAGTTTATGCAGGAAATTTGGAGGGTATAGTTGTGTTCATCTGCTGTGCTTTGGCCATGCCTGTGTTGTAGTTGGTGTGTGAACAAGAAGGAAACAGTACGAAGAGAAAGGGAAAAAAATACTAAAACATTTCTCACTCTGAAGCAGACATTTTCTCAGGATGTGATTACATGTTCCAGGCTGGCCTTGAACCTGTGGCTGATCTAATAAACTACGTGTGTGTGTGTGTGTGTGTGTGTGTGTGTGTGTGTGTGTGTGTGTGTGTGTGTATTCTAATGCTCTGGATAATCCTGACTGGTACAACTTTCTATTTTCTCATAAGTTCTTCCACCCACCTCTTAAATTTTGCCTTGATTTTGTTGTTATATTGCTCAGATCACTTTTGTAGTTTATAATAAAAGCTTCCACAGTTGCTTAGTCTCAGCTCTATATAGTTTCAAATATATCCTGTTTTGAATATATCTCTAGGATAAAACACACACACACACACACACACACACACACACACACACTTTTTTGGAGGAACCATAGACATGCTAGTTATCCCCACTCTACTTTCTCTCCTTCCCTCCCGCTGTTAATTGACTTCAGAAGTGAAGTAGGCCCGGAAGTACAGGATACCGTCAAGTCCGGGCCCGGCGGAAAGGAGCCACGAGGAAGCACAGCACGCTGAAAGCAATACCAGAGAGACCGCAAGAGACGCACGAGTCTTCAGGAGGAACATTTCGCGCACATTCCCTTACATCCCGTAAACGCCCACCAGCCACTCCCCCCTCCAGCCCGCACTCCCTCCTTCCCTCCCTTCTTCTTTCCTTCCTTCCTTCCTTCCTCCCTTCCTTCCTTCCTTCCTTCCTTCCTTCCTTCCTTCCTTCCTTCCCTCCTATGAACCAACAAGTTAAATCAGGATCATGGGTAAAGGATTATTTACAGGAGGATGGACAATTTACCAGGTGCTTCACTCATCCCTCTTCCAGAACAATAACTACCCACAAGTCTTCAGGGAGGGCCAGGGCCTCATGAACCCCTCCCTCCTTCGTAACAGAAGGTCGACCCATCCCTTGGAGTACAAGTACTCACAGCTGCCGTGGGTTCAAGAGTACCCAGTATTCTATTTTCAGAAGTTACTGCTGCAGGTTGCTCTTACCACGTCCCCCACCTCTTACATTCTTTCTGCTCCCTCAAACTGTTTCCTGAGCCTTACAGGGGGGTGGTACATATGTCCCATTTAGCGCTAAGAATGTCACAGTGCTTTTGCAAACTATGAGTCTCTGTAGTAACTATTTTTTATTTCGTTCTGTTTCACCAAAGCTAACAGTAGCACCAGCCTATGGGGATACAGACAAATACTGAGACGGTAACCTGATCATGTCAGTTTAGAAAAACAACAGCGGCAACTTTCCCACTAAGACCTATGACCTTCACAGCCACAGAGTTTAGTACCTGATGGAATTGTTTCCTATGAAGCGGGCCTGGAATCCTGGAAGAAGTGGTTGGTTAGCCACATCACAGTCATGCCACTGTTAAACCAGAGAACACACCTTGCCTGGCTGGTCCTAAGTACAGCATGCAAGGTTCATAGCTGAGTAAGACCGCTGACGACAACTCTCCCCTAGACGCCTTTTGCGATATCAGGAAACTTACTCAGCAGCGAAGAAGCTTCTAGATCAGCGACAAGTCAACCTTGAGTCCCCCGTCTTTCAGCCAAATTGTATGGTATCTTCAGCAATATTTTATTGCTAGAATTTTGAAGGATAGCATAACCTTCACTCATTTTGAATTCCCATGCCCTAGACTGTCCTTGAATTCATGGCAATTCTCCTGGACCAGCCTTCAAGTGTTAGGATTATAGGCTTCAGATATCATAGCTACGTAATGGATATGCTCTTAATACTAATTGAGAAGCAGAAACTCTAACAATATGACTGGTAGCTATATTCAGTGCTGGATGTCTCACATCACCCAAGTTTCTGCTAAACATTGTTATTTATTTCCTGAGCTGCTTCTTATCTCTGGCTGAATAATGGAAACTTGTAAAATCTAGATTCTGTATTAGTTACTTTTCTGTTTCTGTGATAAAGCACCGTGACCAAGGCAACTTACAGAAAGTTTACTTGACTTCTAGTTCCAGAGGAATGGGAGTCTGTCACAACAGGGAGGCATCTCAGCAATCTACAGACAAGGTGGCTATTGTAGGAGCTGAGAGTAATACCTTAAATGAGAAGCAGGAAGCAGAGAGAGCAAACTGGGAATGGAATATGGCTTTGAAACTTTAACCCCAGTGACATACTTCCTCTGTCAAAGCCATGTCAAAGGTACATGCCTCCGGACAGTACCACTAGCTGGGGAACATACATTCAAATGCCTGATCCTGTGGTGATATTCTTATTAAAACTGCCCCAGAGTCTGAGCATCATGGTTCATTTATTTCCCCAGGTGAGTCTAACGTGGATCATGGGCTGAGAATCCTGGCCCTGCCTTTGGGCTAGAGGAAACCTTTAGATCATGACTCAAGATCTGATTGACTTGCTTGTCAAGTATGTATGAGAGCATTTTGTTTTACATGTGCCTTGAGAATTGTAATTTCCACAACTTTGGTAAACAAAACCATGAAATAATGCTGTATGCCGTTTATTGTCCGCTCATACAGGAAGGTGTCTTTCTCCTTCTAAATAAGTTTCATTTTATATCTGCAGATTAGGAACCAACTTTAGGAGTGACAAATTGTAACTCTAGGGAGAGGAGACACTATGTTTCAGCAACATGACAAAAATGATGGACGTTCTCAGAGTCTTGCTGACCGCCAATTCACTGACAGCGATTCGCAGATCCTGTTAGCTGTTGTCCCGTTATTTAAACCGAAGGGAGCTTCGGGTTGGGAGGGTGGTCTAACCTACATTAAAGTGGAAATGAGTCTTGAGAGTTGGGCTCTTGTCAAGAGAGGGGTTGATTAGTCACACACAGACTTGACTAATCAGAAGAAGAATGTAAATTACTTGGTTCCTCAGATTCCAGTTTAGAGTCACAGGGGTTACAGGAAGACTTACCAAGCCATGGTTTGTATGAGCTGCTAAATGTTAGGTTTATTTGTCTCAAGTTCTTAGGCTTCACACCTATATATATATATATAGAAGGCCTGATTAACATGAATTCATTTAGAAAGATTTTAATATAATTAAGCCCTGAGCATTGAATGCCCGAAAATACTCATTTTTTTTTTTAAGCTGAAGGTAGCATTTAACTACATTTTACCTGGCAACAATTTACAGGATCTGAGAATCACTGTTAGTGATTCTTACTCTTTGGCAGTAGTGGCTTGCAGGAAATGATTCTGACACTTTTCTCTAAGATCTGACCTTCAATCAGATTCTCTGTGAGGTTCAATAGCACGATTCGTGTAGGCGCTTCACCACTGTGGGGTTGAGAAAGTCATAGAGAGAAGCGAAAAGACTCATCCAGTGGTCACCCGCTTATTATCTTCTTCATCATCTGTTTCTTTTGTTTCCCACATTTTATCATAAACTTGACCTTGCCCTAGTCTCTAAATTCCGAATTCTATCTCAGTCTGGATTCCATGACTCATCGTTCAAACTTTGTTTATTACACTTTTGCATTTTTAGTCTCATAATGCATCTAGTCTTGGACCCACTCCCCATGAAGGGAGTACCAGGACCTGGGAATCTTTATTTGCCCACATGTCCTTCGGCTTCCTTCCAGGTTCTCCCACAGGAAATCCCGAGTCTGGTGCTGGTGAATGTGTGATGAGCTAGTTTCCTCAAGTCTTCACAGGCAACACCCTGCCTTTTCCATTTGCTCTGCCATGAGTTGTGATGTGAACTGTGAAACACTTGGTCCCCAGCTGGTGGCACTGTTAGGGAAGGTTGTGAACCCTTTAGGACACGTAGCCTCACTGGAAGAAGTGGGTTGCTGGGAGTGGCCTTGAGATTGCAAAGCTCAATTCCACTTCCTGTTGACTCTGCTTTCTGATTGTAGATGCAGTGTGACAGTGTGACCAGCCACCTCCTGCTCCTCCAGTCTCATAATGCCCTCCACAATGGACTGTGTCCTTCAGAACCATGAGCCAAAACAGACCTTTCCTTCCTTAAACTGTTTTTTTGTCAAGTATTTGGTCACAGTTGCAAGAAAAATAATGACCATACCCCCTTCCTTTTTATTGTTTAGAAGAGAGTTTCAAGAGTCCTGTTAGCAAATGTGTCGTTCTGATGACTACGGGGGGGGGGGGGTGGATTTAGGGGCTACTTGCCTGCACGCAGAGCTCCACAAATCTCAGGACGCTTCCCGCTGTGACTTCCACAGTGTAGGCAAGTGGGCACCTGCACAAGGCTCACCTGCCTGCAAGCACTGACCTCAAAAGTGCCAGTTACCCTTTCAAATTCATGACCACAGAGTGTGAGCTGCAAACGCAGATTAGCAATAGTTCAGTGTTGGGTAGATCCTTGAAATGGGAAAAAAAAAAAAAAAAAAAACCAACATTGTTACAAATTGCTGTTTTTAAGAATCAGGGTTTCTTTTTCACCTCTTTAACAATGGGGATTGTTGGTAAATATTGAAAAGGTAAAAGCCTTTAAACACAAGTTAACCTCTGAAGTCATGTAACCCTGTACTTTATTGAATATTATGTTTTATTTACTCTTGATTATTGTGTATAACTATTCCTGCCTTTGTCACATGTGACAGTTCACTCACTCTCAGCTGAACTCAAAGCAATTTAGAGTTCCCAAGAATGGCATTTCGCTGTTTTGCTGGACAAGCAAGTTGGTTATGGAAGAACAGTTTGAATGCCGGGTATTTTGTTGGGAAGAGCAGAAGGGATGATTGAAATAGCTGTCATGTTACAGATCCTGGAGTTAGTCATTCGGATGCAGCTAAACTCAAGCAGAATGATTGAGAAGCAGTTTTTGAAGGTTGCTATAGAGCAGTGAATGAAGTCACAGACCTGGACAAGGCAGTCCTTTTGACAATTTAACAGAAAACTTTAGAGGGTGTCCTTCCTATTGTATTTCTTAGAACAGTGGTTCTCAACCTGTGGGTCTCGACCCCTTGGGTTTGGATGATCTTTTAATATGGCTTGCATATCAGATATTCTGTGTATTGGATATTTATATTACATTTCAAACAGTAGCAAAACTGTAGTTATGAAATAGTAGTGAAAACAATCTTACGATTGAGGTCGCCACAATGTGAGGAACTTTATTAAAAGGTCACAGTAATAGGAAGACTGAGAAACACTGCCTTAGAAAGTGGGCTTATACCTTGCAGTGAGGGTGATACTACATCTACAAATATGATATTAGCTGGGCAAAATGAATAAGGGTGATGATACAGGGAGATACAGGGTGAAAACTGTATACAAACTGAGGATACAGGGAGAAAAAAGGGTGGGGTCAGAGAGTCGAGAGGAGATGCCAGTCAGCCCCAGAAGCAATAAGACATGCTGGAAGACAGATAAAGCCACGATCAACATGGCAGAATGCAGATTAATAGAAATGGGTTTATTTTAGTTGTAAGAGATAGTTAGTAATAAGCCTGAGCTATTGGTTGAGCATTTATAAGTAATATAAGCCTCAGTGTGGTAATGTGGATGCAGTTGCTGGGATGGGGAAAATTCCACCTACAATTTGGTATTGCAGTGGCATGACAGGTGTCATTCTCCTGAGATACTGAATTCTAATCCCTAGTTTTCACTAGAGAGCAAAGCACCCTGGAATTCTGCTTCAGCTTTCTCTAGGGCATGACACTCCAAATACAATAGCTTGACATTTGAGAAAACTGCAGAAGCAGGAAGGCTAGCTACTGTCATCTACCTCTCCCTATTTCCTTCTGAAGCAGGGCATGGGATCTCATGTGACATTAAAGAGTATCCTTGAGACAAGAACTCATGTAGCCCCAGCTGGCCTCAGACTAACTATGTAGTTTTGGAATGACCTTGAACTTCCAATCTTCCTGCCTCTACCTCCTGAGAGCTGGAATTTCAGGTCCCTGCCTCAACACTCAGTTCGTGTAGTACTGATGTGATTCTCAGCTTGGTGCACACCACATTAGCTCTCTGCCAGCTGATCTATCTCCCCATTCCATCCCAGAAGCCATGGGAGGATGCACTCACACAAGCTAAGATCCCTTTTAATTTACAGCCATTAGATTACCTACCCTCTCCCCTGTGCCTGTTCTAGTCTTTATCACCTAAGTATGAAACTATGTGCCAGTCTTTTTCTTGGGTCTTAAGTTTCTTATGAAAGCTCTTGTATTACGGAACAACCTTTATCAAATAAATGTGTATGCTTTGCTTTATCAATCTGTCTTTTGTTATAAGGTGTCTTGTTGACTGAGGTTTTCTGTCCTGCCTGGTTCCCCAGCCGTTTAGTCCCAAGAAAATCACACAGAGGTGTATATTAGTTATAAACTGATTGACCTGGTAGCTGAGACTTCTTATTAACTCTTATGACTTATATTAGCCCATTATTCTTGCCTATGTTAGCCACGTGGCTCAGTACCTTATTTGGCAAGGCAGTCATATCTTGTTTCTTCTGTGGCTGAGTCAGGACTGCAGACTAGGACATTCTTCTTCCCAGAATTCTCCTGTTTTCATTGACCCGACTCTACTTCCTGTCTAGTTGTCCTGCCTATATTGCCTGCCTGGCTACTGGCTAATCAACACTTACTTAAAATGTAATTGACAGGATACAGACCATTGTCTCAGAGCAGTATCTTAGCCAAGAACCTGACTCATATGAAAAAGAAAGTATTTAGGACACACCAAGATAATTCTATGTTTGCTGTCTGCTTTCAGCAGTCCAGGGGGTAACCCTGCTGATGCCAGGAGGCCAGAACTTCCCCTCCAAGTGTGTTACAGATCCCTGGCGAACAACAGCATTGTACAAGAGGGATGGGTCACATGTGGAACCGGCTGAGAGGCCTGCAGGCTCTTTTCGTGGTGAGCAAGACATTGAATAGGGAGCTGGCTGAAGCGGTAAGGGGAGTTCTGTGAAACGCAGACTCTGTGGCTGCTCCAGCATTGCTTTTGCAAAAGCTATGGGAATGAGCAAAAGTGTTGCTCTAGCTTAGAGGTCTTTGTGCCCAAACCGGTGGCAGGTGAGCCTTTTTGTATGCCCAAAGAACATTTGTCATTGGCAATGGCAGGGGGGACCACTAGTGCCATAGAGAACACACAGCTGTTTGTGCATGTCCAAAATGGCTGTCCCCAGGATGGGTCTTTGCAAACCAATATTGAGCTTTGTGAAAAAGTGCTATAGTGTGGGAGGATATTTGAATCTAGTTTGTTTTAGTTTTTTGAGGTTAAAAAACGAGTTTGATTCAATAGAGGAAACATTATAGGAGAAGTTAAGTATTTATTACATAAGATGGTGACTCCAAAGATACAAATCTGGTGGTCTCCAGGGCATGATTCTGAAGGGAGACTCTAGGTCTTTATCTACTGAGAATGTCTTCCATGTATTTAATGCAAATGTACAATTCCCATTAGAGATGGTAGATATATATGTAGCTGGTATCAAATAAGTCTTATAAGAAAATGATTTCATGGGAGCTAAACATATCCCTTGGTAGCGAAAAGACAAAGAGAGATCATGCTTATGGCTGCATGCAACACTGTAATTTTTGCAGGGAGGTGAGGGAAGCAGTTTTGCTAAGCAGCCTCATCTAGCCTGATGCTCACTACCTCCTGGATCAGTCTCATAGGTGCTGGAATTACAGGCATGGGACACCAGGCCCTGTTCATATAACTCCCACCACATAATATATGATTTTTCCCCCCGTCCCTTAGTGAAGGTCTACACTGTAGAGTCATTCTTGTCCTAAAATATGGAGATGTGACTGCACCTGCCACAGTGTTTACAGGTGAGTGGCAGCTTATGTGGTCGCCAAGCAAATCGGAAATCAGGAATCACAAACAAACCCCTTAAAAGATTTTAAATCAATTAGTAAAATATGGACAATTTTTAAAATTATGTGTACGCATGCGTGCGTGCATGCTGTGTGCATATGCACGTGTATCCGTGGTTGTGCTTGCCTGTCAGGTGCTTGTGGAGGCGAGAGGTTGATGGGCTGTCTTTTTCCTTAGCTGTGTCTCTAATCTTTTTTTTTCCTAGCTGGAATCTCCCTTTTATTCAGGTTAGCACAGAGATGTGTGTAGAAAAAAGACTGAGGTTTGGGTGTTTACGTCATCCCACTTGACATAGATAGCAGCCATCAAAACCAGCTCTCAAGTCCCTTTTGGGACGGGGAGCAGTGGGTGGGTGACTTTTGACAAGGTTTACCCATTGCATTTTAATATTAGGGTTTGTACTTAGTGCTGTAAATACTTCTAGCACTTGTGCGTGCGTGTGTGTGTATGTGTGTGTGATGGGATTTAACAGATGAGCTGTATGTCATCTCATAAGGATTGCTCCCCAAAGGTGCAGAATGCCATAGAGTTTACGACACTCCCATGGTATTTGGGTACGTCATCAAATGGGGACTTTGGTCCCTTTTCCTCTTCTTTGTCATTCTGCTGTGAGATACCTTCTGCTATGGGCAATAGAACATTTCCTCACCAGATACTAGTTGCTTAATATTGCTGTCCTCCCTCCAGGACTGTGAGCTGAAATATTTGTTATCTTTATAAATTATCCAGTCTCCGATAATCTGTTATCAGAGCACAGAGCAGATTGGTAAAGGGCATGAAAATAGATTACATTTTCTTCAGCTCATCAATTTAGTTTTGCCACATTTTTCATGGTTTTTATAGTTAAGTCATGTTAGTTTCTCCTTACAAGCCATTATTTATCTGTGGGATATGTTGGTTGTGTGTGTGTGTGTGTGTGTGTGTGTGTGTGTGTGTGTGTATACATGGAGGAGTGTGAGAGTGTGCAAAGACATTTGGTATAAGCCGTTGTTGATGTTTGAAGAGTTACCACAGGCTTGTTTGGAATTCCCTGTGCTCCGAAGGAGTAGGTCCTGCAGAAACATTCCACAGGGAGGCATGGGGACCTCTTGTAAAAGGTCAAACTGACTGGGAACATGGTCTGGGATGAGAGCTCAGCTGTGTGGTGCAGAGGACAAACCTGAGGACAGCCTTGAGCTTTGCATTCCAGCCCAGCATTTGTTGGGCTTTTTTCTGACATCTTTGGAGAACAGGGTTAGCTGTTCTGGAAACTCCGAAGACCACATAACTCTCAAATGGAGTACCTCTCACGGGACAGAATAAGACAGAAGCTGTGACCCACAGGAGAAAAACACCTGACGCAAGCAGAGATGGCAGCAGATCGGCATTATTTAGGACACGTGAGTCCTGTCTGAAGACTCCTGGAAATGGTGAAGTCACAAAGAACCGAAGTTTGAGTTATTACTGCCAACGGGACCACATCTGTACCTGTAGGACGGTGCGGCCAAGAGAAACCTCTGTTTTCCACCTCGATTATTACACACAGAACAGTAATTACTTGTTGGCACATCTGTTCCCCTGCTGCGTTATAAGGCCCTGAAGGCAAGAGACCACATTTTATTCGTCACTGTTTTCTCGAGTCTAGCCTTTGCCTCTGGTGGATAATAGATGCTCATTAAATATAGCTTTTAAAGGGCAGAAGAGAGATTTTGTATTTGCTTTATTGAGGATGACAGGAACAGCTATGCGAAATGTAAAATTCCTTGGTCAGGTTTGGGTTTATTTTTACCATTGTAGCATCTTCTCTCTCCCAGGGTAAGGCTGTGAATGGGGACAAAATTGGTGACTAAGCTTTTCCTGCCTGATAGAAAACTTCCAAATAAGAATTTTAGAATCTCCAAAGGAGGAATCTCCAAATATCCCATAAATCAGAGAGGTCACTTCAGTTTTTTAGAGAGAGAGAGAGAGAGATTGTATGAAGGAGAAAGGCAAATATTTCAAACATCTGTCTTTGAAAGGCTCACAAGGCGTGTAGCACAGTATAAGCCTTGGTTTCCGAATGCACTGGGCTTTCTCTACAGTAACCTATGCATCTGCTTTCCTGGAGGGAGAGGACCAGTGAAGGAGCCTGGAGAGGAGGTTGCTGGGTTGGGAAAATAGAACCAGAGACAGAAGGGAGGAGGTTAGCAGTGGCTGGGCTCAGCCACTTCCACAGCTCCGCCACATTCCTCAGAACAAACAGCTATTAAAATCCAAGCACACAAAGCCTGTAGCTGGCTTAGTAATGACAAGCGCTGTCAGCACACTATAATTAACACAGGGTGGTATAATTTATAAGGAATGCACTATGCAGTTGAACGCCAACACGGGGGGGGGGGATATCTACCGCTCGCCCGCGGAATCAAAAGTAGCCTCCTCTTCTCCTCTTTATGTAAGCAGCTTTCCTTCCAAATGCTCTTTAATTAATTTTTTTTCTTTTTACTCCCAGAAGCCTTTTTGCACACCGAATTCTGTGCAAGGCAAGAGTGAGCCTTGTAGGTGACCCTTCACCCCTGCCTCCCCCTCCCGTGTTAATCAAGAAGGGACGTCTCAGCAGATTGTCTTCACTGTACATAATTAAGCAATTCTGGATGCTCAGTGAAACTCAAATGGGATGGCACAGAGCCTGGTAATATGACAGTTAATGGGATGAAACTAGCACGTACGCTGCCTCTGTAATAAGCAAAGGCTTTTTGCTTTGCAATGGAGGGCAGGGAGAGAGAGCGGGAGGCAGGCACAAAGGATAACAGCAATGACGACATGGGCTTGTTGGGCACCTCACTCTGCCTTTGATGATTGGCTCCCGAAAGGAACACGCACCCTGACTGGAAGAGAGACCTCTTCATTGCTCTTATTCGGTGACTACACTAAACAGAGGCTTTTTCTCCTGTAGAGCCCTGAGCTGGTGTGAGAACGGCCCCGGGAAATAGCTGTAATGGCAGGCTTTCTTCCGCCTCTCCCTCTCTCTCTCTGTCTCCTGCAGTCCTTTAAGCGAGCTGACAAACTGCCTCAATCTCACTTCCCTCAAGAGGAGGATGCTTACAAACAAGGCATGTTGCTTCGCTTTCAGGGGAGGGCCGACATGAGTCGGGATGGCAATAGTCCTTGCCATCAAGGACTATTGGCTGGGTCTGTGGTGGTTTTCCGCCCACACAGACCCCCATCTATTTACTCTCCAAAAAGAAGGAAGACCTGGGGGAGCTTGACTATGAGGCAATGAAATACAGCGATACAGGTCGGCAGTTAAACATGCCGGTTGATTTTGTCCGTGGAAGAACTTCATGAGAAAAATCTGTGCTGCCTGAGCTTTGGGAATAGCAGGCTAAGGTGGTCTTTAAATGATCCTGCAGACTAGAAACATCTCAGACATTGATCTGAGATGCAACCAAGCAGCGTCATGCATCTGCATTCCGTGTTGTGAAGCATCATGGGAGCAGAGGCACAGGGAACAACTCTCCCTCCCTCCCACCCCCAGGATTCAGGAGCCAGTCCTAGTGATGCCTCGGAATCCTTCCTAATGCTACAACCCTTTAATACAAATACAGTTCCTCAGGTTGCGGTGACCCCCCCCAACCATAAATTATTTTTTGTTGCTATTTCATAATTATCATTTTGCTACTGTTATAAATTGTAATGTAACTGTCTGTGTTTTCCAGTGGTCCTTAGGAATCACCTGTGGAAGGACCATTTTGACCCCTAAAGGGCTTACAACTCACAGGTTGAGAACCATTGCTTTATACCGTAACTGTCTGCAGAGAGATACTGCAGGGCAGGACTTCCTGGATTTAGGTTTTCAGGGAGGAAGGGGTAGGGCCATGGCCCCATGGACTTGGCTTCTCAGAAGGGCTCTGGTTTATAGTTTGGTTTTATCCTCTGGGCTCTGCTACCAGTTTCCTTGGGCCCGTCTCATTAATTCCTGAAGAAGAAACCAGAAAAATCTTTCAGTGTCTTGAGGCTTTCAGACTCAAGGGTATCGTGAGAAACTTGGTCAGCATCCCAAATTCTATTTCTTAGGGGATTATGGTCTTAGATCAGAGACAGCATCTGGCTCCTGAGTGTGTTTGCTCTGGTGTTCACTGGGAATGCAGGTGTTTTCCTTGGGAAACAGGCCGAAAGCAGCGTGAAACCCCCTGCTTGTGAAAGGCAAGCCTTGCTCACTGGAAGCCCTTCACTTCCTCCCCATACGGAGGAACAGAAGTCCTTTCATTTGCATCCGTCACATTTTATCTCATATCCAGAAGCCTTTTAATTTCAGCCGAAATCGCAACATATGTTATCTTGCTCCAAAACAGCAAACGGTGGCTTAAAATATACTCATGCATTTCAAGTGCTCGCTATCCAAACAACATGTATATGTGTGTGTGTGTGTGTGTGTGTGTGTGTGTGTGTGTGTGTGTATTTCCCCCCTACTCATATGGCACATGTTTCATAGAGGGTTTTCTCTCTCCTTTCCGTTGTGCATGAAAGCACAGAGCAAATGTAAAGAGAATCCACCCAACGTTTTGTAATTCTTGAAAGGTTAATTGTACTATTTATAGACTAAACTGTAAAGCAAAAACCCTCGGCATGACCCTTCAGGGTCACCGTAGTAATAGTATCCTCAGTGGAGCCCTGACCAGTCATGAATTACTGTCTGTGATACTGGGAATGCTGACAGCTCAATCACAGCACTGTTTCAATAGAGAACTCCATATATTTAAAGCGCTGATACTGTTTTCCCTCTAAATGACAGCCTTGACAGATGGGCCGAAAGCAGCGCAGACGTTTGAACAAGGAAATAGAGAGGGAGCCTGCTGGAAGCTGGGCTTCATGCAGCCAGCCGAGAATGATGAATAGAGTGTGATTGTGTCTGACAGGTAGTAATATAACTATTCATTCACCGCGGAACACCTGGAGCACACTATATTAAATGGTACAAGATGGAGAGATTCCGCGACAAGAATAGGAAGTGTGAATCCCAGGCAGAGTTTAGGTACAGCAATCTAAAGGGTCAGGGGTCAAGCAATATAAACTGCCGGGGAGAAGGCTCTAATTAAATGATTTGCTTACTAAAGTGTTTCTAATGTTTTGCTAACATGTTGCCAGGATCATTACTTCAGCATGTCTGAACACTTCAAATCAAAAAGCAGCCTCCCCCATCTTTCCCTCTCTCTTTCTCCTTGGCAACAGGGTTATTTCTTCCCCTGTCTGGTTCATTCTCTCGTTCTGCCTATACTAGGACTCCAAACGACCATCCTGGAGAAGACAAGAGAAAGCTTGAGTAGCTAAAGGTTCATCCTTCTGATGGAAGGATGACTCCCCGACCCAGTGGACTATTGCCTGGAAGACGTAGGACAGAGGCCGGTTGTCACTGGGTCACGGCACTGGTGGCTCCCTCCAGATGTTGGGGGGAGCAGTGGACTTCAGAGAGGGAGAAGGGCTGTGTCTTCTCATATTTACCTTTTGCCTCCAGTGTCAGTCAAGGCGCTGAGATGTTACTGAGAAGTGAAAGAATTGCTTTAGAAAGCCTTGGGCAGGGATGAGGAGGGACGGGGAGGTGAGGAATATTGGATGGGCTTTCAGAACACCCCCTCCTCCAAGCTTCCCGTGCATCTCTGACTAAATATTTCTACACCTGCTTCTGAATTAATTTTTAATGACTTTGTCTGAGTTGTCACGCTCAGAAAACTTCATTTCTGGAAAGTGTCAGGTCGTATAGCACAGCTGAGATGACACTTTCAGATTTGGCATTTTACGTTATCTGTGTGTGAAGGCATCGTAAACCACACACATCAACAGAAGCTAAGAGGGTACCAAGGGCTGTGTGTATGAGAAAAATATTCACGTATGTACTCTCCAACCAGAAGCCCCCTGCCCAGGAGGCTGTTGTGGGGGCCCAGTTTCCTTCTGAAATCCCTGGGAAGGGACACGCTTGGCCGTGGCTTTTCCAGGGCACACGTTCATCAACTGCCACGCTGAACTAGTTTTGCTTGTCACTTTCCTTAGTCACAGGATCCTGGGGCAACTCAGAAAGGGTACAAGGCTTCTGTCATTGTGCTGTTTGCTGGATCTCTCTGGGACTAGGAGGCTGGTCACCTTTTTTTTTTTTTTTTTTGGAAGTCCCATTTTTCTCCCCCTTGTCTTGGAGGCTGATTTCATTGCTATGAAGATACTCCGAGAGCCAGCTCACCGCTCTGGGAACCCGACCTCACAATTTCAAATTTGCCTGGCTTATGAAAAATACATTGCAAATAGGTACGTCCTCTTTGCTCAAGTTGCTGCCGAGTGATAGAACATTGAGTTAGCACTCGTGAAAGAGTTCGCAATGACCTCTCCGATGAGCTATGGAAAACAAAATCCAGCTAAAGTTCTCCCACCGCCTCACGCACTTCCCAGCTCTAAATCCCTATCTCCTGAACCCTTGAGCACAGCCTCTTTTCCTCAGCTGGTATTACTCAGCTGTTTAATTACTGTGGGTTACTGAGCTACGGACCTACCTAGCTCTTAAAAACACCTGCAGATATGTATATATGTTACCTTATAAAGAAATATTTAACAGCTAATAACTCTATTCTTTCTTCTCAACAGTGTGTTTTTGGATTGGGCAAATGTATACAATCTTATTTGGCAAGTGTTTTATTACTCGAAATGAAAGTTTACGGGAAATCTTTTTTTTTTTTTAAGCTTCAGTTAAGATCTCTCCAACACATTAGACTTCTGTGGACATTGAGTGCACCAGATTTTGAGAAGCACACAGTCGAGCACTTCTCATTCCTGTCTGCCTTCCTGAAAAGTAAACTCTACTGACTGAATTTGGGCACCGTCACTGTGCAGCTTTGTCTCTAAGGCCTATTCCTTTTTCCTCTACTTGAGTGCCTGCGTGTTGCTAGTGCAGCCAAGAAGGGGAAAGGGGCTGTTTTGCAAAATAAGCAAATTGGATTATTCAGTGTGTAAATAGGCGCTCGCTCTCTCCTCCCATGTAAATCAGGAAAAGTAATTTGCTTATGTAGGGGGAAAAAAACCCTGCACTGCTGTTCACAGCTCCCCCATCTTGGCTGGCGTTGGGAGTTCATTATAGGCGAGAAGAAGGAATTTGCTAGCATCCGTATGGCTAGAGACAGTAATTAACTAATTTGCTTCCATTTTCTACAGCTTAAACAAGGTACTATGAAAACTATTATGTTGAGTAATTTGAAATCTTGTGTTGTATTCATAGTAAGATAGGAATATGAACAGCTAGATTCTAGACTCTTCGGTGTCCATTACAGAGGAAACAACATAGAACTTGGACCAGTCATTTATGATTTGCGTTTAGAGAATCAGGCATGTGCATCCTAAGGACAAATTGAGCCTTGGTTTCTTTCAGGGACCAGTGGTCAAGGTCGCCATGGTTAAATGGGGGCATCGTTTGAAACAGGAAGCTGCATTTTGCTTCATTTGGGCACTGAAGAAAATTGCTAATTTTTAAGAGCTGGTTTCGTCTCTTGAGAGTAAACCAGAAATGTGGTTAAAATTAATATAAGCAATTTGGCAGTCTTAGACTCACGCCGATCAAGACTCCTTTAATCATCGCTAAGGGTGTGGAATTACAAAATAGTAGAGTCTTAGCCGGCATTTTTTTTTTTTTTGTCTTCTCTTATTCTAAACACGAGCAAGCTAGCAGTTAGACGGTGCAGTGGCTGGTTAGAGCAAGAACTCACTTTTGCTTCAGCTTAAATTAGGGACTATTTCACTGACTGTGGCAGGAAAGGGGCAAGGCAAGGTGTCAAAGCTGCCTTTGGAGATGCTCCACAGGTCTGTGAGGGACCCTGTGGCCTAAGGTTAAAATGGCCTCCAGTTTGTTTAAAATGAACAATGAGCTTATGTAGGAACGACTCGTTCATGTTCTTGCCTAGTATTTTGTTCTTTTAATGATATCAAAAGTAGGCTTTTTTTCCCCTCTGCCTCTTGTCTTCTATTAGTCAGGAGCTAAGCCCTGAATAGTTAAGCAAAGGAAAATGCAAAAAGCATCAAAAGCTCTGTGTGAGGGTTGTGGTCCTTAATAGGGGTCTTCTAGAAAGGAAATTAAAAGACAGGACAGACAAAAAGAAGAGAGAGGAGAAGGAAGGAGGAGGAAGAAAACAAGAAAAGGTCAAAAGGGACTAAGCAGTAGAATGGGGGCAGGGTGGAGCAGGAAGGAGGAGGTGGCAGAGAAGACCTTGGGTCTCAGGGGCAGACTCTCGTGTTTGATGTTCTGAGTGGTATTTGACCAAAGATTATGATTTTGTCACACATTTCTGGATCAGTGCTCCTCGCACCAGCCAGGACGGCATGCTCCGAAGCAAACCACTGTGTCCTTTGGCAGAATGAAGTCAGGTCTATAAAAACAAACCAAGCGTACAATCAGTGAAATGGCAAAATCACATCTCGCCATAGTTTTAATTTATGGGGGCAAATTATAGGGGATCCACTGAAGAAAAAGCAGATTTAATGAGGCATTTTGCTGAACATTGTATTTGAAAATGCAAATGGCTTGCTTGGAATGGGGGAGAGGAGCGGAAATGCAGTAAGGGGGCAGCGTGCTAGAGCCTGTGGGTAAATATTAGGCTTAGAGATGAACAACTGCATTTTGGGAGTATTATTGATTGGCACTTTCTCTGCAAGCACCATTTTAGGACACATCTACAGGATTTATTCCACACAATGGAAGCTTGCAGTCACGGTGGCAGGATCTACCTTGCTTGGCCATCAGACCTCAGTTAGAAAATGACCACAGCAAGGAGTGAACAGTCAAAGAGCCATTCATCTTCCTCTGAACACGACTCAGGGTGATGGGTGTTTCTGACGCTGCCTGCACATTGAATTCGGTCATTGCTGAGTCTGTTGGCCTTTGAGAGAGTGTGTGCGATTTTGTGGGATGATGTCGCCACCCTCCCATCCCCCGCCTTCTCTCAAACAGCATCTATTGTTCCAGATCCCATATTGTACCGGGATCTGAATTTATGTCCATGGATTATAAGCAAGGGACACCGCCACAGTCCATAATCAGCTCGTTAGCATTCTGCTCATGTGAGCCAGCGTGAGTACAGTTTTCAATGGCCCTAATGTGACAGGTAATCATAAATTAGTATTTGCTTTAGAACAACAGCGGAGCACACAGCCTGCATGCTGAAGGAGAGCAGGGCCGTAAGTAGTGCGGCTCTGTAATGAAGTGGGAACTCATTAAGCAGATACCACCTCCTTCACGGAGCTGCAGAAGCGGCAGACAGCGCAAATGGAAATGTTTCCACAGAACGATTGCAGTCAACCAGGAGAAGTTCAGGTTCATTAGCTGTGGCACAATCTACAGGAATTAGTCGGAGTAATAATTAAATAGTTGCTTGCTAATTTATCATTTTGCATTTGTTACTACATTTGCATAATGTGTGTCCTTACCCCACCTCTGGTTACACTAAAATGCTATCATATGTGTGTGAGAAATGAAAATGTTGCTTTTTTTTTCCCTCAAAGACTTATCAGAAGTAGGGCCTGTCTTTGGCAATTGGTTAGTGATAGCCTTGTTTGCCTCAAACATTCCAGCTGGAAGCTGGTCCCTATATAATATTGGCATTGTGCTGTTCCGACACGCAGTACTTAAGAGGCCTTCCTGGGAGAAGCTAACAGCCCAGCCTTGCCCTTAAACAAGTAGGTGGTGCACTGGATAAAACAGAAACCCAGCAGCCAATATTGCTAATTTATCCCGCTGTTAGAATGAGCTTTGCACACAACTCTGCAATTTCGGTGTCCAGAAATAACAGAGCCAGAGTGGCATGGGATGGCCTACAGGGGTCAGGAATGGTTTCTCTGTGGGTTTGCTGGCCTCCTGGTGCATGATCTGCCTTTTTTGAGGGACAAAGTCATGCCACCTTTTTTTTTTTTTTTTTTTTTTTTTTTGCAGGGAAGCAATTATACGTAAAACTGTTGTAAAGCACAAAATTTTGCTTGACTTGGTAAATTTAGGCTTTTGAGAAAGAATTAGGAAAAATGTGAAAGGTGTTCCTACAGCCAAATAATTCAGAGGATGGGGAATGGGAATAGTTGAGGGGCAGGAGTGGGAAGGAAAAACCAAATTAAAATTGGAAGGAGACACCCTGTTGCTTACAGGTCCTGGTTCTATTTGGCTTGGTTAATGATGTGGTGATAAATTATTCAGCAGAACAGCAGAGAACAAGGACAATTTTTAGGCTTTTAATTAATTATCTCTTATTGTTATTGATATGCGGTCTCTTTATAATGCAAAACAAGCCAAGGAGTGCTTTCTCTGTGTGCAGTCTCTTCTTGTCTCTTCTTTCCCAGGGAACTTTGGTCTCAGTAGCAGCCTAGACTCTGAGAACCTTGAGAAGTAGAAACCATGTGTGGGGCTAATGCAAAAGGAGCATCCTCCTTATCTGCTAAGGTTTGGTCAGAGATGACAGCTGGAGGTCACAGTCCTTTCCCAGGCCTGCATCCTTGTCAAGACCATTTATGCCCCTAATGCTTGTAGCACACAAACTGATGAAGTATTCTGCGACTCTTAAGTCTTGGAGCATATGTACACAACACCTACCTTCCTCTATGTTCTGAGAGAAGGTGAAGACAGGAAAACATTAGTGGCCAATTAAAATGAAGATATATAAACTGAGAAGGGATGCCAAGCACATTATGTGTATGACAGAGCAAGCAGGCGAGGCAAACTGCCATTCAGTGTGTTGGCAGGGGCCATTAAAACTTCCTCGGGAAGTCAAAACAGGCTCTGTGTAAGGAGTTGCAGAACACGCATATTGCCTCAGCTCTGTCAGTGGATTTAGGATGGTAGGATATTAATTTTTAAAAATGTAAAACAATTCATGGTAGAGCCTGTTCACAGATTTTGATCTATGCAGAGGCATCTTTTTCTTTCACTGAGTGTCTAGGGAAGCGACAAGTACATGGAGCCCTATCCTGTGTGATAGCAGCTAGATACCTGGGCTAGTTCGTAGAGTCTGTTATTCCCCTGGCCACAGTGATTAGGCCATGTTTGGGCAAAGGATCCAACAATTACAACCTCCTTGAGACACTTGCTAGACTGTATGGAAAAGCACTCAACTTCTAGGGACTGTCCACTGGAAGGCTCTGAGTCCCGGACAGCCTTTGAGTCTATGGAAAGAGCTTTCCCAAGACAGAATCAAATACAGAGAAACACTGAAAAAGAGATAGCAGAGCAAGCCAATGTTTCCTTTTCTTGATTAAGCCATTTTGTACTTGTTTTCTAGTTCTCGTAAGTAGGAGAATATTATATATTCTAATTGGCTAAACCTTTATTTCATGGAGGAAATGGGTACCATTTGCAGAAGGCATAGTCTGTTAACTTATACCCCAGTTGCCTTTTGTAGCAAAGCCAACACACTTGTCGGTTATTCTGCAATCTGAAAGAGCCCTTTTAAATGGTAGTGTCCTCTAATATTAAATAATAACATTTTTGACATTAACACTATTAACTAAATGAATCAATAATGCAATGTGTGAACAAGTAGATGGTTGAGTTCAATTTTGAGAAAACCAGATCTTTATAGTCTTCACCATTAGCTAATTTAGAACATCCCAAATGGCTTCTGTCTGTTATGCAGCACCCTTCTAAGGACCTTCAAGGCTGATGGAATCAGCTCAAATTTGTCTCCAACTCGACAGACATGGGGAAGCCAATCCATCTGTCTCATATTTCCTGCAGGGTTCTTACCAAGCTTGTTGCCTTTACCTCCAACCTCAGCTCATTTGACAAATGTTTTGTGCATTTATTACCAGACTTAAGCTCCTTAGAGAAGCAATAGCATTCATTACTTCCTATTACTGTATCTCCAAACCCAATAGAAAACTTAAAACAGAACATACATACGGGAGGTGACATGTGTTATGTGTTCTTTGTATATACATAAAAAGTTATTGAGTAGATCATCTATTCATGTTGGACTTCAATCAAACCCATGAGGATGCAGTTGGTGTTTTCTTCAACTTTACGTTTTTCAACATCACTTGGATATAGTTAATA
The DNA here is from genome assembly GCF_903992535.2 of Arvicola amphibius. Classification (NCBI taxonomy): domain Eukaryota; kingdom Metazoa; phylum Chordata; class Mammalia; order Rodentia; family Cricetidae; genus Arvicola; species Arvicola amphibius. The sequence goes on from NC_052051.1 coordinate 129,434,990, forward strand.
ATTACATCATGTGGCTGGCAAGGTGGATTAGTAGGTGAGGGCAGCTGCCACCAAGGTTGATGCCTGGAGTTCTGTCCCCAGGACATACATGGAAGGAGGAGAGAATGGATTTCTAAACATTATCTTCCGACCTCCACAAGTGTGTCCTGGCACTTGTGCCCCCTACACAATAAAGAAGTGTAATAAAAATAGTTCTGTAATGATAGTTCTGATCTTCTAATGGGACATCTAGTTAATGTGCAGCTGGAAGATACTGGCTGGACAATGGCAGGGACATGGTTGAATGGCATCTCAGAAATAAAACACTGAGGGTACTACAAAGTCCTGAGCCAGAGGCAATATTCTAGGAAATGTAATTTGTATTGGTCTGAATGTTTTATCAATAGATACTTTAAAAGGTGAATTTCAATAATTAACTTTCGTTGCCTAAGAAAAGGCGTGATGTTTGAATTAGAGATAAAGAATGTTTAGTGAACTTGTTGGTTGAAAAAAAGGGTATAGATGTTTTCAACAGGTTTAATTATGAAAATTCCATGATTTCCAGTTTCTTCTTGGAAAAATCTGACTAATATTGCTTTTTTTTTATAGCCTGTGATATAGCTCAGTTTGTAGAGTCCTTGTCTAGCTTGTACAAGGTCCTGGGCTTCAATACTAGCACTGTATAAAGCAGTTGTTGTGGCATAAGTTTATAATCTAGCATCTGGAGAAGGCAGGTAGGTCAGGAGTTCACGGCCATCCTCAGCTATATAGCAAGTTCATGGCCAGCCGATGCTACTTAAGATTCTGTCTCAAAAAAAACAAACGAACAAACAAGCAAAGCCATTTTATAACCCCATGGGAGTTAGGAATGTATAGTTAGCCTTTAGTAATAATTTTAGCTTCACCTTGGAGGTAACCTGTGACTATAGGCACTTATGCTTCGGCCTCCCTCTCTGCCACCAGAGGGGGAGCTATGCAGTAAAACAGGCGCTCATTGTGTCTCTGTCCTGAAAAGTAACTGCGGGCTTGATGTCCTCTGCCTCCCTTGGACACTGCTCTTGAACCCCTGCTTGTAGCAGTCTCTATTGAATTATCTTGTGGTTAAGTCCCTTATCTATCCACGTTCAGGACCCACCGATCCTTGGATGGGAAATGACCACGGTAAGGGCAGTTTCAGCGGAGCACCTGCCATGGCGGGGAGGGCAGTGGGCATATGGAAAACAGAGAAGTGCGTTTTACCATCACTGTGTGTGAAACTCACACAGCACAACTCATCCTGAACAGGATCAAACCTTGCTTCATCCTGAAGGTCAGGCTCTCCCAGTCATTGCTAAGTTCTCCTTAGTGCTAATCTAGGGCTTCTTTGCGAGCATGGGAGCAGCGGAGCAAAGGGCAAGATCATTATCTTCAGTGTGTAGCTGTAAATTTAGACACACCTTCATCTTCCTTGCTCTGCTTCTGTATTTCCATTTTTAATCATCCCCGAATGCTTTCTACAGAAATGGCATTTATTAGTCTCATAAATGGAATGTAATACAGTGCTAATGACTTCCTTTGGACAGATGTAAACTTCTAAGTAGCTGCTACTGACTCTGTGAGCTGTGAATTTGGTCATTGTTGCCAAATATAAATCAGTAGGGAGACAGTCCATCTCTCCCTACTCAGCAGCACTGAGAAACGGTTGCCACTTAAACTTTATCTGTTGGGGTTTGGGCTTACTGGAGGATTTTTCAGGACCACTTTGCAAACTTTCCCAAAGGCGAAATTTTAGAAGGGCGCTTGCCTGATTAAAGCTATTTGATAGCGGGCAAGTGTTTCAGGGGTCTGAAGCTACTTTTTACTTTCTAACTGACTCTATTTAGGGATGGGAGCCCAGGAGAAGCTGGTTTGTGTATCACAGCATATTTCAAACTATGAAAATAGCCACAGACAAGATCAATCATTCCTGAAGACAGTGTCTCACGTGCTATTTATTTTGTTATGCTACAGCACAGAGATCACAGAGAGAGCATTAACCTACAACTTGTCTAGTGCCCAGTGACCTTTTTTTTTTGGGTTTTTTTTTTTTTTTTTTTTTTTTTTTTGGTTTTTCGAGACAGGGTTTCCCTGTAGTTTCTAGAGCCTGTCCTGGAACTAGCTCTTATAGACCAGGCTGGCCTCGAACTCAGAGATCCGCTTGCCTCTGCCTCCCGAGTGCTGGGATTAAAGGCGTGCGCCACCACCGCCCGGCCCCAGTGCCCTTTCTAAGCACAAAGTTTACTTAGCCAACAGGAAGCATGTGTCCCTGCCTTCAGTTGAGCTTCTTCAGTACTTGGAAGCATTCACAGTGATGGTTACTGGAAGATGATCAATTTGAATTAACCAGATACGATGCCTTCACAATGAGTTTGAATTCCTGATTCTCTAAATTGCAGTCATTAATTTGAGACAGATTTGCTTCACTGTGATAATATTATGTTGAGACCAGTTTGAAAACTACACAAGATAGCAAAGCCGTTTCATTACTACCTTACAGGGATTTCTAAGAGGAGAAGGATTGTCGGTACCAGCTCTGAAAACAATCCCAGATGATTCCATTTATGGACATCATGTCTTGGTCCTCACCTTCAGAAGCCCATCTGGCTGTAGAGGGTCGATATTTTGCTCTGTTGGGATCACACATGCGCACTAAGAACACCAAAGCCTGCATTATTGAGTTAACCAGCAATACAGACGCCTTGGCTTTGATGTTATAGCACCCCTCTTTCTGTTTGCTTTTGGGTGGTGTCTTAAATGTGAATACACTCCGGGGGAGAAAAATCAATGTCTCCATTTCTTTCCCTCTACACTTCAGTATTGGCCAAGTGTTGTAATGTCAATCCTTGTTCCTAAAATAAGCCACAAATTACCTGATGTCCTAGGAAAGAAGATGGGGCTTTTTGGTCTTAAGATGTCATCTAAAGGACCCTAGCCAATCAATTCTGGGCTACTCAATTTATCTGCCTTCAAAGGGTGAAGGACTGAGTCGAAGCTTTTCAGATTGGAATCTGTAGTTCCAGAGAAACTTGAGTGTTTTGACCCCGAGGGCTCTACTGCTAAGCTAGCCTTCTACCGCCCGGCAGTTCATATCTGTTGAATTCTATAACCTTGATCCTGCTCCTGTTTCCCAGTGAAATGTGTCATCATTTTTGTTTACTCCTTAAATGCACAGCGTATATGGCAAAATAGATTTGCTTCTCCATAGGAGGCAAACCACAGGGACTCTGAAACTTTCTTTTTTTTGCACTGCTGTGGCATCAGCAAATAGCTGAATGTGCTTTTCATGTGGGCAAGCCTGTCTAAATAGGTCACCAGAGCAACAGCGGAACTTACATTCGGGCAAGTCACTGAAGTCCATTTCAGATATGCTGGTCTCTTGGTTTATTAATTAACCTCTTCTCTAATTATCCTGACCACTTGCAATTGTAATATGAATTTACACATGCCTTCCAAAGTCCAGTGTTCAAACCCAAACCCCAATATAACAATGTAGTAGGTGGGCCCATGGGGAAATGGTTAGGCCATGAGACTTCTGCCCGTGCTAATGGGACTAGCATACTATAAAAATGGCTCACACAGTTTATCCTTCATTGCTCTTCTGTATTCTAATATGTGAGGGCTGGGTATTTGTTCTTTCTGGAGAATTCAGCATCATGGTGCCATCTTGGAAGTGTGGACGGAGGCCAGGCACTCACTGAACTTGCTAGTGTTTAGATCTTGGACTTCCATACTAACTGTGAAAAATTAATCCCCACTCTTTAAATTACCTGTTCTGTGATATCACCTTAAAATAGCCCAAACAGGCTGCCACATCACGTTAATCCATCATGCCAACAGTAGTTTAGTAGAGTTCTGGCCAGTGCCAGTAATTATAAACTCTTTCTACCCTCAGCTTGAAGCATACCCCTCCCCAGTTATTACCTACAGTCTTCTGATCCGTCTCCCTTGAATATCACAACTCCAAAAATAATGTCCAACCTCTTGAAGACCTGCAACCAACTCCTGCTATCCTCCTTCCCATTTCCCATCTCAGCCTCTATCTTTGCTAAGCTTTAGTTCTGTGATCTGCTCACACTGTTTGAATTTCTTTTCCGTTGCTGAGTTAAAACACCACAACCAACGCAACCTAGAGGAGAAAAATGTTAAAGTCCATTACTGAAGGAAGTCAGGACAAGAGCTCAAGTAGGAACTTTGAAGCAGATACCACTGGGGGATGCTTCTTGCTGGTTTGCTCAGGCTCGTGCTCAGCTGACTTCCTTATACAGCTCAGGGTCAGCTGCCCAGGGAACGGTGCTTCCCACAGCGGGTTGGTACTCCCCACATCAATTATCAGTCAAGATAATCCCCACAGAAGCAGCCACAGGCCAGTCTGGTTGGAGCAATCTTATTTTCTTTTGGATTGGCTCTAACTTATTTTGCATTGACATTTAAGGCTAACCATGACATAGTCTCAACACCTTTCGTCTTCTTACTTTTGCAAGCCTGCTCAGTAGAGCCTCATTCTAGGAGATCCAGCTCCGACTATCTCATCTCATGCCTGCCCAGGGGAAGATGACAAAACCTCCAAACAACAAAATGAGAAACAAACCAACAAAAACCCCGCAATGCTCTGGTTCCCCTTCTCACCTCGCCTGTGTGCTGCTGACATGCACAGTTGACTGCATAGCACAGCTTTCACCCTCCGTTGCTTAGATGGTTGTCTATGCCCTGCTCCTTTTCCCCAAAGCTCCAATGGGTTCTCCTCCATTATCAGTCTCAGCTCTCAAGTATGCGCCCTTTTTATCTGAGAGCACAGAATCATTACGATGCCATCATATTCATGGTGCCTGGGCCCATGCATTCCTCTTTCCATACTACCATTGTGATTTTCCTTCCCTACTTCATCATTTATGGACTGCACCCGTCATTCACCAGGTCAGCGTTCTTCCACTCTTTCTTTATCATCACCGTTTATGGTATTGTTTTCATTAGTTCACACACACGCACACACACGCACACACACACACACACACACACACATGCGCATGCACACACACATGTGAGCGCGCGCACACACACACAGACTTGTAAATTTTCCACAAACTTTGTAAATTTTCCTGTATTAAAAAACCCCCAATTCTCTATCACCTTGAGGTTTTGTTCCTTTCTTTGCCTCTTTGTGCATTAAAACTTCTAAGAACCTTTGTCTCTATTCATTTCCAGCCCTTTTATCCCATTTCTTTGGAACCCACAGGACTAAGGCATTGTCTCCTGGAATTCCCTCAAAGTCTTCTGTTCAAGGCCACTCATGGCTGCCTTTACTTGGCTACATGTACTAGAAAGTCTGGGACTTCACTTTGTTTGGCTCCTCATCAGTGACTTCAAAGCGACATTCCATTTGGTTTCTTCCTGATGTGTAGGAAAATGGCGCAAAGAGGCCGAGACATCATCCTAATTCATGCCCATCATAGTGCAGATCTTGTCATTGTTCCTTTTCATCTCCACCAACTTTCAACTGTTGTGCGTGCCCCAGGAAATTATGTGAAACTCTTCTCTTCTCTTTCGGTGGTTTTTGTCCTGCTGCATTTCTTTTTGCTTAGTTTTAGACATTGTTAGATTTCATTTTTTTTTTTCTCAGCAGTACACTTTTAGCTTTTCAGAACAATTGAGCACCTAAGACAGAGATCTGCACACCTGGCAATGCCTCCTTGCCCATACAATTTCCGTGCTAATGTCTTGCATTAGTAGAATACCTTTCATAATCAATGAGTTGACACATCATGAACCTTCTTTCTTAATTTTCAGTTGAGTCCCCTTTCAGTGTTTTACAAACTAGCCTCAGTTTAGATAATTAGAATGTCACTTAGAATGTTTTTGATCTTTAAACAGTGTGAAAGCTTTATGCATTTTCTAAAATGCCCCCTTTGAATGTCAGTCCTCTCACGGGCACAACAACCTGTGACTTGGCGTGCTTTCTCTGTTCTGAACAGCGAGGGCAGCTAAAGTTCCCAAGCATCCACTTGATCCTTCAGGTAAATGGTATGCTCTACATGTATACTGCGTGTAAGCTGTGATGTTTAAGTTAGGCATATTGGTGCAGTTTCAAGTAGAGATACCGTGATTTGTTGGTATTACATTCTATGAATGAGGTGGTGCCTCACACTGTCGAGTGTTTATAACATCTAATGACATTGAGACCATCCATTCTCTCGGTAGGTTCTTGTCTTACTCTCCCTCCAAGAATGGAGGGAGCAGACAGTGATGGGTGAATAAACCGGCAATGGATGAATGAATGAGAAGGACTTGTGTTTGTCATGTGGGAGTAAGAATTGCAACAGAAAAAGAAAAGGCCGAAACTCTTGGTGACAGTATGAGTCACAAGTGCCACAACTCTAAATTGATAGTCATCTTTGAGGTGCCAACTGACAGGTTGCCAGCCACCATTAGAGCTCTGAGCTTTCAACAGTGTTAGGGTTGCCAAGTAGGAGAGAACAGGTCCTTGAGGAGCAGCAGAAGTGATGGGTCTAGAGGGTAGAGAGAGTAGGCCTGTCTTGGCAGGAACCAGATACTTGCCAGGAGCAGGAGTAGCCTCTGGGGCCCCAGCAGCAGGAGCAGCAGGTACCAGAGGTGGGGACAGGAACAAGTTCTCCTGTCTCAGAAGGTCTCCAGTGGTAGTCATGGACTCATCCTCTGAAACTGAAATGCCTTCTTTAAGTTGCCTTAGTCATGGTACTTTGCCACGGCAATAAAGTAGTAACTAAGACATTTCCATTAACAGAAATGTTCTCCTACTATGTTTCTCACTTCAGCAAATATAAGCTGTGATTACAGGGCCTCTTCTAAAAGCAGTTCTTGGCTTGTTAATAATGGAGCCCAGGACTATATTCACCAGCATCTCTGTGCCTTTGAGAAATAATTTTAGGGTAGAATTGGCACTCTGGGGGAGGACAGGGACATAGAAAAGGCAGAGGCAGATGGCATGCTTGGACTCCCAAGCTATTGTACCATGGCATTAACAACTAACAAAAGAGGAACTGTGGAGAGACAGAAGGACCGCAGTATTATAGTCCCCAAGGGAGCATAAAGTTAAAAAATAGTAGTTTCTAGCAGAGAGCCAAGAATCTGCTGTACTGTGTAGATCTGTTAGACTGCTTTCATCAGGAATGTTCTGGGTGAGACGAACAGTAAAGTTAGGCCATGGAGAGACAATTATAATTAAGGAGACCATATAGCTTCCCTGACCATCCCAATTCATACCTACTGCATATTAACTAAGTATCTATTTCTTTGTTCTTTTTCAGTGCCTTTCATTTTCAGGACTTTCCCAATTTGAGTTATAGGCTGTTTTGTTATTTATACCTCATGGGCTATTGAAGAACACTGAGTAGCGGTTGGAGGTGGAATTTACATATGGGAGATTTGTGGGGAAGATTCAAACCCTTTCTTGCTCACTCTATGCTCTCTGGTGGTACCTTGGAAGAAACAAGGGATTAGAATACAGTGAACCTTTCCAGGTACTGAAACCTCAAGGTTACTTCAGGAGGAATAGACTTGCTGTTGAGAAAAAAAAATAAGGACTTATAAGATTGATTAGAGACAGGTACATGATTGGAATGTTACTGAGTCTGAGAAATTCAACCATATTTTAGAGAACCCAGCAATGGTGGGGCATCCATCAGAAGCCCCAGGCTCCAGTTTAAGAATATATTTGATAAGAAATGGGAATGGAGGGACAACTACAGGAATTTTTGATGTCACTGGGCATTTTTATTTCCTCCTATGGCCTCTGGAAAGTCATTCAAGCTACACACATAAATATCAGCTGGGAGGCACAAGGAGCCTACGAATTTGAGAGAAAGAAATCTCCTGGCCTTCTTGTACTAAGTTGAATTTAGACAGTGAAACCATATGCACCCTTTTTTAACCAGAAGTTTTTAATTTTGGTTTGTTTTAAGGTTTTTTTTATTGCACAATACAATATTCATTCACATAGTAGTCATACAATGCAATATATAAATATAAAATACATAGTATATTACACATAAAATTAAAACACAAATGCAATTTACAGAAATACAAAAGTATAAATGCATGTCAGTCCTTGCTTGCCCATAATCCTATCACTTGGTGGAAGAGGCAAGATAATCAGAAGTTCATTGAAAACCCTGGCCATATAGCAAGTTCAAGACCAGCCTCAATTATATGAGTTCTTGTCTCAAAACAAAACAAGAAATACAAATGCAAATATTCAAGTAGATACAGCTATGTATAAAACACAAATATTTGCATGTTATATGGACTTTAGTGGAATTCCCTCTTCAGCATGGTTGATAAAGCTTCATTTAAAACACCACCTCCATCACTAGACAGCACAGGGATCATGGCAGCCTTGAGTGATGACCTTAGTAGAACAATCAATTTGAATTTGCTTTTGGTCGATGTCAAGAATCAGCCATGAAGAGAGATCCCAGTGGAATTTTGAAAACTAGTGAGAACTGAGGGGCGAGAAACCCTTCCCTTCTCCCTGGGCTCTGAGCAATTAAAGAGGAGAGAGGGCTGGTGTTGACAAAACCTGGGAGATAGGACTTAATGGTTTCTCAGCTTTCCCAGTGTAGTGGGCAGCTGCCAAACCTCCCCTCAGGCGGATCAGGTGCATTCTCTCTGAAAACCCAACGCCAGAGAGCCTGGAGTTAAAGCTGTGCATTTTGGACAGTTCTCTCAGATAAACAGACTCGTGCTGGGAGCGGGGTAGGGGAGAATTTTCCCAATAGGGGATGACCTTACAATTCAGTGTGGACCCACAAAAGTGTCCTTGCAGAAGGCAAGGCTTAGTTGGTTTCTGAGGCAAGACAGACACCTAGTGTTTGGACCTGCAGAAAGTTGAAGATGGGCTCTACTAAGCAGGATCATGAGACAAAAATCCCTGTGTTCTCACATCTTTAAATGGGTCTGAGGGGACAGGTCCCGTGGAGTTTGTTGTGCTGGAGCTGGCTTGACTGCTGAGAGCCAAGTGTATGTATTTATCTTCTAACTTCACCTTCAATGGTTCCATATTGAAAGTTTGAGATCAGCATTTATGTTATGGAAATGGGCAGATGATGTAAATCAGAGGGGTTTTGTTCATTTCCAAAAATTGTTCCTTGGAAGTGTTTTTTTTTTTAATTTTTTTTTTCTTTCATAACACCCGTAGGTTCTTGCACATTGCTGGGACAAATGCCCATCATGAACGGCTTAAACTCGGAAGACTTTCTTTTGCTTACAGTTTCAGGAGTTTTAGTCCATCGTGGCAGGGAAGGTGTGGTAAAGTAGCCAACGTCATGGCAGACAGGAAGCTAAGCAGTGCAGCAACAGCAAGGAGCTAGAGCAAGATACACATGTATCAGAGACATGCCCCTCTTTGGCCTCTTTGAGGCCACGCCCTCCACAATTCCACTAGCTCCCAGCAGGTTATTCAAATTTGAGGCCATTTACAGCTTAAGCTATTCATTAAGTTAGAGGCCTCCTGGTCATAATTGCCTCTGAAATAATCTTCAACAGACGCATTCACAGGAATGCTTTACTAATGGCCCAGACATATTTACATCTAGCCACGCTCACAGTCAACCATCCGCCACTGTTGTTCTGTATTCTTTGGTGCTAGAAATAATAAATTTCCATGCTGGATCATAGTTCTCATGCCCGGTGAACTGGTGAACTTGGTTGCCAGCTTGCTTTGTTGACAGAGATTGGGGTGGCCTTATACAGGGTAGCTGGGGGAGATCTATCCTATTAGACTCCAAGGACTAGAAAGTAATTTTGGGCCTCAGTCTAGCGCTTCTTCTCTGGGGATATCTCGAGTTCCAGAATAACCCTGCGGTGAACTTAGTGTCCTGGCTATTTTGTTGTTTTCTAAACTGCCAGACTGTTTGACTGGAGGTGAGAAGGTTGGAGAAAAACAATAGCATTTCCCTTCTGCATTTCCTTCAATGCCTGGTAGTCCGCGATGGTAGACAGCCTTATGCCTATCTCTCAGGGAACACATTCCGAAGGTTAAAACCATTCAAAAAAGAAAAGAAAAGAAAACCCAAGCCCCAAATAGTCTGTATGATACAATGAAATTTGAGGCTGATCAAATGTTGCCAGGACTTTAATCACAAAGGATGTACTGTACGTGATCATGATTGTGATACTGTTGTTTACATACTGGAGAAAAGACCCTCACGTGGAAAATACACTGTTTAGCTTTCTTGAACTAAGTTTACAGGACTGTGATGGTTAGAATTTTTTTTTCTTTTTCTTTCTTTCTTTTTGTCAACTTGACATGTGCTGGAGTCATTTAAGAAGAAGAAATCTTAATTAAGGGATTGAGTGACTCCATCAGATTACCTGTAAGCAAGACTATGGGGCATTTTCTTGATTAATGATTGATGTGGGAGGGCCCAGCCCACTGTGGGCAGTGCCATTCCTGAGTAGGTGGTCCTGGGAGATAAAGGAAAGGTAGCCCAGAGAGAAAGTCAGTAAGCAGCACTCTCCCAAGGCCTCTGCTTGGGAATCTTCAGATTCTTTCTTTGAGTTCCTTCCCTAGCTTCCTTTCATGATGGGCTGTGATCAGGACATGCAAACCAAATAAGCCCTTCCCTCCCCAAGTTGGTTTTGGTCACTGTCTTATCACAGCAACAGAAAGTGAAATTGGGAAGGACCCAGAATAATCTGGGATGTTCAATATAATAGGACACTATAGGTGGTTGATAAAAAGAAGAAAGCCATATCTGTTGTTCATGAGCGGTAAAAATCAGTGTTGAAAAATTTGTGTCTGAACTGACACAGAAGTAGCAGCCTTGTATATGTCTGCATCTGGGGGATAGAAGTAGCAGGGTGGCTACCTCACTTAAGACCCAAATTACTTGATGACTTTTGGATTTTGTATGGAACAAACAGATGCGATTTGTTTCCGAATACAGAGATTACAGCATGGAATGTTCCTGAAAGCCCTTGGAGCTGTGGAGATGGGGCTGGTTACAGCTGTTCTTGATTTCACCAACCTCTGTATTCCTGTCTGGGAAATGTCAAGATTCTGTGACCTTTCTTACTCACTGAGGTCTCCAGTGCTGGGGACGGACAGATTTCAAAGTTGGCAACTAGTTATTATTTTTGCCTCCCATTGATCCATATGAAGCAGTTCCAAATTTGGAAGGGATAAGGGAACTGGAGATAGGGATGGATAGAAACCATGGCCTGTCTCAAATAACTTTATTTCTGCATCCATCCATTTGTCTTCCCCACCTATTATAAAACATGTTTTAAGGGAGGTTTAAAAATGTAAGCTACAATAATTCAAATTAGGAAGGGTGAAATGAAGCGATAAGAAGCAGCAGCACCGGTGAAGAATATTAGTGAGCCATAGCTCCTGTGCACATTCGGTGTGCCCATAGGAGGTAGAGCACGCAGCAGCTCTCTTGTTCCCCAGGAACCAGCACTACAGGCAAAACATGATTGGTTCCATGTCTTAGAATGCCCATAAAACTAACACAGAAACAATTGCTTGGAAAAAGCCAAGCAATTCCTGCCAGTAAAAACGATCGCTCCTCTGGGTGCTTTTGAAGAGTACACCATAAAGCACTGAGCATCCTTGTCCGCTGAAGGTTTGGTGCAGACGAGCTATGGTTTGCATGTGGCTCCTATGGTGTCTTCCCTGTGCACTGATGCCTCACACCAAAATGTTATTCCCAGGGAAGGGTCTTGTCATGCAAGCGTGCAGGTTTTTTTTTTTTTTTTTTTTTTTTTTTTTTTATCATTTGGCTTAATGTGGGAACAGACTGCAGAGCTTTTAGCAAAAGGAATAGATGATAGAATGGGCAGACTCAATACCCTTTGGGAAATTATCTACAATGATCCAGGTGAGCGTCTCTCACAGGTTTGGATTACAGAGACTCTGTGAATACAGTATAAAATGCATTTCATTTTAGCTTACTTCTAATACTTGGATAGTAAATACATACATTTGCAGAACTGTAAGTTGGAATTCAAATACATTTTATAATTTGCTCAAGTTTATTTAGTTACAAGTGCTGCGGTGGTCATCTTCAGAACACAGAAGAACACATCATGCCTTGCTAACAGCACCCAGACAATTTTTCAGATGCATTTCTGTAGAATATCTAACTAGAAAAAAAAATATCTAACTAGAATCCAATACCACAGAGGAAAGATACTGCCTATAGCAACCACTGTATATCCATGCTTTATGTATCATGACACACACTCTGAAATGTCAGACTACCAGGCATTCACTATAATGATGGCTTCTTATGAAACAGCATTATAAAAATTGAAAGTCCATGTCAGCTGCACATAGTACAGTAATGACTTATGAAGGTAGCAATAAAACAAAAACAAAAGTGAACTCCAGTAGAGAAGTTGTAAAAAACAAACAAAAACCAATCAACCAACCAACCAACTACCACCACCAAGACAGAACCAAACCAAAAATGATTCGTTACTCAACCTGAGGCCTCTGACTTGATTCACAAATCTAAAACTACTTGAGGATGGAAGTTGAGGCTGTCCTGGGTATGAGGCTGGAAGGAGGGAGGCCAGAGGGAATTGAGGTGTTTGTAGACTTGGTTTGTTAAGAGGTCTTCGGAAGAAGCAAATTGAGTTTTTGAGTTGTGCAGTCATGTCAGCCGGAGAAGCTGGAGTGACTGGGGTTTGTAATAGTCTCCAAGAACCTTGGTGTCAGAACAACAGAGTCTGGCAATAGGAAAGCAGAGGGAACCCAGCGGCTGGGATGGGGAACATGCACTGAGAACTGAAAATGGCTACAAGGGGGCCTGGGACTATGAATGTGAGCCACATGCAGCCTGTGGCATCTCATGTCTCCAAAAGCTTTCAGATGAATTTTGCCCATAAGGGCAGATTAAGAGCTGGGGTTCTCTAATAGTCACTTGAAAGCAAATTAAATTGCACTGAAATAAGCTCCATTTGTACAACATCGTTTTTTGTAAAGGATCAGTAAATAGGCAGAAATAGCTAAATGGACTGTAGCAAATGGAACATCAGGGCTAAGGGAAAGGGAGTGTGACCTTTCTCCTGACCACGGCCATAGCTCGGTGGATAGGGAAGTGAGCACAGAGAGTGACAAATGGGACAGGGCAAGGGACTGGATAGGAGTCAGGCCAGAGCCGTGATGGGGTGGGGATTTTTGAAATGAATGCATGGAAGTGGAGGGACCGGCTTTCCTGTGCCTTTCTTCGTCTATTCAGCTTGTTGCAATAGGATACCACAGGCCAAATGGTTTACAACAAAAGAAATGTATTGCTCACAGTTTTAGAAGGTAGGCAATCCAAGTCAGAGAGCTGATAGATTTTATGGCTTAGACCCCAAAATGGCAAAAAGAAAAAGAAAAATCTTTTATTAGGCTTGGGACCCCGCAATCCAACTTCATTCTCAAGTCTACCTCTAAATATTTTTGCATTGCCTACACATTTTCCGAATGTGACCCGTGGAGGGGCCTGCCTGCAGGATCCATCTATAAGGGCACGGTGAAAAGCCTTGAGGGCTGTGCGTTTCAGAGTTCTCCTTGTGAACTGTATCTCCCCAGAAACCACAATACTAAAGTACTAACTTCCAATATGGCAAAACGAAACCACATTTGCATATAGGGATGTTGCAGATGCAATTAGTTGAGATGAGGTCCCCCTGGGGTAGGTCCTACTCGTACATAATTGATATCTTTACTTTTTCGTTGTTTAAAGAAAATTTGGTTATGTACGCATACACAGAATGCCTTATAAAGATCAAAGTTGTAATTTCACAAGCCAAGAAACCCTGAAAAGCAAAAAGAGAGAACTAGATGATACCCATACCAATTTCTTCAAAGAGGGCATACCCTGCTGATAGCCTGTTCTTAGACTTCTGGACATTTGCACAGTGGGGAAGTCAACATATGTAGTTAACTACTCAGCTTATTGTTGCCACAGCCCCAGGAAACAAACATAGGCTCACATGGAAACTCCTGCTGGAGCCTCCGTCTTTCCCATCTTCCTACAGGTTCAGCAGGGGAACTGTAGGCACATGTAGGGAAGGTGGCAAGATGGGAGGGGTCTAGTGCGGTGCAAAATTGAACAGGCTGTGTGACAGACAGTAGGCTTCTCGTGTGCAAAAGCCTGTCCTGGGGGATGAAGGGACAGATCCAGAGGAAGCATGAGCACTGAAGGATGAGACTTTGGGGTAGCTGTCCCGCTAATGGAGGATGCCTCAGAGGTGCCGAGTGAGCCGAGACAGCCCTTTTCAGGAAACGTGGAGGCCGAATCTTGCCTAATTAGATCTTCTGAGTTATTAAACTACCTTTATGCCACTTCAATTTTTGTTTAATTAATGAGTGTTTAAACTAGGGTTTCCATTGCTGTGAAGAGACACCATTACCCCAGCAACTCTTAAAAAGTTTTAGGAAACATTTACTTGGGGCTATAGGGTCAGAGGCTTAGTTCATCATCTTCCAGGTGAGCCATGGGGGCGTGCAGGCAGACATGGTGCTGGAGAAGGAGCGAAGAGGTCCCATATCTTCATCCATAGGCAGCAGAAGCAATTGTGTATCACACTGGGTGTAGCTTAAGCATAGGAGACCCCCCCCCCCACACACACACAGTGATACCCTTCCTCCAACATGGCCACACCTCCTCCAACAAGGCCACACCTCTTAGTAATGCCACACGCCCCATGGAGACCATTTTGTTTCAAACCACCACAATGACATAGAATATAATAAAGAAGTTTAATGATTACACACAAGGAACAGACAGGTGCTGATGTAGTTTGGAGACAAAGACGTAAAGACTCACGACACCCCTTCCTATCCTAGGCTCAGGTCTATAACTGCCGTATTTTTGGGGGTTGTACCCCCATATTACTTTAGATTTACTTTCGGACAGTTTGCCTTTTAATGGGTTTCCCATTCATATCTACCAGTCCCACCTTTCATAAAGAGATTTTGAATTTGCTTATTTTCGGCAAGTCGTGTTACTCCTTATTGAATAATCTAATTAATACTGAATTTCATGCCTATTGCTATTCTGGAGAGTATATTTCGGGCTTCTAGTGGAAATAAGCCTTGACATGGAAAACATGCTTTTAAATTATAAATTTATGGACACCCTAGGAGTATGTATGCAAAGAAAATATATTAATTTATCACAGGGAAAGTCAAAGTGCATTATTTCTTAGAGTTTATGACACAATATTCTATTTCAGCCTGGCTACAAAATTTTACTGCCAAAGACGGGACGGGAAGAAAGGGAGACTGGATGATTAACTCTTGTCTAAAATATGTATGTCTAGTTTAAGGATGGAAAGATTAGAATGTTATACTTACTGAAGATGAGAAACAGAGAGAAAACAATGGAGCTTGTTCTCCAGATGGGGTAAAAAAAAAAAATCAGTCAATAGTTAAAGCTTAGAGAACCCGCAGACCGTTGAAACTGAGCAAGAAAAAGACTAAATAGCACAAACCAAAGTGAATATTGTGTTGTAACACTCACCAGTCCTGGATTTACTCTGTAAATTTAAAATTACCATCTAGAAAGCACCTGTTTCCAGCACAAGTTTCAATAGCGGCTTTTGAAGACCCAGATGACTAGGCAAAGCTGAAAGCCATTATTGCTTCTTCAAAGTAAAACGGGGAGGCTAAGTGGCTTCTTGATTACCTGTTTTTCTCTTCTGCTCTGTCCCCTATGGGGTAGGCACGCAGAGTACCAGCTCTCCCTCAAATGAGAAAGTAGGTCTGTTGAGATCCGCCTGCCTCTGCCTCCGGAGTGCTGGGATTAAAGGAGTGTGCCACCACTGCCCGGCTCAAAGGTACTTTTCATATGTGACCGAATTACGAAGTTTGAGAGGTTATCTGCATAGCTCCTGTGTAACTACATGGTTCTGATAAAGGAACATGGAGGCTAAGGACTCAAAGATGAGGGTGCACTGACAGATGAGAAACAGTAGGAACAGGAGAAGTGCTCAAGCTGGCATGGTTGGCTTTGGAAACAAGATGCGGATATGCCGGCTTTCCTTCGCTACAACAAAATATGAACAACACCCACTTAAGAGAAGGACCGGCCTCAGAGGTTTGGGCCTGTAGTTGCCTGGTTCCATTGTTTTTGGAATGGCAGCGGAAGGGCATGGCACATGAAAGCCGCTCAGAGTCGTAGCTGGGAAGCTGAGAGAGCCGAGTATGTGAAAGGGATGGATGGCGTCTCATCTCGGTGAGACTGAGCATACAGTGGCAGAATGTTTGAAGAGTATCCACATTTCTCAACCAAACATGAATTGCTTTCTCCTTTGGTCCTTCCTGACTCCCGGGTTTGTCCTACTTTCTTAGTCTGATCTCCGCTGCCCTATCCTTCACACACAGCTGCGTCCAAATTAAGCAGCTGTTAATCTCCATCACCCCTCTCCCGGCAGAGCCTCGTAAGGTTCTGTTCTTCTCAGTCCTTCAAAGACCGTGAAAGCCCGGGGAATGCGCATCTGCTCTCTCGCTTCTGTCGTGCTGGAGACCTCTGTTCGGGTTCCAGCAGTCTGACTTCCTTTCTGGGAAACCTCTTTTCATCCTCTATCCAGAAACTTCAGATGCAGAAAACTTAAGCCTGCCTTTAGCCTGAAGCTGGCAAGTGCTTAGCCACTTAGCATATTCCATCTCCCTAGTCACTGCGATCTGTTCAAGGGTGAGAGTAGGCCCTGAGCGGGCCCAATGAGTCTCAGTCCTGGCCTTCTTCGAGGAAAATCTTTCAGTTAAGGCTTCCTGCTAAGCCGTGAAGCTGTCCGCCCAGGTCTGTGAGCTGTCCAATCCTGACTGAGAGAAAGCCTGCCTGCAAGTCTAACCCAGAGGAAGGCAGAGCCAAGCATCCATTCACAGCACAGCGTCAGCACCTGAGGCTAGCCATGCCAGAAACCTGGGCCTCTCTCCACTCACTACTTCGTAATTTTGTCAACAAAACAATTCCCTTTCTGGATGAAAACTGGATTGTGTTACTATTGTAGCTAGAGACTATACGGGCAGTCTAGATGACATCCTTTCTCAATATTATGTAATAAAACATAGGTGTCTATTGTAAGTGAGTCTGTACTGTTTCTTGTGTACGTGGGGGGGCTGTGTAAAGTAAGGTCCATGAAATTCAACCTTCTCCACCATCCCATCACCACCTCCGTGGCATTCCTCATAATGTCAGTTGACTATGGCAGTTCCAAGAGCCCTTTTACTGTGTACTAGCTGTGGATAAGTCATTATGAACATTCGACGGGCAGGAACTATTTGCTCTAACTGGCTATTTAATGAAGATGCTAGGCTTGTAATGTGCACTCTCCAGCTGCTACCTCCTTTCTTCCCCATTGTATTTAGCCTGGGTCTCCTTCCAAGTTGCTGAATGAACTGTGTATTAATCAGTATCTCTAGCCAGACAATGCTTCTATAGCAATTGATTAGGTGTCAGGCCCAAATGCTGTCTCAATTAATTCTCATGATAACACGGGGTGTGAATTTTTTTCGTCTTTTTGTACAGGTGTAAAAAATTCTGACAAATCTGGAGAGTCAAGGGAACCGAACCCACCGTATCTCCCCGAGCTTGCTGCAGAACAATGGCTTCACCCGGCTCAGATCTCTTTGATCCTGACACTTAGAGCATGGGATTTCCACTTTGAGACAGGTCCTACACACCTGTTCTGAATCAAGGTAAATTGTCTAGGATGAAAGCTTTGTAAGCCTAGGATCTCAGTTTTTGAATTAGGGAAACGATGCTACCCAGGCTATGGAAGCAACTTAGCAGCATTTGGGGCTGGGGGGAGAAGGGAGAAGGGAAACTTGGAAGACATTGCTGTGCGTCTCATAGCAGGAGCGAGCATTCCGAGCTTTGTTCTTCCCACATCAGCCGCAGATGTGAAGAGATGACAAGAGGAGAAACTGCGAGGGCTTTGCTAGAAAGTGTTGCAAATTTGGTGGCTGTCAGCCAGGAAAACATACCCAGCTTCGGTTGTCACAAGTGCGGAACAGAACAAAGAATCTGGGCTGCAGGAGAGGAGAGGGCTGGAGAGAAAAGGCTGATGAGGAAAGAATGGGAAAAAAAATCTAAGCAAGGGCAAGTGAAGAGGATAGAGCCTCGAAAGTTGCAAGAAGACCTGTTTAGAGTATGAATCCATAAATGCAGGGCAATGGGGGTGTTTGTGGAACGGCAGGTGAGGGCCTGTCCCCACCCCTGGTGGAATAGGACAGGCTCCTCATTAAAATTCTGGCAGCTCTTTGGGAGAAAGAAATGCATGCACAGACAAATTGAAAAGGATGACTATACAATCTAGTTTGCTCTTCTAATTCAATGAAAAATTAAATATTTATTATAGATTGAAAATACTTATGAAAAAGGCAGTTTTTAAAATTTCATCTTCATTTCCTGCTGGGTTTTAACAGAGCCCCTTGGGTACACTGGTTCCCAGCTTGAACTGGGATGGAGAATTGGAAGTTTAAATGAGGGCTGGGCCTGTCGGAACACTGTTAGCGGGGAGATGGGGACTGCCATTTGTGTTTCAGAAACTGAGTTTTGATCAAAAACAATAAGCCGTGAAAACACCTTTTTCTGCTGTTCTTTGGCCCAACTGTGTGGATAGATGATGATATGCAAAATACCTGCTGTCCTTTCCCGTGGAGACCACATACCACTTGTTCATTCATTTCTAGGCCACTATTCCCTGAGGAAGAGGAGACGAGCAGATACAAATACAGTTGGATTGATACCTGTTGGTGCATTTAAGGCAATGCAAAACTTATGCTTTTCTCTCTGTTATTTTTGATCAAAAGCAGTTCATGCCAACCAAATACTCTCCCACGATAATATATTTGCTCATCAGTAGTAGCCTAGGCAAGCTGAACAGGGACTAACATGCCTTTCTTGACAGAAGCAGTGGAGAGCAGTTCAACTTCCTCTCAGAATTGATGGAGTCCTTTCTAGTTAATATCCTATATCTACTGACCATACACTTAATTGATAGGCATTTTAAACATGACTCTCTTAAGGGTGGAAGGTAGCAAGAAAAATACCTTGTACATTGTGCATATTTTAAATGTAATTTTATGTTTCTTTAGATTTATAATGTATAATGATTAACCTTTATACAATTAACAAAACACATTCTGTTTAACTTAGCAATAAAAAGATAAAAATTGTAATTTATTTATAAGTAAATTGATAATGCTGTATTATATTTGATTTTTTATGGAAATCATAACTATCTATAAGTTTAAATATGGGTTATATGATCCACAATGGATCAAAAATTGCCTTCATATAATGTTTGAAAGTTTTGAATTTCTTACTTAAAACTCAATTGGTTTGTTTGATTAATTTTTGCTGTTTTATTTCTCAATTACAGGCTAAGCTGGGAGGTATTAGGTTTCTGTTTGCAATCGTTTATCCACAAGTAAGACCCTGAAGATATTGGTAAAAGCAGGCAGGTTTTGACCTCACTTGGTGGAGGGAGAAGAGGTCCTGCTTCTTAGACAGGTACTAATCTCATTGGTAGAGAGAGAGGAAGAGGGAGAACTGCGTTTCCTCCAATCCAAGAGTATTCACCCTGCTCTCAGTGCCCACCCTCCCGACTTCATCTCAGCTTCAACACTCTCAGAATGCTCCACTTTTAAATCATGGCCCCTCTAGGGTCAGGGCTTCAGCATCTGATTGGGATGGATGAGGTCCAAACACTCCACTCTGAGAATTCATTTCCGGACGAAGGGCCCCGCCCCGCTCGCAGAGACCACCACTGGATTTATAGAGGATATGCCTCCCCGGAGGCCATGCCCACTTCCTGGGACCACAGTATTTCCTCCCAAACACACACTGTCTGGGGCTGCACCTGCATTCTCCCACCTGAAAGTCATCTCACCCTTGCTCACGGAAACTTGGCGGTTTACACTCAGAGGAAGAATGGCTATGCATTGTTGCAGTGGGGGCCACAGATGGAACGGCAGATGGGATGGAAGAGAGAAGAAGGAAGAGGAGAGCAGGCGCTGCGGGCGCTGCTGTGGTCTAGTAGCAAACTGGACAGAGTGCAGGGTTTCCGTGTGTGAGCTTGGCTTTCCTGGCAGTGTGGAGACATGCGCTTTCGGAACAGGAGGAGGGTACAGGATTTATTCATTGGCTAGGCAGGCTGTAACTTTTAAATGTCTAGATGATTGTTGTGTGGGTCCCATTTGTACTTTGGTTCCATTCTTCAGGATCTTTAAGCCTAGGATCGACAGTTAGGAATCCTTATCAATGTGATTTTAAACATTCATCGTGTTTTCATATCTTCTGCTGAATATTGATACAAATTAAGCAGTTATTGATGTCAAATGTAAACAACTATATATTGAGTACTGGTCAAAGCCTCTCCATGGCTAGCACGGCTCGGCTGGGTGGTGAGGCAGCTGACAGTCTCCAGCTTGCTATTCTGACTCAGCTGGCCAAGAAACCAGAAAAATCAGCCTTTTTCTGGCCCTCACTCAGTGTTGTAGCTGTCCTCAGGACGAGAGAGTACAACAGAGGCATTGAAATTCTCGAAGCTTTGCTAATGGCCAGGAGGAATCACTTGATGTATAGTATGGGCCTCTCAAATCGCTCCCCTTTCAAAAGGAAAGTGTGCTGTAGTAATTTGCTTCATCAATTATAAAAGAGGTTTCTTTCTAATTCCCACTCCTATTATGGGTTTCCCACACACCTTGTAGGCTGCCCTTTCTAGAAACGTGTCAGATGTCCTGAGAATTTCATTCCTGTAAAGTATGTGGTGTTCTGTGCACACATACATATACATGTATGTGATGATGGTTTAAGAAAAAGAGGCTGAGTTTGAAAGTGAATTGTGATGGGAGAGTTTGGAGGGAGGGGAGGAAAAAGTGGTATAATTCTATTTTAATAAAAGTATGTTAAATTAAATAGAATTATAAAATTTGCACAAGTAGTATTGAACTCTATATCTCATCCCTTTCCTTGTTTTTTCCATCTAATACATTTTTAGGGTTTTTTGTTTGGTTTTGTTTCTTGAGACAGGGTTTTATTATGAGCCTGATTGGCTTCACACTCATGATCCTTGTATCTCAACCTCCTTGGTGCTGGGATTTCAAGTGTGCACAACTTTACCTGGATGTAGAGTCTTTTAAGATATGTTGAACTTGAACAAAATCTACACATAGCAAAATAGTGACCATCAGAAAAGAATTTTAAGCAATTGCAGACAGCATTCTTCTTGGTTTGATATAATAATGTTTTAATGGGTGTGGAAAACAATTTGATTAATTTGAGGGACCTAGAACTTAAATGAATCAGGCATGGCCTACAAGTTTCCTACATTAATGTCTACTTGTGGCTCCACCTCCTTCCTGTTCTCATCAGATTGTTATCAAGTTGATGCCTTGCCTATCACCAGCTGGGAGCAAATAGGCCTCTTTAGCACAGTTGTTTATGAAGTGCTTTTTTCGTTAATAGATATTTCCAGAATACTGACAACTAAACACCAGCCACAAGAAGCAAAAAAGATGGTCAGTGAGGGCCATCTCCAGTTAAGTTCCGAGGTCAGTTTATTTTCATGATTAGTATCAAACGATTTATTTATCTCTTAGGTTTTCCTGGGGGAGACTGAGACAAATGACTCCTCATGCAGATAGGGCACCATTGATGTACCAAGGCAATTGTTCAGTGAAAGTCTAACTCAGTGACCCAATGAGTTTATTGTGGTCATTTTCTGAAGTGCAGGTGAGGGGTATTTTACAAGAGCATGAATGACTCAAAGGCTGCTGCATTGCTGAAAAGGCTACCCCAGCATGGGTGCTGACCCAAGAAAGCTGCTCTTCAATTTGTAACCAGTTCTTCAAGTCAGACTGTCCTTTCCCCAGCAGCCCTACTGCTTCTGTAAACTTGGGTAGGATGAGTTGGGAATCTTGTAAGTTTTAGGAACTTCTTAAGACTTGTGAGTTGTTTGCTTCCTGGATCTTAAGGAACCTCCCTCCAGAAGGAAGGTCTCAATTAGGAAGAAACTGCTATACAATGAGTTCTATTGGTTGATCATGGTAGAATTTTGAATGTCTGGATGAATCAGGTAGGACTTGCTTTGTACTGCTTAAGGAGTATGCAGAAGGATGAAGGCTGGTGATGTCCCTGTACAGCTCGATTCAGCAGTAATATTTTTGCTGAATTTACTAGTCATTTCTGCCTAATGAATGAATGTGTTTATCAAATATTTCCTTAAGGCAAAAGTAAAGGAAAGTTACACAAAGATGTTCATTGCAGATTGGGAGAAGAATAAATCCTAGACACACTTGAGCCTAGAACAGGCTGTAGACCTGGACTAATGGGGCCATCCATGCTAACTCATTTTCTTTTCTGCTTATAGAAGGTTCACATAGTGGTGCTGAGCAAATTAAACCTCACCTGAGCATATTTAAAGTCTGGGATTCAAGTTTTGGCTTTGAGCTGATCTGTTGGTTCTTGTTCTACTTTGTTTCATAGAAACAAAGTAAACCTGTTAAAATACCGTTAATGATAAATGTACAAAATATTTCTCCATTAGTAAAGTTTTGTCTTGGAAATAATATTTCCCAGCACAGCCTTATGGAGAATTCCTTGTCCCCAGGATTCATCTCAAGCTCCCTGTGTACCTTCTTATTAGTGTTCTGACATATCTGCTTTTCTGTTTGACAGCACAGAGAACTCAGTTGTTATTACTTTTCTGCAGTTGCTACTTGTCATGTTTTATGACATTGTTCCTGGCCTACATTAACGTGTATTATTACCTATAAATGGATAAGAAGACAAGACATGCTTTTCTTTACACACACACACACACACACACACACACACACACACACACACACACACACCACGTTGTACTACAGAAGTATTTGGATGAAATTCTAGACATGTAGGAGGGTGGTCTTTTCCTCTGATCAATTAAAATGTCCATATCATGCCTATGATACCAGAATTCAGTGGCCCCCTTAGGTCACACTGACTTCCTATGAAACCCTGGAGGCACAGTGTTAGTATTCTGCTTTTAGGACAGCATTGGCTCAAATAAGTAGCTTTTCAGATGATCTAACTTTAAAGGTTTGTCTGCTTTAGAAAGAACGATTCCTATTAGTGTAACTCATCTTGTGACAGAGAAAACCGCACAATGTAAGCAGAGGCTGTTAATGGTAATTACATTCCCTAAACCACTGACTTGCCTTAGATTGATGAAATGCTAGCGTGCTAACACTGGCATCAAACTAAAGACCAGAATGCCTCAGCTCCTTGCTGTTCACGGTGTGGCCCGGTTACCAGCATTATCTGGGCGCAGATTAGAACTAGAACATTGTGGGCCCTGCGTAGGCCCACTGAGGCAACAACATTAACATAGCAAGGTGTCTGCCTATCAGGGCTCAAGAGCACTGCCTTAGAGGAACTGGATTTTAGGAAGCAAGAAGCCAAGAATTATTGTACTTTCCATACAAAAATAACAAGACTCAGGAAAGTGACTTAATTAGCAACTTCTTCATTTGTGTGGACCAGCAAGAACTCTGTGCTATGTGTTTAGTCTTAAAATAGTTGCTACACAAACTGTTGGCTATCATTAATTTTGATAAGGCGTTCTATCACAAATACATCTGAAATACTCTCAGTTAGGAGGCAACTGCTGTGAAAATCATTAAGGTATTCTGCACTCTTATTTTCATAACGTTCGGTTTTCCGCAATCCGTCTCAGCCCAGCCCAGCCTTGTCTCAAGAGCTCAACAGCCACAGGGGACTGCAATGGCGACGGAACAATCGCAGCTGATGGCGTTGCCAGAAATCTCCTCCAGGTGTTTGGGTCGCCTGTCTTTTCTCCAGTAGTGGAAGATGGGAAGCTGCACACAGTGGTTCCTTGATTTACTATTAAGAACCTACTGTGTGTCAGACTCTGACAGCAAGACCTATACCGTTTAGAAAATAGTGTTAGTGTCAAATGGTAGGGTAACCAGAAGAGGTCTGTGCAGTGTCACGGAAGTATCTTAGGGTTTTTATTGCTAGGATAAGACACCACCAGCACCAGCAACTTGTGGGGAAAGAGTTTATTTCGATTATACTTCTATATCACAGTCTTTCACCAACGGAAGTCAGGGCAGGAACTCAAGGCCCCGGAGGCGAAAAGAAACTGAGGCCAGCCATGGAGGAGTGCTGCTGTTGGCTTTGTTCCTTGTCACTTGTCCAGCCTGCTTTTTTTTTTTTTTTTTTTTTTTTTTTTTGCACCCAGGGCCTGTAGAGCAGGCATGGTAACAATCACAGTGAGCAGGGCCTTCCCACACCAATCATAACCGAGAAAACACGCGCACCACAGACTTACCTGTAAGACAATCTGGTGAGGGGTGAGGTTGTTTTCTCAAGTAAGGGTCCCCTTCCCCCCATGACTCTAACTTGTGTCAAAATGACATAAACCTAGCCACTCTAAGAAAGATGGAAGATAACACCTCAATACTGCTTATACAGTCATGAAATGCCATGATTAAAAGGCCACATTCTGGAACTCAACAGACCCATGCTCCAGGATTCACTCCAGTGTGTAAGGACAAGTCCTCAAAGGGTTGCTATAATTAGGGTATGCATATAATATAGCCCAAAATATAGAGTTGATAATTGGCTATGCAATTTCTGAGACAAAATATACTCTATTGATTGATAACAATTATTAGTGAAAGAAAGTTCATAGAAATTTGAATATTTATTATCAAACACAGTTTTGCAGTAAGAGAAATTCAAAATTGGGAATATGTTATGTCCTCCACTTTCTTTAGGGATGACTTTCCCAAGAACAAGGATATTTTCTTAAGCAACCAGAGCATTAACTACCTAGCTCAAGAACTTAACAAGATCTTCCTTCCTTCCTTCCTTCCTTCCTTCCTTCCTTCCTTCCTTCCTTCCTTCCTTCCTTCCTTGAAGGGCAGAGGTGGACGAGCTGCCCTTGGCCTCTAGTTGGAAGTTGTAATGGCAGAAGTTTCGCCGGGACTGCTCAGGAAATCTGCCACTGGCTACCAGAGCACTTGAAAAGTGGGAGGGAGGAGCAGTGAGTTCTGACACCCTCTTCCTGTCCCTGTGTTCCTGCTGACTGATCCCCACCAAGAAACAAAGGGCAAAGACATACAACCCAGGTGATGTAGACGCCACCACCATTCTCCTAGAAGGGCGAGAAAGATGTAATAGTACAGAATGGGTTCTGAAGGCATCATGGGGAGCAGAAGCCAGCTGATACAGCAAGTAAAGGGACTAAGAGGGGAGAGGGAACATTCATAAAAGGGAATAAAAAGTCAAAAAGCATTGGAGGACATTACACAATGTTGTCAAAGAGATTGAGCAGGTAGGTGGGGTTTAGTGTAAGAAAGTGTTGCTTATCAACATGATAGTCCTTAGATCAGGGTAAGGACTTTGGACCTATAGATTATTAATCAGGGCACTTTCATGATCAGATATGTGCTGTAGAAAACCAAAATAACTATGGTGGCCATAGAGCAGAACTCTGTCAAGAAAACTGGAAGTCTGGAACTGACTGCTACAGTTTAGGGCAGAAATAAGGAAAGAGCCACTAAATCTCATGCACCTAGGGCAGAGAGCAGGAGACAAAAGAGACATTTGGGACCCTTAAAATTAGAAAGAGGAAGGGTCAAACATGTTTGAGGCATAATTAATAATAATTAGTATTATTGATAACGGCAGCTAACAGATAGCAAATACTTACTATTTAACACTAAATTAGAGATCTCATTAATCTTCAGGGCAACTCAGCGAGGCAGGTGTTATTATCACAGATTTAATTACAGGAAATAAAAATGATTAGGTGAATATAATACTAAGAACTGAGGCCGCACACTTGAAGGCACCAGTGACATACCACAGGAGCTATAGCCGTAAACTAATGGATAGCAAAAGCTGGAACTAAGGAGACAGATTTCCTCTGGGGCCGGGGATGTGGGGAAGGGCCACAGGGTTGAGGTGAAAGCCGTAGGGATAAAATAGAGACATTGGTTTACTCTGAAGCCAGTGAAGAAGAAATCCTACATTGCTTTGGGAAATGCTCCAGGTAGGCCTAGGACAATTCAAACATTTCTATTGATATAATTGGTCTTGGCAGGGACAGCGCGTGGGACCCTCCAGCTGTTCAAACTTGTAATGGGCACACACCTGACTACTTAGCAGTTGTGATGTTCTCTAGGACTGTGAGTATTCCAACTCACTCTGAATGGAGCTGCCAACCTCACATGTGGTGTGTCTGGTCTGGGCTAGGCTGGGTCAGTATTTTGTCATGTGACTTTTCATCTGCCATTTATCTTTTATCTGGGGATTAAGGACTTTTGGAGTTCCTAAAGAAAATGGGACTTTTGCCCTTGGAGAGATTATTCTAGGAAAAGGTTTCAAAGTCTTCAAATTATGAGGAAGTGATTTCGAAAGCCTCGGTTTTATACAAGCTTGCCACCAGATCTTTATCAACATGAAAAGCTTCCTTCTATTAAATAGTTCCCGAATTAGTGTTTCTTAATAGTCTGAAGTAGATGCGCTGTGCATCTTTCATTTAGGGGAACGAAATTGAAAACATTTGCATGTGGAACAGGAATCATTTCAGAAACTATGGAAACCACTAATCTAGCTTAATGCCAACTATTACTTCAGAAACATTTATTTTATCCCTTGGTTACTGGCAGTTCTATTATGGTTTACAGACAACAATAGAGGGTTTTACGTTTTATGCTTCATTGCAGCAAAATGGTTCTCAAATCTGACCTCAGATAATTGTGAGCCCCAGAGAAGATTCGTATTTCCTGAGACTAGGATTGCTTCCCACCTCCCCCCCCCCCCTTTTTTAACCCACAAGAAAGCATGTAACACAATTTACACTGGTATCTTTTCTCTTGGATCTACACTATCTTCTCACGGGCTGTTAATATAGACTCTATATGGTTGTATTGTATATTATATCTCTTATTAACTCTACTGCCATCGCTAATGTTTTAATATATAACTGTATGTGCCTCAAGGGAGCAGTCTGTGTGCTTTACTGGCAAGGAGCACAAAAAATCCTCTCTGCTGTTCCCCTCTATTATGAATTAATATCCACTACCAGGGGACTCCTTATGATATAAAATTGTCATCCTGTGAGTGGTGCAGATGAAATTACCATGGAGAAAAGCTGAGCAGTAACCAGAGAATGAATCTGACAGCACCTTTTCTGCTCTAAGTGGGAACCCTGGCGTCTTATATTAATTTATGGCAAATAATTTACATTGCTAATTGCTAAGTTTAATAATCTCTAATATCTTCTCAGTCACGGGCTTTCCTTATCACAAAACAATCTTCTGTGCTGAAACGGAATATTCTAATAACATGGGATCGTTTTTTGTTAGCTCCAGAGTCTATTGCAATCTCTGCAAGAGGCGGCTCTCGCCAGTAACGGCACCTAGGGGAGGGAGGCTTTTAAGTAATATTGTTGTCTGCATGGCTTTTCATTTCGGCAATAAAGGAGTTAAAGCAGAGAGATTGATTCTTAATGACAGTCCTGAGTGTTGTGTGGTGGTTGCCTGGCAACTGTACCTGTAGGAACTAAATATTGGACATGTATCTGTATTAATCCTCTCTTGTCAAGGTTTGTAGGTGTTTAGTATATTAAGCTTGGGAAATACTTAGAAGCAGAAAACTTTGCTCATTTGATGATCCTTGGAAATTGCATAAGATCACAGGATGTCAACAATAAGGGTCAGGAGAGTAAGTGATGTACGGTGTTGTGGATAGGTCTTGAATATATTTGAGCATCTCTTAAGTGAGAGCGAGCCCAGCCTTGCCGTCCTCGCCTCCCTCTTTTATCTCTTCCAAGGACGTATCTCTTCACTTAGAGAACATTTATCGACTATCTTTAATGTGGTAGCGTCTTTGGCAGATACAGCCCTGGGTATTTACGTGAGAAAAATGAAGTCCCCAGTCCTTTAGTCATGAATGCAGGGTGCAGCCCAAAGGGAGCATTCTCACTCAGCAGCCCTCAGGGCGCACGCTCCTGGGGGTTGGCCCTCTTTTGTTTCTCCTGTAGAGACTGAAGAAAACTCTGGTTTATGTCCCATGCTCAACCTGCTACTTACATCTCAGAGTTCCATTCCCAGAGTTCCACAGCACTGGGCGCCGTGTCCCTCCACCCACCGTCCCTCGGCTCCCACTTTCAGAACCTTCGCTGATTTAGGCTTCATTATGAATTGCTTTCATTTTATCGTCTAATTACACAGGAAAGTTGAGGATAAACAGCTAAAAATGACTTAGGTAATTGTTGAGAAAACTCTCTTTAGAGAAAGGGGCACACCTCCTATTTCTGGGAATGGACATAGCTTCAAGATGAGATCTGTTCAGTTCTGTTACTAGTGCGTTATTATCAGCACATAGTGATATGAAGGGTTTACCTCTTATTACTCCAGGCTGCTCCATCTGGGTACATTTTGTTGTGGATGAATGACTTTTTCTTAGTAGAATGAGGGAATAGAAAAGACCTCGCTTTGATCCTGTTACAGTAAGTTTCATGTAAGCTGTAAGATGTTTTAGTGACCACCCAATTACCTGGGTCTTAATCAACTGTTTGCCTTTGTTGCTGTCGTTGTTTTTGGTTTTTTTCCCTTTCCAAATCAATACATCTGGTGATAAGATTGTGCGGAATGAGATGAATCGTAATGTCCCATCTGCCCCTATGTTTGTCACTAGCTAAGACAGCCCAACACTCTCAGCTACACCTTACAAAGAAAGGGTATGTATATTAACGTGTGGCTGAATCCACTGGCATTCAGGAAACTGAAGAAATGTATGGTGGAGTGATGATTTGGTGCAGGCGTGAGAGCTTGTGTACCCAAGAGGTTGGGGGTGTAAGAATTCAGAAAGGAGAAACGGCGGGGACAGCGAAGTGTCTGCAAGCTCCTCCGCACCATGCCCGAGCTTGCAGGGAAACGTAGGAGGGGTGAGTGTTAGGGCAAGGCTGCTCGTGGTAGCAGGGCTAAAGCCTTTGGAAAGCTGTCACTTGTGGGCACCACTGCTTCTGTGGGTGGTCAGCCTAGGGTATGATAGGGAAGTTGGGGCGCTGCTGGCAGACATGGGAAAGACTGAGTGCAAGCTGGGACCAATGAGGACAAGCTGGCTTCTTTTTAGTACCTTTCAGGTGATCTCCACATTTCACCACTGACATTTTTGGAGAGAATGACTCCTACTTCTTCTTCTTCTTTTTTTTTCTACAGTTGCCCAGACTCAGTGGAAAAGGGGATTCTGGGAAATGTAGTTCCAAATTAACCAGCTCCATGAAACAGCCCTCACAGAGTGTCCCTGCAGAACCTAAAGCAAAGAGCACGCGGTAGGCTCTCATAACCCCTTCCTCGGCCGACCCCCTGCTTGGGAGAGCGCGAAGTAGTGCTTTGAGGGCCGGCACTCTGTGTTCCATTCATTTCATCACTGTGTTCAACTCAAGAACCTACATTGGGTGTGTGTGTTGGGGGAGGGGAGGAGCAGAGAAAAAAGAGGTTAGAATTGGATAGCTAGAACTTGGCAGTCCCTGCTTTGATCCACTTCACCAGAGAACGTAGGAGCCATCCTTATTCTTGTTTGTTCTTTCTCACCGGGTCATTTCCACATGAGGCCGGCTGTGCCTATGGGATTTGCAGCAACTCCTCTGGGTCACAGTTGAGTTAGTTTTGTAGTTTAAATTCTCCCGGAATTAATGCCAGCACTTGAGAGGCAAGGCACGGGCAGGTGGATCTCTGAGTTCAAGGCCAGTCTATGGAGTGAGTTCCAGAACATCCGGGGTTACACAAAGAAACCCTGTCTCGTGGGGGAAAAACGGCTAAAATATGTAGAAATATTGTCACTGTGCACACAGACTCTTTTCTGGTGAGCCACATAGACTTGAGGCCGTGTATTCTATTATATTTGACCTCAAGATAAGAAAGCCACAAGGAAGATTTAATGACAGCTTAACCCTTAATTAGTGGCTGAGATTGGTATCAGAATTGGGATGAATTAATAAAACTATTCAAGAAATCTAAAGCCCAAGTTCTGGTTTAGACCCTCTTCATAAACACACATACCTTATTTCCTCATTTGCAAATTTTGGTCAGTGTTGAGACTTCTCCCCTAGAACAAAGTGGTATAATGCCGATGGAATAGTCTTGGAAGCCATAAAACACCAAACAGATACCAGTTATTAATAGCAGTGACAATCAACAATACTATACAGTAAAACCACAGACAGGAATGTATTGAAAATTGTACATAAGATGCATCAATAAATAAGTCTTAAAAACATTTTAATTAGTTACTAAATAATTATGTGTGTGTGCATGTGTGCACATGCTCGTGTATGTGAGTGTGCCTATGTATTGGCTTGGTATGCAGAAGTGAGAGCACAGCCTGCAGGAACTGGTTCTTTACTCCCATCATGTGGGTTCCTGAGAGCTGAACTCAGGCTTGGCAATGCTCGTTTATCTGCTGAGCCATCTTGCAGCCCCCTCAATATTACTTCTCGACCACTAATAGTTAAGTGGTCACATGGGCATCATAACACCTAAACGATGGCACTACAACAGAATCTTGCAGCTTCGAAAAGGTGTAAAAATCTGTGTGAAAATTATTGCCTGAATTTCTCGGTGGCACCAGAACTTCTATGTTCTTTAGGTAATGAAGTGTGATTTCATTCTACTTCCCTAGATGTATATGGGCACCGCCTGCCCCGCGTTTGTTTCTTGGATTTTTCTGAGCAGCTGTGTATGTTTTCCTAATATGGATAAAGGGGTGGGGCAGGGTAAACACTGGTGACAGCAAGTGACCGGGACAGAGCTGTATAGTGTTCAACCTGAGGGTTGACAGGAAGGGAACGCTGCCTCCACTTCAGGTCACAGCTCTGTGACAAATGGCTCCATTGCTAATAAAGATAAGCTGGATTGCAGGATGATCTGGCAGAAATATTCCTGCATTAAAAAAAAATGTGGTGTGCCACAGTAGGAGGGGGAGGGGAGACCCTAAAATTTGCTCCTTATCTGTCAGAAATCATCATCCGGGAGAGTTTTATTATGAGGGAAGTCAGACCTGAAGCCTTGGCTTTGACCGCAGAGGCCAGGGGTGTTTATGTTTCTTTCAAGATATTGAATCCAGAGTAGAGGTCTGGTATTTGGCTGGTGACTGCTCAAGAGGAGGGATTTGGCTTCTGGCAGAACATAAAGCCAAACGACAACAAAGCCTTCCTTTCAAGCTATCCAAATGAACACATTTCTAATCTGAAATTCAAATACTTGACAACAGAGAGCCTGTGAGCTGGGCTTTGAACAGGAAATTGCTTCATGGTTTTAGCATAATGAATCAGGCAGTTAGACTAAATCCATTTAGTAGGAGAAGAATGCTTTCACATGCCTTGTGAAAGAAAGGGGGAGGGGTGGACCTTCTTAATTCCCCAAATTTCTTAGGACTTACAGATGCACATGCTCAGTATAAATTGTATCTGCTGTGCTCTCCGATTGGTGTGTAGAGAAACCAGTATTCGGGAATCATCTTTGTTAGAAGATGCCATGTCTTATAGTGTTGGAAGAAATAAACGTGATGGATACTGGTCAGGGAGTTGCTGTCCTTCTTCCTGTCCCTTGCTTCTCTTGCTGGTGGCGAGTGCATTGCTTTGTGAAACCCTGTTTTAGTCCCTGTCGGTGTTAAATTGGACAGCTATGGGATTGCCTTGTTCGCCAGGCACTAGGGAGACTCAGAGAAGAAGCTGCAGGCATTCCTGAATCAGATTCTTAGCCTTAAGAAAGAAGCAATCTCCTGTGGCAGGGCTGGAGACAACAGAGGTGCCTGCCAGACTTTCGGCACGGGTGTAGGGCAGGTAGTATGGGAAGGGCCAGCACATTTACATGCTGTAGAAAGGTGGCAGGCCATGGAATCAGTCTGACCCTGAGAAAACCCGTGGGCATGCCCAGGGAAGGACAGAGGGAAATGGAATGGAAGAAAGAAGTTGCGAAAGACAAAAACAAAACCAGTCACAATGGTAGTACAAACAGGATGATAGATAGGGAGGTTTGAATCTTGTTTGTAGCATGAGGGGTGCTCTCTGGATAGCTGTCACACACCCCAAGCCTGGGCCCAAGGAGCTAAGGACACAGCACATCTGCCCCTACGGCTGACAGATACATTGTGAAGTGTGCCTTTTATCCTGTGTAACACACCCACAAACTGTTTCCCCCCTCCTCACTTACATGTGAAAATAAATAAATAAACAAACAACAAATGAGATTTCTTTCAAATCATTGTTCTTTACTTTCATATCAAGTGGAACAATAAAGGTCTTCTAGTTGGCTTGGAGATGAAGACCCTTGAGACAGATTACATTACAGAGATGCTAAAGAAACAAAATGAAACAAACAAACAAACAAAACCCACCCCAAAGCACAAATGTGTGCCGAGCATCCAATGCATTCTCTCAGTTAAAAACAAAACAAAACAAACAGACAAAAACAAAAAACAAACAAACAAACAAAAAAACCCAGCGTGGCATACCCACTTCTCCAGTGCTGAGGAATGGCCTTCATGACAGGGTGGAGACCGTGGTACACAGATTGGTTAATATGGTTGTGCCTACCTGAATGGACCTGTAACGAAGTAGGCTGAGAAGAAGCGATCTTAAATCACATTAGCCTGGTTCTGAAGCAGAATAGTGATCATTGCCCCAAGAGCAAACCTAGAGTGTTTAGGAAACCACATACCTTGTGAATTGTGCTGAGGCCCCAACCAGATCAAGTCAAAACTTATTCAGAATATACTTCAAGCCAAGGACTGTGAACTGGCCAGAGAAGAAACAGTCTTGCCAAGTTGTGCAAATTATCCAGATAAAATGAGGCAGAATTCCAAATCCAAGCCTATTGCCAGACAATAAACTTTCTTTCAGAAGACTGTCTCAGTCAGGGCCTAGGGACTGGAGATGGGACCATTCTGATGGAGCGACCTGCATGGTTATCCCAAGCT
Source organism: Arvicola amphibius (assembly GCF_903992535.2). Lineage (NCBI taxonomy): Eukaryota > Metazoa > Chordata > Mammalia > Rodentia > Cricetidae > Arvicola > Arvicola amphibius. Next base: position 129,467,968 of record NC_052051.1, read on the forward strand.
AATCTCTCTCCCATGCACTGAAGACAGGAATCCCTTTCTCTGAGGCAGGGCATTTCATTCCATGATAATAAGTATAAGTGAGTCTGGAGGGAGCCAAGCCAAATGAAACTCATGTTGAAGTTAGAAAAAGACTTACCTGTGCTCTGTTATAGGATTCACAGAAAGCTCCCAGCTCCAATGTGGGTCCAGAAGATGGGGGTATTTTTATAGGCCCCTAAGACTTTTACAGACTTAAGGAGTCTAAATTCCTAAGTGACAATGGTGACATAGATGAGAGACATCAGGAACACCAGCCACTACCCACAACCTTCTACAACCAAAGGGAGGAAAGGGTGAGCATCTAGCGACAAAAATTAGGGTCATGTTTGGCTTAAGAGTCCTATTCATGGTTCAATAATTCTGTCAGAGTTGATGTTTTATCTTAAAAAATACTCCCATGGTTTATTTTAAATCTCCCTATGTGTTGATGTTTGTCTTAATATAAAAGCGTTTTGGTATGATCTATTATCAAACCCCAATGAGCTTTAACAAGAGATGCCCACTTACTGGGAGGCTCTGAGGATGCCTGGCTCCCTGCCAGTGACTTTCATCCAAGTTGACAAGCAGAGACCCAGGTCCAGCTCTTGACAAAATCATTATGAGGCAAGTTATTCAAGACCCAGCTCTGAGCATTTTTTTTTTTCAGTTCTGATTCAAAATATCTCAAGAGGCAGCTCTGGCTTTCCCATGTTGCCTTTAAAGCATCAGGTGAACTGAGAGCACACCAAGACTGCGCTCCTCTTTGTCCCTGTCTCGCTGTGAGGGATTGTGCATCCCTTTTGGAATGTTTTTTTTCTCCTTCTGGAATAGAAAACACAGTTAGATGCAAATTTCTAACAATAAATGCAAAGCAGATTCCTTTTTTTTCCCTTACTATGCCTCCTTCTAGAAATCCACACAGTATGGTCAGGCCCCTCGATAGAGAGAATTTCCATCCACTTCCTTTCGAATGATTCTTGGCCTCAAGCTATCTTGAACTTCAGAAATATTGTTATAATTCCGATCTTCAAGCTGAGATTCGGGGTAGATATTTGAGTAGTAAAAAGCAAAATCATAAAAATGAGCTAACCATTTTTTTAAAAGTGGTATTTAGGGTTCAATATCAAAATATGTCTCCTAGCATACTGCCCAGTGGTTATACCATAGAGGTCTGGAATCAAACATCAATAGGGTTAAATCTATATACAGGATGCGTGACCTGGTTATTTAAAGTTTCTGTCCCTTTGTGTGAAAAATGGGGCCAACATATACCTCACGTCATGAGACAAGCCATTTAATGGACTCTTTGTGTAGTATTCGGATAAGTCCCCAATAAAGACTGAAAAATGAAGAAATAAACATACATTGTACAATTTAAATTTATTATCATATATAAAAATTTCATTCCATAAAAATACTTAGTCTTGAATGACTTTTAGTCCAGCTCTTCCTCAAAATGCAAGCTCCTCAGGTGTTAGGTTTGTATCTTAATTATCCAATTGATAGCTGCCTTCTGCGTGCTTTCTGTGACAGACTGTCTAAGACAGAGTCTTCTTCCACTCCTGTGTCTATAAAGCAGGCACATAACGCGAGTTCGTCCCTTCTACCGTGAGCACACTTGTGGCTTGGATATAGTCGCTCAGCATTATTTTTTTTCCTTAACATTTGCACTCCCACCGTCATCTAATAACTTCCAAGCAGATGAATCCATTAAAAGGTGTGTTCCTGGTGTTCAGTAATTGCCAGTGACGTCTAGTCAGATAGCAAGTGCTACGGAAGAGACTTCAAGACTATATGATAATTAAAACATAAAGGTTATGCAAAAGTAGCAAATCAATGGAGACAGTAAACACGGTTTATCAACAGTCCTGAGAACAGTTTTTCAATTCCAAAATGTAAATGGGCTTGGGATAGAGCGCATGCGAGGATGATAGATAGGGTTCTTGTAACTGTTTAATTAACTCCAGTTTCCCGCATGTTAAAGGTTGCCTCAGCCCACTGGCTCATGTAACAAATTCTCTTAGGATTTCGTTAGCCGCTGTCTGATACGAAGCCCAGGCAGCCTTTCTCTCTTCCAGGGTTAGGTTTTGCCCTGCTCCTCTGGAGACCTTATCAAAACACGGCCCTCTGTTTTCTCTATAAATACACAGATATTTTCAGTTTCAGCTAAAATGGTTTGACTTTGTAATCAAGGTTAAAGACACACACACACACACACACACACACGTACACACACACACACACACACACACACACACACACACACACACACACAGCCTAACTAACGAAAGGAGGTCGCTGGATAGAACTGCATAATTAAAATTATGTATTAAAATTCACAGGCTATGTGCATAGAATTTCAGAAAAACCATGGCAGCTCTCTAGACGACTCACTTACTGCCTTAATTCTTCTGCAGTACAGGCTACTTTATAATTAGCCAGCAAACTGTGCCACGAGGTTACTTCAAATGGGTGAAAATGATAAGGAGGACTATTTGCGTTTTGAAGCCGCTACCCTGAGCACCCACAGGAAGACAGGGATTCGCCTCTCTCCGGTAGTCATTTGCAGTGGAAGGTTCTTGTTGTTTTGCTTGCAGTAGTATATTAATTCAAGCTATATGAAGAAATGGGTGTGTGTACCTTCTTTGGAAGCTTGCAATGTTTATTTTATTTTTTTTAAAAAAAGACTCTATGAGGGCTAAGTGTTATTTAAAAGAAAAATTCTTTTATCAACCCGGTAGGATTAAGTTTCACACAATTAACTTTATCATTAGTAAATAAAAGAGTTACTTAACCTCTGCCCCCACCCCCACCCCCCGCAGAAGTTCTTGATATTTTGCTTAGTAAAGGGCAAGAAACCCATTATGGCTTATTTATTCCCTTTGTTAAGAGGTTATTTCTGAAGACTGTGATATAGAAACACATAATCCAGTGTTTGTTAATAAAGATCTATTTATGCCCGCGTTTAAAGAAGCTGGCTATTGTGTGAGGCTCATCGGTGCCACGGACAGGAGACCTTTCCCTGATGTTCCCACGGGAACGGCTATCAAGCTGTCAGCGAAGGACTCATTTTCTTTAAATTAAAAATCACCGAGGTATCCTGGGCAGAGGATATTAAAGCCTGTGTAGTCAAGTCATTTCAGCCCATGATGAGCTGGAAGGACTCGCGCAGCCTACGCTTAGGAAATCAAATGCTTAAAATGCCTGCTGCCTACGAGTTTGAAAAGAGGTCTTTCCCATAGTTAGGGGTTTCATCCTGAAGGAGGATTTGAGCTTGTCCTTTTGAACAATGCTTTAGAGAAGAAATTTAGCACCCCTGCTTTGCAACATCCATTTTTCAATAAATCTATACTTTCTCTGCCCTCTTCCATGCTATCAGTCATCCACATCCCAGAGGAAATGCTGCAGGCTTGGGGTTAAATTAAGGTCCTATCTCTAGTGATTGTCTGGAAAGCTGTCTACATCCTCAAAAAAAGCTTATCTGCATCCTATACAGCCAAGGGGAAGGGTTGGTTTTGCTTCCCATTGATGTCAGCGGTGGGATTATTGCTTGGCAGTTGAAAATGAAAAGAAAACCACAATTACCCTTCATTATAAATTATAAATAGCTTGAACTTCAGTAAATTGCCAGGATGCTGAAATTGACAGGGGACATGGATGTCCTATATTCGTGCTCCTTCCCTGAAAGGCTAAGGAAAGCATTGTCTGTTTTTCCTTGAGCACCCAGAGATGCGCTTTGTTTTGTGCTTGTTTGAGAGAAGCATGACATCTGCCAGAAACACTATGTTACAGCATCTTTCTTAGCATCTACAAAATCGAAAAGAATACACCCAATATAAATTAGCTTTCTAAATTGATTTGTCTTAGATATTAAAATTAACTGAGGCCAAAAAGAACTAAATTTTCTGTCAGAAGCAAAGCATTAAATGAACATATGAACACATGTGTATACTTTCCTTCCTACATCTGCAAGCTAACTTAAGTTAAATATTACTCTTAGAGAAATATTATAAAAATAGTTGTCTTTATTAAATCTAGCAATAAATAAATAATTCCCATAGGTTTAAGAGTTAAGCAAAAACCAATTTGCAAAAAGAGAGGAGACTTGCAATCATTTACTATAACATCTCTGAAGGGGGGGGGGTACAGGAGACATCATGGAGAAGGCACCCAGAGGACAGCTGCTAGCTTTTAGTAAATCAGGGTACCATAGAGGAAGGGGAGGAACTCATACCCTTATTTAACAAGCATGTATTGGGCATATATTAAATGACATGCATACTGGGAGTATATAAACTATGATGAGGCAAATCCGTGTTTTCATGGGACTTACATTTTAATGGAAGAAAACAGACAAATGTATAAGTGCATTTTTGTCCGATGTATCATAGAGCCGGGCGGTGGTGGCGCACGCCTTTAATCCCAGCACTCGGGAGGCAGAGGCAGGCGGATCTCTGTGAGTTCGAGGCCAGCCTGGTCTACAAGAGCTAGGTCCAGGACAGGCTCTAAAAAAGCTGCAGAGAAACCCTGTCTTGAAAAACCAAAAAAAAAAAAAAAAAAAAAAAAAAAAAAAAAAGAAAAAGATAAAACGTATCATAGATAAGAATGTACATAGATTGATGTTGTACTTATTCATTTTGTAAATACCCCTTGTGATGGAGTAGAAGTGTTATTTTGTAGAGTGCTCAGGTGTTACTAATAAGGCGAGCACTGAGCACAGACTATGACAAACAGAGCAGGCAGCCAGCCCAAAAGGCTCCTGGAAAAGTGATCATCAGCACGATGCATCCCAAGTGGCTGGGTGGGGTGAAGGTTGTAGGAGATGAGGAACGGCAGGTGGTGAACTCTGAGGTGTGTTGGAGGTGGATTGTGTGGTATCTCGGCGGTCATTGTGAGAACTTTGAAAATGTGATCTGTCACCTACTTTTTGGAGCACACTAACTCTGCTATGTGTAGCATGGGAGGAAAAGCAGGAAGAAAGATAGGACACTATTTCAATCACCTACTGTGGCTTGGACCAGGATGCTGAGAACTGGGACGGTGAGAAGCCAATTCAGATATGTTTTGAAGGAGACAAAATCACACGATAGTTGAGTGATTCTAGTCTTGAAGACAGATAGTGCAAAGGGTTTGGGCTGGTAAGCTTGGAAAAATCCAATTATCATTTATTTACTGATATTGTGGTTCTTTTTAGAAAGAACAGAACTCTGTAGGAATAAGTAGCCGCTAGACAGCCTACATTTGTGATGACTCAGCACCTTGAAGATCACTGTTGGTCTTAACAAGAGTGAAATCGGCCAAGAAATCAGTGAAATGATGAGGATGGGCCTCTGGTTAAAAGGAGCTAGCAAATGCATTTTAGAAGTTTGGTTTTCCATATGTGTGGGACAATGGCCAGTAGCTGGAGAGAGGCTTTGGTAGAATTGTTTCTAAAGTTAAAATATGACAGTGTATTTGTATATTGATCTATAATAGGAATATTGAGTCTACCAGTTGATGACCAGAACTTGTTAGTAAATCTTACTGTCTAGGTTGTAAACACACACAACAATGATCTTAGGTAGGACCAGAAGTCTTTAAATCTGTTACTCAGCTAGTTGACACGGGGTCTATGTTCATAAATCTAAATACACACTCAAACATGGGGGAATCCTTCACTCTGTAATGGGAAAATGAGAACATCAAATCATCCCAATTTTAACACTCTCTCCATCTGTTGGTAAACAATTTCAAAGAAGAGATTGCCAGGCATGCGTGTTCACTGAGGGTACATGCGAGTGTTTCAGGCCATTGGTCTTTGTGTAAAGATGGTTCAGGGTAAATGGAAGAAAATGAGGACGCTAGAAACTAGTGTTTCTGCAGCTTCACCCAGCACTGTGGTTTCATGACCTCTTGGTGAGATTCCTGCCACAGTCCAAAGTCGCCAACACATGTCTTAATGAGCAGAGTTTGGGGTAGCTGTGGCACTTGCCGGCCTCTCACCAGAGCTCCAGGTGAAGTCCGATCCCTGTGTCTTTATCAGCACCATCCCATCGTCTGGATGCCCTCTTCCATCTCAGAGCACCCAGATCACACTTGAAACCATGGCCCATTTGTGTGATCGCGTGTGGAAGTTATCTTGGTAAGACTTGTGGGGTTTGGTCCATATGGAAATTATGTCTATTCCTAAGAAGCTCTTTAAAGAAAATAAACTCTCACATGTTTCATAGTTTTTTGTTTCCTATTTCTTTACCTCATCAGACTTAAGAACATACATACATTCTAAAGAAAGAATTCATTCATCTTTCGGCAGTATTTCTAGTTGTCCTGTTTTTAAACCTCAATTAGACTTAAGAATAAGTACAATTGCTGTGTTTCTGAACCATGATGGAGCATGTGATTCTGCTGAGCTCATCCTTTCTAGACATGGAACTAGAAAGCAGACGTGCTTGAGTAACCCCTGTGGAGAGGAACTCAGGGGAAGGATCTATGAGAGACTGAAGGAGTCCATTAGGTATCCGTGTGCTGGAAGATTACGGTGATAACCCAGAATGTGAACACTGTCTAACACAACCCTCTCTCCAGTGTGTGCATATTCCCACCTTGCTCTGTTTTCAGCAGCATATCTTTGTCACCCTGGTTTTAGGATATCTATGTCTGTCTGTCACATCCAGCCAAAGCTTCTTTGCATGTCTCTCTGTGTAGCTTGTGCTAAGACATGGCATTCTAAACATCTAGAGTCTGCTTTCTTCAGTGTCCGTAGGTTTACTAGGTCTCAAACTCTTAAAAGTTATTCACTCTCTTTATGAGCAAGACTATGACTTAGTTGATCACTTTAATTCATTGATTCTTTATTTTCATGTTGAAATTTTTTCCCTGGCTAGTATGTGTGTGACACTATGAGCAGTGGTCACGGTCTCTGTCATTTTCTGCTGTTTTCCCTCTGGTGCTTCAGTCGTGTTCTTGGCTTTGATGAATACCTATAGTCACCTACTTAATTGCTTCTCCTCCTTAAGACATCAGCTTGAATATCACTCCAAAGAGCCCTATCTGACCAGGCCTCTCCTCACACACGAGTGTTTCCTCATAGTCTCCAGTGATGGAAGATGAACCCAGTCCTGTGCTTGAAAAGGCAGTTACTACTCGGCTAATTATTACTTTTATTTTTAGGCAAAAAGAAGAATGACTTTATCCATGTTATTGTACGAACTATACAAAATGATGTTTTTAAAATTAACCAAATACAGACATTCAGATCTTACTGGGGCAGTGATTCCATGAACACAGGCACAGACATCTAAAAGGCTAAATGGAGAAGCGTAAGCAGACTCCTATGAAAGCAGCAAGACCCTGATGGTTTAAACGAACAAACCACAAGATGAATTTCTTGAATGGGAAAAAAAAAGAAGTGAATCACAACCACATGCTTTACTTGAGGAAGATAAATAATGAGATCAGAGTTCATCTTAAAAGTCAAATTCTCCCACTTTAGAGAACGTTTGCCCATGAGCTGCTATACAACGCTCCAGGACACATGAGCTCATTAAGACTCCCTTTATCAGCCTTTCTCCTTAGAACCTGGCAGTTTGGAAGTAACTTTTATATACTGTTCTGTCATCATTTCTTTTAAGCTCCCTGATCCTCCCACCTCAGCACCTCGAATGCCGGGATGACAGGAGTGTACTGTCACACGTGCCTGGATAAGAGGTTTGTTGTTGTCGTCACGGGTTGGTTTGTATTCTTCTGCCAGGGGTCAAACCCAGGGTCATGCTGGGTACCACTGAACTGCATTCAGGTTTATTTATCGATTCTCAAGTTCATTTTATGATTTTCCTGTATTTCTATATAAGCATTTTCTTTTATTTAAAAGAAAATAGATGTTTGCTGCCTGAGTTTCTACATTTATAAGAATGTGTATTTCATGCACATTCAGTTTTAGTCTGTTCGAGAAACAGGAAGTTAATGCAGGCTCTTCAAGAGGGGAGGAGCTTGAGGAACGCCTGTGCATTTACCAAGCAGGTGAACTAGCTGAAGCAGTTAAACCAGGAAAACTGACATTCAGGAGATCAGAAGGGCAACCATCACCAGTGAGCCCAGTGGCCTTATGATGAGTTTATCCGATAAAGACTCGCGAGCCAAATAATGGGTGAAAACCTGATAGGTCAAAGGAGCTGTGGAGAAGCAACCACTTGACTGTCTCTCCACACTTCCCAGGCCAAAAGACAGTGCAGTCTCTAAGTCCCTCCCTACTCCTTCCAGTGTGTCTTCTCTATCCACATTCCTGACTTCTTTATGGGTAATAATTCCAGTCAGCTAGTCACTGGCTCCACCCCCTGATTCAAGGTTAAGTTGATTAATGCAGTCTCAGGGTGTCACAGTACGGACGCATATCCTGTGGCAGCCTCGGACACGTTAAAGGACAAACTCCAGCAAGATGGCTAACTCCAGCAAGATGGCTGAAGCAGGTTTTGTTTGCTGACAGCATCAGACCCCAGTAGCTTCTGCATTGGTTACCAACAGGAAATCTGGACACAACTTGACCGGTTATAAAAATCCTTGAGTCATGTCTTCTTTCCCATGGAAATCCTCTCCCTGACTTTCCGGTACATGCTGCAATGTAGCCCTGATCAATTTTCTCCCAGTCCCCTGCTTCATTAAAAACCTACTGCAGTCATTGCTTTTTTTATTGCGCTGAGGAAAGAAGTCTTGATTTGGGCTTGAAGTTAGGAGTTCAGACCAGCAAGGCCAGGAGAGCCAAACACTAATACTCAACTCACGTTCTTTGTTCCTTTTTATTCAGCCTAGGACATCAGCCATGGAATGGCGCCAGCCATATTCTGGGTGGGTCTCCCTTTCCATTAAACCTCTCATAGATGCTGAGAGCTATGTCTCTTCTAGGAGATTTTAAATCCAAGAAGATTAATTATCACTCCCGAGTCCTAAGGGCCATTTTTTTTCTCCTTTACTTTTGGAATATGGCACTATCATTTAGAATATTAGTATTTGGAGTGAATTGTGTTCTACCTTCCTGCTGTTAGTTTCTTTGTGAGAGACAATTCCTTCCCAGTCCTTGTGTTTGGCTGTGAGCCCTGCATAGAACAATGGAATGGGGTAGGGGGGGACTGTACAGTCACAGTTCTAACCAGAGGCGTTTCCAGACACTGCTCTCTTTACTTATTCTTCCTCTTGTCAAAAAGGTTGCTCACCCTGGATCAGGCTTTCAACCTGGACCCCAGAGTAAAAAAAGACACATGGAAAAGATTCTAACCCAACCTGGAAGGGTGGAACATGGACAGGGAAATAAACCTCGTGTTAGAGAACGCTAGGAGTCTGAGGCTAGTCTTTACTGCAGCTGGACAGGGCAGTGCCTGATCGTCCTGTATAGGGGTTGGTGCTACAAGGCCCCACCTCTCGAATTCTCGAATTTCCCCTAATCTAGCATTTGTTACTTTTCTTTAAGAATAAACACTTCACTGATGAAGGCTGGGGCGGCATAGAGGGTGGGCCTGTATCCCAGCAATCTTCCTGTCTTTGGACATTGCTGATCGGAACACCATGACTGGGCAACATATGACAAACAAGCCACTACCATATAGGATGAGCTGTCCACATGGTCCGCACAGCCGTGTCTGGCTCCCACATGAGAGACAGACACGCTGCCCAGTCACTGGGAGCAAGGGGACATGAAGGTTTGTTGTGACCACTCAACGCACCCTTTATATGTGCTTTTCAGTCTGTCCTGATTTCAGAGAACTTTTCTGACTTCAAAATTCTCTCTTCTAAGCAAGGCGTGGTGGCACATGCCTTTAATCCCAGAGCTTGGGAGGCAAAGGCAGGAGAAACGCTGACTTTGAAGCCAGCCTGGTGTAAAGAGTGAGTTTAGGGATGGCCAGGGCTACACAGAGAAACCCTGTTTCAAAAACCAACTAAACAAACAGAATTACTTTTCTGTTCTATTTTCTTGCCTATTTTATTTACAGTACATAAACCCTGTAAAAATCTTTACTGTTTAAAAGAATGATTCTCGTATTGTTGTTCTAACCCTCACACAATGAAACAATGACCCAAGCCCTTGCTTATCACATCCTGCACTGCCTATGCACAGGGCAGGAAACACAGGCTTATGGAGTATATGTCTGGTAAGGCATTTGCTACCGCATCACACTCCTTTGGTTATGGCTATGCATGTTTCAACTTTGGCTCGCTTCTTTGAAAACTATTTCCTAAAATACATCAGGCATTGCCTTATCAACTTTTCTGCTGGCTTCCTTTTTCTGTTCGAGCTCAGGGTCTGTATCTATGTTCCACAGATTGCATTGTGTTAAACGAAGCATGAGGGTGCATATTAGATAATATAATATAATGTAGATGCATGGCTGTTTAGTGAGAGCTGGTGGACTTGTTTCTACATCTTTTTCTTCTTACTAGTTTCTCAGATGTGTTATGATTTTCTCTAGCTATATCTTTTCTTTAGTTTCTGCCATTCATGAGCCTTCTTTGGTTAGAAGATGTATTAGATGAGAGCAAAAGGCCAGGGCACCTTTGGGGGTTACAGCTCTGATTTATTTGGCCTGACAGTTATTAAACTACACAATGTTTTCATTGTTATCACAATAGCATCAATATCAAATTTATAGTGTTCCCTTCTCTTCAAATTGGACATTTGAAGACACGAGCTATCCATTTATCCTAGAATCGAGGACAGGGTTGAAACAGAATAGCAGCAGCCTGCACTCCACAGAGAGGTTGTGTGGTTGACAGCTGACCACTGCTCTCACTTTTCTCGACTGAACCATTGTGGTAACGTCAGGAGGTGACGTCAGCTATAGCCTGTGTAAGAGCATTGTGAGTGCAGGTAGAACCGTGATTTATTTCTAGGCAGTAGAACACGATACAGGTGATGGAGTAGGCATCTCTACACTACAGCTACTTTACAGACATTCCATATTAGCTGACCGGTGACAGATGTCCCTCAGGATACTAAAGAAGAAGGTTGGCGTCTTGTGAGGGGGGTTGTTTAGATGCTATCGAGAGGGAAAATGCTAAGAGAATTCTCAGCTGATTGACAGTAACAAAGTAAAATTTTAATACTGTGGCTATCAGAAACTGAATTTCCCTAACCACTGTGGGAACTTGCTGGAATTCCTGAGTTGTATAAAAGAACATAGCATGAAAAACCCATTGATTACAAGCTACAAACCTTTGAGCAGAGGACCCAGATAAGCTATGTGAAGCCTACTGGCAAAGAGAAATGATAAATATGCACTTGTGTTATATTTTGTTTGTGTTCTGACAAATAAAGCTTGTTTGGAGTCAGAGAGTGGAGCTAGGCACTAGCTAATCATAGAGGTCTGGAGGTCTGTACAGAGAGGACAGGAAGTGGTAAGGCGGGCCTAAGACAAGATCTCTGCTCTTTTGGATGGAGGAACGGAAGAGGTAAGCAGGGATTGTGGCTGCTGCTCTGCTTCTCTGATCTTTTAGGTTTTTAACTGTGATTTCTGACTCCTGATTTTTATTGATAAGATTAACTAGCTTTATGCTTCGTGCACATTGTTTTAAATCACTAATTTGGTGATCATTTTTATGTACGCAAAGGAAACATTATCACCCATACTTAGGTCAAATGCCAGTCACCAGTTATTGATTTTGGGTCTGGTTTTTGTTCAAACTGGACCACTGCACACAGATGATTATTTAACAGGGTAGTCCTTTTCTAGAGCAACTACAAAGAAAGATCTAGATGAGTTTACCAAAGCCATTTTAAAAACACCAGAAAACAGTACGAATCAAGGGAGAGTCGCTAATATAAAATTTCAGAGAGAGGAGATCCACAAACTGAGAGTCTGCCTAGCCTGAGAATCTCTACTGGGAAAGGCCTAACCTAGGAGGCTCTTATTGGTCACATGTACTAAACATCTATGTTAAAACCACAAGAGGACTCCAGTGCATATTCGCTTCTTCAGGGGATAGGCACTGTCCTCTGACCTTGTATAAGGAGTTGCTGATGCCTGAGCACAGCTGTGAAGCATTTACCATCTTCCTGTTTTTCAGCAAAACCCTGGAATAATAACTATTAAGCAATCCAACCTGAGAAATTTTCTTCCTTCCTTCTTTCCTCCCTCCCTCCCTGCCTCCCTGCCTCCCTCTCTCCCTCCCTCCCTCCCTCCCTCCCTTCCTTCCTTTCTTTTTTTCAGGGACAGGGAATTCTTATTATGGCAAAAACATAAAGAAGTTGCCAAGGGATAAAAAGGGCTACTCCCTTCAAATGAATAGTTTCAAAGCTTTCAGCTGACTTCTCAACTGAACTATGAAAGTCCAGTAAGAGTGGGATGCACTTCCAATCATCAAAGGAAAAAAAAATCAAATATATGGAATTGTTTACCTGGAGAAAATATCCTTCAAGGATATAGGTTAAAAAAATAGGTTAAAAAAGTTGTTTCCCAGGAGATTAGACACAAGAAAATTTAACATCTTCACACCTGAATTTTAAAAAAATATATTAAATAGGGGGAAGAGAGAAAAACGGCCACGTAGAAAGGAATGAAGAACACTGAGTGGACACATCCTGAGGGTAAAATGAAATGAGTACAGACTTTGTAAAAATAACCACTGTAATATTGAAACTTAAATGTGCATAAAATTAACACTAATGACAATACAGTTCGAATATTTACATAACTGTTATGCTCTTATCAATAGGAAAATGGAATGAGGGCAAATGGAGATAAAATGTCCTTAAACCCTAACATAATCACAGAACTGTTAAAAAGCATTCCCCCAGACCAAAATAAATCAAAAGTGTGTGGTTTGATTTCTATGGTACCACTAAGAGAATTGTTAAGTGTGAGGAAAAAATGTGGCTTTTGGTGGAACTCAACTTACTCTGACACTGTTTTGTGTGTAGAAGGTCCTCAAGTATGTAGCTCCCATACTCCGTGTCCCAACAACACCCCTAGCTTGGTACCACTAATGAGTGCCAATGATTGACCTGCTAGAACTGAGCTGTTCTCAGATGAAGCTCGAGCCCTGCCTGAGATCTGAGAGGACATTTGGTACAGTCTTCCCTTTCTTCTGAAGTGGAGCTTTTAGACCTTGGGACAGCTTAACATCCCACTCAGGGTTTGAATTGTAATCAGTATCTATGCTACGGAACGCAGAATTTAATGGTTGTCTAAGTTTTTAAACAGTGATCTCATCTTCTGCAGGAGAATTGTACAATAAAACTCATCTGTTTCTTCAGCGTTAACCAGGTGATCTGAATTGACTAGAATTAGAGTTTGAAAGCAATTTGAGACATTGCACTTTATTTTTACCAAGGACAGAAAGGAATTTAAACAAGCCACATAGGTAGCTTCCGTTGTCAACTTGACACAAACCTGGAGTCATCTGAGAAGAGGGAACCTCTACTGAGATATCTGGCCTGTGGGAATGTCTGTGGGGCATTTTCTTAATTGTTGATTGAGGTAGGTGGGACCAGCCTGTTGTGGGAAGTAGCAGGCAGATGACTCTGGATCTGAGAGCTAGCTGAGCCAGGACACAGGCTTTCTTCATGGTCTTTGCTTCAGTTACTGCTCCAACCTTCTTAAGTCTCAGCTTTAGTCTCCCTTGATGAGGAACTGTAACTTGTGAGCCAATTAAACCCTTTCCTCTGCAAACTTATCCTGGTCATGGTTTTTAATCAAGGGACTAGGAAGGGAACCAGGATAATGGGGAATACACTTTAAAAGATAGCGAATTTTTAATGGTAACTTTGTCTAAAGTGAAACCAGAACCCAAGAAAGGTGAGTCCAGCTAGTCCTAAACACGGGATGCCCCGCAGTCTTCCCTCCTGGCCTTCCTTCCACTCTCGGAACTCCCCACGTCATGGCACCATGATGACTATGACAGCTCCCTTCCGTAAAGAGTTCCTCTTCCTGTTTCTGGTGATGTGCTTTAGTCTGAAAAAATTTCTTCTCTTCAAAGAAAATGAACTTTTGCTTGACCCAGCAGCTAAATTCGCAATATGCCTTGAGATCATCTAAAGAATATATACTTAACCCGCTGTCCTAGTGTGTAATCAGCCTGTTTGAGTTTGACCTGCCTGCCTTTAAGAGAGCAATATAGTCAATACTGCTGTGCTTTGGATTTTCCATGTGATCAGATTTTGCAAACCTAAGCTAAATGTATACATTTAATCTTAAGTTATGTACTTTTCTATCCCCGGCCCTGAGTAGTATGTGTGCATATGTGTGTGCTATGGTAATCACACATATTGTTGAAAGCAAACTGCAGGTTGAGAGCAATCTTAAACAAAACAAATGTCCCATAAAAGTAAGCAGCGTGTGGATGGAGGTTGACATTACCTGCTTATAGTTATTCTGATCAGTTGGGAATCAGTAAAATAATGTTTGCCGTGTAAGACTATACCATGTTTTCTGTGCTACCCAATAAATACAAAACAAAGCCCTTTGTTCTGTAGGACAGGGACAGATTAGGCACACCATAGGAGCAAAAGGGACAGATAGTTTGGAACCACACATCAGATAGACCACAGACAGGCCAATAGCCAGCCACACAACACAGACAAATGGAAGACAGGTAGAGAAGCAGAGTCCTAATTAGGCTCCCTCTTGGTCAGAGCTAACCCAGGAGGAAAATGGTATTTTCATTCCTTCACGGGCTAGCCGTATAGTTTGGTGCCTCCTCTGTGGTTATCTTAGATGCGTTACCTGATGGAGTGTTTTAGATGACTTGAACATACCACCTAATAGTTTCTACATGATGCAGCACATGTACATTTCAAATCATAGGCAGCTTCCATTTTGGCGCTGACGATGGGGCTGACTTGGCTGAGAGAATCATCATGGTGTAGGGCTCAATGATCAGATATAAATGATGTTTTCCTTCCCAGCGTCATGTCTCCTCAGGTTGTTGAAGAGCTGGTGTAGGCATGTGAGAGAGAACTCAGGTTGGCTCAGCAGCCCATAACATTTCTTAGCTGCCGAAGACCATTTAATATTAAGCTGAAAATGTTTTTTGCCAACTTTCCCAGTTTTCTTAAGATCACCAAGGGTCATGTGGAAGGCATTAAGTGGTAACAATAACCTTATGGATGCCTTCGTATCAACAGTTTTGCTAGTATTATGACGTTCACCAAGACATTTTTACTAAAATTTCAATGTTTTCATTGTTTTGGCTATATGATATTTGTTTATAGTTTTGAGATTCTGGTATTTAAAAGAAGGGAGGTAGAGAAAGATTGAGAATAATATGAACTGGATGTAGCTGCATAAACCTTTCATCTCAGCCCTTGGGAGGCAGAAGCAGATAGAGCTCTGTGAGTTCCAGGACAACCGGGTCTCAATAGGAAAAAAAAAAAAAGGAAAAAGCTTATTATGGGTTATAATTGAAAAGCAAGGCCAGCATTTACCATCGGTAATTTCGGATTCTACATGACCATTAGACTAGTGTCTAATGTTGCTGATAAGTAATGACTAAATATAATCCTGAGCTGATAGCTATTTTATCAAAACTTGATTTTGAATCTATATATGATAATCATATATAAGTTTATTTGATAATATTAGAGAATTTAAAAATTGCTGTACATAATTGTATCAAAAGGCAGTCATTTAATGTAAGTTAGGGAGTTAACTGACATTTTATATAAAATACTTACCTAAGAGAATCAGTTCTGTTTATCATACTACCAAATTTTAAAATAATTAATATTTCTTTTTATTCTAGTGAGTGACAGAATTAGACATGAGATGAAATACTTCATCCTTCCAGTACCATTCCACATTATGGCTTTATTGTAGTCTTTATATTTTGCCATGATGAGAATATGTTATTTTTTTATTATCTAATTTTTATGTCTAAATTGAAATTTTTCAGTCTTTATGCAAACATCCATAATAACATGTATGATTAAAAGGAGAAGGATATTTTTAAAATTTTTTTATAAAATCAGGTTGTGTTGATGGTTATAATTCTATAAGGCATTAGAAAGGATTTGGAAAAAATTTTGACAGAAGAACTAAGGATGTACTTGACATGATGCTTGGCATAAATATGAGAAATGACTTATTTGGAACAATTATCAAATCTTTATTTAATCTGTTAAAGGGTTACCTGAGTAAATGTTAGCAATTTTGCATTATTTAAATTTTTGATGTATAGTTTTGATCACTTAGAAAGCTGAAGTAGCTATTTTCAGCTCCTTAATAATAGTGAAAAAGTTTGAAGAATTATGTTTTAAAAATCTGTTCAACTCATTACTGAGAAAATTTAAAGACATATTAAAATAAGTTTCACTTAAAAATTCTAGCTTCAAAGGAAAGGCTGATTGGAATAATTGACATTAAGTGCTGTTTTGAGTAGCAAACTAGTGACTTATTAATTGACATAAAACAGGAAAAGTTTGTGAAATAATATTAAGTTAACATTTACATTAAATTAATAAAGAATAGTTTGGAGATGAAAAAAGAACTTTCCTGTTAGTAGGAATTTCCATTAATAGAGTCTTTATTAAATAAATTTGATAATAGTAGACAAGAAGGAAAAGATGTCTAGATGTCTGACTGCTTATGAGAGAGAGAGAGAGAGAGAGAGAGAGAGAGAGAGAGAGAGAGAGAGCCAGCCGAGGACTGCTACAGACAATGACAGCTTTGGGAGACCAGATTTTCTAGAAAGGTTGCAGCCATTGCACAAACTGTGGGCTGTTCAAACCTCTGTTCCAGAGACCAGAGAAAAGTCTCGATAAATTGCACCTTTCAACTACTGGCTGTTACTATGCTTGGAAAAGTGTAGTGTTTGGAAATTCTTCAACAGGGATTAGAAATAGGCTAATAGCTTTAACAAGCGTGCTGTAATAAAAACATTTGTAAATACCTATTCAGTTTTAATATTTAATTTTCATATTTCCTTATAGCAACCTTGTATTAAAGTACAAGGTCTCAAACATGTATCAACCAATGTGTTTGATTATTAAGTCTTCAGGTGTTTCAGAATGTATATCTAGAGTCATTCCAGAGAGTATGAAATGGTATTACCACTGGAAAAGGAGGAAAATAGAACTTTGTGTAAACCGTGACTATTTGCGTGCCTGCTGGTATTTGAGAAGGGTTAAGTCTGGATTTGTTTTACAGATTTAGTGGAATTAGGTTCGAATTGCTATTTTCCCATTAGTAGCATTAAGATGACAGAAGTGCCATCACTAACATCATATTGCGTGAGGTAACCCAGACCCAGAAAGACAAATATCATATGTACTCACTCATAGGTGGCTTTCAGACATAAAGCAAAGAAAACCAGCCTCCAATCACAATCCCAGAGAACCTAGACAACAATGAGGACCCTAAGAGAGACATACATGGATCTAATCTACATGGGAAGTAGAAAAAGACAAGATTTCCTGTGTAAATTGGGAACATAGGAATCATGGGAGAGGGTAGAAGGGGAGGGTAGAGGAAAGAAGAAGAGCAGAGAAAATGTATAGCTCAATAAAATCAATTAAGAAAAGAACTAGTTAAAACACATAACAACAAAACAAAAATACAAAAAAAGATGATAGGTACATTGATCATCCCAAAGACTGATGATTTTGTCACACTGCCAATTTCAAATATAAGCTCTATATGCCAGACTGTTATTTTGATAGGCCAATCAGATGAACTCACCCACGATTTTTAATGTAAATCTAGTATTAGAGAAAATTACATATAGAAGAATATGTTTTTGGTCATAGGAGTGATGACATCAAATGCCACTTATGTCAGATTGTGGTGCTGTGAGTTCATGCTGGTGGCCAATATTCTGGAAGAGTCTGTGTCTGGTGATGGTTGCCACTTCCTCACTGCACAGAGACTATCACGTGGCTGCTGCAGTACCAGCTGCTTGGCTTCTTTCTGTTCTACACAAGTTGTCCAGCTTTCTCAATAAGTCCACAGATTTTATTTTTTTCTTTTGATGAGTCTGAATTGTAGATGGAGCTGCGGGCTGCTTCCCGCTGCCTGGCTCCTGCACGGCTAGCTTTATCCAAAATAATTACACGGAAACTGTATTCTTTTAAACACTGCCTGGCCCATTAGTTTCAGCCTCTTATTGGCTAATTCTCACATCTTGCTTTAACCCATATTTAGTAATCTGTGTAGCACCACGAGGTGGTAGTTTACCAAGAGAGATCTTAACCTGCGTCTGTCTCGGAAAAGAGAGGCATGGCAACTGTCTGGAGTGCCTGGCTCTGCTTTCTTTCTCCCACAATTCTGTTCTGTCTACTCAGCCTATCTAAGCTGCTGTCCTATCAAAGGGCCAAGGCAGTTTCTTTATTAACCAATGAAAGTAACACATAGACAGATGACCCTCCTCCATCACTGAATCAATGTCTGCTGGTCACAGATAAAAACTGTGACTGATAAGCCAGACGATGGTGGTGCACGCCTTTAATCCCAGCACTCGGGAGGCAGAGGCAGGTGGATCTCTGTGAGTTCGAGACCAGCCTGGTCTACAAGAGCTAGTTCCAGGACAGGCTCCAAAGCCACAGAGAAACCCTGTCTTGAAAAAAAAAAAAAAAAAAAAAAAAAAACAAAAAACAAAAAAAAACTGTGACTGATGTAGGTAAATACACATTAAATTATATGGGTTATAATGCATGATGGGCATTCAATAAATGCTTGTCAAATTAATTGATTATGTGAATAAGCCTCTGAATTTTCAAATTCTGCATTCATCTTGACATTAGTGCCACTGATGATAAATGAAAGGTCTTGAGGAAATCTATAAATAGTTATTGAGAAACTTTGATCAGGGATGATCAGCTTGGAGTTTTTATGATGCCAACGACACCGAAAGCTACAGTAACACTTTCGTGAAAAGTCACCCCAAAATCTTACTATCTGTAACTGTACACTCTTCTGGGAAGGGAGGTGAGGGTAAAGGCAAATTTGGGAGTAATAAAATATGTCTCTTTTCATGGCACTTCATCTCACTATCAAGAAGTATGTTTTAAAAGTGGCGTCAGCAGCTTTGCCTTAGGAAGATGCCTCATCCATGACATTTCATTTTTACCTTAATCTGTTTTCGTTTTATTTATAGTGTTGTGATAATTATTCTGACCAAAAGCAGCTTAGAGGGGAAAGGGTCTATTTCAGCTCATAGTTCCAGGTTCCAGACCATGACTGAGGGGAGGGCAAGAGGCCAGGAACATAAAGCAGCTGGTTATGTGCATCCACAGTCATGAAGAGAGCTGAGAATGCATGCTTTGTTTGTTTTCTCTACTCTAAAATGGTCCAGGGTTCTAAAACTGGGGTAGGAGTGGAACCTTCTTTCAGGCTGGATCTTACCATATCAATGTAATCATGACAATCCCCCCCTGCAGACCTATCTACAGACCAGCTTGATCTAGACAGTCTTCCAGCGAGACTTCTGTTTCAACGGTGTGCCAAGCTGACGTTCAAAACTAACCATCACGTTTATTAAGGACATATGCAGTGCAGATATGGTTGCTTTTTCTAGTGGCAAAGAAATGATGTAACGGAGTTTGTAATTCTCTTGTCCCTTTTCATTTCAGTTATATTGTCGCGGAAAACCTGTCATGAAATTGCACGTAGCATGTGGTAACTGTTAGAATTGTCCTAGCCTAGCGTTTTATCCACTTTACCCACTTTTTATTATTTGAAGAGCACTTACAATAATAATCAAAAACCTCTGTAGTTTTTTATAGCTGTTTTTTTAGGGAAAATTTGCTGCTGTTCTGGAAAGGAAAGGACTTTGTGTCTGGAACTTTCTGTACAGACACACAGACATCCTCACAGGGAGAGCAGCGGTTCTATCAGAAATGCTAATAGCCTCCCCGAGACTGTGTTTGCTCATTGCTGATGAGTCTCTTCTACTTAGGAAATATCATTCATTATGTCATCATGTGATCATTCTGAAAACTGTGACATCAGACACTACCTTGAAAGAATTTAAATGTGGGATGCTATTAATGAATAACACAACAATTAGAATTTGCAACATGGCTGTTGTGGATTATAATTATGGATTGGAGGAAGAAGAAATAAAGGAACATTAGAGCAACCAGATGTTAGTCTCAACTGAGCGAAACCTAGATTACGTGAACTCCTTCAGGGGAGACTCAGCAGTAGAGGGGTGCCAGTTTTTGGGGCTTCAATGAGACAAGGGTTCTTGGCTTTTCTGGATTTCAACACCCTAATTCTCCTGTATTCCTCCCTTTATTGAGTCAAAAGTCCTAAATGGGCAAGATAAAATATCCCTGGAGTTTCAGACCTCATGTGGCCCCAATTCATTTGCCATTCAGAAAGAAAGTGTAGAAAGTAAGCTTTAAAAAATAATGTTCACCCTGGGCTGGAGAGATGGCTCAATTGTTAAAAGCTAGGCTCAAAACAACAGCAACAAAAAGTTCACCCAATTATACTAAGATTGCACATTTGTTGTTTGTTTATTAATTAGCTAGTTTTTTGTTTGTTTATTAATTAGCTAGTTTGTTTGTTTGTTTTCAATGCAGGGTTTCTCTGTGTAGCCCTGGCCATCCTGGAACTGAACTCAGAAATCTGCCCGCCTCTGCCTCTCAAGTGCTGGGATTAAAATAAGATTGCTTATTTGTAATCTAATTTTATAGAAGAAAGAACGGACATGAAAGGAAATATTTGGGGTTCCAGGAATTAACCCAGAGTTCTCGGTGGAAATGTGAGTGACAGCTCCATGCCAGCAAGCAGAGCTGCAGCTATGTTACTGAGTCAGTCTGCGGGGCTGGGAGTTAAGGGAGGGGTCTTCCAGGCACTTTCTATTGGAAAGGCCAACAATCCCAGTCACCAGAGATTCTTCTGTAGAATCTGCTGGTGGAAATCTCTACATAGTCACAACTCCAAAGGCATGGTGTCTGTGGAAAAGCTGGTCCCCTCACACAGGGATGTGTCAGGGACTGGGGACACTTTCAGGTTCCTGTCTTACATGTCCTTGTATTCACTTGCTCTCCAGAGACTGGTTTTACCGTAATGGTTTATATATATATGTATATATATTCAGCATTAACAAAAGGAAAACCAAACAATCTACAATGGATTAATCAAGTTAAATAGATGAACACTCAGAACCCGCAACCATCATGGAAGCCCAAGCTCGTCAAATGCTACTTTGGAAAATGTTCAGTGACTCTTACTTTTCAATCAGCATCAGCCTAAATGATAGCAATTCTGAGCTAAAAGCAATTGCTGGCTGAGTTTATATGAGTATGTATGTCTGCTTAGCTAAAACATAAAATTGCAAAGGCTTGATTCTTCGCAGAAAAAAAGAGAGAGATTCAGAGAGAATGCGGCTCTTGGGCAACTTGAGCAGTTACACACACACAGAGGACAGAAACAGATTCTAGACAGCGATTCATAAGGAAATGGAAGCTTGGAGACCTCCTACCAACAAAGCAGGGGTATTGCTTTTGCTTTCTCAGCCATACTCCCTGTGGCTCCCTCATCCCTCTGTCTGGCATTTTCTGAGATGCTTTCTAGGTTACCTCATTTTGTAATCCTTTATTCCAAGTATCTCCTTTCTGTCTTTTATAATATTTCTCCAGAGAACTTACCAACCCTTGACACACTATCTGTTTTGTTTGTTGCCCTTCCCAAGTGAAGCTGAGAAGTGCTTGTTTTGGTCATTGTTTAGCCCCACACCTTGAAGAGACTAAGTACTCAGGAACACTAATGCCAGTTGATGAGAGGGGAGAAAGAGGCAGTTTGAAGATGGTGTGGAGTCTATTGAACTCAAGCTGAGCTGGATGTAGAATGGGAACATAGATGTAAGTAGAGTTGTCATAGTTATAACCATGGTTATCATGATTATCAGCTTCCAGAGGGAAGTTGATCATCCTGCAAAGAGCAATGAAACGATATGTGAACCAATACAAGGTGGTAGAAAGGCAAAGCAAAAACAGTGATCACAGTCACATTGTCTACCCAAGGGCAGAATTTTCATCCTTGAAGTTTTCTTTCTTCCCTCCTCCATCTCCTCCACTCCTTTGCAAGCTTTAATCTGGACGAGACCTGAGATATCTGTTTCTCTCCATAGGGCCGATTCTTCTGAATCTCCAGTCAATGAGACAAGTAAAAGAACACTGCTATCTTATGATTCCTTCTTTTCAAAATCTAATTTGCTTTTTTTTTTTTTTTAAAAAAAAAAGAATCCTAATTCCAGTATTCTGGAGAAGGAGCCTACTTGACTCAAATTGACTATCTGTGAAAGAATGAGCTCTACACAAGAAACCTGAAATAAGATGATGAAGAAAGTCATCATGCCAACTGCATCCTAGCATAACTTCAATTATTGGGCTTTTGAAATACTGTTTATTGACTTATAAATTGGCTTCACTGGGAGGAAATTCATTTAAAAATAATTCCATCCAATACCACCTACAGAAAATAAATCAACTTTGCTTTTAAAAGAAGATGATTGTACCTATATGTGATACCCCCCAAAGAGAAAAGAATGACTCTGTTAGTTATTTAGAGAACAAAACATACTCAATAAACATTTTTATTTATTTATTTATTGAGTGACTTAAGATTGTGAATTTCTTTTCCTCTTAACTGATGTGAGATAAATTCAGCAAAAGTTACCAGGTCTTTTGCTTTAGTCAAGCTAATGTGTTGACCTCAAGAATTTGCTAACATTTCTCTTTTAAGCACTATCTATGACAGCAAGATGAGGAAAGCCTTCTTGACACTGTAGTTGGAAATGATTCTATTTCCTCCAGTGTTAGTTCTCAGGCTTCCTATCTTGGAAACCACTGAAAAAAACTACAACTTCCTCCACTTAGAATTTTTTTCTCTCTAATGTATACCCTTATGAAAGTTGGCTTCTCCTTTATCAAAATCTCAATTTAAAAGAAGTTTAAATATGTCTTAGTTGTTTTAGACTTTGGTGGATTTCACTGCACTGTAGGTATGCAATTTGTTGACTTTATATGAAGATTTTTGGTTTTCTTTCCTCAATTGACAAAAATAATTACCCTTCATATAAATTTGTGTACTTAAAAAATCTTCAGCTTATTTATCTCTAATAGCATGTTAAAACCTTTTTTGACAGAAAAGAAGAATTTATTACAATCAACATTTATAGGAATGTATATATCTTTTTTTTACAGGATCATATCTATAAGTTCACAGATTATCAAAACAAGTCTGCTGGTGGGGCCAGATAGAGAAGGTGGATTCCATTAAAATCTATCTAGAACACCATATGGATAAAACCTGTATCACGAAAGTTCAGTTCCAGAATTTTTGGACTGAAGTGACCAGTGATTTTTTTAAAAAGTGTTATTTGTTATTTGAGAATATATACTCAATATATTTTGGAAATATCCATCCTTCATTCCCCCTTGTTGTGATTTGAATGAGAATGGTCCACATTGGCTCGTATATTTGAATGTTTGGTCCTCACTTAGTAGAATTTTTTTGAGAAGGATTAGGAGGTGTGGCCTTATTGGAGGAAGTATGTCATTGGAAGTAGACTTTGAGGTTTTAAAAGTCCACACCAAGTTTAGTCCTTCTCTTCTCTTCTCTTCTCTTCTCTTCTCTTCTCTTCTCTTCTCTTCTCTTCTCTTCCTTTCTCTTCCCTTCCTTTCCCTCTTCCCTTCCCTGCTCTGCTCTTCCCCTCTCTTCCCCTTCCCTATCCCAATCCTTTCTCTGTGCCTCCAATTTGCAGGAAATATGTAAGCTCTCAGCTACTGCTCCAGTGCTATGCCTGCCTGCCTGCTACTATGTTTCTCACCATAGTGGCCATGGATTCACCCCCTGAAACTGTAAGCAAGCCCCTAATTAAATGCTTTATTTTATGAGATTCCTTTGTTGAAGGACAGAATGATTTTAGGACTGGAGAGGTGGCTTAACACTTGAGAGTACATGCTGTTCTTCCATAAGCTTGGATCCCAGCACTCAAGCCAGGTGACTTACAACCACATGTAAGGACATCTACACTCACATTCACATACCCTACTCCCACCACATACATGCAGGAAGTTAAAACGTAGCTAAATGTATGCATTCCAAAAGAATAGGATTTGAACATTTGCAATGAGACTTTCTATATCACATGGCCTATCATATCACCTTTCCTTTTCTTTTGCTTTTGCACATTTTTTGTGGCTGGTTATCTATCTGATTTTCTCATGTACCGAGTGATGAACTATCAGTTCAGTGATAGTCCATTCACAAAACGCTGCAGGGGAACATGGCAAAAAGTTAAAACCTAAGGAGTCTGTCCAGCTATCCTGGCTTATTTCAACACAGTTGTTAATAAAGATTCCTTATGAACCAGCGGGAAATCCTGGACAAATACTTGACCTAATGCTATAACAGGGGTAAACAAGTATTTCCGCAAACCAGATTAATGGATACAGCAGTTAGCAAGAAGGCTCCTGTGATAGATTGATCTTGAAGAATTGAGTCCTCCAACAGAAATGATGCTCAAATAAGCCCAAAGATTCACCGAACATGCTCCTACTGGACATGAAAGGCCAACGCATTCATGCAAACCAATCCTACTTCGGAAAACCATTTCAAAACAGTGCTATGCTCTATTGGCAGTTGAGGGTCAGTTGCCATTGATATTTGAATTGCCTGCCAGGATTCATGTGCATTCTTTTTAAAAGTGGTAAAAATATTATGTTGGCACTGTCAGGAATAGATGAAAGATGACAATTTATACGTTGTTGTTACCACTGCTGTAATTCTTTTGTAGTCTTGTCTCAGTGACATTCAGTTTCATTCCTCTTTCTCTTGTGAAATTGTGGCAGGAAAAATAAGCTGTCAGGTGTCAAATGTGGAACAATCTGAACTTTTTCTAGGGAGATGAAAGTTGTCTTAGGCTGTGTCCTCATTTATACTTTGAAAAAATGTATAAGGTATGGGCACAGCATTATTTAGGGAACAGCTAAAGCAACACCGTATGCAAATTTAATTTATAGGAAAGGAAATTTTAGGGTCGCCATGTCCTAGCTGGAACAGATAAGACTGAGTGTCTCATTTGCCTCGGATGAGATCATTAGCCCAATTAAAATGCTAACTCAGAAACACATCAGGAAGGTTGTCTATGTCTATTTCCACCAAAAATGAGAAATATGAGGACTTCTGTTCCCTCTCACTCCTGTGTTAATTTAAATTATTTTTAGTGATTTTTTTTCCTGTGCCACAAACTGTAGTAACTATTTTATACATTTTCTCATTTGACCCTGATTCCAAAACTGAGTAGTAGTTGTGGCGCTGCTCCCTCTTAAAAGATGAGAAAATTGCCACTGAGTGATGCAACATTTACTCATTTCAAAGTTAATGAGACCAAAGTGTTCGCAGAACAAAGAATTGATTTTAAGTCTATTTGACTCTAAATCTGAAACTAATACCATGACAAAATTTGCCTCCTAAATGGCTTACAATCTTTATTTTAATTCTGAAAGATACATTTCGTGGACCAAAATAATCCTTTGACAATCATCAGAAATATAATTCTAAGTGACTTTCAGACATCTGTAATTATATTAATTTCAACAAGTCACCTGCTCCAGGGATTTTAATTATAGTTCCAATTTTTTCTCCACTAGAAGTATGTTTGTTACTAAACCAATCTATTTCTAAGGAACTTAGAATGTGAATTAATGTTTCACCTTAATTTTTTTGTAAGTCCCAAAGTGTTCTTTTATAAGCAGTTTCTAACCTCTTACTCAATCCATTTTTTGGAAAGTAATAGAAGATGTCCAATTCTTCTTTAATTTGATAATTTTCCAAGTGTTTTTAAGAGAGCCATATTTTCTTCATTTTTTTTTCTTCTAAAAATGCTCTAGCCATGTACTTTCTCTTCCTCTCTGGTTCCAATAAACAAATCTTATTTTTGACCCAGAGAGGCAGTTGTCAGCAAATCAGTTTTTGGTTTTTCTTACTCCTCTGGGACTCCCTGTCAGGGATTTCACATCATGCTGCTTCAAATCCCTTGAATAATTTCTTTGACTCTTGGCCTGCTCTTCATGAACTAGAAGGTTGCTGGCAGGTCGAGGTCATGCTTAGGTATCGTGACTTCCTTGCATGCTACCCACAGCTGGGCTCCATCACCTTAGTTGAGTGAATAAATCCTGGTTATGAAACTTTCAGTCCTCTCACCTGAGTGATATCACATTGTACGGCCCTTTCTTGGTGCATTTTCTCTTCTATTGCTTAAAGCGATCCCCTGAAGTAGGCATAACTCCTCCAATTAAAGAACACATTGAAGGGTATAATACAACCCTTGGACTGAAGGAAGCCTTGACTATTGTACTTCCCCTTCCCATCTCCCAGCCTGAGCTGGCGTGCACAGCAATGAAATGATTTGGCAGCACCATATGCTCCCAGACTAAGCAGCATCTACTAGTTGTACTTTCAAAACTCCAAATCATTTTTCGAAACTAAGTCATTTGGTAGATTCCATGTCCAATACAGATGAAAGTCTCATTTAAAAGCAAATAATAGTTTATAAATTCAAGTCATAGCATTTAATGACTTCAAAGTCAGCTAGAGAACAATGAAATGACTTTGAGGTTGAACACAAAAATGTTGTTTGCGGTTGAAAGCATTATTCATAAGTATTATAAAGAAACACATGGTATTTATTTTCTTCTGAGTTGTATTGGAGTCTGAGGGTGAAATGTCCTCAAACAGTGGTTCTCAACCTTCCTAATGCTGTGACCCTTTAATACAGTTCCTCATATTATGGTGATCCCCCTAGCCATAGCCATAAGATTATTTTGTCATGCTTCATAACTGAGCCAGAGATCTCTGCAGGACCAGACTCAAGCCAGGGACCTCCAGGGAAGCAGGCCCAAGCCAGGGACATCTGTGGAAACAGGCCTGAGCCAGCAACCTCTGCTGGAGTAGGCCCAACACAGCGACCTCCACAGGACCAGGTTTGAGACTGTAACCTCTTCCAGAGCAGGCCTGAGGCAATAACCTCCACAAGAACAGGTACAAGGGAGCCACTGCTGAGGGAGCAGACCCAAACCAAGACCTCTGTGGGACCTAGTGCAAATCAATAACCTCCAAGGGAACAGGCCCCAGCCAGTGACCTCTGATGAAGGAGGCCCAACTCAGCAACCTCAGCAAGAGCAGGACCAAGCAAGCAACCTCCCTGGGAGCAGGCCTGAATGACCCCTGGAATTACAAAGCGACCCCTGGGAGCACTGCGCAACCTCCAGCAGCATCAAGTAACCTCCAGGGTGACTGGTACCATGGCTCTGACAGCACCACAAGGAGCAACCATCTGAGCCTTGGATCCTCTGGCACCTTGAAGACTTATCATCAGAGACACAGCCCCAACTACACCAATCAGAGGAAAAGATGGGTAGACAAAGTAAGAACGCACTCAACACCATAAAGAGCAATATGACACCAACAAAAACTAGTGGCCCTACAAAAGCAAGAGTTTTGTATAGATGAATATATAGATAGATATAGATGAAACAGAAGAAAATGATCTAAAAATAACTTTAGAAGAATGTTTGAGGCCCTTAAAGAGTAAATGAAAAATTACCTCAAAACAATGGAAGAAAAGACAAGCAAAAAATTGGAAGAAATCAACAAATCCATTAGTGAAAAGGAAGAAAAAGCAATCAAACTAATGAAAGAAACGATTCAAGACTGGAAAATAGAAATGGAGACAATAAAGAAAGTATAAGTTGAGGGCAATATAGAAATAGAAATTATGAGAAAACGATCAGGAACTACAAATGTAAGCATAAACAGCAAAATAAAAAAATGGAAGAGAAAACCTCAAGCACTGAAGATACAGTTGAGGAAATAGACTCATTGGTCAAGGAAAACATTAAACCTAACAAAAGTTTAACACAAAATATCCAGAAAATATGGGATACTCTAAAAAGACCAAACCTAAGAACAATAGGGATACAAATAAGGAGAAGTCTAACACAAAAGCACAGAAAATATATTCAACAAAATTATAGAAGAAAGCTTTCCCAACCTAAATAAAGATATGCCTATGAAGGTATAAGATGCTTACAGAATACCAAATAGACTGGATCAAAAATTAAAAAGTCTCCTTGCCACATAACAATCAAAACACTAAACATACAGAATAAAGAAAGACTATTAAGAGCTTCAAAGGAAAAAGGCCAAATGACATATAAAGGCAGACCTATCAGAATTACACCTGACTTCTCATTGGAAACAATGAAAGCCCGAAGGACTTTTATGCAGACATTAAGAGAGCACAGATGAAAGTAGTTCCTTATCTATCGCCACAAAACTCAAGTCCAAATGGATCAAAAACCTCAACATAAAACCAACTACATGGAACCTTATAGAGAGAAAATGGGAAGTACACATGAACACATTGGTACAGGAGATCACTTCCTAAATATAACCCCAGTAGCACAGACACTGAGAGAAACAATTAATAAATGTAACCTCCTGAAATTGAGAAGCTTCTGTAAAGCAAAGGACACAGTCAATAAGACAAAATGGCAGCCTACAGAATGGGAAAAGATCTTCACAAACCCCACATCAGACAGAGGGGTCTGTCATCAGACAGAGAAATGCAAATCAAAACAACTCTGAGATTCCATCTGACACCTGTAAGAATGGCACAGATCAAAAACACTGATGACAACTTCCGCTGGAGAGGATGTGGGGTAAAGGGAACACTCCTCCGTTGCTGGTGGGAGTGCAAGCTGGTACAGCCCCTTTGGATATCAGTGTGGCAATTTCTCAGAAAATTAGGAAACAAACTACATTAGGACCCAGCAATACCACTTTTGAGTATATACCCAAAGGATGCTCAATCATACCACACAGACATGTGCTCACCTATGTTCATAGCAGCATTGTTTGTCATAGCCAGAACCTGGAAACAACCTAAACGACCTCAGTTGAAGAATGGATATGGAAAATGTTATACATTTACACAGTGGAGTACTACAAAGCAGAAAAAGATAACAGCATCTTGAAATCTGCAGGCAAATGGACAGATCTAGAAAATATCATATTGAGTGAGGTAACCCAGACCCAGAAAGACAAATATCACATATACTCATTCATCAGTGGCTTTTAGACATAAAGCAACAAAACAAAGCAAAACAAAACAGCCTATAATTCACAATCTCAGAGAACCTACATAACAAAGAGGACCCTAAAAGAGACCATACATGAATCCAATGTACATGGGAAGTAGAAAAAGAAAAGATCTCCTGAGTAAATTGGGAGCATGGGAACCATGGGAGAAGGTTGAAGGGGAGGGGAGAGTAAGAGAGGAGAGCGGAGAAAAATATATAGCTCAATAAAACTAATAATACATGAGTTAAAATCAAAGGGTAAATTAATATGTATGTTCCAGTTTGGATCTGAAAAATACTTGCAAAGACCCATGTATTAAAGGCTTGGGTGGTGAGGACCACCTCTCAAGGTTGTTAGGCCATTTTGGTGAGTGCTTTTGAAGTGGATAATAAGAGCCCATCCCCTTCCTGTCTGGTGTTACTTCCTGTCCACCACAAGCCTGTCTTACCACCTGTTCCTGTCATGTGCTTCTTCATTCCAGACTCCAAAAAAAGAGAGCCAAGAGGCAGTGGAGCCTTCTGGAACAGTAAGCCATATACATATTTTCTCTTTGTAAGTTGAATATCTCAGATATTTTGTCACAGTGACTGACAGCTGATAAATACACCCTTCCCTTAATATAGAATGAATAACTCAATTTGTTAGACTAGAATCTTGGTTGACATATATCTTTACATGCACAACTAAAGCTTTAAACCAAGCATTTGAGATAGTGGAAGCCCTTGCAGAACACAGTTGGAAAATTTCTTATCATGGACTAATTGGGCGGGGGGAGTAAATGCATTCCGTTTTTTCCCCCCTGAAAACTACCTTCAAAATAAACAAATACTTGGTTTTAACTGTCTTTTCCAGCCACCAATAGATCACATCTATGTCGTTTGATTGGTTGCACCACTAGATGTGATGCTTATTTCATCAGGGCTGTTTTGACAGGCTCACTGAAGAGATTGGACGAACATTACCATGATATGCTAAGCATCTGCCCACAATGTAGTGAGCACTCAACAAACGGTGCCTATTTTTATTATTGATTCTCTTTATTTACTTTCTTCTCAGATTAGTTATGTTTATGGGTTTGATTTGTGCAAATCAGATCATGTCGGTTCTAAAAGGGAGATGAGAAAGGACTCCATTGCTCGGTTGCCTCTTCAGAAGCAAATATAATTAATTTTATTAGCTTACAACTGAACCTTCACAAATTAAGAGAGCCAAATATGGGAAGCTGGCTTCAATTATAAGCAGGCAGATGGTTTTATAATTCAGAATATCACCCATGTGGGAGAATTTGGTAGGTGAATAAAATCAGAATTTTAATGACACAATTGCTTTTTATGTGACCACAGATTTAAGTAATTTCAAATGTTTGGCTCTTGGTGACATGAAGAGGGGAGAGTACTCAGTCTGACTAGAAATCAGTTTTGCTTCAGTGGGAAAGCATGGAGAAACAAGCTTCAAATGTAAGTATAAAATCTTCCCAGGAATCTCTTTTTACCTGTAACACAAGCAATCCTTGCTGGTAATGGGATCGCCTTTGTCTTTCAGGCTGTCTCATTTTAAATACCTCTAGCTCACTACTGGTATGCTAAAAATCAGTGCTCAAAAAAAAAAAAATAACAAGCACTCCTAAATAATAGTGTAGAAAATAATTCAATTACAACATACTTTAATATAATCAGTTTGTACAAAAACATGTATTAAAATAGACAGTCTGTCTCATTAACATTCATCAGGCATCTCCTTCATCTGGAACTGAACTTATTTCAGACTCATACATACAGAAATCTCATATGGATTACAAATACATGGGCACACACAAAATTAAACAGAAAACAGTTTCTAAGTGTTCAAGGCTTTGGGGTTATTTTCGTGGGTGCATCTGTACTTTTTTTTATGACATTTGATGGCACTGCCTTTTCGAATGTGACTAAATTATAGTTTTGCAAGCCGTAATTACATTGGTTCATAGTTAATGGTTATGCTTTATGTTACCGAGCCAGTATTAATCAAGATTTCGTAAATTTATGCTTCCTTCCCTGTGTGGCGTGTCACTGCTCACACGCGTTGGATAATTACACTCATCTATTGCTTTGCATGATGTGGTCAGGAACCACCCCCTTCCTCTACAGCTTTCATCCGCGATACAGTAATCACACCGTGGCTTCCATCCCACCCCCAAATGCCCACTTGTAGCCCATTACTTGTTTTTTAACTGAGTGCTTCTTTCACCTTTCTGCCCACATCCTTCTCACTCATCAAAAGCGGATTGCATTTTGCTGCAGAAGAAAAGATGTGTTCAATAAAACTTGGCCAAGAAGATGGTTATTGATATGTCTTTGAGAGGCAGCCGTATTGCTTCTGTACCACTGGGGCCTGGAGTAGTGAGACTCAAATTGCTTGCGGTGCCGAGCGAAAAGCAAATCAGATTCCTGGCAACTTAAAAATTAGAAATAAAGTAATCTCTCTGTCCTTTTCACATTTGAGAAAAGGGTTGTAAATAAAGGAATAATGCTTGGAGCTAGCCTAAAGTATTGTCTATCATGATGGAAAGTGATATTCATGGGACACAAGGACACATTTTCTAGATGCATTCTTAAGCATGTAATTCTCTTTAGGGCTAATAAATAAATCACCCATAGCTGCATTTAACTTTTAAGAAGAACTCCATAAAGAGGGGATGGAGAGATGGCTCAGCAGTCAAGAGTGTTTGTTGGCTGCTTTTTCAGAGAGCAGGGTTCAATTCCCAGAAACCACCCAGTGGTGGCTCACAATCGTCTGTAACTCCAGCTTCCACTGAGCCATCTTCCTGGCCCTGTGGAATGTTTCATTTTAGAAACATTTTATTTAACTAGACTTTGGCTAACCTCCATATGGATTGTTTGAGACTCAAAGAAGGCATGACTAAACACATTACAAAGAAAAGCAAACAAAGGCTGGTCAGTTTAGTGGGAGCCCAAGAAAGTTCGTTAGAAATGTACAAGTACTGATTGCTTATATACAGTATAGCTTGGGACAGAGAGAACTGGAACACACAGGTGTCTTCTCCAAACTGTCCGGTGGGAGCCTATGGTATGACAGGAATAGAGATTTGTTCCCACTGACCATTCTAACATCTAAGAATCTTTTCCTCATGTAAGGTGGGAAGTTACAGAGGGAACATCATGGTCTTGGCCCGAAGGGGCTCCCCTCTAACTTGGGAACCTGGCTTGAAGGTATGGTCTTGGCCCGAAGGGGCTCCCCTCTAACTTGGGAACCTGGCTTGAAGGTATGGTCTTGGCCCGAAGGGGCTCCCCTCTAACTTGGGAAACTGGCTTGCAGGTAAATGTCATTCTCCTTAAATCCTGGTTCCTCCCTGCTCAGATCCTTTATAATGTCATCGGACATACAAACAAAACCTTCCAGGCAACATAACAGATGGGATCTGTTTGTAAGTCCTTTAGGGGTAATACAGGTTCAGGGGAGTCACAGAGGCATCCAACCAAGAGCAGAATTGAATCAGTCTGGTGAACCCTTTTAATACTGGCACTTGAGAGGCAGAGTGGGTGGAGTGTCATGCTGGTCCCCTAGGGAACTTGGAAGAATACCCACGCGCAGTCACTAGGCAACCGTTACACAACACAAACACCAGAGCAATAGTGGTGGGGAGGCAACTTGAAAACAAAAAACCAAAAGAATAATAATTTCAAAAGTTGGGGGGGGGGCGCTGAAGAGATGGCTCAGTGGTTAAGTACACTGGCTGCTCTTCTAGAGGACTCGGGTTTGGGTCCCAGATTCCACAGAGCAGTCATAACTGCCTATAACTCCAGTTCCAGGAGATCTGACACCTTTACACAGACATGCAGGCAAAACATGAATGCAATGAAATAAATTATTTTTAAAAATAATGATTTCAAAAATTGGACAGGGACATCAGTGGTTCATAATGCCCACGAAACAGATTTCACAGTTTTGGACCCGGAAGCTATTTAAACAAAATGAAAATTTAAAAATTGCCACTAAAAGCCGCCATCAGCACCAACCACAACCTTGGGAGAGACATCTGAATGAACGGGTGATATAACGCCTATTAAGTATATATAGTTTTCAACAGCAAAACTAAGTCTTTTGAAGGATGAAACAATTTATTACAGGGGACCACAAGCAGGAAGCACACTTTACTTGTAAGAATTAAGTGTGAGGCATTCACAAACCTAAGAAGAATAAAACATACAAATCTTAGTTCTGACTGTGGGGAGGGTGGGATGGCTGTGGGGAAGGTGTAGTGGCCGAGGGGAGGGGAGGGTGGCCATAGGAGTGGGAGCTGAGGGAAGTCTCTGCCCAGGGAGGTCGCAGATACTCCCAAGACTTTTGCTATTGTCTCTCTATCTCAATCTTCCTTACAGCTATTATGGTAGTCTACAGTAATAATAAAACTATTTGCTATTTTTACCGGTAAGTCTAAGCCATATTCTGATGACAGCGACAGTTTATATTTGATGTTATAAATGTGGAGAAGGAGAAACAACTGGACCCGGAGGGATCCTGGCAGCGTAGGTCCAGGGCCCTTGTTCTGAGCTTGGAAAATGTCGACGCTGCCGGAAAGTCACACGCCAGGCCGTTCTCTGGAGAAAGAGAAAAGCATCAGAATCAATCATTTCAGGGCTGGGCAATGAGGGCTGCAGGCTACAGATTTCGTGTTGTGGTCTTTTCTTCATGGACTCTGCTCAGGGGCTGTAAGAGTGACTTCAAGTTATTTACAGTTTGGTTATTTGACTCTTTCAGGCTATGAGAAAAACTATGAAGTTAATGTCTTCCCCCCACCCCACCTAGCAACACATACACAATACAATTAAATAAATAACCTGGTTTCTTGGGTCAGATGTAATTTAGTGTGAAAATTTGAAACGCAGATCATATGGGCACTATAAATTTTTATGGCTTCTCAGTCACCAGAGCAGATGGGTGAGTTTTTGCTTTTCTTAAATGGCCACAAGGATATTCTTTATTTCTCTGGAAGCCATAAGGAAGCCATCCACGCTGGCCTGGCATCCCCTTTGCCTTCCCACAGAAACCTGGGTGGATGTATCTCATATGTCCCTATAGCTAATCTGTGTTGCAGGAAGAACCCAAAGAACTAGTGAATTGTAGCTGCTTTTAAAAAAAAGGAGGTTGGGGGGAAAATCAATAATAAATTATCTTCTTCTCCAGCAGTTTAGGGTCTTTGCGCAGCCCTCTGACATGCAGATGGAGTTATAAATTGATTTAGTTGAGGGCGCTAAAGAATCTCATGTGCTCTGGACTGCCTGGCGAATGCAGGTTCGCAAAATAAAAATAACCCACCTTGTCAGAGGGCCTTTGTAGGAGCTGCCGAACCCAGCAAGTTATTTTTACAGTCTAATGAGCTAGGCCCCAGCTTCCACAGGGAAACACAGCGAGTGGAGTATTTCATAATTTACTGCTGTAAAATGGTCCGGATTCATGTTGTCTATAAAACATGAAAAACCTTCTTCATTCCTTACCAATTAGATCATAGTTACAACTCACAGTTCCTTTGAGCTTAAAAGAAAAAAAAATTTAACTGCTAGACATAAATGAATGCTGTGGTTAAATTAAACCCTTCAACAGCCCAAACAGGCTTGAAAGAAATGCCTTCTGGATGTTATTAACACGCATATTTAAGTGCTATTT
Source organism: Arvicola amphibius (assembly GCF_903992535.2). Lineage (NCBI taxonomy): Eukaryota > Metazoa > Chordata > Mammalia > Rodentia > Cricetidae > Arvicola > Arvicola amphibius. The sequence continues at coordinate 129,502,707 of NC_052051.1, forward strand.
TTAAATTTTAACTGCAAGCCATAGCAAGCACAAATGTTTAGAATAGCTATTTTGGCACTGCAGCCTTGCGTTCACAGTTTCTCATCTTTACTAATTCTTTCCAATAATTATTTCACCTTTCACTACTTAAATTTTTTTTGCAGATATAAGAAGTAGTTTTATGGAAATAATTATATTTGTGGAACAATGATGTCAATGCAGCTCCGTCATCAAAAGTTCTCTTCAATTATCATGTTAGCAGGATTGTGTTTTATTTTCCACGAGTCCATTAAAATGTGTAGGAATTGCAATTTGAACTTAATAACTTTAAATGTTTAGTATATTTATGCTTATTAAAGCAGGCCCACTATGGAACAATTTAAACACAACCATCAAGCCACCCGTATCAGCCAAAATAAAACTGGAGAATTTGTTAGGAGTATGTGCCAAGGTGTGAGCAAGGAGGAGGCAGAGTCAGACATAGAGATGGAAAAAATATTTAGCTTCCACGTTACCCATTCCTTATACTGTGGCATAGTGATTTGGATACATAGTGTATGAGTTTACTATGGCTGCCGTAACAAAATGCTTCACCATGGGCAACTTGTGCTACAGAGGCTGATCCAAGATGAACACACTAGTGAGTTTGGATCCTCCTGTGCCATCCTCTTAAGTGGGTGAGAGTTTATGGAAGGTCTGGGGAATGACCTGTGTAAGGAGTGGTATTGTAAGGATACAGATGGTAAGAGCTGGGGAGTTTTCTTTCATTTGCCTATCATAGGTCAGTTGTTGGTTTTCTTTTTTTTAATTTTTTTTTTTTTTTTTTTTTTGGTTTTTCGAAACAGGGTTTCCCTGTAGTTTCTAGAGCCTGTCCTGGAACTAGCTCTTGTAGACCAGGCTGGCCTCAAACTCAGAGATCCGCCTGCCTCTGCCTCCCGAGTGCTGGGATTAAAGGCGTGCGCCACCGCCGGGCTAGTTGTTGGTTTTCTTGATGATAGCCATGTTGACTGGGATGGCAACATAGATTTGACTTACAAGTCCCTGATGACTAGGGATCTTGGCTCTCTTTGCATGTATTGATTGGCCATCTCCTCTTTGTTTGAGAACTGTCTGTTTAATTCACATTGCTATTTATTGCTTAGATGATTTCCTTTGTATAACATCAATTTCCAATATGTGGGGATTATTTCTGGAGTCTTGGTTCCATTTTTATTATCTATGTATTTCTATATAGTACAGTGTTGTCTTGATTACTGTAGTTTTATGTCAAGCCATGCCATGAATTCTCCAAACCAAACTTCTCTTTCACATTTTTTTAGTATTATCCTAAATCTTTTGCATTTGCATATAAACTTTAGAATGACTGGGATTTACATGTGTTAAAAGTATTGATCAATTATTTTTAGATTACATTAAACTTGTTGATCAATTTAGGGAAGTTATTTTCAGTTTTTTTTAAAAAGTTATTTTATATTTATAATTATGTATCCTTTAATGAAGAGGACATGTTCTGAGAAATGTGTTGTTGATGACCATAAGTGTAATTACATAAAGACAATCCTGATTTATCAGAGCATATAACTTTGTAGTACCACTGTCGCATATATGGTCTGTGGTCCACGAAACATTATAATTTGGTGGATGAATGCATGTTCCCTGAGAATATATGGTGATACTTTATATTTTTCAACATGCAAATTTTATGCATACTTTGTTAGAATAATATGTTAATTTTTTTTAGTTAGCAGACAAAATGCTGGGCTGCACGATGGCATTTGGATGTGCCTATTTGTCTCTCTGCATTGCTTACATTCAGGCACCCCTTAGCCTTCTGTTCCCTGCTCACTTCCTTCACCAAATAGTTTACTAGTCTTCTTCCTTTATCAAAATAGTTTCTTTTGTTCTTTTATATTATATATATAATTTATATGAGATGAAATATACGAATTTCTAGATTCTGCGTATGGGACAAAGTGTGTTTTTATTCTTACTTTTCCTGCCATACTCCTCCCTTTGAACTTTTCTTCCTTCACACAACCCCCGTCTCCTTCCAAGTTTCATATTCATCTCTGTGTGGGGGTATTGGGGGACACTTAGCTTATAAGTAAGGGCCTAATATAAGGACCTAATTTTGATACCAGAACCCACTTTCCCCCTTTTATTAAAGATAGATTCTTTTTATATAATATGATTTGAAGACAATTTTCCCTCCTTTCTTCCTCCAATTCTTCCCCAGCTCCCCTCCTTCCTGGATCAAATCCCTTTCTGTCTCTCACTAGAAAAGAACAGGCTTCTAAGAGATGACAACAAAAAAATAAAATATTATAAGATAAAACAAAAGCCATCATATAGACGCTGGAGAAGACAAGCCAACAGAAAGATAAAAGAGCTCAAAAAAAAAGGCACAAAAATCAGAGACCAACTCATTCACACTCTCGGGAGTACCATAAAAGTACTAAACTAAAAGCCATGGTATATATACAGGGACCTGCTGCAGAACCATGCAGGCCCTGCAGTTGCTGCTTCCGTTTCTGGGAGTTCATATAACCTATTCTGAGTTGTTTTACTGCCTTGCTCCCACTGGTGTCCTCTATCGCCTCTGTCTCCACAGCTCCTTCCACCTCCTCCTTCATGGGGTTCCCTGAGGTCTGAAGGGAGGGATTTGATGGAGACATCTCATTTAGAGCTGTGTTTTTTTTTTTTTTTTTTTTTTTTAAAAAAACCCAGACCTAGTAACATGAACTTGTAATCCTGGTGCCTGAAGAAATGGAGATTAATGGCTCTCTCGATCACAGGCCAACCATCTACGCTCTTTGACAAGTTCCAGGACAGGGAGAGACCTGGTCTTGAAAAACTGAGCAGACGGTGTGTGGTTAACATCATTGCTGTTCTTCCAGGGGACCAGAATGTGATTCCCAGCGTCTAATCAGGTGACCCACAAGTGCCTTTAACTCCAGCTCCAGAGGGCCTTCTTCTGGCCCCTGTGGGAACCCTTACACGTGTGATATTTATACCTACAGAGATGTACACATAGATTGTAAACAATTACATCGAATTTAAAAAGTGGCTAGTGGGAAGATTGTAGGAGCCGCAAGAAATGGAGACACCAAGGAATCAAGGTCTTCTAGACTCAGCAGATGTGACTCACACGTGAATTCACAGAGACTGTGACAGTAGGCACAGGACCCATGCAGCTCTAACCTCCAGGGGGTCCCAGTGCTGAGAGAAGACATGGACACTTGTCCCCTCTATAACCCAGGTGTTATTTCCAATTTATAAGCCCATGAAAAGGAAAAAAAAAATATAACCCCAACGAAGTCTCACCAGGTTCACAAACCACACTTAAGGCCCTCCTGCCCAGCGGTAGATGGCCAACACAAAATGAACTCAATGGTATTTTTGGAGGTTTTATTTATTTTTGCCTCATAATGCTTTGTCTGTTTTTTTCTTCTCTTCCTTCTTGCAGGTTCTTTGCTTTTGCTTATATACTATGGTTTCCAGTTCCGTGAGGTTTTTTTTTGTTGTTGTTTTTTTTGTTTTTGTTTTTTTTAATTTCTATGTGTGTGTCTCTGCATCTGTATGTGTTTCTTCTTTTTCTGTTTGTTTGCTTTGATGTATTCAAGTTTGTTTGTTTTTCTTTTATCTTATTAGTATTATTACTATTACGCTTTAGAGGTCTTTTTTTTCTAATGAGAGAGAGTGAGAAAGAATATGGATTTGGGATGGTGGAGAGGATCTGGAAGGGGTTGGGGAAAAAGAAACCATAATCAGAATACATTGTAAGAAAAAATATCTATTTTCAAAAAAAAAAAAATAAGAAGTAGTTAGTAGTTAGCACCTGAGGAAGGATACCCAAGAATCTCTCCTCAGTGGGCCTGATATCACTACATTCAGCTTCGGCTGGTTCTCTTTTCTTTTCTTTGCACAGCTGCTCATTCCGTTGACCAGGAGCCTCAATAGTTCCAATCTAGCATTTAAGACCTCAAGGATTTGTGAAGAACCAGTGGTACTAGGTCCACCATGGGAGGCTGAAGAAGCTGAGTCAGCGAAGGATGATGGCTGTGGTGACAAGAGCAGCATCCATGCACTGTCTGGTAAGAGATGAAGGCAAGCAGGTGAACAGGCTGTGGATTTTCCCTAAATCTGCTTTATAGCTGGACCACTACTTAAAGACGCTGCTCTGCGTAGGGGAGGGCCTTCCTCCCAGTTAATCCTTCCGGGGAATACACTTATCCACACAGCAGAGGTGTCTTTCTTAGGTGATTACAGAGACAACAGTGACTTCATAATTTTGTCAAAAATGGATGTCTCAAAATATCTGAATTAAATGTCTGAAACATATTCTATCCCTCATTTAAATGTCTGTATAACTTAACTTGGTTTTTGTCTTAAACCATTTATCCTAAACTTTTAAGTTACGGTTAAAAATGTTTGCTTTCAATGGGATTTTCATATGGAAAAATTGGGGGGGGGGCGAATTAAATATTTAATAATAATGAATTATTAAATGCATCACAATTCTTTTCTGTGTTGAAATATTTAGCAATGAGAAAAACGAATTAGACTATGGAGGCCTACATAATACAGTTGAAAAGTGTGTGGATTTCATTCTTTCTGGAAATAGTTATTGAACATTCATTCACTCCAAAACATTGTAGTGCCAGGGGCTGTCTGTGATAAATAAGATACGCGTGGTTCCTGCTTGGCTGGAACGTACGATCTCAAGAAACAGCAAATGAGTCAATAAATGTGACCGCAAACTTTGATGGGATATGAAGAGTATGAAAAGCAGGCAGAGAATGAATACCCAGTGGTCCAGAAAGGGTTTCAGTAGCTATGGTGAAAGAGAAGACAGTAAGTAGAGAGCTGTAGTATAATCACGGGAGGGAGAACTGTGCAGGCACGGGTTACAGCATGTGAGAAAGTCTAGGAAGAGCTAGGCTAGGGCTCTGCACTGCTGTCAAATCCAGGGGCATTCTCGGGACTGAAAGAACTCCGTTGCATGGGGGATCTGTGACATCAGGGGTTCAAGGAGTAGCAGGGAACCCGTAAACTCACAGCATTAATGACTTTGCAGAGCTTTGGTTTGAAGACACTGAGGTTTGTTTTCTATTGTTCATACTCCCACCTTAAAATAATGAGATTGCCAAAGCTTGTATCTCTTTTGAGGAGAAAATCCATGGAAACCAGGCATTAAACTAGAAAGATCAGACTCTGAACTATCTAGCAGTCCTGGTTAAAAAAAAAAAAGCAGGTGAGTTCTGGAGCTTGAGTCTGTTTCTACATGCTGATCACGTCATAATTTGAATCTAGATTGCCCACAGCCTCAAGGATTCAACACTTGCTCTCTAGCTGATGGTGTATTTGGGGAGGCAATGTGACCTTAAGAGGTGGGACCTTCCTGGTGGAGGTGACGTTGTGGGGGTGGGCCTTTGAAGGTGCTATCTAAACCTTGGTTCATGTTATTGTGTGTGTGGTCTGGTCCATCCTGATGTGAGCAGTCTCTCCCACATATTCCCACTGCCTTACGCTGAGCCGCTCTGCCACATCTTCCCCACCAGGGTGAACTGAACCCTCAGAAATCGTGAGCTCAAAACGGTCTTTGCTTTCCAGTTGTTTCTGTTGGGTGTGTTCACAGTCCCATGAGAGTAATTAGTACAGCCAACACCTGAGACATACTGTGGACTCGTTAGAGATTTCTGATCATTTGGATGGGCACAGGAATGAGACAGGAAACAGGAGTAATGTTCAGATTAAGATTTAACAAAAAAGCCAGTGTGTATGTGATACTAATTTCAGACAGGAAGGACGGGAGGAGAGGGATATCTATGTAGATCAAGTCCTTCATTTAGGCATTTTCATCTTCGTTCCCCTGTGGGGATGCCAGGCAGGAAGTTGGACTTGAAGCTGATGGGGAGGTCTAAACTGAGGCTAATTTAGGAAGCTGTCAGAGCGTTCGTGTAAGTAGTGAAAGCATAATGAACTATATGTTCTGGGATCTTAATTACAGGGAAGGCATATGGGACTACATGCAAAATACAATGCCACTGGCAGTTGTCTCTTGAGGTATGCGGTGATGGCTGGGTTTATTTATTTGTGACCTTAAATATTTACTGAACATAAAAACAAATATCACATTTTAAAGGTAACGTCTTGGTGCTGGGGATGTAACTGAGCAGTGGAGTGCCTGCCTAGCATGCTTAAGGCCATGTATTCATCCTCCACGGTCCTCCCCACCCAAGGCACATACATGCACACACACACACACACACACACACACACACACACACACACACACACACTCAGTATACACATGCAGTGATTAAAAAAATATTCAGACATCAGTGTAGACACTGAGAGTCTAAGCAAAGTCATTTCCTTGGTTTCTTTTTAAAAAGTTCTTTCAATAATTATTCCTTCTCTGTCACTCCAGGCATTATATTTTAATATGGAAAAGTAGGATGTTTGCCTGGCATGCACACATCCCGAATTTGATTCTCAGTATTGGAAATTATATATATGGAAATGTGTCACTTAGGAATGCTATAGGAACTGAGATACGTACCAGGGAGTAATAACATCTGCTATACATGCACGAGGTCCTGAATTCAGATCCCTAGAATCCGCATCAAAGCATGGGTGTGGCCACGGACATCTACACCTGTCCCCTCTGTGCCTGGGGGTGTGGGAGGGGAAGGAAGGAGGGAAGGCACTCAAGCTTCTGACCACCAACCTAGCCAATGTGTGGTGAGCTCCAGGTTTGGTGAAAAACTATCTCAAGGAAATAAGGCGGAGAGCTAACTTGATGACCTGCCTGCACACAACACAGACTCACACACGCACACACTCACACGTGCACGCACACACTCACACGTGCACGCATGCGCACAGTACCTTAGGTCTCTCCTTAGCGTCTTTCAAGTTTTCTTTAGTGATGCCATTGCTCCTTTCCCCCTTTCTGAGCTGTCACATCAGATTTTCCTTCTGTTTTTGCTACACAGGACATCCCCCCCATTTCTCACTACAATTCATTATAGAAATTACTTCTATAATTCTCTTTATGTAATTTTTATGCCTTTGCAATCCTTCCTCACCACAGATGATTTCTCCCTGTTTTACTTTTAGAAAATGAATAAAAAGGAAGAACCCTTCTGAGTTTTAAGAGGACAAGAGGTTCTCCCCACTTCCGTGTTTCTGTGTTTGTTACTTTAGGAGGGACTTCACCTTCATTCTTCCTAGCTATCAAATACGTTTCTTTATTTCTTGACTTTTCCTTCTGAAGGAAGCCTCCAGCACTCACTCGTGGTGATGTTTTGTCCCAGTGGGAGGTCACTTTTCAGTTTGTTCAGTCACAGAGTGGTCATTCACCCAGCTCATGAGGAGTGACAGCTCTTTGGGCGGAGTTGGCATTTGTTGTTCATGCCACCTGTTTGGCGGATTTTTTTTCCTGGTGCTGTGACAGATAAAGTACAGCTCTCACGTCTCATAAAGAAGCCTCTCTCGCAGCACAGACCATTCTAGAAAGCCACAACAAGGCAAATGAAACAAATGACTGCGGGGTATCCAATCCCAGGTGATACATCTCCTAACCAACTCCTGCACCTGAGGCCCGGAGAACTCAGCAGAAGCAGGCACTGAAGGAGTCAGACAGTCAGAGGACTAGGGAAATGGCTGTATCATCGTGCCTTCTAGTTATGACAGGGAAACTATACTGACAAAGTCTGACTGAGGACTGACTGAGTGGTCAGTCCTAGAAATATATAGATAAAGGCAACACTGAGTAGGCTCAGCAGGCTATATTGATATATTTATTAATTTCTCTATATATGTATCAACAATGGTTAAAGAAGGGGAGGCCATGAATTTGGGAAGGTGGTGCTTGGGAGGAAGAAAGGAAGGAGAATGTGGCAGGAAATGGTACAAGTATATTTTAATTAGTTAAAAAAAATTCTATAGAGCAATATTGTGAATATTCTATGTCTATTACCAACATTTGTTAGTTAATTTGTTTCAGTTTTAACAACAAAAATCTATAAATCTCCCTATATGTATGTATGTATTTACAGGTAAGATTATGGTGTTTGAAAATTGTTTCAGAGTATTATTTCAAGAAAAGTGAGGACAGGCAAATCTATGAAAGAATGAGGAGCAAATGAACACAAACAGAATAATGCTGGAAACACTGGGAGACAGACAGTAGGACACAGAGGCTTATTAGACCATTCCAGTTTTGTGTATATTTGATGTTTTCTAGAATTAAATGCTTTTTATTGTTTATTTAAACACTCATTCCTGGTTTTAAGAAAAAATCACAGAAAGTTTTTAATTCTCTAAACCAAGTGTTCTTGGTGAGTTTCCCTTTTCTCTTAGAAAGACCCAAGCCCAGCATTGGTGTGTAGCATAGCCCGTGAGTAACTTTAGAAAACAAGGGGGGCATTGAAGAGGACAGAAGAAGGTGGTGGATCCCCTGGACCCTCAGTATAATTCTAGAGCCTAGATCAGTGTTGGATACACACAAACCTAGATCAGTGTTGGATACACACAAGCCTAGATCAGTGTTGGATACACACAAGCCTAGATCAGTGTTGGATACACACAAGCTTAGATCAGTGTTGGATACACACAAGCCTAGATCAGTGTTGGATACACACAAGCCTAGATCAGTGTTGGTTATACACAAGCCTAGATCAGTGTTGAATACACACAAGCCTATTGGATACACACAGCCTAGATCAGTCTTAGATACACACAAGCCTATATCAGTGTTGGATACACACAAGCATTGTATAATTGCTGTTAAATGTTCAGCTCTTTCTTGAAGGAAAGAAGGCTGAACTGAGCCATACACAATTATTCTTCCAAAATCAACCATTCGATTGGGCACCACCTTCCCCTAAAGCACAGAGAAGAAAGGAACAGGGTGAAATCCAGGTTATAAATCAAAGATTTTCTAGCATACAGAGGAAGCTCAGAAGGGGTGGTAAGGTACTTGCTGTCATTTGAATAAGAAAAGTGCCCATAGTCTAAGGCGTCTGAATACTTGGTCAGAAGTTGGTGGTGCAGAGGTTTAGGTGGGTTTGGCTTTGCTGTAGGAAGTATGACACAGGGGACAGGCTTTGCGAGTGTACAGCTTGACCCAGCTTCCAGTTCGTGCTTCCTGCTTTCATGCTTGGGTCTGAGATATGATCTCTTAGCTTCCCATTCCTGCTTCCACTCTGCCACGAAGAGTCCTTATGCCTCTAGAACCGTGTGCCAGAATAAATAAGTTGCCTTGAACCTGAGGTTTCACCCAAGCCAATAGAAAAGTAATGAACACAGTACCACAGAGCAGCTTCTTCGTTCCATTATACTAAATTAAAAGCCAAGAGAAAATTATAGCTATCATTTAAGATTATATAAGAGACAGATTTCTTTTTTAACTGCACCCTCTTTTCTGTACTGCAGTTGATTTAAGGACCGTTTTCACATTTGGAAAAGGTTAGATTAAGGATGATACCGAAGACAAGAAGGAGGACGGAAATAAATGTTCAAATACACAAACCTCCCTCAAGCCAGAGCGCTCACCTCGTGAGTTTAATTTTGCTCCATATTGCATAGAAGAGATGCCATTGGTGTGAGCAGTGGTGGGCCAGAAGCAAACTCACACCCTGTCGTCTTCAAGAAGTAAGCATCAGAAGACTTTGAAATTCGGAGACGGTCTGTTCTCAGCCCTGGTCTCCATGGAGAAGCAGAGCCTCCTCTGCCGAGTGATGAGCAGCAGGCTCGAATCTGTCCTTCATGTCTGCTTCCAGCTGGAGATATCCGTGCTCTCTGTACAGGTAGCTTTGAAGAGCGGGCTGACACCGCAGTGCATTTGGGAAATGGTGTTTGAGAGACAATAAAGGGGCCCTGGCTTAAACTACATTAAGGGATCACAGGAGTACATCTTGACTGTATTTTCAGATCTTTTGATTCAAAGACACACATTTTCTTATCTCCCAAGGGGCCAGGCCAACCCAGTACAGAATATAGACGGAGCGCCGCAAATAAGGTTGCCGACCTCACATCAGAGGTAATTAGTGAGAGCACTGCAAGGGGCCCCTCGGCTGCCTCAGGGCAGGGCAGAACTGGCTCATGAAGGAAACCCAGGGTGTGAGAGCCGAGACACAAGTCTAGAAGGAGAAGTCGCCATGTGTCATGGTGCACTGGGGCCGGGGGGTGGGGGTGTTAACTGCCGTGCTTTGGACTACCTGGGGTAGGAGACGGATGTACGTTCATGCCGCCTGGTGGCTCTGCCTGCTTGCTGCTCTCAGATGTTCCACTCAGCATTCTTTCCACAGAGTGATAGGAAGTTGGAGAGCGTGTACACGCGCAGATGTGAGCCAAAGCAAGGCTCAGGGCAGTACCTGAAATGGCACTAGCTTTGGCTTGTGTGTGTAGAAGGTTCGAACCCGCCCAGTCCCACCGTATGTGCATCTCATTCTTTGCGTGTGCCGCTTTCTACACCTAATTTGACGTACTTATCTACAAAGAGCATGCACTGAGAAAAATGAATGCAAATAGATACTCGAAACGATGAAAAGGAAAAGAAAGCAAATGCAAGACGTTGCGGGCTTCAGAAGAACTGTTCAGAGCAGTTTTCAAATTTCCTGCAGTGTCCTGCCAGGCAGCTTCTCTTTTCCTGATGGCGCCATCTGAGTCCAGCTAGCATCTGCCCAGGTCCTGCAAGCCATTAATGGGCCACCAGAAGACGGTCTCCTCCTTCTTTTCTGTTGTCAATGGCCGGGGAAAACGCCTGGAATGAATTTCTTCAGAAACGCTCTGGCTTTCGAGAGATGTATCTCCTAATTTAGTGATGTCTGTGTATTTCCCAGTGAAACTTTGATTAGGAAATGATGTGAGTAGAAACACATTTCATTGTGCCACATGTTTGATTGAACGCTAAATAACATACAGGGAAATGGTCCAAAAGGAAACGCAGTATGGTTGGTGCCTGCCTTTATTCTTCTTGTGGTTTCTTTTTTCTTTTAAACGCTCTTCAGACTTACTTGCTTATCAAAGACTGTGTAGGGCTTTTTCCCTGCTCCCTTCTACCATCCCCCTGCAATTTAATTGGACTGCTTTCTCACCTTATGCACACTGTTCACTTGCTCTGCGTGTCCTGCCTTTTCTTCTTGTGGAAACGAAGGGAGATGAGTGAGAATTTCTTTGAAGCCATTTCAGCTCCCGTGAGAGTGTACACAGTATCTCATTACGCAAAGAATCAGAGTTGGGCCGTGCAGACAGCGCCAAGCGTGTTAGCTGTAGCTACTTCGGCTTTACCTTTGCTGGTTAAAATCATGACTAATTTAATTAACAGACGACGCCAGCAAGACAGATGTCCATAGCTCTGATATTCAACAGTATACATACTCGGAAGTTGCTGCCCCTACTTGGAAGATTGCCTAAGAACTGTTTCTATGGTCATTTCAACTTAATAAAATCCTTTGTAGTAGGATAGTCTCATGGCTTGCCCCTCTTTGGACTTCTGGACTGTATGTAATGGCAATAAGTCCATCTCAGTAGCATAGGACCAGATCAGACCTTTAACTTTTCTGGAATGAGCCATCATGCCCCACATCAGTAGCCTTGTACCAGTGAATCATACTGCTATTCATTCAGTCACATAGGCCCTAACCCCAAATATTGTACCTGGGAATACTCCCTGTTGAATGGATCTCTAAGACCTTTGTGTTGTAGCTCTCAAATGCCCCTTAATCCATTGTTTCCTCCTTGGTTCCCTAGCATGTTCATCTCTGATGCTATCATAGCAAATGCTTGTTCTGCTCAACCAACAGACTATTTTTTTTTATCAGGGTGTTAGAGTTATCATTTAAAAACTACAACTCTTAGGACCCACATTCCATTCATGTATATATACACAATATTCATCCAGCACTGGCTTTCCTTTCCTCTTGTGCTCAGTGCCAAAAGTCCCAACATGTGATTCATGACCCTACAACAGTCAACCCTTGCCTACATCTCCATCCTCAGCCTCTTACCTCCCTTTCCTAACTCAGCCATGTTTCTTTCTTTCAGTTCTTCTAACATTCCAGACTCGTTTCTGCTATAGAACTGTGTTCATGCTGTAGTTCTGCCCAGGATCTCCTAACCCCAAGCTTTCCCGATTAACTAATAGATTTATCCTTTTGGTCATTCTTAACTCTTCACTCTTCCAGCTATCCATATCTCAGGGCCCTTTATTTAGGGAACTCCCTGGCTAAGTCACTTGCACCTCTGCTCACCCTGTATTCCTTCATCTGATTGCTTGCTTGGTGGTACAGTTGGTATTTGATTCATTAATAACTGATTTATTGGCATTCGTGTCTCCTATGAGATATAGACTCTCTAATGGCGAGACCTGGGATGCTATGGTTCTGTTCTAGTATCTGATAACATAGGTGGCACTAACAGTTTGCTGGCTGAAGGATTGGTTAGCAATTTTAAAATTTACATTTGCAAACTTTGCTTCTGATTTACAGACGTGGGATCTATGGATGGGCGAGTAAAGGATTTTTGAACTCTGGTGATTTTAGTGTGGATGTGCATGAGGTAGGGACATAGGCACTTGTGGTGTGGATATGATTGGGGTAGAGATGGGAATGATGGGAAGTAGGGAGTTAGTGTTTAGAAGTAATGTACAGTCTCACAGTGCATACTGAAGTTTCGGTCAGCAACAGAACACATACGACAGTAGTCCTGTTAGCCCATACCACCTAGAGGTGATGTCACTGTATGAATTTGTGTAGGTAGTCTGTGATCTTCACCCAATGATGAGGTCTCATAATATAGTTCTAAGAATGTATTCTTGCCCTGGAGTGTCATGTGACTGTATTTCATTTGGAAAGACTTGTCATTCCTTGGAATTCCATTAAATGGAGCTAGCATCATAAATCTCACTTTTCTGGACCCCAATTTTCTCTGGAGTAGAAGAGCATGGTCTAAGCCGACTTCTAGAGTTCTAACCTTTAACATTGGAAGCATGTGTACCGTGTTTCATGTTTTCTAGTTACCAAGTGGATTTAGATCCCCCACTAGTCCCTAACTGGCGTGATCCGCAGACTCTAACCTTCTCCAGACACGAACATGCCCTAGACCTCCTCTCCTCAGGTTAGTCTGCAGACTTATGCACTACAAAGACAACTTGTTCTTCAACATGAATAGAGCCTTTGAGGCACTTCTTAGGGGCAACTACTGCCAGAAATGTTTCTTCAAATAACCGTACACCCAAATTTCTCTGAACCAGAGTGTGCATTTTATAAATGTTCTGGTCTCTAATTTGCTCCTCCAAGGAAGGAGTAACTTCTACCAACTTTGAGTTACCTATATATAAATCTGATATGTGCTCTCTAATTTTTCGTCATACTCTTTCATCACTTATTGAAAATGGAAGTATGGGAGTTAGAAGCCTCCACGGAGTCCGTGCTTGGGTATTCTCAGAAAGTTTATATGAATTGAGGAGCTATTCTGTGGGTATTTATTTAAAAAGCTGTGCATTTGGATGGGCTCTAATCCAACTATGTGTTAAAGTTACAAAATGTTTGGTTTCCCAAGGTCCAGGGAAATTGTTATTTACTCAACTGAATGGAGTTATTTGCCAACCTGGTGTGCTAGTCTGTTTTCCATTGCTAGAGGAGGCATTCTGTCCAAAAGCAACTGGAAATGATAGGGTTCATTTGGCTCATGTGTCCACGTCATAGTCCTTTATGGGTGGAAGTCACTGCAGAGACTCAGAGCAAGACCCCGGAGGCAGGAGCTGATACAGAAGCCATGCTGTTTACTGGCTTGCTCCTCATGGCTTTCTCAGCCTGCTTTCTGATACCATTCAGGACTACCAGCCCAGGGGTGGCACTGCCCACAGTGAGCTGGGACCTCCCATATTAATCATTAATCAAGAAAATGCCCCACAGGGGCATTTCTCTTTCCAGATCAAGTTAATAAAAAAACAAAAGAAGAAACCAACTACCTAGCACAACTAGGGTGTAGTATTATACCTTAATTTCATGATTTTATCTACTTTTTAATTTCTTCCTCCTCTTCTAAATATTGAAATATTTAATTAGCAGCTAGAGTCCTTAAATGTGGTGGTGGGGGAACCACATATATTCCGGGATAAAGATGGAAGGGGGAGTAGGAGAGAAAGCTGACAGTGGGAGAGAGAGAGAGAGAGAGAGAGAGAGAGAGAGAGAGAGAGAGAGGGAGAGAGAGAGAGAAAGAGAGACAGAGAGAGAGAGACAGAGAGAGACACACACACACACACACAGAGAGAGAGAGAGAGAGAGAGAGAGAGAGAGAGAGAGAGAGAGAGAGAGAGAGAGAGAGAGAGAGAGAGGGGGCGCTATCACTTACTTTTCAATAGCTTACCTAGGAAACACTACACTACTTTATTTGGGAGGATATGTTAGCATTTTGGAAAACTTTGTTTTCAGGAGGTATTCCATCACTTGTAATTCCATGAAAATGACGGAGGTGAGCTATAGAGCTATAGAGCTATAGATAGAATGAGACATCTGATGTTAGGATCTGAATTTGAATTGTTAGAGTCTAGGAATGTGACGTTGGCGAATTAACTCAATCTTCCTGAGCCTCAGTTTTGTTCGTTTGTTTGCTTGCTAGCTTTTTTATTTGAAATTATGTTTATTTTTTAAAAGACTCTTTGGGCAGATAAAGGACTGTAGCAGTGTGCTGTGAGGACACTAATAATGTGGTGTGGATATAAGTCATTATTAGCCTTACAGAGAACATTGTTAAAAAATGAAAACTCTGGAGACTATAAGAACGTTCTGGGGCTGGGGTGATGATTGAGTCGGCGAAGTGTCTGTCCTGCAGGTGTGAAAGTCTAAGTCCAATCTCATAGCACCCATAGGAAAGGAAAAAAGTTAGGCACGGTGTGGCGGTGTGTGCTCATAACCCCTGGGAAGGGACGATGGCCAGACCCTTAGAGATTACTATAGTTACTTGTACAGCCTACGTGGTGAGTATCCGACCAATGGCAGGCTCTGTCTAAAAGTAGGGAACAGGGCATCTGAGGAGCAGTAGCTGAGATGGGCATTTATCTTCCACCTGCACATGTACTTTCACACACGAATGCACATGTGCACATATACACATGGATAAGGAAGTTGTGAGCTACTTTGATTCATTCTTTAAAGACTTTCCCAACCCCAAAGGCAGCAATTAAAGCTATTTAGAACCCACACTCCAGCATTAGTGAAGACCAGAGAAGGTGGCCATTTATGTATAAATAGAAAATCAGTATCCGAGAGCAGCATACCAAGGTCCAGACAGCCCAAGAGAGGAGAGAGGCAGAAAGTGTGTTGAAAACTGGAACAGACCAGAGTCTAATATGACAGAACAGACAAGATACTTTGTAGCAAGTCTTGCTCTGTCCCACCAGCCAGCTCCCAAATCAAGACAGGGAGACATTATTAATTATTAAAGCTTGGTTGATAGCTTAGGTTTTTTTTTTTTTGTTAGCTCTTGTAACTTAAATTAATTGATTTCTATTGATCTGTGTGCTGCCTGGAGGCTCATTAACCTCATTTATGAACTGTCCATCCTGCCTTCTGATTCCTCTGCATCTATCTCCTCGTGTCTCTATCCTTCTTCTTCCCAGCATCCTCTGAACCTGGAAATCCTGCCTAGCTCTTGGCCGTTCAGCTTTTATTGAACCAATCAGAGTGTACAGAAACATTCTATAACTCACTTCTCTTGCCCAGGAAGAAAGATGCCCACCCTACATCCCACAGTAGAGCAGTCCCGAGACTTGGGACTGGAGCCACTTAGAGTCTAGTGGAAGTTGGAGAGTTTGGATCACAGAGGAAGAGACCTGGGGAAGGCATCACTTGTGGGCCACAGGTTATAACTCGCAGGGGCAAGGCTGAGCCAAAGGTGGGTAACCTGTAGGAAGGTGAATGCAAGTGTTGAGGCCTAGGAGCCTACAGAATCAAAGAGAGTTCCCCAAGTCAGAGGATGCTAATCGCCTGCCTCTCTACAAAGATCAAGTGCTATTCATTTCTAAACACCCTTGTTTAATATACACAGGGAAGGTAACCTGAATAGAAGTTCAGTCATCTCAATTTACTGCTCACCTCAGCCCTCAGTCCCCACTATGACCAGTGCAATACGACATTTCAAAGTTAGCACAAATTGCCAGACAGCAGTCGTGCACAGCCTTGGTACACAAGGAGGAGAGTTCAGGAAGCAAGACCGGGGTGCTAGTGGCAAACATGCTCCAATAAAAATAAAGCGAGTGGAAGCTAGGAGCTCACGCCTACGACCCGAACTCACTATTGTCAAACAAGCATTTTCAAACAGATGGGATTAAAAATTGTCAAAAATGGTTCAGTGGTTAAGAGCACTGGCTGCTTCTGCAGAGGACCTGTGTTACGTTCTCAGCACCCACAGGGCCGCTCATAGCTGCCTGTGACTCCAGTTCCAAGGGATCTGACATCTTTATACTTACATGTGTACGAAGCATGGATACACATGAAATAAAATAAATAAATTATTTTTAAATGTTGTCAAATCACTGCTCAGTGGTGGCGCAGGCCGTTAATCCCAGCACTCAGGAGACAGGGACAGGCGGATCTCTCTGAGTTCTAGTCCAGCCTGGTCTACAGAGCAAGAGCAAGTTCCAGGACAGCCAGGTGGATTACACAGAGAAACGCTGTCTCCAAAAGTAAATAAATAAATAAATAAAATAGAAATCAAAGTCAGAGAGAGACAGATTGAACTAAGAAAGGAACTGGAAGAAAAAATACCTCATGAAGTTAAAATATAAAAGCCAATTGTACAATGTCCAAGACAAAAGCCTCAGCTGGAAATATAACATGAGGAAATGAAGGAAAGCAGGAATAGCCAAGATACAGAAAATGAAATAAAAATAGATGAAAAAGAATAGACGACCATAACTAGTGTGAAAGACCACTTCGAGGCAACCGTGGGAAGTTTAAAGAAGAAAAGCAAAATAATGGAATAGAAATAATATTTTAATTTAAAATAATAATTTAGTCTTTCTGAGAGTTAAAAATGATCGTAGTCAAGGAAACAACCTGCCAAGTGCCTCAGATGATGGATGATTAATCAGGGTAGTCAGTTCAAAGTTAGGGTCTAGTAAAACAACTAGATACTAAGAGAAAAAAACATCCATTTTGGATTTCTAGATAGAATAAGTTTTTTTTTTCTCCATAAAAACACAAAATTGGAAACCATCATACACAAGCAAAAGATGGGAGCAGGGTGAAAAAAAAAGTCAAATAGAACAATATGAAACAAAACATTCTCCAAAGAGTTCATTTATTGTTAGAGTAAGTTCTTAAATATCATCAGGTTGGCATAAAACATTTTTTTTTTTTTTTTTTTTTTTTTTTTTTTTTTTTGGTTTTTCGAGACAGGGTTTCCCTGTAGTTTCTAGCGCCTGTCCTGGAACTAGCTCTTGTAGACCAGGCTGGCCTCGAACTCACAGAGATCCGCCTGCCTCTGCCTCCCGAGTGCTGGGATTAAAGGCGTGCGCCACCACCGCCCGGCTGGCATAAAACATTTTTAACAGTAACAGAGGAAGCCAGATAAGTGGAAAGTAACAGTTTAACAATGCTTGGACGAGAAAATGTGTGGGAGATGAAAATCTTACTCTCAGTCCAACTGTTGTTCAGACAGCAAGGCCAGATAACAAGCTGGGCATGGATGCACACACAGGCTCCGTCCTGATGACCCATCCCTACAAAGTGTAAGAAATCAAACAACTCCGGAGACAGCCAAGGAATTAGATTAGGAGAGCATGCTTTATCTAACCTGGAGAAAGTAGGGCAGGTGGCATTGAACAAGTTACCTGGAGGGCTGCAATGAAAGATAATTTGGAGGATGGTGGAAGCAGAGCCCCATGAAAACTTTACATATTTTGGGACAGTAGAATTATCACAGTGGCTGAAGTGAGGCTACAGAGCTGCAAATATTACTGACATGATTTTCCTGTGAACCCTTGTAATAGACAAGGCATGGCAGAGAAAGGGCAAAGGAAATAGAGAATAATACCAAAACGAGAACACGAAATGAGACCAAACATGTCTGCACCTAAAAGCTTTCCCACTGGGTCACAAGGAAGCGTTCTAGTGTGTGTTTGTTTAAGAGGCATATCCAAAAGTGAGTGAGTCAGAGGCATGAAAGCAAAGCCTGGGCCATGCATTCCACAGAATTACACACAAGAGAGACGAAATGTACACGGTGGGGTTCAGACTTAAGGCTGGTGAATGTGGCAGCGACCATCGCACAGCTAAGCCCCTGGGCTGGCAGCAGGCCGGTATGACTATAAATGAAAGCTCTCCCCAGTGACAGGAGCTGGAAACATTTCCTGCTTCCTTTCCCCCTTCAGATGTAGCTTCTGCCTTTCATGTCAACCAGTGCTTCTGAGACATCTGGTGTACCTTGAGTTCATGTGAGGAACTTAGCAAAACCGCTGCCATGGCCTCTGATCCAGGGCTTCTGATTTGATCATTGAGCACGTGTGTGGGGGTGGGTGGGTGGGTGCTGTTCATATTCATATGTGTGTATAGATGTTTGTGGGAGGGAACACGTGCATGTGAATGCAGATGGAGGCCAGAGGTTGCTATCCACCCCTCAGCCAATCTCCATCTTAGTTTTTTTTTGAGGCCGAGTCCTCTACTGAACTTGACACTCAGTGGTTTAGCTACACTGGCTGGACAGTGAATTCCAGGTATCAGCCTGTCCTCTGCCTCTTGTCTCCCCAGTGCCGGGATTATAGCCACTTCAGGCTTTTAAAGTGGGTGCTGCAGATTCAAACGGAGGTTCTCATACTTTCTGGCAAGCCCTTACCAACTGAGTCATTTCCCCAACCCCTAGGAGTCGCAACAATTGTTTTCCAGATGTTTCTAATGTACCAAGAAGGTTGAAACCTGCTGAGGTGAGGCATAAAATTAAAAAGGAAAAGAGTTTAGATTTTCCTTTTCTTTTGAGACATGGTCTCATTTTGTAGCTTAGGCTAACTTAGAGTACCTACATCGTCCAGCTGGCATGGTTTTCATGGTGATGCTCCTGCCTCAGCTTCCCCAGTGCTAGGATGATAGGCAAGAATGACTGACCATCCACAGCTCATATTCCCTTTCTAAGAGAAAGGGAAGATAATGTTCATATTAGCAAGCCACTAGATAAAACATAAGAAATGCTCAAGCAACATATACGAGTGTTGAACATTCACAGCGGCATGTCCTCAGCGTGGCTCATGTGTATTCCAGTTATTCTTTAGGCCACAGTCTGCTGAGTGCCATGCTGTAGACACAGCAGTCACTTGCCCAGAGTGAGGCTATAAGCTCACTCTAACATATGCAAAGTAAAAAAAAATGTGAATAACTAGGAAATGCCTAAAAAAATTAGAGAGCTAAGGACCTAATATGTTAAAACCTAAGACCAGAACTGTGATAGAAGAATGTGCTGATGTTGGTGAATGAACAGTCAGGAAGACTGAGCTCAAGAAAGAGGCCAGAGTAGAGATGTAACCAGTGTAAAAAAAAACACATCAGAACACGAGAAGAAAGATGAACTTCTTAATGCGTGTTCTTGGACCAGGGTCAAGAGAAACTTTGGACGCTTAGTTCACACATTAGCTTCTTGTCTCATCTTTGTGAATAAACAGCTGACCCAGACAGCATAAGAGAGGGAGGATTTATCCTGCCTACCACGCAGACATGGCAGGGAAGGCCTGGCTGAGTTTACCTGGGAGCATGCCCACAGGAGCAGATCACTTAACCGGAAGTAGGCTGGGTTATACCATTCCTTGTCCCTACATCCACTTCTGCCAGCTTTGTTTCCTGCCCTGGGGTTCCAGTGCCTCCCACAACAGCTCCACCAACCTGAGTGTGGTTTATACACACCAGCCAGTACAGAACACTTCATATTCAAACCATAACATCTACACGAGTCAACAAGCTCTCAGTGTATGTAGAAACTCTGGCATTAAATACAGGTGACTTTGTTTACAATCTGGATGTAGAGAAAGTGTCGCTAACTCTAACTTAAAATCCACTTGTGAGCCAGGTAGTGGTGGCACATGCCTTTAATCCCAGCACTCAGGAGGCAGAGGCAGGTGGATCTCTGTGAGTTTGAGGCCGGCCTGGTCTACAAGAGCTAATTCCAGGATAGGCTCCAAAGCTACAGAGAAACTGTTTCAAAAAAAAAAAAAAATCCAATTGTGAAAAAGAGATGAATAAATTCTGCTATGCCAGATAAGCCTTCTTACTTTACAATAACCTCAAAATATAAGAATAAAAAATGTGAGAAACTTGTGACATGTATTAAGATAAAAGCTAATTTTGTAACAAATGATGAGATGGAATGAGAAAAATAACCTATTTGATAAAAAATGAACTATTCACAGAAAAAGTTAAAACCTGTGTGTTTAAAGCTATTTTTGAAATGAAGTTTCTCATTGCCCATGAAGAGCCTTGCCCGCCCAAATCGGAGCTGCACTGAGTTCTCAGACCCAGACGCTTCAAGGTTGTTTTCCACCAAATCAAGAGGACTTAGTAGTCAATGGTTAATTCTAGGTTTGGGGCTGACAAGGTGTTAACTCTAAGCATCATGGTCCCCAAATCGAGAAAGAGCTCTGAGATTGACAGGACAATTTCAGGTGGGCCCAGGAACTGCTTGAAGTTCAACACATGATCAGACTTATCATGAAGTGAGTCCTGAGTCAAAGAGAAAAGGGTCTTAGAATCCATTATGGTATTCATGAGAGACAGAGGCAGAAAGAAGGCTGATTTTCTCTTGGAAGAACGCCAGTGAAAACATTTACCGAGTGAGCAAACATCATCTCACAATTTCTGTCGTAGGAATCAGTGAGGCAGGGAACTCCTGTGTGTGCTAAGTCACCAGGTGCAATTTTAGAGCGTGTATTGGTTTCATCTTACTATTGTAACATTAACAAGAATGCAGTGCTTTGAAACATGAAAACATGTCATAGCTGTGCGGGTTAAAGGTGTCACGTGGCTCTCTGAGACGAAAGTGATGCCTCACCAGGGTGACCTTCCTTTTTATAGCCACTGGGATATATGCTTCCTTGTGTTTTCAGTTCTAAAGATCCACAATGTTCCATGGCTTGTGGCTCCTCTCCTTTATCTTCAGAGCAAGCAAGGCTGAATCTTGATATTCTTCCTTAGTCACCTAGGGAATCTAAACTAAACCGTCCCATAACCTAGCATATTAACAAGTTCTTGGGACTTGGACATTGATATGTTAGGAGTGCATTTATACTATCTACAGCAAGAAGGCAAGGAACCTCCCTGCTCTTGGCATTTTATACCTCAGATTACTGATGACTACAAAGGGAACAGAGGTCCCTTTACAAGGGAAGCTTCTCAGACCTTAGCTTAACCAAGGGTACAGATGTAGCCCCCGTAATGATAATGACTTAAGTGGACATTATGGGCCTGTGGATGCTGTGAACAGGAGCTCCCATAAAGAAGCGGTGTCTGTAGAGATTAGAACAGCAGCACTGTGGGAAGATGGGGATGCTGCAGGCCCAAGGCTAATTGCTTTAGCCCCTGGAACAACCGTGTCTTGCCCATCTCTGTGCCAGAACTAATATTCTGTGCCTAAGAGATAAAAAGCCTTTTGACGTCTATTAGCCTAGCAGACCACTAGTTTCCCCCAAGCTAAACACTGTGGACTGTCACCAGATAGCATCTGAGGCCTGTGGAGAAACTCCCCCCCATCTCCGCTATGCTCACCCATGTATTTTCAACTTGCCTTGACTTATGAATTTCTTTGTTCTGAGAAACTATAAAATGTTATGAAACTGCTCCATGTTAGAGTATGGAGTTTGGAGTTACCTAAATCTAGGGCCATGATTACTCAAACCGGCTCCAGGGTAACTATGCCTTCTTCCCATTCATAATGAGTGCTAGACCTGTGGTTCCTGCATTGACAAAGCAAAACAAGAGCAAGAACATTAACTTGCCAACCTAGAGCCATTCTTCACAAACTAATGTCATGTAAACAAACAAACAAACAAAAAACCATAAAATCAATGACTCCAGGTTGTAAGCTATTCTTCAAACAATTGTTCTAGATTTTTCAAAAATTTCAATAGGAGCTGAAGAGATGACTCAGAAGTTAAGAGCACTGGCTACTTTTCCAGAGGACGTGGATTTGATTCTCAGCGCCCTCATGGCAGGTCATTACCATCTGTAACTTAAGTTCTAGGGGTCTAATGCCCTTTTCTGATGTCTGAGGGCATCGGGCATATAGAGAAACTCGCATGAAAAATATCTATACACATAAAATAATAATTTTTTTTAAAATAAAAAAAACCCTCAGTGACATGAGAGGAAAAAATAGCATCAAGTGCAGGATTGCAAATTAAAGAGACCAAAGAGCAGGACAGTCAAACAAAATGAGTTACTCTTGATTAGATCCAGACTTAAGGAGAAACTCAGCAAAATGATATTTTTGGAACTGTAGACTGTTAAGTATAGGTTGTGTAGTATACAGCTTAATCCATGCAATTCTTAGATGGTGGTTTGGGAAAGGAAGCTCTTTTTTGACGGCAGTTCTTAAGCTGAGAACTCACAGTGTCTTAAACTTATGGTCAAAGCGTGCAGAAGGAGGGTGGTGGGCGAGTTGCTTGCGGGAAAACCTGTAGAGAAAGAGTGAGAAAGAAGATACGTGACTAAGGTGTGGTGAAGCAAAGTGCCAGGTGACTTCTGCTTGAAGTTTCTGTCTGTGCTGGTTGGATCAGTGCCTTTGCTGCAGAAACCAGCTATTAGTCTATTGCTGTGAACGTTTACATTTTTCAACCTTAGGTCAACAGTGTGTAATGGCCCCTTTAATCTTAGCAAGCTCTCACTCTGAGCTCGAGGCCAGCCTGATCTACATAGTCAGTTCCAGGCCACCCACAGCTACAGTGAGACCCTGTCTCCAAAACAAACAAACAAATAAACAAACAAACAAACAAATATAAAAAAATAAAAAATTCAAACTTCAGGCTAAATAGTGAACCACTAATACTTCCCTTGTGTATTTTAAATGTTGATTTATTGGCGATATCTGAAAGTTGGCTTAAATGCTTCACAACTTATATTTGGCTGTTGGAGACCATGAATGTCTCTAGTGAAGTCAGAGTTTATCTTCTTCTTTTAGGGTTCTCTGAAGCTTTGCTCTCCTTCAACCGGGTTGTTAAGTTTATATTATCTTCTCTCTTCCATACCTAATGAAACTTTAGGAAGAGAAAACATCTGCCATTTCTCCCATAGGTCCCAAGGCACGGATCTGGTGACTGCCTGGGAAACCATCTTCCCTAATAGGAGACAGCCATTCTTGACTTACATAGTTTCTGCTGCGTGTGGCCATTTCTCATATGATATAAAAGAGGAATGCAAGTTTTGCCACACCATACTATTGGTGTGTCCTTAAGAATGGAAGGCTTCGCAGGCTGTGGTGGCGCACGCCTTTAATCCCAGCACCCGGGAAGCAGAGGCAGGTGGATCTCTGTGAGTTGAAGGCCAGCCTGGTCTACAAGAGCTAGTTCCAGGACAGGCTCTATAACTACAGTGAAACCCTGTCTAAAAAGCAAAAACAAGACAAAACGAACAAACAAACAAACAAACAAACAACAACAACAACAAAACAAACTAACTAAAAAGAATGGAAGGCTTCGCTTTACCCAGCTCTGATAATGTAACCCATCTCTGAACTGTAGCCCGGATGTAAGCAGAGGGTCAGAGTTTAGAGGGGCGAGCCCTACAAAGCCCAGTTAAAAGGTGGAAAAACTACTCTCTGCCTCTCTTGGTGGGCTTTTTTTTTTTCACCTTGTAAAGTTTTCCTTGCGATTCTAGCATTGTGTGCCCCGATGAGCCACATAGCTCCTTACAATTCCCGACGATAGGCAACGGGGTCTTGGAGATCTCTTTATTAAAATGCCCTTAAGTCAGAAAAGCACACTTTGAAGTAGAACACTAGGCAGCTGCTTCTGTAAGTTGAAGATCAAAGATGTTGCCGTCCCCACGGCCAACGAGAATGAAAACGTGATTTTCGTGCCCAAGTGTTTGGAGAGAAGCCTGGTATCTTGTGGATAAAAGCGCACTGGCAAGGGAGCTAGTGGGCTGAGGTCCTTTCTCCTCTGCTCCCTGGATCACGCGTTTCTCCAGCTGCCTATCAGACCTGGTTTGAATCAGCCTTTTAAAATGTACAACCTTTTATCCTCTCATGGCTCTTCTCTGCTCAACAGCTCACCCCCTTATCTTTACCCTTGAAAGGGACCGTGCTGGCTGCCCCCTACAGACAAGCCCTCTGAGGCTAGTGTCGGCCCTCTCTTATGCTTGCTACCCTCGTTCTCATACAAACCACCCCACATTAGACTACATTTCTTCCTCATTATTTTCCCATTCATGCCTGGGGAAAACCTGCAATGGGACTTCAGAATTTAAATGCTCACAGCAGCTACTTGGTAAAGCCGTGCACATCCGCTTTGGAGAGAGACTATTGATTCACCATGGCTTTGTGGGATGTCAGTCACCTGTTAGTGAGTGAGAAGTTCAAAGGCTCCCGGGGTTTTCCTAAATCCGGAACAGTGATGGCAAGTCGTTGTCCCGCACACAGCGAGAAAGAAGGCAGCAAGGATGGGAGAGCCAGTCTATCCCTAGCCCGGTTCCACTGATTAGCATCTCTTCTAGGCAGGCCTTCTGGGCAGACCTAGAGGTTTCTACCTCCAGGAAGCAGAGAACAAAGGCACAGGCTCGTGAAACCCAGTTTGTGTTCAATAATGTACCTATCACACGATTTGCTATTTCACCCACGTTCCATAGGGTTAGCAAGCCATGGGAGATGGGAGTTTAGATGTGGGGATAACCTACTTTGTACTCTCTCAGAACCGATGGAGAGTGTAGCCTAGGGAACCATTTCTTTTGAAATGTTCAAGAATTTCCACATCTACGCTAGAGAGCACACACGGATGCCTTGATGACCACAGCAAAGTCCAATGCTGATATCACACACCCTGTGCTAGATACGGGGATGCAAACGGAAATCAGGTAAACATTGGACTAAAGGTTGTCCTGCCTTAGGTCTGTTCCCCAACATCTTTCTGTTCAGATGAGATATCACACTAAGAACCCGTGATTATATCCTAGGAAGGAACAAAATTCTGGGTGCCAGCACTCTCATTAAGTGTACAGAATACAGAATTTATCACAAAACATGAGCCTCTGTAGAAAGTAGACCTTTCCCCCTTTTTGTATAATTTTCTTCAGTGCTTTATAAGTAAAAATAAATGGTAATGAGACAGTGAAACCTTAAAGAAATCATCTGGCCATGCAAAATTTCTAATTGCATGCTAAGCACACACGCAAATCTGTTTTTATGATGTGCTCACCCGTATGATCTTTCGTATCTAAAATCTCCTTCCTTTTGGCATTCTCTCTCACTCCCACCAGAAGGAAGCAGATGTGTTTGAAGCCAGAGAGCGCTTAATGGCATCCTCTGTCATGAAACAGGTTCAGATTCAGTGCTGAGGTAAACAGCGCAACCATGATGGAAGACCTTGCGGCGGTCCGCTGACTGTGAAGAGGGTGCCTGGGCTGATGGGCAGGTTGCTGGTCCCCCTATGACGTCACCTTTCATCTTCTCCTTCCCTCACCATAGCCTTCTTCATCTCACAGAGCAATGACAGCACAGGGTTCTGTACTTCTAGACCAAAGGGCAGAACTTCGACCATGTCACTTAGAGAAATGTGTATGCTAACTTCCTGAAACAGCCGAGAACGTTTCAGCTTATAAAACTCTTTTGGAGGGAGAGAAACAGCAAACATCGGGTCTCCATGGAAGGATGCTTTCCCCGCCTCGTTTTGGTGTAAGACGTTGCTTCATCATCAGCAATGCTCCTCTGTCATGATTCCAAGAGATAAACCACGGCAGTGAACGGAACAGTGGGGAGTGGAGTCAAACTGGCTTTTTCTTTTGAATTTTTCCCTTTTTAAGATAAACTACTCTTAAAAGTTCTGTTAGAAGCACAGCAACACTGAATGAAAATTTCAAACAATTTTCCATGTGTTTATTCCCCCTCTAAGAGGCATAGCCTCACCAACATCAACGTCTCCCATGAGAATAAGACGTGTGTTGGAATCTTAGAACCAACACTCACACATTGTTGTTGCTCAGAGGCCGCTGTCTACGAGGGTTCCCTCTTGATCTGTACATTCTGTGGGTCTGCACCAATATAAAGTCATGTATCCCTCCCACTATTGTAACACACAGAGTAGTTTCACTGGCCTAAAAGTTCCGTGTTGCCTCAATTCATCTCCCTGCCTCTTTGCCCCTAACCTCTTTACACTGTCAATGTGATTTACTCTTTTTCAGGATAGTATATAGTTGGGACCACAAGTTATACACTGTGTAACCGGATTGGTTTCTTTCACAAAACAATATCAATTTAAGTTGTCTCCACCTAGTTTCTTGAAATGATAGCCTATCTCATTTCAAAGACTAGTTAATATTTCATTGTATAGATGTACCACAGTTTATGTAACTATTGAATGGCACCCTGGTTATTCTCATATTTTAGCAATTATGAATACCTCATAAATATTTGAGTACAGAATTTTGCATTGATGCATATAGATTTTCAACTGTTTTAATAAATCCTAAGAAGGGTTACTGTTAGGTCACATGGGAAGAGAAGTTTAAGTTAAGCTAAGTTTAAGAAGTCACTGTCTTCCTGAGGGACAGTCTCATTTTGCTTGCCTAATGTGTGGGGTCCTCTTTTCCTCTTGGCCTGTTGACCACCAACCAGGTCAAGACAGCAAGAGGGAGTAGTGGCAACAGAAAGCTTTGTATTTGGCCCACGAGCATGGACAGAAACATATCTCTGGAAGACAGACTTTGGTGAATCAGCTCAACTTTATTCCAGAGGATAAGGAATATATAGGATTGGGAGCCTGAGGACAAAACCAAATTTGCATTAACTGGCACACTTCTATTACAAGGCTTTGTGGCTATAGGGTCCAATCAAAATGGCTAGAGCGCTTGCCTAATTACCATGTGGGTCATCAAGGGAAGAGCGTTTGCAGGGAATTGTGGCAAGGGTCACCCTTGAAATAAGTTAGGTGTCCTGGGCCTAAAGTCATCCTCCAGGTAGGGTTACAGAGCAGGAAGCTTTTCTGGGGAGGGAGGAAGTTCCTATATTGCTGAGCTTAGAGAAATTGCCAGACTATGGTAGACTATACCAGGCAGCCATTTCTTCCAATACCCTCACACTTGTGAAAGTGTCCCGGATACCTTCATCTTCTCCAGTGTTTTGGTCAGAAGTTTAAACTTTAACATAGGTGTATTGAGGCATATCAGTATTTTTTTAATTTATAATCCCCCAATAATCAGATATTGATCATATTTTCATATGTATATTTGCTATTTGTATGCCTCTCCTTTCTGTGTTTTATTTTTGTTGTTGTTGTTTTGTTTTTCTTTTTGAGACAGTCACTTATAGCCAAGGCTGACTTGAGATTCATGCTAAATAGCTGTGGATGACCTCGAACTTTAAATTTTCACGCTTCTACCTCCTGAGTTCTCCATTATGTGTTATGTGGCTCCAACCCAGGATGTTATACATGGCAGCTGGTCACCCACCAACCGAACAATATTTCCAGACCTTCAATTATCCTTAAAAACCAAAATGAGCTGTGAGGTGCTGGCACAGGCCTTTAATCCCCACACTCAAGAGGCAGACACAGATGGATCTCCTTGAGTTCGAGGCCAGCCTGGGCTAGTGGCAGGACAGGTTCCAGAGTTACACAGAGAAACCCTGTCTCAAAAAATAAAAAAAAAAGAAAGAAAGAAAATGATAAATATTGAATAAATGAATGAACAAAAACAAAAACAGCAATTCTTCTTCATTGCCCATGTATTCTAAAAGAAAGCCAATCACTTGTGCTCACCTGTATGATTTCATCTGAACACTCATGAGGGTCCGGATTCTCCATGCTTTGGTTGCTGAACAGCTCTCGAATGTTTGCTCACTTCAGCTACCGAGATGTTGTGTTTTGAAGTTGTTTTTCGTCTCTTGACCTATACTGGAGTGAGCGAAGAGCCTGGGCACTTAGCTGCCTCCCTTCGCTACGCTGTTCCAGCCTACAGTTTCCTGGTGTGTATAAATTACTGCCATTGCAGAGTGTAGCGTAGTTTTATACATCATTAGGTGGCTGTGTGAGTCTCTGTTTAATGGCTCTCACGTGAGGGAATCAAGGGAAAAATGAGAAGAAGGAAATCATCCCAGCGGAGAGATGTACCCGGTACATGAAATGAGGACGAGATTTCTGAAGCATTGCCTGCTTTTTGTGGCAGAGGACAGCAGTCAAAGGGAAAACTCAATCTTCTGCAGCATGAGAGTTTTTACAGGTGTGTAGCATTTGATGGTGCTACCAAATGTGTCTGAATTTGTCATTGTCTCCTCCTAGGCCTGAATAAAATATTCAGACACATTCTTCTTTAGTTTTCAGTCTGGTGAGCTAGGATTATTGTTGTGGGATTTCATTTAGTCAATAGCTTTTGGGGTACCAGCCCTTTGGACATGGTCTCAGGTGCTACGTGTGCACTGATAAGCCTGAGAAGCAGAGAGACGTACCCTCACTGTCTTGGGAAGTCAGAGCAGATGCAAGCTCGTTCAAATCTTCCCGGAGCAGAGCAGAGGCACACTAAGGCTTCTGCCCTGTCTGGTGTTCAGGAAGTCTGTGTGTTCCTTTTGAATCCTGTTTTCTTTGGAGCCCTATAATAAAAACAGTTTTGTAACTCCCACAACACCTCTCACATTAGATTACTGTGTCTATGTTTACCCAAAATAAATGTGAAGATCAAAAATAAATTTGAAGATCAAAGACATTAAGTAAATCACTCACTGTAAGTCATGATTCTCCAGAATAACAGAATAGACGAATATTTCTCTCTCTCTCTCAATTACTATATGTGTATGTATGTATGTATATATATATATATATGTATATATGTGTGTGTGTAGGTATGTATGCAAATACACACACACACACACACACACAGAGGAATCAGAAGAAGTAGGCTCTAATGCCAGTAAAAGAATGGACTTATTATCAAAGAGAAAGCAAGAAGGCAAAAAACAAAAGCTTCCTTCTTCTATGCCCTTACATAGGCTTCCAGCAGAAGGTGTGGCTGGGATTAAAAGTGTGTCTTTTCACCTCAAGATCCAGTTTAGAAGTATATCTTTCTTCTTTAAATTAAGCAAAAAAAAAAAAAAAAGAAAGAAAGAAAGAAAGGAAGGAAGGAAGAAAAGAAAGAAAGAATAAATAAATAAATAAATAAATAAATAAAATTCCCTCATTGGTGTGACTGGGGTGACCTCCATGTTTGGATTTTAGTTAATTCCAGATGTAGTCAAGTTGACACCCAAGCATAGCCATCACACTCTGGTTAAATACATTTTACAGTGGTAAAACTTCCATTTAAACTAAAGTGTTCTTTTGGACTGAGTGCTGACATGCTTTCCCAAATTCATCTTCCCCTTCATATTAAGCCTTCTCCATGAGTATGGCTATATTTGAAGACAAGGTTTCTAAGGAAATAAGTTTAAATGATCACATGAATGATGGTCTCATCTTATTATCCAACCAGATGGTCTCCTCACTACACGTGCTGCATGTGTGTGTACACACACCGAAGAAGGACATCTGGGAATGTGGAAGATGGCCATCAGTAAGCCAGGAAAAGAATTCTCATCAGTGATGAACGTGCAGCAGTCTTGATTGTGCCTGTCGTGATGCTTCCTGAATTCTAAGGAAACGAATTTCCGCTGTTTCAGTCACCACGGCTCTGTGATGCAGCCTGGGGTGGCTAGTCTTGGTTGTCTACTTGGCTACATATGGAATTGGCTAAAACCCAAATGGCTGGCTACACCAGTGAGGAATGGTTTTCTTAACTAAATCATTCGTATGGGAAGACCCACTTTTAACCTGTATCTTTTGAGGTGAGAAGATAAATTTTTAATCCAAATGTTTTGAGGTAGAAAACCCTCCTCCAATCTGGGCACACCTTCTGTTAGAAGCCTATAGAAAAATCTGAAGAAGGAAGCAAGCTCTTTGCCTGCTTGCTCTCACTTTTCCTGGCAAGTCTATTCCTCACTGACATAATTGCCAACTTCTTCAGGATTCTGGCATATTCTGAAGACCAACTGAGACAACCAGCCTCACAGACTAAACAACTACTGAATTCTTGTACCTTCCATTGATTGAGACAACCATTGTTGGACTAGCTGGACCACAGCCTGCAAACTAATCTAATAAATCTCCCCATTCTGTAAGTTTTTAATATATAATTATAATATATTCATATGTATATATTCATTCTGTAAGTTCTGTTTCGCTAGAAAACTCCAACTAATACACACAGCCTAAGCAGACTAATCCAGCCATTGTTTAGTGAATGGTCAGTTCATTTAGATTGCCAAAGATATTAGAAATAATATTATTTACTAATAACAAGTATTTCTCATGTTTCTAAAGGCTGGTAAGTCTAGGATCAAGGGGCCAACAGCTGAGTCTCTGGTGAGGTTTTGCATCTTATTATAGATTATTTTTGGTTTCCTTATTTGGTGCAAGGGGGTAACTAGCTCTTTGATAAGAGCCCTAATCCCATTTATGAGTGTTCTCCCTTTATGACTCAATAATCACCCAAAGGTCTCACCTATTAAGCCTATTAATCCATCATGTTGGTGATTTGTTTTCACCATGTAAATCTGTAGTTGACACTAAATTTGGACCATGGTTACCTCTGTGTATGAAACAATGTCATATTTCTCCTTTAATTTTTATTTTATATGCATGTGTGCTTTGACTGCATGTATATCTATGCATCACATGCATGCCTGCTGCCTGTAGAAGCCAGAAGAGGATATCTGAACTCCTGGAACTGGCATGGCAGATTGTTGTGGTATGGGTTCTGGGAATTAAACCTGATATGGGTTCTGGGAATTGAACCGCTAGCAAATGCTCTCAGCTGCTGAGCCATCTCTCCAGACCCTATAGGACTTTTTTTTTTTAAAATCTGTTTTGTTGATTAAGAACTCTGGTAAGGCTCAAGAGACAGCTCTGATGTTTCTGTTCTTGGGGTTGCAGCCTAATTTGACTGGAAATGAACAGCTGGAGCCCAGCTGGGCATCCCACTTTTTCCATAAAGCTCAACGCTGGATGAGGTCTTTCTGTGCAAGCTTGGGGGCTGTCTAGCAGCATGACAGACTCAGGGCTATTCATCTTCTCGCGTGGTGAATGAGGATGCCCAGAATGAGAGCAGTGGCAAAGAAACAGAAACATCGGTACTTTTGTGAATCAGCCTCGGAAGGCATTCAGTGTCTCTTGTACCCTGTTAGTTATGTGCAAGTTGTAGCCTGATGACCTTGAATGGAAAAATAACTCGATTCTGCTTTTTTTTTTTTTTAAATAAGGAAGTGTTAAGATTTTAGAAGACATGTAGTATGGAAGCTCTTTCATCAGCATCTTTGAAAATACATCTGCCACAGATATATATTTGATTGCAAAAACCATGATTTTTTTTCACAGTAATTTGGTGAAGCTAAAATAGAAATCCTTCTCACAGGAGGGGTTGAAATATGGAATGCGTCTCAAAGAGATTAATCATAATGAGTCTCCTAAGGTGAGCTGAGCTAGACAGTACTCCACTTTAGGGCATCTTGAATGGTAGGGACTGTGGCCAAACTTAAGACCTCAACTCTCTTAAGTCCTTCTAAGAGAGCATGGGGGTTAGATGTCCAGGTGATGGGATCTTCCACCCTGTCATAACATTGGAGAAACAAAGAGCCCTGAGCAGAACAGTTGTATAGACAAGATCTGACCCATGGTGAAGCCATGAATGTATTAGATTAACCTCAGAGTCTCTTCCAAAGCAGAGGAGAAACCATGGGGGTATGGATGTAGGGCAAATAATAAAATTGGGGGTAAGAGAGAATGATGGTATATAAGAAGGTAGTGGATGTCAGGAACTTCACAGACTTGGCAGTGGTGCCCTGTGTCAAGAATGTCTAGGTGAAAGTATCTTCAAAAATACTGAAGGACCAAATTTTCCTGCAGTGATACAGAACAAAGGCAGTAAGGACAGTATTTTCCTTAGAGGAAAGAATCTGAGGTGTCCATATTAGAGGAGAAATTTCACAAACCATACATGATGATCCAAAGGCTACATTTTATTTGTTTCTACTTCTGGGTAGGGAAAAGTCTCCAAAGATGGACAGTTTTGAAAAACGATGTCACCTTTTACCCTCCTAAGAGGTGAAAATAAGTTTGGTATATTTTATATTCCTAATGTTCTGTCTTTATCCTTGGTAATGTCAAAATGTGAAAAGAATAAAAAAAGATTAACCTCAACAAGTACTGAGGATATTGCCAAGAAAGCTAATCAAGACGAGGACAATGCAGAGTGCTCAGCCCTAAATGGGTTATCGGTCACACCCATTTCCCCAAGTGCCAGGCATCTTTGTGGAAGATGGGACAGAAAGAATGTAAGAGCCAGAGATGATGGATAACATCAAAGGAACAGCATTTTCTAGACACGGTAGGGCAGTTATAAATATGAACGCAGCAATTGTGACAGCATGCAACAGACTTGTGTAAGCCCAAAAAAATCTGAGCATGGAGCGGGGAAGGTTGGCATGAAAGAACTATTGGCTTTTCATAGTTGCTGCGCCAGTGGGGTGGGGGGGGAGGGTTGTTGAATGATGTCACTCTTGGTAGGTTGACCACATCTCAGGGAAGATCCCATACTCAAGAGTAGCTCAGCAACAGAAATTGTACTCTGGGTTGTTTTTAGGAAGGTGGAGGTAGATCTGAGAGGAGCTGGATTACAGAGTGATTATGATCAAGAGATATTGTCAAAGAAAAAAAAACCTATACTATTTATTGCAGTTGTTGGTGCCAATACTTTTGGAGCCCAGGTTGATCTGAGTGCAGCTATAGGACAAGGCAAGAAGTCAAGATTAATCAAGATGAGATTGATTCATATATCTTTTTTATGGCAGAGGGTTGTTTTAAGAAATGAATATCATTGAAAGCAAATCCAGTAGAATTGTGGAGCTAGCAAAACAAAATAAGGTGAGTTAGGTGGTTTTTCATGTCCCTTAGCACATTCATGCTCTCAGTGCTGCCTTGGTCTATCTAAGCTGCTATTTGCTAACTGGGTTATTACTAGCAAAAAAAATATTTATTTTCAGTTCTGGAGCTCACAAGTATAAGAATGGGGTGCTAGAAGATTGAGTTTGGTGGGGATGACCTGCTGGTTCACAGAATGCAGCCTTCCTCACAGTGGGATCTCATGGGGCAAATGGAAAGGCAACTGTAGGCACCTCTTCTGTAAGAGGACAATCCCATCCTGTGCTTCAGGAAAGTCACGTCCCAGAGGGCCCACCTCCTAACACCCAAATCCCATGCGGCCTGGACACACCTAGGAACAAATTCCTTAAACAAAAGTGTTCTTAGGTTGTCTTTAAGAAAAGTCTTTCGTTGTCTTATTGCTTTAGCTAGAACCTCAACTGCTATATTAAATAGATATGGAGAGAGTGGACAATCTTGTCTTGTTCCTGATTGCAGTGGGATCGCTCTGAGTTTCTCTCCATTTAGGCTGTTGACTTGCTGTATATTGCCTTTATTATATTTAGGTATGTTCCTTGTATCCATGCTCTCTCCAAGACCTTTATCACGAAGGGATGTTATATTTTGGTGAAGACTTTTTCAGCATCGAATGAGATGATCATATTTTTTATTTTTAGTTTGTTTATATGGTAGATTACACTGACAGATTTTTGCATGTTGAACCCTCCCTGAATCTCTGGATGAAGCCTACTTGGCCATGGTGAATTATTTTTTCTGATGGGTTCTTGGATTCCGTTTGCCAGTATTTCATTGACTATTTTTGCATCAGTGCCTTTCTGGGCCAGGTTGTGGTGGTGCACATCTTCAATCCCAGTACTCAGGAAGCAGAGGCAGGCCCATCTCTGTGAATTTGAGGCCAGCCTGGTCTACAAGAGCTAGTTTCAGGACAGGCTCCAAAGCTTCAGAGCTTGAAAAACCTTGTCTTGAAAAACCAAAAAAAAAGAAAGAAAAAAGAAGGAAGAAAAAAAGGAAGGAAGGAAGGAAGGAAGGAAAAAAGAAAAGAAAAGAAGAGAAAGAAAGGAAGGAAGGAAGAGAGAGAGAGAGAAAGAAAGAAAGAAAGAAAGAGAAAAAGGAAGAAAAAAGAAAGAAAGAAAAAAGAAAGAAAGAAGAAAAGCCTTCCTAAATTCATTCCTGCTAGGGGTTTGCAACAGCTTTTCAAGAATGGACGAACACTAGCAGGGTGGTGGTGGCGCACGCCTTTAATCCCAGCACTCGGGAGGCAGAGGCAGGCGGATCTCTGTGAGTTCGAGACCAGCCTGGTCTACAAGAGCTAGTTCCAGGACAGGCTCTAAAGCCACAGAGAAACCCTGTCTCGAAAAACCAAAAAAAAAAAAAAAAGAATGGACGAACACTGAAGGAAATGGCAACTCTAATCAATGAGCTTTTAATTTAAGGAACACCAAACCCCATGAAGACAACATAACTGACTCCCTAGGAATGTGCATAAAGAGGTATAATGGTGACCTTTGCATGCTCGAAGAACCCTAACACTTCTCTCCTCTTGCTACCCAATCAACAGACTCTCTTCTCTGACTTCCGGCAGCTTTCCCGGCTACCCGCTGACGCAGGCGCCATCTTTGAGCTGACTCTTTGCTACTGACTTTCCTTGATGGTTGATCTCATGATAAAACCATTGCCCGAGAAAACCGGCGCACTAAGAGGGGCATCGATGCTTGGAGACAGCCCATTCTAGCTCAGTGTCAGTAGCAGCACGTTTATGGTAGTGTCATCATACTGCATTTTAGTTGATCACACGTGGTCATGATTTCCTTCATCCGGTAAGGAACCACCTGAAGCAGGCCTATACCACACAGACCTGACTTCAGAAAAGAGGAAACTGGCCCAGGGAACAAGGGGTCATGTTTTAGTTTGTTGGCATTTCCTTTCTCTTTCCTTTCCAGTTTCTAGATTTTCTGCTCTTGGTAGTGAAAGAGTGTGACATCTCTTGAGCCTGACTTGTCCTTAACACACAAACTTGCAGTTGACACTGGGGGATGCATTAATTCAGAGGGCTGTAGTCTGTAGACCTAAGCCGTGGGGTGGGGGGAGTTTAATTTTTATTAAATATTTGGAAAAGCAATAGAGAAAATTCAATCTATTGAGCAATTTTTCTTCCAAGCCTAGCACATTCATTCTTGATAATCTTTTATCCTAGAAATTCTTATCCAATTCTTTATTCTTGCCCCCAGCCACCCCAGTAATGCCAGGTGATGGGAAGAAGCATTGCCAGCTTAAGTCCCCCATGGTCTGAGGAAGATTTTATTCTCTATCCGACAAGATTGTCCTCCCTAGCTAGGGGAATGCTTTGGGAAAAAGAACACCATAAAATTAGTGGATTCAATCTCAGCACTCAATGGAGGGCCAGCTGACCCAGCCTAATTACTGTGCTTATCATAAAAGCCGCTGCCTCTCTAATGCCTTCCTGCTGGTTAACCTGAAGCACTTTTTAATAACCCAACGGCAGGCATTTCCTGAGGAGTATTTCCTTTAGAATTGCTTTCCCTAGAAGACTCACATTTGCAGACTTTTTTTTTTCCTCATGTGTTTCAATGGCCTACAGATTTTGGAGTAGAATTCAGAGCCAAATTAATGAGAAGGCAAGCTGGGTACCCACGTAGGCTGCAGTTCCAAGCGGAGAACTGAAACATCACTGGAATAAATTGGCAAGATGCAAATTGGTTTCCCTCCTCACCGTGTCAACCTGTCCATGTGGAGCACTTTGGTGAATCACACATCAACTTGCTGCCAGCTCAGTCCCCAAATCAATAATGCATGTTGTTTTGCTTACCAAGAATGAGTGACTTCATTTAATCACCTAAATTTTAAAGCCCTAATTTGCTTTCCAAGATATTCTCTCATCTAGAAAATTGCAAAAGGAAATTGAGAGAGCAAACTTGAAATGAAAAAAAAAAAGAAAAAAGAAAAGGAAAAAACGGAAGATACTTAGTTATTCGTTAGCCTATCCTTTTATAGAGAATGAATATGTGACTTCTTACACTCAATTTCTTGTGAATGAAGCCATTGGATCTGTCTTTTAGCTTTGATAAAGAAGAACAGAAAATACTTAAAGAAAATATGGTATAAGGTGTCACATCATTAGATTTTGTAGAGTAACCACGTGTCAAGTTGACCCTGAATGATGATGTACAATCATCAGCTCTTTGCCATTTTGTTATGGGAGGCAACCAAAAAATAGAACGTATTTAGACTCAATGTTGACCTTCAAAGACTCATTTATTAGGTGTGTTCTGATGAAATAATTGTCTCCTTTAACTTCAGAAAACCACATGTTTTATTTTGTTGAGACAGGGTCTTATTTTACAGCTGTGAACTTGTGATCCCCGTGCCTCAGCCTCTCAAGGGCTATGATTAAGGATATGCACCATCACACCTAACAGGAGCCAAGCTTGTCACCAGTAGCTCCCAATGTCCATCATCAACTCCTTCAATTTCACTCTGGCAATGTTTTTGTTTCTTGGCCAATTAATTGTCACTTATAAATTGTCCCTGTGCCATTTGTAATTCATCAAGGAAAATCCGGAGAATTTTACATCTAATCAAACCGGTTTCACTCCATCTTCAATGAAGACTGAACAATTTTTTTTTATCATAGTCTATGTATCAGGCCCTGGACCTAATGGCTGCTCACATTTATACATAGTGTTTATTTGACCCTTCTAATAACCCTATGACATATGTGACTAACTCAATTCAAGACACAACAGTTGAATCTAAAGCATATTTCTTGTCTGCCTACAGTTTCACAGACAGTAAACAATGAAAGTAGAATTTTATTCCAGAGACACCAACACAGGCTCCAAAGCCTTCATTATCATTCATAAGTCATTTACTGAACAAGTACTCCATAGCATGGTCTGCACTGGACACTGCTCCTTCCAGGTGGACTGACCAAAATTCAGAGAGGCTAAGCAGCCATCTCTACCTGGTTTCGTAACCTGTGAGTGGCAGAGCTAGTTCAAAGTCACACCTACCCTCTCCTAATTACCAGTGACTACAGTACTTCCAGATTCCAGCGGTCAATATTTCTCACATATGAGAATTAGCTGTGTGCATCACTCTTCAGGGTGTTTACTATAAGCCAGAATTGCTTATATACTACCAATCTATATTTCATTTTGTTCTACACTGTCCCC
This sequence comes from Arvicola amphibius, assembly GCF_903992535.2. Taxonomy (NCBI): domain Eukaryota; kingdom Metazoa; phylum Chordata; class Mammalia; order Rodentia; family Cricetidae; genus Arvicola; species Arvicola amphibius. The sequence goes on from NC_052051.1 coordinate 129,540,039, forward strand.
ATAAATATGAAGACCTAAAGACTTGAGTTCAAGTCCCCAACCCATAAAAAACTGGGGATACCTTAATCCCAGAATTGGGATAAATCTTTTTAGCCAAACTGACTACTTGGATAATTCTGTGACAGGTCATGTCTCAATGTAGTAAGTCAGATAGTGAGAGAAAAAGACACTCAAAATCCTGCTCTGGCTTTTGCACATGTGCGCATGAGTGTTTGTACAAGGGCCAACAGAAGGAGGCCAACAGAAGGAGGACATGTTCTTAGACCCTAAATGGAGGGAGAGTCTTGTTATGGAATAAAATAGAAATTTAATGCCACTATACACTGATGCGTAAAGGAGAATGTTTATTTAATGAGCTTAAGGAACTTGCTAAAAACAAAAACAAAAACCACACCTGGTTGCTGTGGAACAACACTTTGTACGCTGTAAATATGGACTGCTTTCATTGCTAATGAAAAATTGATTGGTCAATAGCTGGGTAGGAAGAGACTGGGAAAGACGGATTGACACAGAGAGCATGATGGGAGGAAGAAGGGTGGAGTCAGGGGAATCACAAGCAGATACAGAGAGAAGCAAGATGGACATGCCATACTGGGAAGAGGTTACAAGCCACATGGCAAAGTGTAGATAAGAAATACGGGCTAAGTTAAAGGTAAGGGTTAGCTAGTTACTAGCCTGGGTTATCAGCCAAGCATTTTGTAATTAATATTAAAGCCTCGGTGTGCTTATTTGGAAGCTGCCAGCAGGACAGAAAAACTCCGTCAACACCTAGTGCTATAGGTGCTGTCTGGCCATCTGTAACTAAATGGTTTTGAAAATTATGGACTACCCCAAATAGCAGACTAATCTAGAGAAATGGGTATTGTCACTCAAATGCAGTACAAAGATAAAATTAGGCTTGCAGAAAAGCACTGAGTGTCTAATTACAATTTCTTAAGACCTCAGAAAGATCATTCAGGTTAATATTTAACAACCTAATGAGATTAAGGTTGTAGTTCATAGATCTTGCCTTCTCATGTCAGTGACATAGGCTGCAGCATGGTAAGAGTCTTTCTCCTTAGGTATTTTGATAGAAACGGAAGAGGACTGAAGAACATTCTCATGTATTTATAGTTCTGGGTTTCTTTTAGTGGAGTATGAGGTCCAAAACAACCTACAGGCAGCCCACAACATTTTCAATGGAATTGTATTAGGGAACACATTTCTGGTACCTTAGAGATTCCCCAAATCCCACTGAGGGGAGGCTGGATCTCCCAAGGAAGGAAAAGTAGACTGGATACTTAAGGATGGATCAGGGGAGAGCAAGAATGGAAGGGTCAAACTGGGAGTGGGCATGAAAACGTGAGTGAGGAAAGGAACGTAAGCAGCCTATGGATGCTGGAAAACATTGAAGAATGGACTCTACCGTACATCTTGTATGAGGGAGGTGACTGTGTGAAGACTCAGTTCTGACTGCATAAGACCCTGGTTTGGTTTCTGATCTCCAGAACTGTAAGGAAAACTGGGTTGTTTTCAACCACTCTGTTCATAGTGCTTTCCTACAGGAGTAGCAAGGGATAAATATGGTCTCTGCAGTGTGGTAGATGTTCCTTATCACTTGTATCGGTTACTTTTGTCACTTCTGGAGCAAAGACCTGACAAAGCACCTAAGGAAGACTTTATGTTTCTGGAGAAGTTGAGAGGTCATTTCGCTATGGCAGGGAAGTCATGGCGGCAGAGGCTTGAGGCAGCTGGTCACATCGCATCTGCAGGAAACAAAGAGGTGAATTCTGGTTCTCAGTCCAGGTAACGATGTCATCCACAGTTAAGGAATACTTCCTCTTTCAATTAGTCCAGTCTAGAAACTTTCTCAGAGCCTTTTTTTTTTAACTCCTAGGTATTCTAGATCATGACAAAGTTGACAATATTAACCACTACAAGTCCACTTCTTGTCAAACTGATAACCAAAGAATCGCTTCTAAGGTGTGACATGCCTATCCCTACTTTTTCCTACAGGTTTATGACATTCTTATAATGTAAAATACAGCCAGTTCAACTTCAAAAGTCCCTATAGTCTTTAACTATTCCAGTAGTCTTCAGAATTATAAGGCTGTTTTTGACACTGAGCCCCTACAGCATCTGATGTGGCATGTCCTTCTGTGTATGTGTTGCTTTTATTGGTTGATGAATAAAGTTGTTTCGGCCAGTGGCTTAGTGGAGTAAATCCAGGCAGGAAATCTGAACAGAGATATATAGAGAGTAGGCAGAGTCGAGGATATGCCATGTAACTGCCAAAGGAGAAGGATGCCGGAAACTTATTGGTAGGCCACAGCCTCGTGGTGATACAGAGATTAATGGAATTGGGTTAATTTAAGATGTAAAAGCTAGCTAGAAATATACCTAAGCCATCAGCCAAACAGTGTTGTAATTAATATAGTTTCTGGGTGATTATTTGGGTCTGGGCAGCTGGGAAATGAACGAACTATCTCAGATTACAAACATCTACAAACAATTTGTATACCTCCATAAATAAGATAGCACAGAATAAACATTCTCATCCCAAAAGAGAAGAGAGGAAGCATGGCAAGGAAAAATTGAACCAAGGCAAGACTAAAACCCAGCAGAAAAAAAAAATCAATCCTACATTTCCATGGGACTTTTGACAAAATCATCTTGTCAAGCCCTTCTGCAGCTCTGCCACTTGCACTACATACAGCCTCTCTTGGGTCATCTCCACTGAGTTCAGACAGCTCTTCTTGGTGAGTGTCTCATGGCCCTGGCTTCACCAACATTCTGGAGTCTCCAATGTAGCTTAGGCTTCACCTTCACCGCTCATGTCGTGGCCTCTTAGGTCCTCTTTTTCAGGGAACTCAGCCCTGAGACATACTGATTGGCTTAAGAAGGTTTCTGGATCATTGGAACAAGGCTCCATGATGCCCTTACTCTATCATCCATCATTTCTATACAACCATTGTAGCACGGTTGCTTCTCTGAGTTCTGCTGCCAGTTGGAGATGCAGCCTGCTTCTTTGGTACCACAGCGGCATCAGCCTCTGTATACCTTCCAGGCAGGCTGGCTCTGGAGAAGTATTTCTCGACGTGGTGGGTTTTGAACAGGAAACTTCTCCACTGGTGTTCCTTTTAGGATCTCTACTTTCAAATGAATTTCGTAAGATGGGACCTTTGATAGGTGGTGTCTTTCCCTCAGGGCACCTTTTCCATGGTCCCAATGTAGTGCAGGAATTTTCTCTTCAGTGCGATCTTTTTAAGCATTAAACTGCATTTCCAGGACCAGCCTTGTCCGGATCTTTGAACTCTCTCCTTATCTAACAGACTGTACATTTTCCACATCCTCTTTGCCCTGCCTGTTGCTGTCTCTCATTCTATACCTGGGTAGGAGCAGCGAGCAGAAAGCACGGCATGGCTTGAGAGCTCTCCTTTATAAAGGTTTCTACTTTCAAACAAATTCTCTTATTACCTTTGATTTCAGCTTCACTCCAGTTCTTAGGACATAAGCAGAATGCAACCAGAATCTTTGCCAGAATACAATGTGAATGGCCTCTAGCCCGTTTTTTGTGTAGATCTCTTTTCCCCCCTCCAAAATCTCATGATCTGGGCCTTTGCTGTCCACAGTTCTCTTTGTATTTTGTTTTTGGAAACTCCTGTCAGAATGACTACAGCATCCTAGGACTTCAGCAGCACAACGCTCCAAACTCCCCGGCATGGTTTTTTTTTTTTTTCCTTACAAAGTGTTCCCACTCAATTATTTTACTGTAGTCATATAACAAGAGTTGTGTAGCTCAATTCCTAATTGATCTTAATAATAAAAACCCAGAGTCAGATATTAGGGTGTGAAAGCTGAAAGGTCAGAAAAGCAGAACAGCCAGCCACTAGTTCTTACCTCTACGAATCCTCAGACTGAATGGGGTATCCTATCTCTACAAGTCCTCAGCCAACTGAATGCTTTGAGCTCCTATCTCCTCCCACCTTATATTCTTCTCCATATCTATCTTGTGTAACCCAGAGATTATCTCACAGAGATCCATCTACGTCTGCTTCCTGAGTGCTGGAATGAAAGGTGTGTGCCACCTCTGTGTGGCCTCTATGGCTAACTGGTGGCTAGCTCCATACTCTGATCATCAGATAAGCTTTACTTTAAAGCACAAACCAAATATCGTATCACACAGAATTGAAATGAAAAGGTAAGTAAGATCCACAGCCCGGGTTAGGGACAACACTTGACTTGTATGGGCGATGCAGGTATTCCTGGGGCTAAACAGGTACACAGAGAACCTTCAAGTGGCCAGTCTACATGGCTGTGGTTAGATAAGGGATGCTCAAATAGCATATGCTGACTGTCTTGATCCACTCTTGCTGCATTAAATGCTATAGGCTTGGTAATTTAAAGTGTAGATTAGTCTAAGTTGCATAGTATTTTCGTGCCTCTGAAGGCTGAGGCATTTAAGACAAGGTACAAGCAAATACGGTATGAGGTAAGGGCCGGTACTGCGTATCTTCTGGTGTGTACTACCAGGCTAGGAGAGTTAGAAAGACCTGATGCCACATACATGAAACTTAATCCTATTCAATATAGTGAACCATCTCTCTCCCCCCAGCTAAGCACCATTTTTTTTTTTATGATCCCACCTTGGGGGGGATCATAGACGAGGATCGCATAGTCTTAAACTATAGCTCTGGATGAATTAATAATTCAGAGACTTGGGGTTTTAAAAACAAAGTCTTATTGTATAGTGGTATCACTTCTGTCTTTCCAGTTTTTCCAAATGCTCATGCAAGAACAAAATTTCAAAGTCTATCCCCCCCCCCCCCCTCAGAGTTTTTTTTTTTAACCTCACACATTTTCTTGAGTGGAAAACAGGAAGCTGAAATCGAGGAATTCTAGTTCATTCCTGAAGAAGGGCCAGTCGAAACAACCCTTTCCGTATGTCTGTCTCCTTCGAATAAAGAATTGGTCTGAACAATTCCATTTGCATTGAGATGAGGCAGAAATTCGCAGCTTTCTATGCCAGTTTAAGGCGCTTGGGGATGTGCTGTTACATTTTTTAAAAAACAGATTTCTTTAGAGAGAGCTAACGATAGAGATTAAAAGCAATAACTCAGCAAAGTGAGCATTGGAGAAAGAACTGAAAGAACAAGCTTCTGCTTAGGAAGAAAAGTCACCGAGGCTGGGGAGACAGCATTTCCTCTCTGCTCACCTTGACAGTCTTTGAGGACAACAACCAGCTCCTTTAATTCCATACTCAAAGAAAGCTTTGTTAACCATGTGACCCACTGTGATAAATTCAAATGGGTGTGAAATTCCTCCCAGGAGTGGAGGAAGGAACTGACATTGGTGTTTTCCTTTAGCCTCAGCATTTCTTTCCTTGAGATGCTTAACTTGAACTCATGGCAGGATTTATTTCTTTTCCAAGTGGTCCCCAGGTCACTTGCTCACTAACCAAAGGATTCCGTTTGAAACTTTTCCTATTTTTAGGGAAAAGTATTTGGAGATCACCTTTTCCTCAAACAGAGGAATCAGAAGAGCACAAGAGATGAAAAGCAAACATTCCAAAAAAAAAAAAAAATAATTAAATGAAGGAAATTGAAGAGGTGGTTCAGTAGTTAATCACACTTGCTGTTCTTGCAGGGGACCCAGGTTCAGTTCCCAGCATCCACATGATAGTTTACAACCATCTGTAACTCCAGTCTGAAGGTATTCAGGGTTCAATTCTGGCCTTTGTGGGTACCAGGCACTAACATAACACACACACACACACACACACACTCATTCACACATATGCAAACTCTCATACACATAAAATAAAATAAAATAAAATAAAAATAAATGAATCTCCAGCACTTGGGCAGCAGAGACAGGCAGATCTCTGTGGGTTCAAGGTCAGCCTGGTCTACAGAGTGAATTAGAGGACAGCCAGGACTACACACAGAGAAACCCTGTCTGGAAAAACAAAAACAAAAAACAAACAAGCAGAAAGAAAGAAAGAAAGAAAGAAAGGAAGAAAGAAAGAAAGAAAGAAATGAAGGAAGGAATGAAGGAAAAGAAAGAAACTTACAAAACTTTAAAATAACTAAAAGGTGGATTTTTAAATATAACCAGAGGATCACAAACTTTATCTTTTCATGATTCCATTTCTGATCCTTGCTATTTACCAGTTAAGATTGCATTATTGAGCTCCATAGCAACTGAAATTGCTGTTACATCAATATAGTCATCATCAAATCTGCCAAGAAAGATTGGTCATCTTCTCAGAAGAGAAGGAAAATAAGAGCAGTTGCTGGGGCATCCAAGGGAGATGTCTCACCTGCCTTTCCTACTTCACTCTAGCTTGAAGCACTTCCTGCCAATTGCAGGAAGAGTTACTTACTGTGGCTGTTAATTTTGAAAACTCTTTCAGGGTGCTAAAGGAAGCTACAAAACTACATTGTCTCACATGAGCATAGGGAAGTGTAGATCTTCTTGGGGCTTTCACAAGTGGGCTGAAGAGATGTACATAAAATAAAAATTAAAAAAATATATTTTGCTAGTTTTGTCAGAGTAATTTGAGAAGGGCTTGAAGACACAGGTGTGCCTGCACACCCAAGAACACACAGTGTCAGCTGCTTGAAGGAAACTCTTGTTATTGAGAGTCTTTGGTTTAGCTTGATCTGCGATCATTTTAGTTCTTCCTGGCCTCTGTCTGACATGGACTCGTTCAAAATAAACATCAGTTACTTCCTACCTATACTCATGAATATGAAGACAAGATATAAAACATAGCAAGAAATATGTAAAATGGACCACGACTTCCCAATGGCACATTTCTCAAATGCTGCAGATAGTACGTTTGAGCTACAGAGGAGTAGGACATTGTATTTAATAGTTTTCCCCCTTGGTCATTGTGCGGGTGTGACAGAGACATGTATACTGTTCCTGGTATTTGCAGCTCATGTGTCTCAGTAGGAACCTGACTGCATCCATGGGAGAGTCTTGACCACTCAAAAGATATCAATCTTTTTGAGAATCTACTAAGTCAAGACTGCTGCCAATTTTTCTGTACCGTAATACTGTGACTTCTTAATTTAATTATGATTCTATTTATATGACTGTTTTGCCTGCATGTATGTAAGTACAGCATGCACATGCCATGCCCAGGGAGGTTAGGAGACAGAATTGGATCACTGCAACAGGAGTAACAGATGGTTGACAGCCTTCATGTGGGTGCTGGGAGCTGAACCTGGGGCTCTGAAAGAGCAGTAGTGCTCTTAGCTGCTGAGCACCTCTCCTATCCTTGACATTAGGACTTTTATTAAAAAACCAAACAACAACAAAACTCTTTCTGGCTATGGATGGGATAGATTGCTCAGGGGACGCACTAGATCTCACCTTCAATTTGTGGGTAAGCTAACTTAGCTTCAAATCTTTCCATCTCTACTGGACCAGTGATTCTCAACCTGCGGGTCTCGACCCCATTAGGGGTTGCAATGAAAATAATTTTGTGGTTGGGAATGACTTTAATACAGAGGAGCTGTATTAAAGGGTCACAGCTAACGCTGCTCTAGATAATCCCTACATACCAGAAGGCACCATTTCTGTGTTTGAATCATCTCAGGGTCTCGGCCCAGCAGCCAAGGCCCATTCTTTTGTCCACAGCCCCTCACAGTGACTCCAGCTTCCTTAACGGTTCTCTTGCCATGTTTTGCTTTTTCCAGTGACCTAATGTGCTCTTCCCTCCTGACTTCTGTCCCTGACTATCACAGTATCCATGTCACATGGTTCTGTGTGACATCACCTCCTCACACACTCCTGAAATAACCCTTTTTTTTTTTTTGGTATCTCCTGTGACTCCCTTTATAATCTCTCTTGTCTGAGCATCTCTCAAAGGAATACAAGGGTCACCTGCTCTGAACCAGGTACTGTCCTGGTGCCCCAGGGACAACAGTAAGCAGACCACTGCTGAATCTTACTTTTGGAACGTGGAGGCTACTTCCAATTTATTCCAGGAATAAATATCCCAACCAACTGTATGATAGAGTAAGGGGAAATAAATCAAGATGAAGGGAGTGGACAGTAGCAGGTGTGGGGCTATGCCATAGGGTGGTCCAAAGAAAGGCCAGATGAGGAGGAGGTGACGTTTGACAGCTCAGCCGTCTTTAAGAGTTGGCTTTTCAGTCTTGTTGAGCGTTTTCAGACCCTCACACCACTTTCAATAATCCATAGATGAAACAAGCATCTGCCGGATAAAAGAAGAAAGAGAGTAAAGACAGGAAACGTGGGTGATAAATCCACACCAATCCAGTTCCAGGACAAATTTATGTTCCAAGAGCGTGTGGAAACAAAAAGCTAAACAGAAAATCCCCACACGGAGGCTCTTTGATGAATCACCAGTAGCTAATTGTCACGGTGCCTCCCACAGGCGCGACGTATCATCTGAAAATCTGGGTGGATTTCAGGAGAGCCATGTTATTGCATTTTAAACAATACCATTAGCCAATCTGATGCCACTCGCCGCCGTGCTCTTTGTTCCCGCCTTCCAGTCAAAAGACGAATTGCCGGATGGTTCCATTGTCAAAACGACAGCGTGAAAGGGAGAAGCATGTGGGTTGTAATAATAATGTGGTACATGTGTAGAAGGTCAGAGAAGCAACAGATTAACATTCCAGGGAGAGATTTCCCCTGGGACACCTCTTGAAAGTAGCAAAGGCCAAAGATCAGGACACCGATAACGTGCCTGGCATTGGTGGTGAGATTGTTGTATGTCTTCAGCTCTGCTGTGCTCCGTTCAATTAGGTGATGAAATCTCTCTTCGAGAGGATGAAGAAAGCAGCCACAGCAAACCCGCTTCAGTGCGGAGGAGGGAGTGGGAATGAAGTGGTGTGGAAAGATGAGTTGCTTACTTCAGATTAGTGAATAAAACGGAACATGTTTCCCGGAGAAGCAGACTAAATAATCCCCCACCCCAGAGATTGAAACCCAACATCTCTAGCATGACATTCCTTCACTGAATTTTAAACCAAACTGATGCTCACAACTGTTCTGAAAAGTGAGCTGGGGAGTGTGGGTTGGGAGAGTCAGGCATTTCTTTCTAACTTAAATTGATTTGAGGCAATGGAGGTGGAGATGGGGGGAATACTCAGGCTCCGCAAGCATAGCTATCCGGTTGAAAGCAGATATTGTAACTTATGCCGTGGAATGGTAAACCCCATTTTCCTGGTTTTAGCATGGGAAAAGATGTGGGGCCCAAACATATATAGGGCTATTTGAAAAAACGTTGGCATTTATGAAGTATTTGCTGAGCTTGGAGCAAGTCGGAGCTTACCATTCCTTTTGTTGCTTTCTCCGATGTGGTGGTGGAGGACTCTTGGGTGATTTGGTCGGCAGCAAAAGGCAACAGCAAATTTTGCTTTTATTTCAAAGTATAAACGCTGTTTGATTTCAAGAAGGAAGATTGGTGTGTGTTGCTGTGCACATGTGCAGAGATGGTTCAGCAGCCGAGAGCACTTTGCTTACAGAGGACCTGAGTTTGGTTCTTAGCATCTATATCCGACATCTCACAATCACCGGTAGTTCCAGTTCCAGAGGATTCAGTGTCCTCCTCTGGCCTCAACTGGAACATATCCACGACACACATACCTACAGATATGCACATAAACAAAAATAAGATAAACCTTTAAAAGGAAGGGTGACTGTTTTTACTTATTGTCAGAAATGAATACTTCAACAAATAAGGGAGATGTTTATTAGGAAATAAGCAAAATACAAGTGATTTACAAGATGCAAGGGAATATCATAGTAGTTACTTGGTGTTGGGGACCAGCCTCAACAAAAATACCACTCACCATGGTAGGGACATTAAAATTTAGAAATATTAGTAAAGAATACAAAGACATGAAAATAATAAGAGAGAAAAACATAGAATAGTTTTGGGAGGGAGTACCAGTGAATGCTGAAATCTCCCGTGTTTAATTTCCAATTGCTTAGAATACCTCGACCACAAAAGGTAGGAGTAAGACAAAAAACTGCATTAATACAATACAAGGAAATGAACAAACCAACTGAAGGTCAGGGGTTACATTCATAGTTAAACATTCTGTTGCTAAAACAAAATAAGTCACTCTCACACCCTAGACCAAAACATTCTTTAGGCAAACCACTCTTTGGGTGGAATCTAATGTTATCTCCTTAAAGGAACTGGAACCTTAGTTGGATCCTTAGACTTTCTTGTGAGGTAGAAACATATCTACTTCTCTGTTCCTGAAATAGGAGCTCTAGCTATTAGCCACACCTGTTGACAATAACCTTGAGAGAGTAGACCTCTCTGGTCTAAACCTAGGTGGGACCTTTGTTTGAGGTAGAAACACAATAACCTTGAAGGAACAGAGGTAAGTTCCAACTCCCTGACCTTTGGTCAGTGTGGAAATAGGTTCACATTTTTGGACCTCCACAGTTTGGGAGGCAGTGGTTAGGCGTGGTCTATGAAGTGGGGATGTAGTTCACTGGTAGAATCCTTGCTTGGCATGGTCAGGGCTCTGGGTTCCATGACTTGAGGTGGTTGGTGATAGCAGCAGTGGTGGTGGTTGTTGTTCTTGGTGGTGGTGGTGGTGGTTGGTGGTGGGAGTTTCAACGGACCCAGTGCAAGGACTTCAAGCCCAGTTCCATTAGTAGCAGCTGGGTAACCTTCAGCAAGTGCTTCAGCCTCCCTGGACTTTGTGTTCTTTGCTATAAGATGGGTGAACAGTAGCTCCCACTTCACACGGTTAATGTGAGCACGGCTGACATTTCAAGTTGCTTAGAACAAGGCTTCCTGCCACTGGTAATTCTCCATCACTCAAAGGGATATATTTGCCATTCCAGGTACAGAAGCATTCTTAGGAAACAACACTATTTTCAGATGACAATTTCTGTTGCGATTTGGAATATTTTATTGTTATCTCTTGTGCTGGCTAGGATTTATGTCTACATGGCACAGGCTGGAGTCACTGGGGAAGAGGAAAAAAATCAGTTGAGAAAATGTCCTCACCATACTGACTGGTGGGCAAGCTTGTGAAATATTTTCTTGATTAATGATTGACAGTGTGGACCCATCCCACAGAGGACAGTGCCTTCTGGGTGGATGTTGCTGGGTGGTTTAAAAAAATCAGGCTGAACAAGCCACCAACAGCAAGCCAGTAGTCGGCATTCCTTGGCTTTCCTCTATGGCTTCCTTTTCAGTTCCTGCCTCCAGGTTCCTGCCTTGAGTTCTCTCCCCGACTTCCCTTTATGATGGGCTGTGACTGGGACATGTAAGCTCAAAAGTTTTCTCCCCAAGTTGTTTTTGTTATCAACAGAAACTCTAATTAAGGTACTTCATCATTTCTGTATGTGCACATTTATGTGTGTGCATGTGTGTGTGTGTGTGTGTGTGTGTGTGTGTGTGTGTGTGTGTGTAGGCCAGAAAAAAATCTTCGGTGTTGTACCCAGATTGCATTAACCTTGATTTTTGAGACACTGGCCTGATGCTCACCAAGCCGTCTAGGCTGGCTGCCAGCATGAACCAGGGTCTGACTCTCTGTATCCACCAGTTGCTAGGATTGCAGCCTATGCCACTGGGTCTGGCTTTCTTCAGTGGGCTCGAATTCTTCATACTTGTCTTCATTCTTGTAAGACAAACACAGACTGAGCTCCATCCAGGCAGCTTTAGACTGGACTGACTTGACCTTGAGCCACGTAGGGAATGCAGTTTGTCTGTCTTCTGAGTGAGACACAAGCCACGTAGAGAATACAGTTTGTCTGTCTTCTGAGTGAGACACCATGCTGTACTCTTTGGAACCTCTCCGAGCCCCCAAACAGAATATCTACCGTGAAAGCCACAGTTTCCGGCTCCATTCCCCACTCTCTCCCTTTCTATTCTAAACTCAGTTCCTGCAGAATCAGCCCTGTTCAAATAAGCAGTGTCTTGAGACTCCAAAGAAAAGTTCCACAAAGACATACCTCAGTGTAGATGTACAAATCTAAAAAATAACATCTGACCCTTCTTATGACTTTGATAGTCCATGTTTGAGTGAGTTGTTGAAAGCCCTTGAAGCACAACACCTCGGCAGAGCTCCTGATCTTTCTAAGGTTCCTGGACAATGGTGTCAGCTTTTCCCTGCTCTTGACAATTATGACCTGCTCGTCTCCGAATCAACAATAAAGTGGAATGGGACCGAGTCTGACCTGGGCCCTCAGAAGAGGCTGGCGAGGGCGTGCAATGACTGGCAGAGGCAGATGCAGGCTGCTGGGCACACAGGAAGAGGATTAACCGAGTCAATAGCTGCTTGATGAATTTCTCTGCAAAGAGCGGCTTGAAGGGCCCTGGCGGAAAGGAACAGAGAACACATAAATGGCTGTGAGAAAGAGCCAAATGGCCTGTTGCTGTTTCCTAAGAGACCGAATCTCCCAGGCTGCAGACCGTGCTGCTGCTTAGAAAAGCTCCCGGAAACGTACTCTCTTACCAAAATTCCAAGCAGGGCCACAAATCATCTATAGGAGACAAAAAACAATAAGTAGTGTCAGCGCAGAGGAATAGATTTTACTTTGCCCTGCCATGAGGAATTACGGCGGGTTGTGACAAGTGGAATATAAAGTAACATAAGTTGCCTGTTGACAACAGAGTTTGAAATTATAAAATGTAAAACCAATATATTTCCTGCACACTATGATGCAGCTGGGGTATTTTTATGGCTTCCAGCGAGATGCCATGCCGTCTCTCAAACCCCTATAATTCTGTAAGCACGCTAAGTGCAGTCTGTTATTTATTTTGTTTGTTTATTTGGCTTCAACTATTTCACAGGCGACACAGAAACAACTGTAAAGAGAACAATGAAGCATGGATGGTGCCCATTTCCCCAAATGGCCAGTCCTGGCTCCCTTGGAGGGTGGCATAGAGATTATATTCAAAGGTGTGAGTAATTTTGAGCCTGACGCCATCTTTTTCTCTGTAGGAAGGAAGGGAAGAGTACCCATGTTGAAAAGTCCTGCAGAAGCATTTCCCACATGGCCTCTCCAGAATCCAAGTCAAAATTTAGCCTTTTATGAGCTTGACGGCAGTGGAATTCAAACACACGCTCTCTTCCAATGACAGATGGCGCTAAGCAAGTGCAGCGCTTCTTCGACGACGGTTTATGTGCTAGACGTTAGAAAGGTGTTGTGACTACTGACCCATGGTAAGGCAGAGCACTGAGAAAACGAAGGCGGCAGAGCTCAAGGCCCAGGCTCCTACCCTAAGCAATAATTAATTTTATTGTCTTCATTTTGGATGCTTAATTTAAGTCCTGTGCGTGTCAATCAATCAGGACAAAATACTCCGATTGCTTTCAATGACTTGGTCATTGTGTTCGTTGGATTTTTATGTTTTACTCACAGATCAAATGTTCAATGATTATTTATGGGCCGAACTCCTGTGATAGGGAATTGGCTGGAAATTTAGTGAGGCTCTGGCAGAGGGAGCAGTAATGGTTCTGAGAGCCCGCAAGGCTGCTGAGGCTGCCACTCAAGGGAGGGCTAGAAGGGGGTGGGGCCAGCACTAAGGGCTCGGCCTGGGGCGGGGCCGAGCTGAGCTACCCTGAGATGGATTCCTGACGGAAGAACAGAGGCCAAACAACAGCAACAAAACAAAAAAAAATCAAAAACCTGGTGGGCTCAGGAATTTTGCAAGGCCAAGAATCCCCCTCACACGGCGGTTTGTCAGCTGTCAGCAGCGCCCGACACGACAAAATCCCAAGGCTCGGTGTGGGGCTGCCTGCTGCATCTAGCCGGTTGTTTTCAGCTGAAAAGAGGAAAACATCAGATGTTGCTTTTCAAACAAAGACCCAGTTTCATGCTTAACACCACAAAGATGACTTGGTTTCTGTTCTTAGGGGAAGGGGGAAAAAGCCCAAAAGGAAAAAAAAAAAAAAAGAAGAAAAAAATAAAACCTTTGTTCCTTTGAAGTAAGAGCAAGCTATGTGAAGTGAATTTTAACCAGGTTCTGCCAATATCTATCAGCACACAGCATTTCACGTGGTAGATAATAAGAACCCGGAGAAAATGGCAGGTGAGAGAACGGGAATTCTGGAGACAAGCGCCAGAGCTTTCAACGTCCAGGTCAGACAAGGCCTGAGGAGGCCTTTCAGAATGAAAGTGGTGAAATTAAAAGAAAAAAAAAAAAAAAAGAAAGAAAAATGAAAAGTGCATTAAAGCAGGAATTGGAAGTGGGTGTTAATTTTTCTTTTCAAGGGGCCCACTCAACTATTGAAAAATCAAAAACAAAAGCAAACACCTGCAGCTGGTACAGAGAAGATGAAATTAAAAAAAAAATGAGTGGACGATGCAAGTAGTTATGACGTAATCATCTGGTCAGAGAGTTTATGAAGACCTCCTGTGGGTGAGACGGGGGCCAGGATTCCATTTCGTGTAGATAAGGGTACAAACCAAGACTGTCACAAATAAAAAAAGCCGTGTCTTCCTCTAGAGACCGGATGGCAGGAGGCTCGCTAGGACAGCCGCGGAGGGTTTAGTGTCAGCAGAATCAGCAGTGATCTAATCACGAGAGCTCGGTGGAAGGCTTAGGTGCACGCGCCCTTCTGAAAATCATATTTTGCCGGTTGCTTTATGACACCAGGGGGTTTCAAGAGAAAAGCAAACCTGGCTGCTGGTGATGCAAGGATGAGAGCACAGGGGGTCGACGTCTAAAGCTGGGGGCAGTTTCTGGAAGACTAAAAGGGAAAGTCGGAAAGGCAGAAGTGAGTTCAATGGGCTGCTTTAGTAGGAGGCTCCCCCTCCACCCTCCCGTAAATTCTCCATCAAGGGAAGCCGGGGTTAGGAACCATATTGCACTGAGATTTACTGTCCAGACATGAACCACTTCTGTATTTCCCCCACGGTTTATCTTGTTCTTTTCTGTACCTTGCTCCACATCCCTACCTCCAGAATTAACTGTACAGAGATAGAAAAAGAAAGTTAGCTAACGCGGAAAAAGGTAATGTGGGAGGAAGGGTGTCAGGGTGCAAGAGTAAGGTGCAAAGGTGCATTCTCACTCACCTGGCCCTGCTTTGCCAAGGTTCTCATTCCTCACCCACAGCGGCAGGCGTTTGCACCTTGCTAATGTAAGAACTTTCCTAGGCCCAACACCCTGCAAACAAAATGCTTTCCATGTTTATCCCAAGGTTGAAATCGCCAATGGTACCTGCCTAATCCGGGGCAGACTTTAACTAGAGCACACAGAGAATGCTGATGACCTTAAGTGCATTTTGTTGTGTTTTCTATTAATCTTGGAATAGAGTTGCTGGGGGCTCAGGTCAAGACAGAGGATACAGCAGCTTAGAAAGTAATTATTCTGCAAGAAAGATTCCATTTTAAAACTTGAATCTCAAACTAGGTTATTAGGCTAGTAAAGCAGCTGAACATATCTGAGTTTTGTTCTTTTAGAGCAGTGGCTCTCACCCTGTGGGTCTTGACCCTGGGGAGGGAGGTCGCATATTAGATATTTACATTATGACTCATTACGGAAGAAAATTAAAGTTATGAAGTTGCAATAAAATGTTATGGTTGGGGGTCACCACAGCATGAGGAACTTTATCAAAGGGTCACAGTGTTCAGAAGGTTGAGAACCACTGTTTGAGACTACGAGTCAGGTTTCTGGACACTATCATTTCCAAATGAAAGGAAGTTTGAGTTACACATTTCCTGAGACGACCTTAACATTTTTACTTCCTGATATGAGAGAACGTATAGTTGTAGGGATGGAGTTTTTTGTTTGTTTGTTTGTCTGTCTGTTTGTTTGTTTTTTATACCTGATTGTCTCCTTGGGGTTGGATCACTGGTCCATGACTGGGCTATCATGAGAGGTTGTCATTCTCAGCTATTCTTAGTTCAGGGTGACTTCAGGCGAAGGATCTGTGTAATTGAGACTTAGAAAATGCTAGCGGTCATCATGCAGTCTGCGCTGATTTCCACGGGACTGTAGACTTCTGGCCCCGCAGCCATTTTCATGGCTTATACGCACAATAACCTTCCTGTAAAGTACCATCCACACATTCATCACCGAACCAAAGCCCTCTGATTTGTGTGTTAACGTCTGAGTTTAAGTAGAAACCCTTATCAAATCCGTTCAGGGCTTCAAAGTCCTTAGAGACTGTCCTGGCAACCCTGTTGGCAGCGAAGAGCAAAGCCAGAAATACAGTAACGTGTACAAACTAAACCCCCAGGGATATGGCTTCACCTTAGCGAGGAATCCGTATAAGCTGAGACCGACTCCTGAATAAGCCAAGAAAATGAAACTCCTCCAGAAAAGAGATCCTCAGGGCTTGCAGGAGGCAAGTCAGCTGCGCATGCGCACACCGTTCACCTGCCTGCAGTGTCTGTTCCATCCAAAATATCAACAGTGGAGCTTCTTCCACATCAATTCTGCACCAATGATTAAAAGAAAAGACTGAAATTTTAATGAGAAAAAGATAAATAATTACAGCTCTAATTGCTAGCCTTATTTACATGCTGACACTGGATTTGCTGTATGTTTGGGGGCAGAAAATAGAAGCAAATTTCTGATCTACAGAAATACAGAGTATAAAATAATACTTGATCATAATTGTATGTTTTTATATGCTAATATATACAGTACCAATTTGGAAAAAATTAAGCCTAGAAGACAATTTTGAAATCATTTATTTTTGCATCACCCTTGTAGAGGAGAAAATAGTTGCTTCTCCTCAACTCCCTAAAATATCTTGAGTCTCTCAACAGATCTCATACTTGTGCGTGTTTGTGTGTGTGTTTGTGAGTACATGTGAAATTATCCTATCCTGGAACCATATGATTAAAAGGACTTTTAGATTGAATTATTGTCACCTTCTCTTGTATTTCTGATAGAAATACCTGGGTTGATACAATAGCATTTCTTGGATGTATCTGCTCATAGAGTAAATGCTGTAATCTTATTACTATGATTCCCGGAGCTTAATTTTTTTGTCAATATCTTATTATTGACTGTGGCTTTCCTTATCATTAAACATAAGATGTGAGAAAGGGAAGATCTTGACTTACTTATAAGCAGTGAAAACGGTGTGGGTGTGGGCAAATGTTAGGGCTCCAGATGACACAACACTTTCTATAAATGCGCAGGAAGTGTTAACCAGATCCGAAATTATATTTAATATTTGGGAATAGAAATGTTTTTCAAAATTAACTATGTAAGCATATTAAGACATGAGAATTTTATTTAATTAGAAAGCTCCCTCTCCCCCCCCCACACACACACACTTGGAAATCTCACCATTCACCCCCCACACACACACACTTGGAAATCTCACCATTCACCCCCCCCCCACACACACACACTTGGAAATCTCACCATTCACCTGCCACCTGAGAGAAATGATTAACACTGTCGTCCACTTTCACGTGCAGAAGCTCCTGCCCCAGGCAATAAATTCAAACCAGTTTACCAAGGAGATGAGAGTCAGTCGAAGGATGCATGGGAAAGTAAGAACTAAAACAAACAATAAAACAGACAACTGTCTCAGGCACCTAATGGTCAGGCATGATGAAAGCCAAGCCTTTGGCCAGAACACTGTAACACCCTGGCAAACAGATAATCACCTCGCTAAAGCCAGGAAGCAAATATTAGTTAGACACAGAACAGTAAAGAAAGCGTTCAGACATCTGAGTGGCAAAAAAAAAAAGTACCAACAAGGTCAAGAAAATGTTAAACAGAGAGAGTATTGAAGATCAGGGAAACTTTGATGCCCTTTTTGTTACAGGGAAATAATAGGGAGAAGACGGCCTTGGGCTTTAAATCAAAGAGTCACACTCAATAAACTGCTGTGCTTCGGTGAGACGACCCAGAAGAGTGTTACAATAGAGTTGGCTACTGTCACTGCGTGTGTGTGTGTGTGTGTGTGTGTGTGTGTGTGTGAGCGTTCATGTGCACACATAGGCACAGCAAACATATGCCATGGCACATGCATGGATAGAGTCCAATTTTAGGTCTCCGCCCACCTTGCCTTAGGCAGGATCTCTTATTCACTACTGTCTATATCGGGGTGCAGACCTGTGAACTTTTGGGGATTCTCTTGTTCCCGCTTTCCTTTTAATTTGGGACTAGAGTCTCAGGCCTGTCCTATTGAGTCTGGCTTTATGTACATTATGGGGATTTGAACTCAGAGCCTCCAGCTCACACAGTAAGCATGTTACCCACTGCGCTCTCTCTCTCTCTCTCTCTCTCTCTCTCTCTCTCTCTCTCTCTCTCTCTCTCTCTCTCTCTTTCTTTCATGCCCCGGCAATGCTTAAGCATGCATGGGCAAGCTGTTTAGGGCAGTTCTCCAGTTGTTCCTCTCCTGAGAAGTCCTAGATGCTTGTGTTATTGTCATACCCAAGGTTCCACAGCCTTCCTGTCTATCCAGCATCTTTTGGGTCTTCTTCTTCGCTTTATCCCGTGCACACCTCCAAGCGGTTTTATCTGCAGGTATCTGCCGTCATTCATTCTCATAATATGACCTAAGTATCTCAGGCGCTGTTGCCGTGTCCTGTAGATTACTTCCTTCTCTAGATGGAGATGTTTCTTAATGTTATGGTCGCATAGCCTATCTCTTTGTGTGATGCCTAGAATCCTCCTGAGAATATGGACACTGCTATCTCCACAGCACCTATCTAGAATATTCCTTCTAGCTCCAGCTGAATCACTGTTTGGGGGGTTTACCTGTATTCCTCTGTCCAGTGTTACCTTTGTCTGATTGTGTAAGATATTGTTCTGCACATTTATTTTGCTTTGTTTTTATTGTGTAAAGTAAAAGGGTAAATTTGGCGTTTTTTTTTTCCTCCTCATCAATGCTGAAAGTGGTGCCCCACTTTCTTCCAACTTGCATAGTTGCAGAGAAGAGATCTGCCCCTCAGTCTTGCTGTGCTTCTTTGTCGCTCCTTTTGTCTCTGGCTACTCAGTGGGTTTCCAGGGCTGGCTGGATTTTTCAGCAATTAGATGTTCATGTGTCTTCGTGGGGTTTTCTTTAGAGTTCATTTTTTCTCAGTGCTAATTGATCTTTCAGATCTGGGAGTTTGTAGTTTGCAACAGATCTGGATAATTACGCATTTTAATATTTTCACAT
The DNA here is from genome assembly GCF_903992535.2 of Arvicola amphibius. Lineage (NCBI taxonomy): Eukaryota > Metazoa > Chordata > Mammalia > Rodentia > Cricetidae > Arvicola > Arvicola amphibius. The sequence goes on from NC_052051.1 coordinate 129,559,112, forward strand.
CGCCCTTCCCAAGACTATATTTACACACACATCCCCATATTGCTATTGCGTATGTATCCCGAGGCTGTGTTTATTTCTCTCTAGTCGTTCGCTTTTTTTTTCACCTGTTTATTTTGAATAGTTATTATTTGATTTTACATTCTTGTCTTCTACAGGGTCTAACCAGTTGTGAATCCCTTCCTGTGCATTTTTTGCTATACTAAGATTTTAAATCCCCATTTGCGTCTTTTTTTTTTATCAAACATGGATTTCTATGGGATTGAACACAGTTGCAAGTGTTTCTCAGCTAATTTGATGATTGCGCCCATTTGCGCGCTTCTTATTTCTAATCACCATACAACGTGATGGGGTTTCTTGTGGTACTATCACACATACTTCATTTTGTTCTTTCCCAGCCCCTGCGTCCTCTCCCCATTTCTCTGCATTTTCTCTGCATTCTCTCTGCATTTTCTGACCACTTGTCCGTTCTTTCTCATTTCTTCCTTTCAAGTCACGTGTAGTCTACAAAGTCCTCTCAAACCCTTGTCTTCCCCTCTTTCATGGACCGCTTTCAGTGTCCCGACCTTTGCCCACACTCACTCCTGGTGAATGCACGTATATAAAACTTAGAAAGTAGGGTGTGCTTGAGATACAGCCTGTAGTATTGGCTTAGCTCACAATACAACATTTTTCCAGTTATAGCCATTCTCTCACGGCTTTCAGAATTTCATTTTTCTTTGCCACAATGAAATTTTACCATGTGATTGTAATATGTTTTTTATTATCCGTTCATCTGTTGATGGACATTGAGGCTGATTCTGCTTTCTTGCTGTCATGAATAGAGTAGAAATAAACTTGAATGTGCACATATCTTGGTGGTAAAATACAAAGTCCTTTGTGTATATATACATATGTGTGTGTACGTAGATATACATACATTTTACATATATGTACAGAGATACATTTATAGACAGACAGATAGACAGATAGAAGACAAGCAGGCCGATAGATAGATAGATAGATAGATAGATAGATAGATAGATAGATAGATAGATAGAAAAATTGACAGACTGCCAGCATTTGTTATTATTTGTTTTCTAGATGATAGCCATTCTGTCTGGACCAACCTAGAATTCTAAAGAAGTTTATTTCATTTTCCTAACGAAGAAAGATGTTGAGCACTTTTCTAAATATTCACAATCCATTTGCATGTCTTTTTTGAGAGTTTTCCGTTTGGCTAATTGGACCATTCACTGATGGTAGTGTGGGTTGTTTACTGCTTAACCCCTGAAGTGTTTTGTACCTTCTAGATAGTATCTCTTTGTCTGAAGTACAGCTGCCAAAGATTTTTTTCCCCATTCTGTAGGTTGTCTTTTCACTCTGTTGAGAGATTTTTATTTCTTTTTGGAATTTTTGATTCCTTGAAATGCCATTTTTCAATTCCTGGGGCTGTTTCTTGCGCTAGGAGGATGCTATTCCCGAAAGTTCTGTGTCCTAGAGTGTTTTCCCTCAGTAGTCTCAACGTCTAGGCTTTAACTGAGGTCTTGGATTCACTTTTAACTGACCATTATGAACAAAGAGCTATGGATCAAATTTAATTATTCTGTAGGTGAATTTCCAGTTTTGCTGGCACTATTAAACGAACAAGCTGTTTTTGATAGCCTTGTGAAAATTAAGTATGTCAGCTGTGCAATCACTTAATTGCCTTTATGAAAATCACTTCAGCTTAGACAATGGCCAACTTAGCAGTAGTCAGTAAGAGCTACTCTAATGGATTTCTCTGCCATCTGATTCACACAAGCCCCTGAAGTTCTAGGCCAGAGGAATCATAAACACCAACCCTTTGTTTTACCTTAGAAAGTACAGCTTGGAGCTTGCCATATGACTTATGTTACAAATATGGAAACATTTTATCTGCCATACACCTTAAATGGCCAAGGAAATTTCCCATTGCTTCAAACCTTTTCAGGAGATGCTTTATTTGAGCATCTAAAACCATCTTCTGTTTTGTCCTCTGGTGTCTACTAGGCAGCACTTATACCCAGGCAACTCTGAACACATATCATTGATGTCTTGGTTTTCCTGATCCTCTGTAACCTTTCCTAGAGTGGCTAACCTTGAATACCAAAATTATCAGTAGGGAAATCTTGATTTTTCTTCATTCTTCATTTTCATTTGTCTTTCACTTTATGACCTAAGCTTAGGGTCAGACATTAGAAAACCAGTCGGTTATAAGTGTGTTAGGTGGTAAAGCAGCCACCACACCATTGGTAACCTCTCCCTTTCCCAGAGCTCACTCTCTGGTCTGAAGTGTTTAAAGTGAAAAAACTTAGGAAAAACTTGGAGGACAAAATGCATTTCAGCTAAGGTAGCATGGTGTGCTGTGCGTCAAGACATGGAGATTAAAGCATACATCAACTCTCTCCCTCACAAAGCTCTCCTACTTGTCATTTTAGGAAATTGGCCTATGAAGTATGTGCTTTGATCATTTGTAACAGATTCTTTTTGCTTGGCTGTCAATGTGAAAATTAAAACATCTTGTTGAGAAAGTACAACGGCAACTTGGGTAAATGAAAATTAACCATTTGTTCCAAAACTAATGATAGCACAGTCTAAAAATATTAATCAACAGTCTAGAAAAATAGCCTGCCTGTCTGCTTGTCAGAAATCATGTTTTAGCATTGAACTTATGGTAAACTATCTTTAATACCATGATGTTCCTTTATGTGTTGCTCAAGGTTTGGCTACAATATACCAGTGCAGTAAATGTAGTAAATAATTAAGGAAAATTCCATTCTTAAAGAAATGGCATTCACATATTTAGATATGGATTCTGAAGGAGAAAATTGAACACAGGAACCGAAAAGGATTGATTGTGTTCGTCACTTCAGAGCCTTCCTAGTAATAGTTTTTCAGACTCCCTATGTGATGTTTCGTGAGTGTCAAAAATAAATCAAAGAAAATGTCTTAGTCACATGTCCACCCCAAGTGCCTAGGCTGTCTGTGATTCATGTACTAGTCTTTCCTCTCCTGAAGAATATGTTCGAGGCTCCTTTAAGGGCAATCAATTTTGTCCCCTACATTCAGTAAAGTAAAGAGGCACAGAAGGCTTCATCAGATGCAGCAGCAACAAATGACAACAAAAAAGGAAAGGCCAGTCACGTGTGAGGCACAGACATCTGTGGCAGGGAAGCTCGACTATAACAAGAGTGTACACCATGCCTTTAAAGACTTTCTTGACTCTTTTTGATACTTGTTGGCCTGGCAAAACTTTCCAGCCTCAAAGAGCTTCATCAAAGGTAGGCAATTTGTCAACACAAGGCAAAAATGTATGCAGTTGCCAAGATTCTTCCTCCTTCTGTATAGTGTAATATCAGTGTAAGAAAGTTAATCAGAAGTGAAATTGTGAGGTGGGCGCCCGGATGGCTAAAGGCAGGTCCTGTGAGTGGGATGGCTGCAGAACTAGTCAAGGAAGCAAAGGAGGTAATACGTTTTGAAGATAGAAAAACCAAAGCAAGAAGGAAGGAAGGGGAGGAAGGAAGAAAGGAAGGAAGGAGGGAGGGAAGGAAAAGAAAGAAAGAAATGAAGGAAGAAAGGAAGGGAGAGAGAGAAAGAAAGAAATACAGACAGACAGAAAAAAAGAAAGAGAGAGAGAGACAGAGAGAGAGGGAGAGAGAGAGAGAGACAGAGAGAGAGAGAGAGAGAGAGAGAGAGAGAGAGAGAGAGAGAGAGGACAAAAAGTGCTGGAAACAGTATACTACATGAAGGAGAAGGAAAACTTAATTGACATCTTCAATGCATGTCTCTCAGTTATGAGCAGTAATCTAGCTAACAAAAATACCAACAAGCCCATCATAGCAGCAGAGTGGTGTTCTGAACTCTGCAGGAGACATCCACTTTTGTTGGGGTCTAAAATCCAGCCTAAGGTTCTTACTGATCTGCAAGTGATTCCTCTGCTCCGAAGAAATAACTGACTTTGGATGTTTTCCAGTTCTCGGAACTCAGGAAACCACAATACACTGTTATATGAAGAAAGTCCATGAGAATTAAGGACAAAGTCTGGTTACCAATATTAAAATTACAGGAATTTTTACTGTGTAATAAAGGGGGAAAGACTCTGAAAATTAATTTCATAAAGTAATAAAACTTACTAAATCTTCAAGAATGTGTGGGCATCCAGTTTCAAGAAGTTCAAGGGAATCCAACTAAATCCAACAAAACCAGGTTTTGACCAAGGCATATTAAGTTGGACAGAAAGAGAATCCTAAAAGCACCAAGAGAAGGGTAGCAACTTATATGTTAGGAGAGGATTTCTAAGCAGGAATCTTAAAGGCAAAATGAGAGAAAGCATTCAGTTCTGAAAGTAAGATGTTGCCAACTGATAATACTATCATCAGTGAACTTTTCATTGAAAGTGGAAGGAAAATTATTTCCCTGGTAAGCAGAAAGGAAGGGAATTGATTACCACTAGTAAAGTCCTATAAGGAAACTTATGGATGTCCTACAATATAAAAGAAAGGATGATAAATACCATCTTAAAGTCACAGGAATATGTAAAATTTGCTTGAAGAACATATATATATATAAACATAAAATGAAGAGAATTAAGCCTCAGCGTGAGAGAAAACAACAGTCACAAAAATACATAATAAAAAAGTAGAAAACCAAAATATGTAAAGCAAGTGAAATTGAATTAACAAAATGCAAGAAGAAAGTTTGTTCTTATGAATAACTTTGCATGTCATTGGACCAAATTAATTAACCAGTTGAGTGGATAAAGAATAAAACTTAACTCTTTACTGCCTGTATGAAACTCTTGAAAAAGAGAAGAGATGAAAAATACTATTTTGGAAATAGAAACCTAAAACAGTGAAGAGTATCTTAAGGTTTCTCTTGCTGTGGAGAGACACCATGACTGCGGAAACCCATAGAAAGAAAAAATTTAGTTGGGGTGATTTACTTTTTAGAAGTTTAGTCCATTATCATCATGGAGCAACATGATAACACGCAGACAGACATGTACTAAAAGGTAGCCAAATATCCTATATAGAGACTTGTAGAAAACAGGAAGTGGTCTGACATACTGAGTGTAGCTTGGCACATATGAGACCTCAAAGCCCACCTCCACAGTGACAAACCTCCTCCAACAAGGCCACACCTCCTAATAGTGTCATTCCCTTTGGGGGCCATTTTTCTTTCAAACCACCGCAAAGAGTAAAGACTTTAAATAAAAGGAAGTAGAAAGATATGAGGCCATTATATGTTGATGAAAGAATCAGTTATTAAGAAGATAGGAAAATCATAAGCATTTATACCCAACATGGTACCATTCAAATACAAAAAGCAAATTTTATTACATGTAAAGAGAGAAATGACTCTTTGTACATTAACCGAGATACCTCAGCATCTACTTTCTTCTCTGAGCTGACCTTTGAGACAGATTTCAAAAAGAAACATCTGTGTTAAGCTATACCATAGAGAAATTAGATTAACAGATGCTTGCCAACCATTTCATCCAGCAACAGCAGAATACACATTCTTCTCAACACCCATGGAACATTGACTAGGACAGAGACGATGTTAGGCTACATACCAAATCTCAAAACATTTTAAAAAGCTGAAATTGCATTATGTATTTTCATGGAACACAATAGAGTAAACAATATTAAGAATAGAAAGCATAGAAATTCATAGAAATCACGTTTTCTTAAATAACCAATGAGTAATGGAAGGAATTAAAACAGAAATGGACTCTTTTTTATAGGCACTAATGAAGTGACAATACAGTATTCATTAAACGTTCTGTAACCTCTTTCAAACAAAGCAATCAAATGGAGACCAAATGTTCAAATACATGTACCCATGGGGGTCATTTCTCATTCAAACCATCACAGAAGTCAAAAATAAATAAAAGTAAATAAGTGCACATAGAGGGGAGGGTTCTGGTCCTTCTTAAGTGCTGTAAAAAATGTTGGAAATAGTTGTAGGTAATCATATTATTTCATATTTGCTTAAAATTATGTATAATACACACTTAAGTGAAGTTGTGGCACTTAGGATAATAATGCATTCCATAAGAACCACAGACTATCTAACAAAAACCCCACTATCCTGAATAAAAAAAACTGTTTTTGTTTTAAGTTATGAGTCAGGGGACTCCAGAAGACTCTGGGAGCAATGTTATTTGCTGTTGTCCTTGCTTGACTCTAGAAGTGGAAGGTCCTTATTTCTGGAAATACCACACCCTTTGGTGACAGGACTTGAAGAATTTGAACTCCATCAAAAAGCTTCTTTCTGAGAGGTTCCCTTTGTCTTACCAGAAGGTGCTGTAGAAGATTCTAAGGGAGGAAAGCAACCAACAGCCCTTCCTGGCTGTGGTGGCTATAAGCCACACTCATCAGCAAGGCAATGCAGCCATACAGAAGCAAAACGAACCCCTCTGGCTGTCGATAACCAATAGCTGTCTAATTAGACTTAAGGCCCATTCAACAGAAGTGAAATTCTTCCTGGTACTGGAGATCTAGGCTAGATCTTCTATGTCTACATTTTAAGCTGATTACACAAGGCAGTCACCTCCATAGGGTCCCATAGTAGTCTTTGGTATATTGAAGGACATTGGGCAGCTGGTTAATGAACCAAATTCTCTGAGGACTTTTCACAAAATATTAAATATATTATTTTCTCCTGAAATAGGATTCTTTAAAAAATTTTTTTGTTTTGATTGAATTATATATTTTTTCCATGCCCCTCCCTTCCTCCCCCCAGCCCTCTTCCACCATCCCCATGCTCCTAATTTACACAGGAGATTTTTGTCTTTTTCTACTTCCCATGTAGATTAGGAGACATATGTGTCTCTGTAGAGTCATTTTGTTGTATAGATTCCTGGGATTGTGAATTGTAGGCTGGATTTTTGTTTGTTTGCTTTGCTTTATGTCTAAAAGCCACTTATGAGTGAGTCCATATTATATATGTCTTCCTGGGTCTGGGATGCCTCACTCATTATGATGTTTTCTAGCTCTGTCCATTTGTCTGCAAATTTCAAAGATGTCATTATTTTTTCTACTGTGTAGTACTCTATTGTGTAACATAGTTGAGCACATGTTCTTGTGGTATGATTGAATATTGTTTGGGTATATACCCAAAAGTGGTATTGCTGGGTCTTGATGTAGGTTGGTTACTAAATTTATGAGAAATCATCATACTGATTTCCAAAGTGACTGTACAAGATTGAACTCCCACCAGCAATGGAGGAGTGTTCCCTTTACCCCACAACCTCTACAGCCTAAGTTGTCGTCAGTGTTTTTGATCTTGGTCATTTTTACAGATGTAAAATAGACTCTCAGGGTTGTTTTGATTCGCATTTCTCTGATGGCTAAGATTGTTGATCATTTCATTAAGTGTCTTTCAGCCATTTTAGATTCCTCTGTTGGGAGTTCTCTGTTTAGGTCTGTACCCCATTTTTTGTTGGACTATTTGTTCTTTTGATGACCAATTTCTTGACTTCTATATATATTTTGGATGTGGAGTTGGTGAAGATCTTTTCCCATTCTGTAGGCTGTCGTTTTGTCTTGTTGATTGTGTCCTTTTCTTTACAAAAGCTTCTCAGTTTTAGGAGATCCCATTTATTAATTGTTTCTCTCAGTGTCTGTGCTCCTGGGGTTATATTTAAGAAGTGATCTCCTGTGCCAATGCGTTCAAGTGTACTTCCCGCTTTCTCTTCTATGAGATTCGGTGTGGTTGGTTTTATGTTGAGGTCTTTGATCCGTTTGGACATGAGTTTTTTTGCATGGTCATAGATGTGGATCTATTTTCATTCTTCTACATGTTGATATCCAGTATGCCAGCACCATTTGTTAAATATGCTTTCTTTTTTTCCATTTTATATTTTTTGCTTCTTTGTCAAACATCAGGTGTTCATAGGTGTATGGATTGATATCTGGGTCTTGATTTGGTTCCATTGGTTTTTCTGCCTCTTTTTCTGCCAATACAAGGTTGTTTTCAGTGCTGTGGTTCTGTAGTAGAGTTTGATATCAGGGATTGTGATACCTCCAGAAGTTCCTTTATTGTACAGGATTGTTTTGGCTATCCTTTTTTTTTTTTTTCGCTTTTACATATGAAGCTGAGTATTGTTCTTTCAAGATCTGTGAAGAATTTTGATGGGCATTGCACTGAATCTGTAGATTGCTTTTGGTAAAATTGCCACTTTTACTATGTTAATTCTGCCTACCCAAGAACATGGGAGATCTTTCCATTTTCTGGTGTCTTCTTCAAATTCTTTCTTCAAAGATTTAAAGTTCTTGTCATATAGGTCTTCCACTTGTTTGGTTAGAGTTTCTCCAAGATATTTTATGCTATTTATGGCTATTGTGAAGGGTGATATTTCTCTGATTTTTTTTCTCAGTTCATTTATCATCGGTGTAAAGGAGAACTACTGTTTTTTTTTTTCAGTTAATCTTGTATCCTGCTACATTACTGAAGTTGTTTATGAGTTGTAGACGTTCCTTCGTAGAATTTTTGGGGTCACTTATGTAAATCATCATATCATCAGCAAATAGTGAGAGTTTGACTTCTTTTCCCATTTGCATCCTCTTGATCTCCTTTTAGTGTCTTATTGCTCTAGCTGGAACACCAAGTACTATATTGAATAGATATGGAGAGAGTGGACAACCTTGTCTTGTTCCTGATTTCAGTGGGATAGCTTTGAGTTTCTCCCCATTTAGTTTGATGTTGGCTGTTGGCTTGCTGTATATTGCCTTTATTATGTTTAGATATGTTTCTTGGATCCCTGCTCTCTCCAAGACCTTTATCACGAAGGGATGTTGTATTTTGTCAAAGTCTTTTTCATCATCTAATGAGATGATCATGTGGTTTTTTCCAGTTTGTTTATATTATGGAATACATTGACAGATATTCTTATGTTGAACCATCCCTGCTTGTCTGGGTTGACGCCTACTTGGTCATGTTGGATGATTTTTCTGGTGTGTTCTTGGATTCTGTTTGCCAGTATTTTATTAAGTAATTTTGCATCAATGTTCATGAGTGAGATTGGCCTGTACTTCTCTTTCTTAGTAATGTCTTTATGTGATTTGGGTATCAGGGTAATTGTTGCTTTATAAAAAGAGTTTAGCAATGTTCCTTCTGTTTCTATTGTGTGGAACAATTTGAGGAGTGTTGGTATTAGTTCTTCTTTGAAAATCTTGTAGACTTCTGCACTGAAACCGTCTTGTCCTGGGCTTTTTTTTCTTTTTGGTTGGAAGACGTTTGATGACTGTTTCTATTTCCTTAGCAGTTATAAGTTTATTTAATTTGCTTATCTGGTCTTTATTAAATTTTAGTAAGTGATATTTATCCAGAAAATTGTCCATTTCCTTTAAGTTTTCTAATTTTGTGGAGTACAGGTTTTCGAAGTATGACCTGATGATTCTCTGAATTTCTTTCTTGTCTGTTATGCCCCCCTTTTCATTTTCGATTTTGTTAATTTGGGTATTCTCTCTCTGCCTTGTGGATAGTTCGGATAAAGTTTCGCCTATTTTGTTGATTTTTCTCAAAGAACCAACTCTTTGTCTCATTTGATACTTTTATTGTTTTCCTTGTTTCGATTTTGTTGATTTCAGCTCTCAATTTGATTATTTCCTGTAGTCTAGTCCTCCTGGATGAGTTTGCTTCCTTTTATTCTAAAATTTTCAGGTGTTCTGTTAACTCACTAGTGTGGGATTTTTCCAGCTTCTCTATTTAGGCATTTAGTTCTGTGAATTTTTCTGTTAACACTGCTTTCATTGTGTCCCATAAATTTGGGTATGTTGTGTGGTCAATTTCATTGAATTTTAGGAAGTCTTTAATTTCTTCATTGGCGATACAGGTGAACATTGTTTAATTTCCATGTGTTTGTGGGATTTTCTGAAATTAGTGTTGCTGCTGAATTCTAATTTTAAGTCATGGTGATCCAATAAGATACTTGGGGTTATTACATTTTTTTGTATCTGTTGAGGTTTGTTTTGTTGCCTAGTATGTGGCCAATCTTAAGAAGGTTCCATGAGTGCTGAGAAGAAGGTATATTCTTTTATGTTTGGATGGAATGTTCTATAGATGTCTGTTAAGTCCATTTGAGTCATATCATCTGTTAGTTCCCTTATTTCTCTGTTAAGTTTCTGTCTGGCAGACCTGTCCAATAGTGAGAGTGGGGTGTTGAAGTCTCCCACTATTAGTGTATAGGGATTAATGTTGTGATTTCAGTTTTAGTAGTGTTTCTTTTTTTTTTTTTTTCTTTTTTGGTTTTTCAAGACAGGGTTTCTTCTGCAGCTTTTTGGAGACTGTTCCGGAACTAGCTCTTGTAGCCCAGGTTGGCCTCGAACTCACAAAGATCCGCCTGCCTCTGCCTCCCGAGTGCTGGGATTAAAGGAATGCGCTACCACCAC